>NC_090929.1:725372449-725997449 GCF_040938575.1 Ambystoma mexicanum
CTCCAAAGATTAAAAATATCCTCTGTCCATCACATTTTATCAAAAATAAACCGACTAAAGGCATTAGCAGAATACGGCAATCAAGCAAATCAACAGGCAACTTCAAATGTGGAAATTGTAGTATGTGCTCGCATTCGGAAAATGGTAAAACTAAGATTTTTAAACCTAATGGAAAGGAATATGTCATCAAGGACTTCATAAATTGCAACACAAAGTTTGTGGTTTATGTGATACTTTGTGTATGCTCAAAACCTTATATAGGGAGTACTACAAGACCACTAAAAACAAGAATAAGGGAATAGCTTCGATCTATGAGAAACGGAGATTCAAGATATCCACTGAGTAAACATTTTTCTGCAGTACACACTCATGAGCAAATCAAAGCTATCAAATGTTATGGATTGGAAACATAGCAATTCCAGCCAGAGGTGGCAACAGAGAAAGAATATTATGGCAGAGAGGCCAATTGGATCTGCCTTATGGACAGTTGCATCACCGGGCTAAATTCCGATACAAAAATGGGACATTTTCAATAATGAGACCTTGTACCTATTATGTTTAAATGTCAAAATTATTTTTGAAAATAGTTGTTTGATTTTTTTGTAAAGTTGTGTACAATGTTTCTCACATTAGCCATGAAAAGTGTAACCAATCATTTTTTCCTTTCTGAATTTAACATTTTAAAAATGAAATCATTAAGTTAATACCAAATTCATGCCGACTGAATCTACTAGAAAGTTGGCAGAATTTGGATTTAGTGGTGTGTTCTTCACCAATTGTAATTATCAAGAGTTAATGAATTGTAGTTTTTCTCAGGTTTCTTCTGAATGTGTTTACAACATATAATCCAGAGAGCGAACTTTGGAAAAGAATCATTTTGTTTGCTATAATTATCTTTGAATACTATTTCAATAATTGCACAAAGGAAAACTACAATTGCAATTTCGAAAAAAGGAGTAGACATTCAGTTTCTTATGTTCGACCGATCGTACAATTTTTATTTCTGATCCTTATCCAAAACGGCGATCGAGATGTGACTATGCCGACGCGAAAATCACGTGTTTGATGCCGCCACGTCACGTATTTAAGCGGCCATTTAGAATCATTACATTAATTCGGATATCATGAATGAACAACCAGCATGGCCGAAAGGAATTTGATTAGAATTGCAATAAAATTAAGGTAAGAAATAGCAATTGGACATATACTTTTTCATTTAAATAAAATACTCGATTAGTCACAATGCATGGACACATAATGCCAGTATCTACAAATTCATTTTTTTAGGCATTTTCAAACTTTAAGTGCCGCATCACGGAAGAATTTGGCAACATTAGAAAGCAAGCGCATTGGCGTAAAATCATCTTGAAAAGATTTTCTAACATATAAATTAAGACTAGGAACAACTTAAAGTAAGTCCAAACTTTTTGTAATGGTTTTTTTGGTACAAATGTGAAAGAGCAATTGTTTTGTCCTTTGGAGCGCAATACAGGTAGCATGACTATAACAAAATATGTTTCTTGTTCTATTATGTTTTAGAATGACTACACATTAATGCTTTCACCCTCCTGAAGAACCATTGTGACCAAGGGGAAACACATGTTGGGGATATATTAACTTCAAACAAACCTAACAAACTTGAATCTAATGAGACTAGAGAAGACTAAAAAAAGAATAAAATTGCTTTTGGAGAGCAAGAACTAAAGTGTTTGTATTTTGTGTCAACTTTAGATTTGTAACCCTGGGCAGCCTCAGGGGGAACAAAAACAAATTTATGCAGCTCCTTAACATTCCAAAAACCAATTATAACCAAGAATACTAAGCACACTTGCCATCGGTTGCTTTTCAGGCTGCACAAACATGCGTTATATGTTCAGCATAAACCTAATAACTGTGTATCTTTGTAGCCTCGGTTGGATCTCTTTCCCCAGATTCAAAGCAGGATTTTTTTTGTTGCTCCAAAAGTCTTTTAATTGGTTTTTAACCAATAGTTCATTAAGATGACACGTCATTATCTCTCCACTTATAGCAAAGAGTTCATTACAACGTCTTCCTCTTAATAAACAAAGCACTTTCCTAATCCTTCTGTATATGATTCCACCATGCTCTCCACTGGTGGCAAAGAGTTCCACACAACTTCTTCTTAAAAAAAGAAAACACTTTCACACTTCTTCTGTATCAACAACAATGTTTTGTCAGGATGATGCCACAACAATTCATGAAACACTTTAGTGGTCTTGCCACTTATTCACAACCTTTAACCACAACACAGTACCTCAATGATTTCTTCCTGGTCAACTAACCTGCCGGGACTACCACTAAAAAGTCCCTATCCTGCCAGGACAAAAAGCTCCTAACTCTACTATAAGTACTTCTGTGGTGAGGTTCACTTCAAACTGTGTGCGAAAGTCTGACTTTCAACAACATCATCAATTACAACTTCTTCTGGGAAGACATGATACAAATTGGTGCTGTTTGTTCCACTCCTTTGATTGCAGTAGGCCATGCAGGTTATGCCCCTCGCCTTCTGAATATTTTCTATCAGGAGCGCTTCTCTCCTGCCACTGTTGTCTTCTGTAAAGAATTCATGGTGGCAACAGTAAGACAACAGGCACAAGGGATCACAGTTCAAGGGTGTTTTTTGACTTAAAATGGGTCAGATAAATGACTAATGTAAACCTAAATCTAAGATGGGAGCAAGCTACTACTATCAAATAATAATAAGACTGTCCTAGTGGCGTCTTATCAAATAAAAAGGCCTATACTAAAGAACCTATTGCCAATCCTTACAAGGAACAAGTTACTTACCGGTAACTGTTGTTCTCCAGCATGGGTCTGGCATGGATTCATATGCTCAAGAATATTCCAGGTCGTCAGGCTGGGAATCCTCGGTAAAGAAAAAATCAGACGCAGTAGAATCTCATGAAGGTGTGTGTCGACCTCCACGTAGTAGCCAGATGTCCAGCAGGGGCACACCAGACAAGAACGCCGTAGTAGCAGCGATCGCTCTGGTTGAATGGGCTCTCGGACGGCTGGGCAACGGTCGGTTTGCCAACCGGCGACAGTGCATGATGCAGCCTGAGAGCCATCTGGAAATGGAAGCCTTCGAGAGGGCCTTCCCTTGGTTCACAGGTCCAATGTTTACAAATAGCTGTGATGTCTTCTGAAAACTCTTTGTGCGGTCCACGTAGAACTTCAGGCCTCTAGCCACATCCAGTGAGTACAAAGTCCTCTCAGCCGGCGATGAAGGCGACGGGAAAAAAACAGGTAACACCAAGGGCTCGTTGAGATGGAAGTCTAACGGCACCTTGGGCATGAAGGAGGGGTGCGTCCTCTGCACTACCCTCGTCTCGTGGAATGTCAGGTATAGAGGTTTACAGGAGAGGGCCTGGATCTCTCCCAATCATCGTGCAGAGGTGATGGCCACAAGAAAGGCAGTCTTCCATGACAGGAACTTCAACGGTGCCAAATGCAGTGGCTTGAATGGCAGCCCCATGAGCCTGGTCAGCACCACGTTGAGCTCCCACGCCGGGGCCGGAGCCTTCCCCGGCGGGAACGAATGCAAGAGTCCCTTTATGAACTCCTTCACCAGGCGATGAGACCACAGAGATGACCGCCCCAGAGTTCTGGTGTAGCGGGAGATAGCCGCCAGATGGATCTTGATGGAGGCATGTGCCAGCCCCGCCTTGGCCAGCGATAGCAAGTACGGTAGCACTTGAGGGGCCGTAATCCGCAGAGGGTTAATCTTCTGTGCACGGCACCAGACAGAGAACCTCTTCCATTTGTGTCCATAACACTTGAGAGTCGAGGACGGCCTGGCCTTTGCAAGCACCTCCTTGCAGTCCGCCGGGATATCATACCCTCCGAACTCTAGTGCCGCAGGAGCCAGGCTTGCGGGTTCAGCAATCCGGAGTTGTGACGGAGGATGGCGCCTCCTTCTCTGGAGAGAAGATCCGCGTCATTCGGCAGCTTCAGCGGGGGGACACTGACATGTCCAGAAGGTCCGGGAACCAGATCTGCCTTGACCACGCCAGTGCGGCGAGGATCATCCTGCACCGGGACCGTCTGAGTTGACTGATGAGTCGCAGCAGCAACGGCAACAGGGGGAATGCATACAGGAACAGGCCATCCCATGGGAATGAGAAGGCATCGCCCATGCTCCCCAGCTGGGGAAACCTGCTGGCGAACCTCCGGTACTTGGCGTTCGTCGCCGTCATGAATAAGTCGATATGGGGATTGCCCCATTGTCAGAATAGGAGATCCACTTGGTCCTGCCGAAGTTCCCACTTGTTGCACTAGCGCAGCTCCCTCTTGAGTGAGTCGGCGATGGTGTTCTTTATTCCTGCCAGGTAGAAGGGCACCAGGAACATCCCTTGGGCAACAGCCCAGTGCCACAGATCCTGCGCTTCCTTGGATAGGGCTGGGGATCTGTTGCCCCCCTGCTTCCTGATGTAGAACATCGTGGTGGTGTTGTCGGTGAAGATCCTCACCACCTTGCCCCCGAGGGACGGAAGGAACGACCTGAGGGCCCAGAACACGGCTCGGAGCTCCAGGACATTTATGTGTAGTGACCTCTTCTCCGGGAGCCAAAGGCCTCTTGCGTGCAGATCTCCGGTGTGCGCTCCCCACCCTTCTAGGGAGGCATCCGTTGTCACCGTTTCCTGATGTGACGGGGTCTGGAAGTTTGTGCCCGCCGCCAGGTGCGCGCGGGTGGCCCACCAACAGATCCCTTGGCGTAACGTCTCGTTGAGCGAGGTCCTGTCTTCGAAACTGCCCGCCGCTTGCATCCAACGGGCGTTGAGGAACTCCTACAGTGGTCGCATCCGCAGCCTCCATAGGCGCACAAGATAGATGCACGAGGACATCATGCCGAGTAGGGATTTGATGGACCTCACCCTGGCCACGTCCATGGTCAACAGTCATTGTACCTTGCCCAGGATGGCCTTCGTCCGTTCCTCTGACAGTGAAGCCAGCCACGCCACTGTGTCGAGTCTGGCTCCCAGGAACAGGGCACCAAGTGGGTTTTCGCGAAGTTGATTGAGAATCCCAGATCCGTGAGAAGTTGGACGGTCTTCGCGGTGTGGCGGCGAGTTCTCTTCAATTTGCTCAGATGAGCCAATTGTCCAGGTAGGGGTAGACGTGGATCCCCTGCAGGCGCAGCATGCCACCACTGGTTCCAGGCACTTGGTGAATACCCTGGGCACTGACTTCAATCCGAAGGGAAGGACCTTGAACTGATAGTGCCGCCCCTGGACCACGAACCGTAGGAATTTGCGATGTCCCTTTAGAATGGGGATGTGGAAGTAAGCATCTTCCAAGTCTAGCGACGATAGGAAGTCGACTTCCTCCAGCTGTCCCAGCACGTGCTGGAGGGTGACCATCCGGAATTTCTGAGACTTGATGTACTTGTTTAGACGATGAAGGTCCAGGATGGGTCGCCACCTGCCGGTCTTCTTCCAGACGAGGAAGTACCGAGAGTACACTCCGGAGCCCCAGAGCCTTTTTGGGACGAGTTCTATGGCTCCCTTTCTTAGCATCGCTCGTACCTCCAGAAGTAGTTGTGGGATGTGGTTTTCCTTCCTGGCCACGGGTGGTATACGGGGACACCTTCTCTGTAATTCCAGGGTGTGCCCGCGGGCCAGGGCATCTAGCACCCAATGGTCGGTGGAAATGGACTCCCACACGTGGACAAATTTCGCCAGCCGGCCTCCCACCGGGATGCTCGGTGGGGGCCCGATGCCACGGCCAGTTCAATCCTGTTTCGTCGCGGCCCTGCCACCTTGGCCTCCTTGGCGACGACGACATGATCCTCCTGTCTTGCTGCGTCCTATGTAGGCTTCCTGCGACGAGGAGCGGGCTGCTTGGCAGTACGAGGAACCACCGCCGAATCCTTTGGAGGCACCTTGCTTGCCTCCGTAGTTCCGAAAGGACGGCCAACTCTGTTGAAGAACACTCAAGGCCCGAGCCGTCTCGGTGTCCGCCTTGATGGCCTGCAGTGACTCGTCCACTGTCTTGCCGAACAGATTGTTCCCGTCGAAAGGCATGTCCAGAACCCTGGTCTGCACGTCCTGGCGGAAATCGGTTGCCTTCAGCCAACCGCGCTGGCGAAGGCAAACGCTGTTGCCCATCTGGCGAAAGCCAGTGTCGGCGATGTCTGTGGCCACCGTAATGGTGTGGTCCGAAGCCACCTAGCACTCCTGCAGGATTTCCAGGGCCTCAGCCCTCTTGTCATCCGGGAGGAAGTCCAGTAGGGGAGCGATCTTGAACCACAGCTCCCTGTCGTAACATACCACGATCGCGAGGGCGTTGGCCGCTTTAATAGTCATCGCCACCGACGAGATGACCCGTCGTCCCATGGCGTCCAGCTTCTTTCCCTCGCCGTCCGGCGGGGAAGTTGAAGTCGAAGCCATTGCTCCCGCCGATTTCTTCTTGGCCGCCGCAGAGACCACTGAATCTAGGGACAGCTGTGCTCTAAGGCACATCGGGGTGGATTCCGGGACCCGGTACTTCTTCTCGTACCGGTCTCTCTTAGCAGGAGCCGTGGACGGGTTCTTCAGGAGTGCCAGCCCCTCGTCCCAAATGTTGTCCAGTAATGGGACTGAGAGGACAGTCTTCCTCTTGGCCTCCCGTCGCTGGTAGAGGAAACCTTCCTTCTTCTGTTCTTCGGGGCAGAGCTGGAAGAGCTCAGATGCCATGGCAATCATGGCATGGAAGGAGCCAATTTTGTCAGGAGGGGAGGCCCGAGCGGGTGGTGATGGGAGGTCCATTCCATCGTCACCACCGCCGTCGTCCGTCCACGTCGTCGCCGTCTCTGTTCCCGTATCATCCCTCGGAGGAGGAGATGGGGTGAAGGCTGGAAGGGGGGAGGAGGATGGACTTGTCTCTGCTTGCTAGGTTGGCTCCCCGACGGGCCAGGCCCCGCTGGGTCATCGGTGGGGGGGGGGGTAAGGGCATCCTTCTCCTTATCTCCGTACCCAGGGTCTATATAGCCATGAAGATAGCTCCTGAATTGTCCTGTGGTACGGGCACCAGCTGCAACAGGACCAATGGTTGGGGCGTGGGGTCCTCCGCGGCCTTATCTTCCTCGTCGGCCCCTCCGTTGCTCTCCTCGTCGGCCTCGTTGGGATCCTTCTCATGGGCCCTGGATTCCTCGAACTTCTTGTCCGGGATCCTTTGGACGCTAGCCAACTCATCTTCAGAGGTGGTATCCGTGTCTGTTATGGCTACCGTGTCCACCCTCTTTTTCCTGCTAGGGTTTCACAGGGGTCTTCTTGATAGGTAGAAAAAAGGATTCCCTCTGGGGTGGCAGGGAAACTCTAGCCCCTGAAGTCGTCGCCACTGGGGAAGCCTCCGTAGGTTTCGCCAGGGCTGCCACGACTCCTTCAATTAAGGACTTAGCCGGCTGAATCAGGGCCTTCACGACCTTGGGCGTGCCGGAGGCCTTCACCTTGTGGGGAGGGTCGCCGCCTCGCTCCCCCTCGGCTTTCTCCGTCGGGATCGACCGGGACTTCTCCCAAAGCTTACCCGGGTTCTCCGACTTCCTCTTCACCAAGCCAGAGCGTTGGCTCGTGGTTGATGGCGTCGGTGATAATGCACCCTGCCTGGCAGCGAGGATCCCGACCAATCAGCACTCCCGGTGCCCGTGGACTCGCGGTCCTTTGCCTTCTGTTGGGCCCCCGTAGCCGGAGCGCCCTCAAAGGTCTTATAAGATCGCTCGGACTTCTTCTCACCTGCTGCTGCGCTCTTCCCCTCCAGCCAGTTGGTGAGTTGAGTATGACTATCTTTCATTGTCCGCTCGGACATGTTCTTACAAAACGCACAGTCCTTCTCCACGTGTGATTTGTCGTCGTGAAGGCAGTAGAGGCACTGAGAGTGCTCATCCTCCTTAAAAACGTTCTGTAGCCCGCATCCAGGGCAGCTCCTGAACAGCTTGGGTCCAACGGGCGTCATGCTTCCTTTGTTCTGGGCCATGATCCCACGAGGTAGGCCTCAAGATCTTCTGGAATCCTCCGAGAAGTGGGAAACTCGACAAAAAGATGCCCTTGAGGGGCGTAGAAAATTCCGAAAACGGGTCCCCGTTAATCGGAAGAAGAATCGGTGGAGCTTGAGGCTCGATTGACCGAAAATATAAGAGTAAACTCTTCGAACAAACGCAAAACGCAGTAAAAGCTTGAGAGCTAAAGCACAAGGACTCCCAACACTTGAACATGCGGTAAAAATCTGAAGATTTCTGCCAGAGGAGGGGCTTAGGTAGAGGGCAATCATTGGCTGGGGGCAGTATGATCCAGAGCCAGTGATTGGTTATTAGTAGAAAGACCGTTAAGAAACTAAACTGAAACTGATTTTTTCTTTACCGAGGATTCCCAGCCTGACGACGGGAATATTCATGAGCATGTGAATCCATGCTAGACCCCATGCTGGAGAACTAAGTTACAAAATAGTGTGGGATAATGTTCTCAAGAAAATAAAGAAGTGTTCACCAAATTCACTTCCTTTGGATTCAAAGGCTCTGTACTCAACTGGCTATCCTCTTATCTCTCCTCTCGCTCTTTTACTGTCTCATGGGGACGCCGCTCCTCTCCTTCCCAGCCTCTGGAGTACAGAGTTCCCCAAGGCTCGGTGCTTGGCCCTTTCCTATTCTCACTCTACACCTCCCTTCTTGCCCCTGTAAACTGCTCATTTAGCATCTCTCACCGTTTCTATGCCGACGACACACAGCTCTTTCTTTCCTTCTGTTCCTTCTCTCCTGACCTCCACCTTAAACTCTCTTCCTGTCTTACTGCAATTAAAAACTGGATGTCTTCTCGCTTCCTTTCCCTTAACTCCGACAAAACTGAAGTCGTTTTCTTCCCCTCCAACTCCCTTCCCCCTCCCACCACTCCTCCTTTTATTCATTTTCCCCCCTCTAATCTTGCTTTCTCCCCACACGCTCACAACTTAGGCATTCACTAACTCCTCTCTCACTTTTTCCCACCATATCTCACTCACCTCTCGCGCCTGTCGCTACCACCTCTATAATATTCGCAAGGTCCGCCCCTCTCTCACTTTCCATGCCACTAAACTTTTAATTTCCTCCCTTATCTTCTCTCGCCCCTTCTACTGCTCCTCCTTACTCTTCGGTCTACCTACTTCACATCTCGCCCCCCTCAAATCCATCTACCATTCTGCCATCCGTACCCTCTGTCTCCTCACCTCCCGTGACTCTATCTCTGCTTCCCTATCCTCCCTTGGCTGGCTTCCCTTTCACTCCCAACTTAAATTTCATTTCCTCTGCTTAGTCTTCAAATCTCGCTCCCCCTTATCTCTCTTCCCTTCTCTCTTTCTACACTTCCTTCGCTCCGCTGACCACTTCCTTCTCACTGTTCCTCCTTCACCTTGTGCCTCCTCTCGTTTCCGCTCCTTCCAACTCGTAGCTCCCCTCCACTGGAACTCCCTACTTCTCTCAATCCGCTCCATTCCTACCTTTTCCACATTCTGCACCTCCCTTAAATCTCTCCTTCCCCATTCTCCGCCATGATTCCCCTTCCCTTATCACTCCCCCTCTCCCACCCTCTCCCTCTTCCCCTTAATCACCTCCCTCCACATCCTCTTCCACTCCTTCCACACCCCCCCTTCGCCCCTCCCGTTCCCCTTCTCCTCCTACCCATCTCTCCCTCTTCCTCCCAGTTCTACTCCACTACTCTCCCCTCCCCCCTCTCTCTAATTGCTCTATATACTGTTTTGTTGGTCCGATTCAAAATTCTGAATTGTTATTTGCTTCTACTGTTACTGTTAATTTGTTATTGTTAAATCTACCCTGTTGTTAAAATGTGCAGCGCTTTGGCGTAAACCGCTATATAAACCTAATAAATACAAATACAAATGATAGGTCAGGATGGTATGGCTGGGGTCTCCCCTGCCCACTTTTTTAGCATGGGACAGGCAGGACCTTTGAGCACAGCACACCCCTGGGCCTCGTCAGCACAAGGCTACAGTTCCTTTCTATGATACCAGGACCTTCTGGGGCCAAGTCTCTTTTCTGCAAAGTCTCTTGTCTTGGTCTCTCTGCTGTTAGTGGAGCTGTCCCACAGCTCCCTTCCCCGAGCTTAGGATACTTGGGATTAAGCAAAGTGCTGTAGACTTAAAACAGGTTACAAACAGTTTCTCAAATGTTCTTCAAATTCCATAGTTCCAAACAAAGTTCCTTCAGGTTACTAAGAGCTCTCTTCCTCCTGATGCCCTCCTTGTTACCTTCTTTGAGGATCCTCGCAATTCACAACTTAAAGGGGTCACAAGATTCTTTCTTGCTCCGGTTTCTTCCGGGGTTTCCTTCCCCTTCAATCTCGACACTTAGCAGTTCAATCGTTCTTCACAACGGGGTTCCCTTTCCTAACAATTCAACAACTCTCCCCACTTCTTGGTACTAGAGACTTTCGAAAGTGGACAGTATTATTTTAGCCCTGTGCAGGACCACTCCAATACCCAGGCTTTTAGGGCCGTGCCCCCGGCACATTATTTGAGTTCACAAACTGTACATATCTCCACTTTGCCCTCGCCTTGTACTTTTCACCGTTCCTTTTCCACTTTCAGGAATGTTGCTGTTCTTTTAGGGCCTTTACTTGACTTTTCTTCCTTCTTTCACTCTCTCGTGCCTCTTGCACATTTATTTTCATGGAATTTTGAATCTTGCTGTCATTCACACCGCAAGTCCCAGAATGCCGTTCATCTTGGGCATTTCCATTTTCTGACCGTTTACTCTTGCTGTCCCCCAAACTGCAGGTCCCAGAATGCCTTTCGCCTTCATTAACCGTTATTCTTCCTTCTGCCGTTACACACACACAGACACACACACACACACACACACACCCCCCCCCCCCCCCAGACTTTCTCCACAGCTTCTTCTGCTCCCTCCTGCTTCTGAGCTCTCCAGGTCATCTCTGCAGTTCCAGTTCGCTCACAATACTGTTTCTGGCTGCTGCTTTTATACTACCAACTAGAATTAAGTGTAGTCAGGTGTGTCTGGTTGTGCTTGATTGTCTGACCCTGCTTGTCTTTTTTTTTTTTTTAACTCTTTTTATTAAGTTTTATCAAACAAGAAAAACTATTTGGGTACACATTAGCATCAGGAGCATTAAGAACAAAATCAGCAGGGTCACAAAATAAAAAGCAAATTCCTGATAATAAAGACCATGGTTGAAGCACCGCAGTTCGCAGACACAGAGGGGGGGGGGGGGGGGAGCAGGGCATCCACAGTACTCTGTATTCAGGTTTTATTCTTCCCATTTCCCCCATATTGTCTGGTATTTCTGGGGACACCCCCTTGCAGTGTAGATTCGCCTTTCCAGGGAGGCACACCTACTCATTTCTTTGGACCATCTATCTATGCTCATTTTGTCCGCGGAGCACCAGGTGGCAGCCATGAGCCTCTTCCCGGCCCCCAGTGCCACTCCCAGGAATGCTTTTTCGTATTTAGTGAAATCAGTTTCTCCCCACACACCCAATAGGATCAGTTGTGGGTCTCTTGGAATCGGGAGAACCCATAAATCTGGACAGACTAGCGAGACACGTTGTCCAAACTCCTGTAGCACCCCACACTCCCAGATCATATGGAAGAAGGTGCCCTCCGCCCTTTTACATCGGAGACATTCATGTCCTCAACCCCCTCACCCACCCCCATCTAGCCATCATTGTTCTGGAGCAATATGACCTGTGCAGTATTCGGAGCTGTGTTAGGGAGAATTCTCATTCTATGGCCTTACCTATAGAGTCCCCCCAGGAGCTTTGCTGGATTTGAGGGGTTTATTTTTTTTCTCCTGCTAAGAGTGAGACCCTTTTCCCACTCTTAGACAGATTGCTAGTGTGTGTTTTAGGCTATCTTGTGTGCTTATGGTCTATGGGGTTTTTCTCACCCTCATAGGATTCATCTTTTTTTACCTGGGTGGTACACAGCACCCTCCGTGCCGTACCACAGGGGGGTCGTAGCGACCCCCAAACAGACTCCATACCCTGGAACTGACTACTGTCTCCGAGGGCATGTAAAGTCCCCATTGACTTTACTAGTCAATCCTTATGAACAACACCAGTACAAACCATCTTAATATGGAAATACTGGAAAGGGTTAATAGTTTTTCCCTAGTGTTCATTTTCGAGGGGGTACCGTAAACTCCCTCTCTCAAAAGTTTCTGGCTGGTGGCAGTGGTTTCTACCCTAAATATTCGACCACAAATGTTTTCCTATGGGATTTTCCCATTGTTCGAGGCTACCGCTTTTACTGACAGCCTCTAACATACCGCCGGTTTATTTTTATATTAACTTTACTCCGGTAGGTTTTTATTGCCAGAACTTTGATTTAATTTCTTTCTCGTGTCTTTCTCTATAGTCCCATCCAGGTCGGGGATCCTTTGTTCGTCCTTTTGGCGGGCTTCTGCACAGAAGCCCTCCTCTCGGTGCCACTGAGTCTGGGGTAGACAGGATGTGTGGGAGGGGGAATTGGCAACCGGACAGGGTTGCCTACGCAACCCAAGTTGCACTCTGCCCCGATAGGCTGGGGGGTTCTCCTGACAGGAGTGCCACCCCACTGTGCGAGTGACAGCTAGGCTATATGAATGGGGTCTTGCTGCATAAAAGCAGGGTCCTGGGGACTGTAGGAAAAGACATTGCCACTGGAACTAAGAAGCCGAAGAGGAGAGAAGCCAAAAACATCTGCAACGACTGAACCAGCGGTGAAGCCCTGCTGCAGATCCTCACCACTTTTCTCCAACGACTCAAGAAGATCTTCGCCTGCAAGAGTCTTCTTCCCTTGAGCTGGTGGGGCCAACCAGTTTGCCAATCGCCTTCCAGGACCTGCCTTGGTTGAATCGCCAGTGCCCTGCACTCGGAGACCGGATAGCCAGGCACCCGTCCACTACGACCGCAATTTAAAGGAGTGTACCTTTTATTTAGTTTGGCAACACTGCAGCTGGTTTCATCCCTGGGCAGTGCAGTAACTCGTACCTTCCTCCACGACGAGAGCCTCTCTTCCTCTGCTGGATCTCCCGAACTGCAGGAACTGCCAGGAACCACCGCCACTGCAGGAGTCTCTTCCTCTTTTAAGGTACATTGTTCCGCCAGGCCTCCCTTTTCGTTGGGTACTGCTAAAGGTGTTTTAAATCCTTTACCTACCTACTGGGTTGGTCGCCCCAATCATCTAACATTGTCTTTCCCCTTCTGCAACCGCCTTTTCAAATCGTTTAACAAAGACAAACACTGACTCTGGCACAGGCCTATTGACTCTGGTTAAATCTGTTACAACTGCCTTCTCTAGATTGCTTCTCACCTAGAAATGCGTTGGTGCACCTAACTCTTATAACCACCTTTTCCATCCCTCTTTTTAAACTTGTGAAGTGCCGTTTTGCTCGGTTTTCATCTCAGTATTATACACGTTAAAGTACTGCCTTGCCTAACTTGTTCACAATCTTCTTGGGAAGTGTTGCTGGTGTGTTTAAGAGTATATTCCTGTATAACTTGGCCTTTCCCTCATTTTTGAGAAATTGATAAGAGTGCCATTTTTGCTTGGTTTTCATTGTGCCGTTTTGCTCAGTTTTCACTCTTGCTCAAACTTGTCTACAATTTAAATAGGGAGTTGTGTATACTTTTCTTGACTGATTTAACTTGCTTTTATAATAGTGATTTGTGTGTGAACATCAGAGTGTGTAAAATAAATATATATATTCTTTTTGATACAAAGCTTTGGTTAGCGTTTCCTTGTTCCATAGTATTGTAGTCCAAATGAGCAGTATTCAGGGTTTACACATCTCCCTCTTGAGATAAGTCTGACTGCCTAGCCACAGCTAACAACTAAATCTTTGTGGTACAGACTGATACCAAAGGGGATTTATTGAATATACCTGTAGTCTTAATCTTCTGTAGTGCTCCCTAAGGGAACTGCAAAGGATTCTGCCTAACAAGCTGCATCAGCCTAAGCTTGGCATCGATGCCTATTTCTCGAGGAGACATCAGCGCCTCCACTCACTCCTCTGCCTCCAACGCACCCAGGTCTTGTTCCCATTTCCCCCTGAGGCCGATGAGTTCCTTAGCGCCAAAGCAATTGATTGCTTGGTAGAGGGTGGAGGTAACCTTAGACGGAATGCGGTCCAGAAGGAGCCGGCAGGTATGTCTGTAAAACGCAGGAAATTGGCATTAATGGCATGTGTAAACTGTGTACGTTTAAAACGGTCCATAGGTAGCAATCCATGCTTCATTGTCAGGGTTTCAAAATCTATTTGTTGCCCCTTGTGGTTAATGTTTGCCAGCGTGGATATCGCTTTCCTCTCCCAGATTCCAAAATGTCCCATCCTCTGAATTTCTGGGAGGTGTGTATTGTGCCGTAGGGGTTGGATCATAGTTGGTCTGCCGCCCCCACCTATGTGTTGATGTCTCTCCTGCCAGACACGGCGGATATGGAGCGACCCTCTTGGAACCCCTCTGAGGCACCTGTTGGCATCATATATTATGCAGAGGGGGGGGAAGGAAAACCGGTATCTGTCGTTTCGACCCGGAAATGTGGAAGCCTTGGGTCCCGATTTATCCACTCATTTACCATCCCTGCATGTGCGGCCCAATAATAAATGTGACTGATTGGCAGGCCTATACCCCCCTCCCACACCGAGGGCTGGAGTGTTTTAAGCGCAATGCAAGGTTGTTTCCCACCCCAAAGTAGTGTGTGTAGAGTCTTGTCAATGGCTGTAAATATTTTGGCAGGAATAGGGAGTGGGGCGTTTTGGAGGATATACAGGAGTCCTGGGAGCGTCAACACCTTCAACAATGCCGCCCTCCCCAGCAGGGATAATGGGAGAGATTGCCAGTGTGTGGAAATCGAAATAATATTGTACCTCCTATCACATTGTTTGAATGTATGTTGGCCTACGCCAAGTTGTCTAAAACATCGTGTACATAGATTCCGCGGCAAGGTCTTGACCTCAATGTATTGTGTAAATCGCCATCTTGGATTTAGCCGCCATTTTAGGTTCTCTTGTAGTGTGGAAGTCACCCTGAACAACAAAATGGAGGCCGAATGACATTTCGAGTGGGATTCTGGCCGTTGTGACCTCCGCAAACGTGAATAAATAATATGCCCGCAGGCCATTTGCTAGGGTCGCGAAATGAGACCTTGTCCTATCCCTGACCTATGTGTAAATGAACAACTGTATCAGCGGAACTGATCAAAATGCATACATTATGGGATTGACCTGGCTACGCACCCTAGGCTTGGTTCTGAGAATGGTTAACTTGCGAGGGGGTTGGCCAGAGCTGGATAAAAAGTATAAAAACCCAAGTATCCCAATGTTCGGTCTCTCACACTAACACGGCGAACTACCTTTGATGGTTCGTCCTGTTACTCTGAGGGCCGAATAACTATCCGTATGTCAATTGACTTTTGGTAATTGTTGTATCTTTGAATAAAGCGCTTTGTATGTCCTTTGTAACCTGTGTTGGTGTGTTTCCTTTGGGCTTCCCGGCCTCATATCAATTTTTCTGTTTGAACAGTTGGCGCCCGAATAGGGACCCTCAAGATTGATGCCGGATCATTGAAGGTTGACGCAGACTATCGAATCGGGATCTGACGGTGTGATTCTGCGGGCCCGACCAATCGAGACGCGATACCTCGGCAGCGCTGCACGATCCAATCCTTGGACGATAGTCGTGTGGTCTGACACGGCATCTTGACGAGGGTCCAATTTTGAGGCGGGCAGATTTGCCGAAACCACCAAACACAAGGTAAAATTCGTTAGGTAAGTTCTTTGGTAAACCATACGGTCCTCCTTAGGTTTGGTCAGGTGCAGTCGTGACCCGGCTCTTAATTTAACCCTGACAATTTGAATTTGGCGTATTGTATCTGCAGACACAATTATTGGACCAGGTAACACCAATTTTTTGTGAAATGCCTGGGAAATTGTCTAGCTGTTTCAGGGCTCTGTTCCGCAGCGATGGACAATCTTTGGAATTTAGCCGTCCGGCACCACAGGAGGGGTCGCCGGCGTGTACTATGTACTGTAAGTATGGCATTGGAAGTATCGTATTTAATGATATTTGGCACAGACAGACCAGACATGCCTCCGAATTTCAGTGGCCAATCAACGGTAGTTTTGAGATCCCCCGTATTGAATACTTAGAATCGATCTTGTTAAAGAAAAAGGCTAGACCGGCAGCCTTTGATGTGTTACAAAATTGGAAGAAAGAAGCATTGCAGCAGCTTAAAAGTAGGGATAAACATGCACGTCGTCATAAAACAAACGCTGAAAAAGCATTATTATATGATGAAGAAAAGCAGTCAGAATTAGTTAAAAATATGGATAGAACCTTTTCACTCGGAGTCCAAATAATGTACCCCTCTAAAGATTTCCATGTTTCTGAGGAATTTATTGAGAAATTATTAAATGAACGCAGGCCTGATGCCTCAGCGCCCCCTCCGTATGCTCCTATTTTGGGCGCTCTGCCAATTCCTGTTGTCGCGCCTGTTGTTATTCCTGTTCCCCCTGTACAGCCTATTGTTCCTAGTCCTTTGGTTGTTGTTCCTCTGCCTATCGCACCGCCCCTTCCCCCTGCACCGATAGTTGCACCTTTGTTAAATTTACCTATACCTCCTCTCTCAAGTGGCCCCGTATTGATTGAAGTTGATCCAGGTGCAGGGTCAAAGGTTGTGACTCGTAGTACTGTTTCTGCAGATAGGAAACAGGAATTGTTTGCATGGGCTAAGCATTGCATGGAGAAAGGTGATCAAGCTAATGTTTTTTTCTACATTATCTAATTTGAATAGTTTTCCCGAGAAAAATGTTTTTATTGAAGGTTTGGGGACTCATTTGTGTGTGATGTGGGGTAGGTTACAAAATTCGGATCTTCCACAAGGGGTGAGAGATCTGAATACTTTGGCACTTTCGAGGGACACAGAGCAGAAAGTATATGGGCATGTTGAAAGATTGTTTGAGTTTAGGAAAGACTTTGAAAAATCACGAGATGAGGATGATGAGGACGATAGAATATATGTACAGAAACGGTTCCTTCCGTGCCGAAGAACAGCACCTGAGGAAGTACGAATTTGTACCAAAGATGCGGTTCGATGGATCTTGGATTCATCGATACCGCCAGACGAAGTGTACGACACGTATAGTCAGTATACAGCAGAGATGCAAAGAGAAGTAATTCAGGTGATGGTACAGCACCTGCAAGAGGAATGTGTAAGGAAGAGGGTTAGTTGCCCCATAGAATTATTGGGGATTTGTAAAAGGGCTTTTTCGCCCGACACTTCTACAGCTGCCTTAGCGCTCGACCTGGCTCTATTGCTTAGTAAGCGGCCGGAGGTACCTATATCTCAGTTGCCTATGAGAGAGGTTCCTCCGACATTTGTCCCAAAAGTTGAGATCCCCGCCAACGCTGGGACTGGTGCCCCCGCGGTGGATATCCCTGCAAATTATGTATCGCAATTTGTTCACGTCCCGTTTTCACGACAGGAAGTTAACATAATTAGACAATCAGTTCCCGATATTAGGAAAAACCCAACGGGGTTTTACAAAGAAATAAAGTCCGTTCTACAGTCCTCTGTGTTCACCTTGAGTGACATTGACTTGTTATTCCCTGTACTCCTACCCGTAGATGTATGGAAACAGGTTCGGACAATAGATGATGTGCCGGGGTTGGAAGATACGTGGGCAAATATGATTAGAATTGATGGAGAAAGACCAGCTGGTGAGAAACCGCCACAGGTAATACTTACTTTACCTGATAGGATTGTCGCTAAACTAAAAACTATAATTCCAGAGAAAAGGATTATTTGGGACAAGCTTACGGCCTGTGTCCAAGGGAAAACTGAAGGCGCCACCGAATTTTTTAATAGATTCGAGCAGGTATTTTCTGACTTCAGTGGACAGGATTTAGGTACAGAGTCGGGAAAAAGGTTGTTTGTGGACAAATTTGTACGTGGATTGTTATCTGACATCCAGTCGCAAATTATGTCCTCAGAGAGCGCTTGGCAGGCAAAATCTCAATCTGAGGTTTTGCACATGGCTCACTATTATGAGAACCGTGTTAATAATTAAAAGGAGAAAATTGAAAAGAGAAAGGGTGATTTGAAAACCAAAGTATTATTGCAGCAAATTGTTAGAAACCCCAGAGGAGGTACGACACAGACTAGAGGTCAGTACGTTCCAAAAGGAAATGCTCCTCTGAGTACTGTGAATGTTAATCAATGTGCTTATTGCCGCCAGGAAGGTCATTGGCGAGCACAGTGCCCTGTCCTTCGCCAGAGGTCAAACAATGCGTTTGGAGGTATGGGTAGACGACCTAGGGGCCGCCCTGGGGCAGGGGGTCCTGACAGAGGTCAACTTTTACAAGATTCTCAGCAACCTTTTTCACGGGAAAATCAGACCTCGAGTATGGACTCGAGAAACATATTTGATCACCCTTCTGCTGCTTACCTTTCTGACGAGGCTCCGTATTATTAGGATTGCCTGAAGCAGGGTTTGGAACCTTTGCGTATTACCGTTAATCAAAAAGGCCCCTACGTTGAATTATTAGTACGGAATAGGAAACACCAGTTTTTGATTGACACTGGAGCACAGAAGTGCTCCATTGATCATTCCCGGGTTCCAAACATCCCACTGTCAGGGCAAACAAATGTTTCCGTAGGGTTTTCTGGTGTACCAACTGTCTGTCCGGTTTCTGCGCCGGTATCCGTTTCTTTGGGTCCCTTTACGGACCATTGCCCCTTTCTTCTCACTTCGAACTGTGGAGAGAATTTGCTGGGGTTGAATTTGTTAAAGAAATTGAATGCAGTTATTCATTGTTCTTCGGATGGAGTACGGCTAACGGTTTCACCACAGCAACTTCCTAATTCTCAGTTCTAGATTCAACCTTTACCTCCCGAGTTTAGCATTGTTCCGGAATGTTTGTGGGCGGTGGACGACAATGATGTCGGAGTGTTACATATTGAGCCTGTTAAAATAGTCCTGAAACATGGGGTGAAACTGCCACGCATTCCGCAGAATAAAATATCAGCTGAAGGCGAACGTGCTTTGAAATGCATTGTCTCCGATTTTGTACATCGTGGGGTGATCGAAGAGATTACAGGTAGTTTGTGTAACAGTCCGATCTTACCCGTATATAAGAAAGGCGACAATGCAATTCCATACCGGTTTATAATTGATCTTCGTGCTATTAACCGAGTGGTTGCCCCACAATTTCCAATTGTGCCTGATGTGACGACGATATTAACAATGATCCCTGCTACGGCTATATCCCGATACATAAAGAAAGCAGATATCTGTTTGCATTCACCTTGGGGGGACGCTCATTTACATTTACAAGGGCACCTCAAGGGTATACTGAAAGTCCTAGTATTTATAGTAGAGCCTTGAAAGAGCAGCTCGACACCCTTGAATTGCCACCTACTTGCACGCTGCTTCAATATGTTGACGATTTGCTTTTGGCTGCAGATTCTGAGAATGCCTGTAAAAAAGGCACTATACTGTTGCTTGTTCATCGAGCTAAAAATGGTCACAAAGCTTCGCTTAAAAAATTTCAATATTGTTGTCAGGAGGTTGCCTATCTAGGCTACCTCCTGTCAAAGGAGGGGAGAAGATTGACACCTGAAAGAATAAAACACATTTCTGGCATGTCTGTTCCAAATACGCAGAAGGAAGTCAGAGCCCTGATAGGTATGGCTTCCTACTGTAGGTTGTGGATCCCGAATTTCGCACTAGTGGTAAAACCGATGTTGGCTTTGACGAAGAAGGGCATTTCTCTGCCACTGCCATGGGAATCGGAACATCAACGAGCATTTGAGCTTCTCAAAATCGGCACCGGTTCTGGATACTCCAAATTATGACAAGGCCTTTGTGTTGTTTGTGCATGAATGTGATGGATGTGCTTTAGCTGTGTTAACACAGGAACACGGAGGGAAGAATAGGCCGTGCGGCTACTACTCCTCCGCCCTTGATCCCGTCGCATGCGCTTTGCCAAGATGTTTGCGCGCTGTTGCTGCTGCTGCCGCGTCTGTAAAACAGAGTGAGGGAATGGTCCTAGGCCATGATTTGATTTTGATGGTACCTCACTCTGTTGATATCCTATTGAACAAAACCCAAACGCAACACCTCACCTCTGCACGGTTAACAAGGTATGAACTAATTCTGTTTGCCCCTCATATTCAAATTAAGGTGTGTTGTGTACTTAATCCGGCTGAACTCTTACCTTTCCCGCAAAACACTGTTTGCGGCAACGAAGAATCGCATGACTGCCTGTATACCACCGAACAAGAAACAAAGGACAGGGTAGATCTCAAAGATACTCCTTTGGATAATGCGGAAGGGGAGCTGTTTTGCGATGGCTCCTGCTTCAAACTTTCGAATGGTACATCTACAGCTGCTTATGCAGTTACTACATTGAACAAAATTGTCGAAACTAAGAGAATCTCGCATAACTCTTGACCCGAGCTTGTGAACTTTCCCAAGGGCGGAAAGTAAATATATATACTGATAGCCAGTACGCATTTGGGGTGGCTCACAACTTCGGAAAACTTTGGTCAGAAAGAGGGTTCCTGACTTCACATGGGACCAAGATTCAGCATGGCCCTTTGATAGTGCAATTACTTTCGGCACTCTCACTCCCTAAACGGTTAGCGATCATGAAATGTGCAGCACATCGCAAGGTCATAGATGATGTGGGCAAAGGGAACGCTTTTGCGGATTTGATAACCAGACAAACGGCCACAGACCTTAGCACGGACATGTATTCCTCGAGGGAAATGAGAGATGTTTGCATAATGGATGAAGGTATTGGGTCTGTGCGAGATATTCAGGCTGATGCCACGATGGAAGAATCTAGAAAGTGGGCTGAAGAAATGGGGAAACTGGATGACGAAGGGTGTTGGGTGGATACATCCGAAGGGAAATGGTTGCTTCCTGATTCTTATGTATTGGCAATGGTTACGATGGCACACGGTCCTACGCATGTGTGTGCCCAGCAGATCACGAGAATGCTAGAACAGGTCTGGGTAAATGACAAGATTCTGGAAACTGCAAAGAGGCATGTCCAGAACTGTATGATCTGCCTACAGCACAATGTGGGTAAGGGGACAGTGACTCCAAGGGGAAGTTTTGGGCCCCCTTCTGTCCCCTTTGAGGTTATACATTTTGATTTTATTGAAATGGAGCGATGTAATAATCTAAAATATGTTCTTGTGATTATTTGTGCCTTTAGTAAATGGGTCGAGGCTTTCCCCGTCAAAGATGCTACCGCCATGACCACTGCAAAGATTATAGTAAAATAATTCTTTCCTCGATTTGGGCTCCCGAGGATAATCTGGTCGGACAATGGTCCTCACTTTATCGCAGCAGTAATTTTACAAATATGTACAGCCCTGTGTATTGAGAAACGATTTCATTCAGCTAGGCATCCTCAAAGTGCTGGGTTAGTAGAAAGACACAATGGTATTTTAAAGAATAAACTTGCAAAAACATGTGCTGATACCAAACTAAAATGGCCAGATGCCTTGCCTATTGTATTATTAGCTATGCGTACCACACCTCAGACTAGAACTGGGCTTTCTCCATTTGAAGTAGTAATGGGGAGACCTGCTAACATTTGGGGTCTCCCAAAACCTAAAGCCCTGAGGGAGGTGGAAAATGTATTGCTTGTAGACTACTGTAACTAGTTAACTAAAAACCTGTATTTCATCTACCACCAGGTGCATGCTGCTTTACCTGTACGGTTCACGGGCCCAGGACACGATATACAGCCCGGAAGTTGGGTCCTCGTGAAGGCCTACGAGAGGTCTTCCTGTCTCGCACCTCGCTGGCGGGGACCCCATCAGGTATTATTGGTCACCAGGACAGCACTGCGGGTGGCTGGAAAGAAGAACTGGATTCACGCGACGCACGTCAAGAAACTTCCTCACCAGACGCCACACGTTACGGAAGAAGCAGAACCCCTCGCTGATGCTACAGTCTCTGATCCTGGAGTAGCAGACAGCGCTGTGAGTGCGTCGGAGAAGTTCTCTGAGCCTGAGGAGCTTGGGGAACACTCCATTTCGTCTCTGCACTCTCTTGAAAAATCACTTCCGGAAAACACTGTTTCGAGCTCTGTGACCTCCGTCGCCACCGACACGTCGCTTCCCTCAGGAAGTGACGATACTTTGCTTCCGGACCACACAATTTTGGGTACCATCAGGTACAACCTTCGACCACGGAAATAGAACTACGGCACGAGTGTCGTGCATCTGGAAAAGGAAGTGATCGGAAAATTGTCTTGTTTTGTTGAACAAAAAGGGATTCTGCTGGCTAGGGTTGGGAAGGACTAAGAAATCACGCGACCGTAGTGTCGCCAGCAACGAACATTGGGGCCGTCGATCGAGAAACTACGATGCCTGCCACCTTCACCGCTGCTCCCCGCACTGGACTTTTAGATAAGGGGGTGACCAAATCGAACAATGAACAATGTGCCTGGGCCCCGAAAACGTACTGTTGTGTTTTGATAATGATTATTGTTATTTTTGCAACTGCTGCTGTAGGACTTTGGTATTTCGAAGAAATCTATCCTTTGAAACCTTTATTACCGACCGAGATCGTACCAACTGTTTTGACTCCCTCTGTACACCTTCACACTCTGTCCCCTAGAGACTCCCAACATAGACAAAAGTATTATAATAACACTCTGATGATAGTAATGAATGCTACTCATGCCATTTTTAATAAGAGTAATTGTTGGATTTGTACTCATTTACCGCAACATGGGAACAAGGGACTGGGATGGTATATACATCCTCTACCTTTAACGACTTCTTGCTATGCCTCTCTTAGAGCACTATTCTTTGGCCGATGGAATGATAGCATCTCAGGGAACTTCGATGGAACTAATTTAAACGATTTTGAGAAACGTGAATTGACTCCCCTGGGATGCTCGCTTTTCGCAAATAGAAGTAAACCTAACGTCGCTTCTATTAGGCCGTCTGACAAACTCTCTCTTCCTTTTCAAACTCTGATTTCCTTTAAAATGGCTCCGATAGGCAATAAGGACGCTGTACCTCCTCCTTATTCTGTAAATAATAGTCCCGACTTGGTTCCCTTCTGTGTACAGAGAAATGGCACTAGGCCAATGGGAGATTTTGAAGCTTGTAAAAATATTGTAAATTTGACTGGGGAAAACAGGCCTCTGTATGTAGGGGGGCCTGTTTGTTTTGTTTGTGGTAGTTTAGCATTTCCCTGGTTGCCCAAGGATTGGCAGGGAACCTGTTATTTAGGAATATTGTTACCCGGGGTATTTGTAGCAAGTACGTTAGAGATTTCTAAGGCTCGCCCACGGCGAGACAACAACGGAGATACCCCTGGACAAGTATTGGGGGACATAGCTAAATCGGTTGTGCCCTTTTGGGGACAAATAGCAAACTCGGAGAACATTAGGGGATTAGCAAGGGTACTGGAGAGAACGATCAACCGGACCACGGACATACTCTACAATATGACCTTAGAGCAAAAGGCAATAAGATTGGTAGCACTTCAAAATCGGATGGCATTAGATGTCATTTTGGCAGAACGAGGTGGAGTATGCAAATTAGTAGGGTCCGCTTGTTGTGTTTTCATACCAGACTCCTCGCCAACAATTTTTAAAGCAATTCAAAACTTACATACTCTCAGTTCTGAAGTCCATATCCCTGTAGGAGATTGGAGCCTTAGTACTTGGTTTTGGGATTCTTTGCGATCTTGGGGTTGGAAGGTGCTTTCCGTTATTATGGTTATTTTAGGGATTCTGTTATTTCTTTGTTGTTGTTTTCAATGCCTCCCAAGTATGTGTGGAATGGTAGGGGGGTGTTGTGCTCAAGCAGTGAGCACAATAGGGCATAAAATATATACCCCAGGTACAGCATCTAAAGAATTCATGGTACAAGAGGCTTTTACGAACAACCTTATGGCTATAGATATTACAGACAATGACGCAGAATCTATGGATGATAATACATGGAGTTATTTTCGAAAGTATTAGGGATGATGTTTAGCACTTGGCATAGGCCAAAAGGAGGGTCTGTGGAAATCGAAATAATATTGTACCTCCTATCACATTGTTTGAATGTATGTTGGCCTACGCCAAGTTGTCTAAAACATCGTGTACATAGATTCCGCGGCAAGGTCTTGACCTCAATGTATTGTGTAAATCGCCATCTTGGATTTAGCCGCCATTTTAGGTTCTCTTGTAGTGTGGAAGTCACCCTGAACAACAAAATGGAGGCCGAATGACATTTCGAGTGGGATTCTGGCCGTTGTGACCTCCGCAAACGTGAATAAATAATATGCCCGCAGGCCACTTGCTAGGGTCGCGAACTGAGACCTTGTCCTATCCCTGACCTATGTGTAAATGAACAACTGTATCAGCGGAACTGATCAAAATGCATACATTATGGGATTGACCTGGCTACAAACCCTAGGCTTGGTTCTGAGAATGGTTAACTTGCCAGGGGGTTGGCCAGAGCTGGATAAAAAGTATAAAAACCCGAGTATCCCAATGTTCGGTCTCTCACACTAACACGGCGAACTACCGTTGATGGTTCGTCCTGTTACTCTGAGGGCCGAATAGCTATCCGTATGTCAATTGACTTTTGGTAATTGTTGTATCTTTGATTAAAGCGCTTTGTATGTCCTTTGTAACCTGTGTTGGTGTGTTTCCTTTGGGATTCCCGGCCTCATATCAATTTTTCTGTTTCAACAAGTGTTTAACGTCATTTTTGAACTTTTGCACTACCAGTAGCAAGTTTAGCTTGAGGAATTCATCCGGTGTCGCACCGACCTGTATGCCCAGGTAGGTGAATCCCAGCACCGAAACTGGGTATGGACAGGGTTCAGGAATCGCCTCGTTCCCTCCTTGAACCGGGAAATAGATAGTCTTTTGTGTGTTTACGCGGAGTCCCCCAAAGTGTTGGTATTCTTGAAGGGTTCTGGACACAATCGGGCAGGAGATCACTGGTTTACTTAGATATATGAGAAGATCATCCGCGAACAGTGAGACAATTTCCTCTCCACCCTTAGGCCAGACCAACCCAGACCATTGCGTATCAGCTCTCAGCCTAATCGCAAGAGGTTCAATCGCAAGAAGGAATAACAGAGGCGAAAAAGGGCAGCCCTGCCTAGTCCCCCGACACAACGGGAACGTCTTAGATGTTATCCCGTTAACGCACACGAATGCCACGGAGAGGACGTATAGGAGCTTAACCCATGACATAAAGCTCTGTCCGAACCCCATATGCCTCATGATTTCCCATAGTGCGTCCCACCCCACTGAATCAAAGGCCTTCTCGAAGTATACCGCAAGAAGGGCCTGGGGGTCCAAACTTTCAGCTGCTCCATCTAAGGTAATCTGGACCCTGCGGAGGTTCATCCGCGTAGATTTACCCAGCATGAATCCGCATTGGTCTGGATGGATCAGAGATTCAAATACTCCCAGGATTCTGTTGGCCAAGACTCTGGCTAATATTTTGGCTTCCCCATTTATTAATGAAATAGGCCTATACGAAGTACAGCGTTCTGGGGGTTTCCCCGCTTTAGGAATTACCAAAATACACGTTCTCCGGAGGTCCGGGGGAAGGTACCCCAATTCCCTGCTGCGGAGAAATATGTGGTGCATGTGTTTCGTTGTTGTCTTGCCCAATTTCTTCCACACCTCTACTGGAAACCCATTAGGGCCAGGAGCTTCCCTGTCTGCAGCTGTGACAAGGCCTCCCCCACCTCATCCTCGGTAATGTCGGTAGCTAGCTGCTCAATCTGCGGCCTGGAGAGCTGAGGGATCGCGATCGTGTCTAGGAAATTCGGGGCACTCAATATGGGTTCCCCCATTATCCACCTGAATGGACCACACCTGCCTCTGACTTTGTTCCCGCCGTTCTAGCCAGGCGAGAGTTTTGCTAGCCTTGTCCCCTCGCTCATAACCAATGGGCCGCCTGAGCATTATCCAGGGCAGTGTCTCTCAGGATCTCCTGGGTCATTACTAGGGTCGCCTGCGCATCCTGAGTCCCATCTTCTAACAGTTGTTCTTCCCGTCTTACTACTTGGGCCTCCGCCACAGTGATCGCTTTTGTGTGCTGCTTAAGATAAGCAGCCACCAGAGATATCGCTTCCCCACGTAGGACTGTTTTATATGCTTCCCACCTCACAATCGGACAATCTACCGACTCTTCAAAGTATTCAAACTTTTTATTAGAGAGACCCTCCACTATCTCCGGTACCCCCAGATAATAGTTGTTCAAGCGCCAGGTAGGTTTGCGCCTGTGTCGTGAGCCCTTTAATTTGATCAGAAGGAGGAAGTGGTCCGATATTCCCCTCGCCAGGAATTCTGCAGATGGTAACCAATGGGCCATAATCTGAGGGATGAAGACATAGTCAAGTCTAGAGAAAGACCTATGGGCATTGGAGTAGAATGAGTAGCCTGAATCCAGTGCGTGCACCGCCCTCCACGTGTCAGATAGCGCCTTCACCTCAACAAAGGTGCACAACTTGGTTGGGGTGTCCACCGCTCTACTACCCCTATATGATCTGTCCCGAGCGGCTACCATGACCTCATTGAAGTCTCCACATATCGCCCACAAGTCCACTCCCTCCTCTATCATTCTCGTTTGCAGCTCGTTGAGGAGTTCCACCGTCAGTGTGGGAGTTGTATACACCGCTATAAGACCCCAGCTCTCACCCCACATATCACCGAGTAGAATCACAAACCTGCCCCAAGAGTCTGTTCTCACTTTCTTGGCCTTAAACGGGACCCGTTTGTGCAACAGGATCATGACCTCCCTGGAGCCTCTAGAGAACCCTGCTAGGTAAGTATGGGGGTAAGTTGGGACTTCTTGAAGAAGCCACAGTTGGTGCCTAACAAGTGGGTTTCTGTAATGAAGGCGATATCGAGGGAGTAGCGGTTAAGATATTGGAGCAATAGTTTCCGTTTTATACCAGATCCCAGGCCATTTACATTCCAGGTCAGTAGGGAAATCTGTCCCACCCGCGTCACATCTGCGTGTCCTCCATCATGGGGATATTTGGAAGGATGTGGCATATCACTAGTGTCCTAACCATGCTAGGCACCACATAGAACCCCTGGCCCTGATGCCCGTTTCTTGCCTCCCCCGCTGTTGCTTCACATTTGTGTACTTCAACCTCAAACCATTGAACCCTTAACTGTAAAATGTAGACCGGAGCAGTGTGAGTGCATGAACCACTAGTAGCGATATTCCCGCATCACCTGCGCTGAGTGTGGAGAACACTATGCCCCGTTGTTACGCGGGTCTTGGGTTCAGAGGGCTGTATCGCCAAGGGCTTGTTCTTAACAACTAAAGCCCCTGAACTCCCCTCACCACAACCCGACGCACCTGTCGCCCAAACAAACAGAACCATGAACTAGTGAAAAACTATTTGGGGGGTCCCCGGGAGTTGGTGCACTGCCCGTTGGCCACCCGTTGACCCCCTTTGGGGCCGCCAAGTTACCTTCCTCTATTCGATAGTGGGGGTGATTAACCCTTGGGGGGGGTGGGAGGCCACCTCCTGCAGCGTCCTGTGTCAAGTGTTCTGCGCTTGTCCCGATGGTTCTATGCTATCTTCCATGCGTGATGGTGTAGTTTGCCCAGTTGGCAGGGTGCATCCCTCGCCGCCCTTCGTGGGTATGTGGCTCCTCTGCCTGTCAGGTCGTGGCACAGAAAGGACCTGCGGCTCCAACCACTCCCAGGTCTCACAAGGGTTGTGAAACACATGGACCGTATTTTTGCGATATAGTTTGAGAGTAGCCGGAAAGAGAAGCTCATACTTGATGCCCAAGGACGAGAGTTTCCGCTTCACAGAGTCATAGGACTGCTGTGACTTCTGTACTTCTTTCGTATAATCGGGGAAGAACCCTATCTGTATGCCATTGTATGAAATCAGGCCAGTTGCGCGTGCCATTTGGAGGATTGTATCACGATCTCCATAGTTCATAAATCTGGCAATCACTGTGCGCAGTGGGGCCCCAGGAATTGGTTTGCCAGCAGGGATCCTATGCGCCCGTTCGATGGAGAAGAAATTTGATAGTCTTTTAGGTGCCATAAGATCTGACAGCCAACCTTCCAGAAAGAGCTCCATGGAAGGCCCTTCTTCTTTCTCCGGGAAGCCAAGCATGCTGATATTATTCCGGCGTAATCTCCCTTCACTGCCCTGCACTCTGTTCTTGAGGACGGCAAATTTTTCGCTCCATTTTTTCTAATCGGGCTTCCATTTTCTTGACAGAATCCTCAGTGTTGGATATTTGTCCTTCCGTTTCCCCCACTCTGGACGTCAGGTTTCTAAGGTATTGTCGTAGAAAGGAAACCTTGGAGGCCAAGCCGTGGATTTTATTCTCTACCGAGGCCCTGGAGTCGCCGATGGCTGCCATAATGTCCGTAAGTGACGGAATCTGGCAAGCACCCCCAGATGTGGTGCCATTCCCCATGTCGTGTACTGGTGTGTTTGTCTTTGCTGGAGTGCTCATTGTGTATTTATCGATTTTGTTCTGCGCTGTACCTCTACGGCGCAAGTCCCTCACCATCTTCTGCCATGGTGGAACGCCCAGGTGGCCACCCTCCCCTTTGCAAGATCTATACGGGGGGAGGATGTAAATCCCAGTCTTCAGCACTGTATCAGCCCCCGGACCAAGCGCGCGCTCCGTTAGGCGAGATACTCTGGTGAACTCCCTGGAGTGCACCTTATAGTTAGTGCCCGGTCTTCAAGCACACCTTCTGCCCTTCCTCAAATCCAGCGGTCTGGAGCTATGCAGAGCTCACCGTGGCGTCCCAGTCGCTGTGTAGTGCCAGTGAGGTGTTATTAGGGGCTCCTCGTCTGCCCCTTAGTGTGTGCTGAGCCTTGCATAAAACAGAACCTGGGGTCTCCCAGAGCTTGAATGTCAGAGCCGCGGCGTGGCTGGCCCAAGCGGCCCAACCCATATTGGTATTTGTGCAGTTGCTGCTGTCCAGCGCGGGTCCCGCTATCAGTGTCTCCACAGGGACCACCCTCAGATAGTTTACACTCGTCATGCAGGTATGTGTTACGCTCACCTGGTCTCTGCTGAAGCGTTGGGGCACGCTTGCAGCCCTCCCTGAACTTGAATCACCCCCTTCAGGCCTCTCCCTCAGTACGTAGTGATACTGCTCCTGCATGGAGATAACAGTGTGTGAGAGCGCCAATCTGTGATTGTTGTACCTCTCGAACCCTTCACCCCAAAGTACGGTTTCTGTGAGCATACGCCGGCCCATAAAGCTCACCTGTGAATTATGGAAGATAAGCTCTCCGTCCTGCTACTACTGGCAGGAGCGCAACGAATGGGATCTAGTTCCTTCACTGATGCATAACGATTAGTCCAGTCCAGCTGCGACTATGCTTCTCCTTATGATTGGTAAGTCTTTCTTGAGCTTTTGTGATGCTGTTTGTTCTGTTTAATGTCTTTATATGTTGCTCCTATTTATGCCCGCAATAATGTCTCTCTTCTGTTTTCTTCCCTTAATTGGAAATGCGGCCTCAATGCAGCTGTAAGACGCGAGACGCGGCCGGATGGAAGATGGATGCTACTGCAATGTTCGACAGCAGGTAAGTGATGGTTTAAGGAAAAGCGCGAAGTATGGCGAAGCGCAACCTTAAACTGACTGATTTTTTGATTTCTAACCTTGTCCTCTGTTTTTTCTTGCAGGCGCTGCTGTCAACGATGGAGCGTGTCGTGCTGCGGTGCCAAGATGAAGATTTCGGCGTTCCGGAAAATGTAAAGCTGAATACTTGGTTCACTGAAGAGATGTACAGGTAAGAACAGCTTCCAACTGTTGGTAAGTATGCTGGCAGGAAGCAGGATGTCCAGGAAGCAGGATCTTCAAAGGTAAGTCTGACCTCCGGCGACAGTGAGCGTTACGCTGCTTGCAAGTGCAGAATAACGCGAAGCGTCTGTCTTGAGGATCAGGGCAGCTTATATAGCTGAGATCGTGGGCACACCCATTAGGGCCATTTTACCAGCCACACCCTGCCACTCCTAGAGAGTGAGCACATGCAAAGGCAATCCATTAGCAGCCACACCCAAGAATACACTTGGGGCTGCTTAATGGATGGAATGCTCAAGGTTAATGCATCCTGCTTAATGGATGGAATGTTCAAGGTTAATGCATCTGAAGTGCTGTGTCCATAATAAAAGCTTTTTGGTGTTAAATGGATGTTCTTGTTTACTTTTGTTCATGAGCCTGGCGCCAAAGGCGCCAGGACAGTGTTCACCCAGGTCTCCTGTGCATGCAATCCCTGCATGCCTGTGCCCCTGACTTCATGACCATGACAGTATGCCCCAGGAGGTGTGGGTTTCACAAGGAGGCTACTGGGTCTTCTCCCAGGCCTAATCAGTGTGGGGGGGAATAAATAAACACCTGATTCCGGTATGGGGGCTATAACGCATTTGCCAGTTCACTTGATCCAGTATTGAATGCCCGCCCTTCTTTCAGACCCCCTCTCCCCTGTCACTCACTAGTAGAGTATACACCGTAGCCCCTCACAGTGGCCCCGCGGGCATCCGTGGCAGTCCCAAGCCGCTCCAGGCTTAGATAGTCTCAGTGGGCATGCACACTAGGTCCTTGCCGCTCGAATCACCGCACAGTTGAGATGTTGGGGGGCAAACAGCGCAGAACTTGCCAGTCAGCTGGTACGTCCGCCTTCCGATGCCCTGAAGGGGGGGGGCCCTCCCGGCGAGTTGCCACACTGCCCGGCCAATTCACTCGCCCTCCCTGGCTGTCTCTGGTGCACCGTTATGCCTGGCGCCCATCACGTAGTGGCCCTCACGTCAGGCCGTGTGAGTGGGGATGCCACTTGCGCTTCTCTTCCGCAGCTCGCAGTCCACCTCAGTGGGGGGGTTCACCAGTTGTCTTCCCCGTCCGGATTCCACTCCTCAGAAAGTCGATCAGGGTCACCTCTCAGTCCATTCCTCCCCCTGGTTCTGGAGGTCGGTTGGCTGTGGTCTTCGGTCTGGTCTCGCTCTCTGTCCGCCGCACTTCGCTCTCCGCTCCTCCTCATGCGCAGCGAGTTCTGCACACCTCTCATCGGACTCGTGAAGCAGAGCCGCACCACACGGTCCACTTGCCGTTGGAGCCCCAGCTCAGCAGTTGTCCTTGTAGGCGGCTGCCCAGCCACGGCGCTCCACTCCTCCCTGAGCTCCGCCGGCTCCGCGTGGCCCAGGGCGCTGTAACCGCCCGGTCAGCACCAGCTCTGCACTGATTTCTCTCGAGACTTTGCGGAGGTGCCGCGGGCACTCTTCCCTCCCACCCCCTCCGGTAACAGCAGCAGTTTAACTTTTATTGGGAAGCAGGTATTTTAACAGGTTAATTGGCAGCCCCAACGGAGCAGCAAAAGCCTACGTCCACATTTGCTGGCGCGAAACAGCGTCCCCACCTCCTGCTTGGCTTTATTAGTGGGACAACCTAGTGGTGGCTGGTAGCAGTCTTTCCTCTGCTTCTTAAAGTGTTTCTCAGAGGTAATTTCCACTGCTCTCAGTAGCCTCTTCTTCGTCCCAGTGTTTATTGGAAATGGGGGTGGAGGGGAGACGGAACAGGACTTAACCCATCCCTTGAAAGTGTGGGAAACATCGGTTTCATGGGAAAAGGGAAATGGGGGATACCGCGTCTCTTTTAAGGGGTTTTTACCCACTCCCTCCAAGTCTCCTCCCCCCAGGTGATCCTCCCTCATATATCCACCCTTAGGGTCAGGATCCGAAAGCGCCAGCCTTTCCCTGGCCACCTGAGGGGAGGAATATGGGGGAAAACAAGCGAGAACACCCTCAGGTTTCTCACATAACCTTCCCCTATGCGGTTTAAACGCTTTACAGACAGATCTGGCTATAAGTTATTCTGCCACTCTTATTCTCTACATCACTCTTATGATCTTTAAAGGGAAAAGATGTAATTAAATTTAGGGGACAATGCTTTGTGGGATGCTCATATCTATGACAAGAGAGACATAGTTGTTCAGAGTGGAGTATCTGTTTCTTCAGTTTCCAGTAGTTTCTGATAAAGCAAATCTATAGGACATGGATCATCAGGATGATCATATTTCCAACAGGTGTAACAGGAGTACGCTCCATCAAGGGAGGAATCAACCATTGCTAGTCTCTCATTATCACTTAAGGGTAGAGGTTGTCCTAGATTTTGCAGCCCTCCAGATAAGGCCTTTTTACACACACAAATCTTGTCAATACGCCCTTTTAATTCTTCCTTGCGTACCACGCAGGCTATTTATGGCAGCACCCCCATAAATCATGGATCTCACTGGTGACAGCCTGGCCAGCAGCAACTTGCGAACCCACTGTTTACTTTAGTAATCGACACAGTTCTTTGAAAGAAGCAACTGGGATGAGTCCTGGTCTGTTTAATTTTTTTAACACTCTCCTCTGTTAATGATTCTATCAAGATAATGCTTTGAGAAATGCAAAATGGAATTTGTGTTTTGTTCACTTTGTTCAACTGCCTGCATTTTGTAGGTTATAGTGTTATTAAAGCATCTTGAATCATGAACATGCTTTTCACTTTGCTTTAGGACACAAGTAGTAGTGTGTAAAATGAAAATGGTCTTAAACAGGGCTTTATTTCTGCTTAATTGGCTTTAATAGAGGCAGCGCAATTGCAGCAGCATGGGCATTTCATACTTTGTTTTCTTTTCATCACAGAAGCACACAAATTACATAGCTAGGCATGTGGTCTGAACTTTAACTCCCTTTCTGACCACCCACCCCAAGCAGGCATAATGGATCCAGGTAGAAGCAGTGCTGTATATATTTTCAGTGGCACAGATTGTACCTGTATCTCTCAACATGGACTGCTATATATTCAGGCAAACTAGCCTAATTTATCAACGGAGCTGCTCTACCGTACGCACGTCATGGCACAATGCCAAATATTCATAGCACGGCTGATTGCATCATACCCACATTTCTTAGCAGTTTGGGACAGTACCTGCATTCCTTAACAGAGCTGCTGTTAAGAAAGCACGAACATGTGTTGGCATTTTCTGCAGCAAGTGTAACGCTCACCTTGTATCCACAGGGACGCCACCAGACTTGGCTGGATCGCTTCTGAGTTGGATTCACCTCCCCCGGGACTCGCGCTGCCGTGGATCTATTCTTGTATTTCGATAAGGTGCGCTCTCCGTCCTGCTGTTCTGTGCAGGGGCGTGTTGCGGCTGGGCACCTTACAGACAAGTTACTTGAGGTAAGCAGGTCTCGGTGAGCGTCATGCTGCGAGTGCAGAAGAACGCGAAGCGCGTCCCTCAGCTCGGGCGTGGCTTAAATAGCCTGCAGATATCCCAGGTGCCTCCAGGGCGGACCACGCCCTAGATGCTAGACTGCATGGTGCAGTTCCATGCTGAACCTTGTGGGGGCAGCCATGTTGGTCCATTCCCCAATGGAAACTCCTCCTGCCATATTAGCCTGGCGCCAAAGGCGCCAGGACTGGCTCCAGGACAGCCGAGTGGGGCATGTTTGGGCCCTTCGGGCCTTCCTGGAACACTGTGGCGAGTGCCAGAGACCCCGATTCCCAAGGCCAGGGGCTATGGTCGTGACAGCGAGCGAAAGTACAGAGCAAATACAGTGTCTGAGCTCTTCCCACCAACCTCCGACAGTGTGAGAAGATGGCATTGCGGTCATATACTTCAACCCCTTGCGTTTTTCAAAACGTCTGCTTCAACAATGTCCGATTACTGAGTCCTACTACCAAAAATATAGCACATTTGAAAGCCTCATTATGAATCTCCTGACTAATGTAGGATAGTCCAAACAGGCTTAGAACATTTGACAAGACATTTATGTCAGACAAGCCTCACATGGAACTGCCAGTGCCCGAACCCCATGTGCCTTTCAGTGTCAACAGCCTGTTGGGAAGGGCAGCTCAGTGGTTCAGTAACCCTGCTGCAGATATTATTGTGTAACCTGTTAGTTCAAATCCTGTTAATAGGTGAGTTAATGAGTCTGCATCAGAGATATGCATTTAAGATGCATGTAAGATTCAATTGTAGCACAGACATTGGACTTATCAAAAGGACTACTAAATGTTCAGTGATTCAGAACACACATTTCACCCGGGATGCTCTACTTGTAATGGCTCATAACACACAACTCATCAGGGCTGCTATACCCGTGATTGCTCAGAACACAACTCTTCAGGGCTGCTATACCTGTAATGGCTCAGAACACACATCTCATATGTGCTCTTGTACTTGTAATGGCATACAGTGTTGGTAAAGCATCTGCATTCAAGCAAGTGATGCATCTGGTCAGACAAACCTCTAACTCTATAATGCCCAGCCTAATGGCCAAAAGAAGGTTTGCACACATCTAAAAAGGAGCACCCAATGATTAAGCTGCACTAGATTTTTAAATAGAAAAGGCATTTGCAGCTTTTTGGATATTTATTGGTGCTATGTTAAAAAACAAACAGAAAAACAGGAGAGGAAGAGCAACTCTGACCCTAAGCAATAGAGAAGAACAAAGGTGTGGCATGGAGGAGGTTGAAGGGACAGAAAACATACTAGAAAATCCAAAACAGGAATTCGAGCAACAGGAAGAGAGAGCAATAAGCTACATGATATGGTAACAAAGAAAGTGAGAGCAGAAACAGAGTTAATAATAGGACAAACACACAATAAGAGTGAAGGATAGAAGCAGAGCAAAAGACATTTGGAGACAGTGCAATAAAACACAGATCAACAGCAGGTGGGAAGAGATGGAAATAGAAAAGCAAGACTAGAGAAGGGCAGGCAAGAAAGATAATCAAAAGGAGTAGCAATCACAACCGAGAAAATGAAAAATTCAGATATAGCCACAGTAATGAGATGAGAGAGGAAGAGGAGTTATATCAACCGATACAGCGAGATATAGGAGGGAAAAAGCAACAATATAATGCAGAGATGGGAGAGGCATAGTGACAGAGAAACAGCACGCAAAATGTGGCATCGCAACACTTAAGGGTGAGAGGCAGAGCTTCAGAAAGTGAGAGACAGGGGAATCAGAGTAGCAAAGGGAAAGAGAGATGGAGCAAAAACATGGTGTGGCTGTCAAGCAGGTAGTGCCAGGCAGTAACAGTAGGCCCGAGAGGCAGAGAAGTGATGCTGGTAGACTGAGGGACTTGATTTATGAATCACCCAATGCTACTAGCTGGCATCTGCAGTAACTCTTAACAGAGTTTGTGCCCAAGTATCATGAAGATGAAGCTGGGTAGAAAGCATCTACAAGGTTCTTGTGTGGGTAAAATGTTTTCTACAGGTGCAATAAATTATTTAGAACCACTTTGAAATGAAATACAGCTGTTTTGTCACTTAGGTTTTCGAACAAAGTTTTAATTTTATGCACAAATTGGATAGTTGTTAGACACCTTTTACTCTCTCGCCAAGGAGGGAAATCATTTTTACCTGCTTGAAATTGGATTTACTCTCTAATTCTAAAAATTAGTACAATACTCTCACTCCAAAATCCTTTCTGGAGCACTGCCTATTGGGATCTCCTACTTTTAGAATGATATTGATGGATGCGGGGGGAGTTTCCAGGACCGGAAATTCCTCAACTTCCCCGTGCTTCATGGTGTCAGGCTCCTTCCCTAACTCTTCATTCTGTCCTACTAGACTCAACCCAGGCGACTTCCCTCACCGAATGCCTGTATTCTTCTGTTTCCATAGAAGTTTCTCTTTCCTTCAGGGATGGAGATGATTCAGATTCCTTATCTGTCTCCGATACTATAAAGGTATCCTTCTCCTGATGAAATCCCTAATCCAGGGAGATTTCTGTTAGTTATTTAAAGGGTTTCAGTGAGGAAGATACTAAGTTGGTTGTAATTCTAGTAGTGTTACAATTTTCAACTTTCAAGGGAAAAAGGGCCTCTTGGGGTATAAAACCATTAAAGGTTTCCATCTTTTCTAATATTTTTCTTGACTCAGTTGGTCCGAAACTAAAGACAGGGATCTTCTTTACCTCTAGTTTTGAGTCGTGCAAACTGTTGACAATTTTTTTTGAAAATCATATTTTATTAGTTTTTGCGTTATAACATTGCATAATATATTCAAACAGAAGTTTCTATGCAATCAATTATAACACATCCCCCCTTTCCCTCCCCCGACCCACCCCAAATTTGAGTTCTCCTGTACAGTTCACCTAGCGAGTTCTTAGAGAGTGAAGCGATGTTATTACATTATATCACTTTGCACGCTAAATGTTTGGGCCCGGCTTTAAGCAGCTTCTAGTGGGACCAGTAGACTGCAGCCTGGCACATCTGGGGGGGAGGCCCCCCCCATGTGAGTATTTTCCATTAGGCAGGGCTTCCGTAGTTCTCAAAAAAGGGTAGCCATATTTCTTCGATGTTTGACTTAGACTTGTCGATCAGATGCGTGAGGAACTCCATGTCATAAAAGGCCCGTACTTTTGTGACCCAGACCTTTCCCCCGGCATACCAGGGCTTTTCCATTTCTGTGCTAGGCAGCACCTAGCCGCTACCAGCATGACCTGTAACATGTGGTTCAGGGCTCCCTCGTGTCCATCTCCTATATCAATTCCAAAGAGTAATAGCCAGGGGCAAGGGGACCTTTCGACTCCGTCAACACCTTTGATGCAGGATAGCACCTCTGCCCAATACACTTGGACCACCGGGCACCCCCACCACATATGGATGTAGTCCCCCCTTACCGTCTTGCACTTCCAGCAGTGTGGGTCATATCCCGGCCTCATTCTAGAAATCCTCTGCGGGGGTTAATACCATCTGTGTAGTACCTTAAAGGCCTAATGTCGGAACTGGAGCGAGGCCGTGGAGCGATTGGCCCACCTGCACATTTCAGACCACCTTTCATCATCGATTTCCTCCCCCAGGTCCCTCCCCCATTGTATGCGTGCCGGTGGTGGATCCCTTGGGACTGAGAACAGAAAGAGTCTGTAGAGGCGAGAGATCACCCCCCTAGAGCTCTGGGTAGAAATTAGTTTCTCAAAGTCAGTGAGGTCTCTCTTGAGGGCATATCCCCATGATGGTTCGGCGAGGACCCCCTTAAATTGGAGGTACCGGAACGGGGACAGGGTACCTATTCCCAGAGCCTCCTACAGGTCCTTCAGGGGTAGAAACGAGCCCCCAAGCCAAAGATGGCCGGTCCTACACAGGCCGGCCTCAAACCATTTTTGAAACGCGGCTGGCTCTGCTATTTTGTCTATGAAGGGGGGGGGCAGATGCAGCTCAGTGGAGAGGGCCAGCTTGTGAGCCAACGGGAGTAACCTCCCTCCCTCCATAAGGACCACAACACTTTTAAGACTGGGTGGTTCAGAACCCTTCTAGGGATGTTTTTGGAACCCAGAGCCATTCCTCTACTGTGACCGGTGTGAGGACCCTGTTATCCATGGCCACCCATTGTTTTTCTGTTCCTGGGGTGAAGTGGTCAATCAGTACCCTCAGCTGGGAAGCCCTGTGATATGTTTTCAGGTCGGGGTATCCCACCCCACCGTCCTCCTTTGGCCTGGTCAATACCTCGTAGGAGACCCTATGTTTCTTATAAGACCAGAGAAAGTTCAGGAGGACTCGTTTTGTTTCCGTGAAGAATGTCTTGTGGATCTGTACGGCGAGCATTTGAAAGAGGAATAGGAGAATCACCATTTTTATAAGATTGAGGCGTGCCATCCAGGAGAGGCCTGATCTTGCCCATCTCTCTATGTCCCTTCTAATTTCAGACCAGAGTGGAGGGAAGTTACCCGGAAACAGGCCCTATGGGTCGCATGTCACCTGAACCCCTAGGTAGCGGAACCCGTCCTCCTGTAGTCTAAAGGGGAGCCCTCTCACATAGGCTGCCTCTGAATCCGACAAATCTCCCCTGATGAATGCCACCGATTTCCCAAGGTTGACTTTATACCCTGACAATTCCCCATAGCGCCTTAGACCATGGAGGATCCTAGGGACCGTCTGGGACGGCCTTGTGACCTAGAGTAGCGCGTCATCAGCGAATAGGTAGATTTTGCACAGTGTGTCTCCCATTTGTACCCCGCTAATAGCCTCATCATTGCGGTGAGAGATGGCCCATGGCTCCATCACCAGTGCATATATTAGGGGGGACAGTGGGCATCCCTGTCGTGTACCCCGCACGAGGGGGAACATCCTCGACTCCGTCCCGTTTGCGACCACCCTAGCCGATGGAGAGGAATAGAGTGCCGACATCCATCCCAGCCACCTTGGCCCCATCCCGAGAGCCGTGAAAACCTCCCCCATGAAAGCCCAACTGACCCTGTCAAAGGCCTTCTCTGCGTCAAGAGCCAGTAAAAGTGCACCCTCTTCACGAACCACCCTGAAACTAATCACATGGAGAGTTTTCCACATGTTGTCGGAGCCCTGTCTGTTTAGAACAAATCCCGCCTGGTCGGGGTGTATTATGCGGGGGAGGCAGCCCTCCAATCTGGACGCCAGGATCCTGGCAAAGATCTTGGGGTCTAAGTTTAAGAGCGGGATGGGTCTATACGACCCACATTCTGCCTGGTCCTTGCCTGGTTTGGGTATTACAGTAATTAGAGCCTGTAGGAATGTCGGTGGGATCGACTCACGGTTTCTGATTTGGTTAAACAGTTTGGCCAGCGGCTTCACCAGCATGGATTGGGTCTGTTTGTAAAAGTCTGCCGTGTAGCCATTCCCCCCTGGGGCCTTTCCTGCCTTCAATCTCTTAATGGCGCCCTCCACCTCCTCCTCCGCTATCTCCCCCTCCAGGGTCTCGCGCTCGGAGTCAGACATCCGGGGCAGGGTTGATCTGCCAGGTATGTCCGTATGTCCTCCAACGATTCGCCTTACTGACTGGAATAGAGTTCGCTGTAGAAGTCGGCAAAGCCCTCTGCTATTTCCCTCCGGCCTCTACGAATCCCACCCCCACTGTCCCTGAGATGGTCCACCCCTCTCTCCACTCTGCAGCCTCGGGCCCTCTGCGCTAGGAGGGTCCCCACCCTATCTCCCCGCTCGCAATACCTTTGTTTAGTGTATCTCGCCTTCTTGATGACTTCCCCTATGAGGACCGTATGCAGCTCTTGTCTTTTGCCCTACATCTCCACCAGAAGAGCCTCTCGGTCCTCTCCAGGGAGGCCCAGCCTAGCACGCAGGGCACCCAGTTCTGTTCGGATCTTATTCTCTATTAGACCCCTTTCCCGCTTACGCCTTGTGCCCTCATCTATTAAGAGGCCCCTAAAAGGTGGCCTTTGCAGCCTCCCAAACCACGGCCATGTCCGTCTCCCCGTTATCATTCGTCTCGAAGTAGGCTGTCATTTCTTTCTTCATGAATTCTCAAAATATCGGGTCTCTAAGGAGCGTGTCATTGCACCGCCATCACCAAGACCTCAGGGAGACAGGCAGCGACCAAGCGGCTATAAGTAGTTCATGATCTGACCATTTTATTACCTCTACCCTCGGTTGTGCAACCTCCCCTCTCCCTTCCTCTGAGACTAACAGAAGGGCGATTCTAGTGTAGGTGTAATGTGGAGGTGAGAAAAAGGTGTACGCACCCTGGCCCGGGTATGTTTTGCGCCATACATCCACCCAGTAGTGTTCCCTCAGAAGGGTCTGCATGGCCAGGTTGTCCTTGGAGATTCCCTTAGGCGCCCCCCCTTGCCGACCACCAGTCCAGATGGGGGGTCCATTATAAGATTGAAGTCCCCGCCAAGTATCATGGCCCCCTCTGCCCATTCTGAGTGAGAAAACGCACCTGGCCCGAGTTGGGTGCATATAGGGTGGCAAGGGTGATGCGTTCCCCCTAGCAGGTACCCTTTACTCCCAGGAACCGTCCCCCAAAGCCGCTCTTGGTTTCTATATCTGTAAGACGGAGCACCCTGCCCAGGAGAATGCCCACCCCTCCTTCTTGGTGCTTCTGTGGGAGGCCCAATAATTACTACCAATTTCCTTCCACTTTATCTTTGATTCCTTTCCCTGTTTGTAGTGTGTTTTTCCTGTAAGAAGAGGACCAATAAACGTTGTTTATGAAACATGTTGCTCGTGAGGGAGCTCTTATTCTGAGAGTTGAGGCCTTTAACATTCAGCGTGCCTATTTTCCCTTCAATCATTATCGTGCTTTGTCTTGTGCTCTTTAGACCCCTTTGTGTGTTTCCTATGTAGAACTTGTTGTAAAACATGTAACCATGGCTCGAGCTGTCTTTTCCTGTTAGGCAGAATTCTGTGCAGTGTCCTTAGGGACCACTACACACAATTAAGACTACAGGTGGCAATACAAGTTTTATCTTTGGTATAAGCCCGTACTACTAAGTTATAGTGGTAGCAGTAGCAGAGCAGCCCGGCTTATCTCAAGAGTATATGAGAAGTAGCAGAGATTACACAAAAGGATCACAATTACTGCGGCTCAAGCAAATGCTGACTTAAAGTTTCAGGTAACAAATATAAGTACATTTATTTTTAAACCATCAGTTATAAACACAACACTTCTATTAAACTTTAATCAAAACCAGACGTTAAATATACTACAATTAACCAATTCACTTTGTACAGTATGTCTCAAGGTAAGTACCCTGCGTTTGAATGAACCGGTGTTATGAACAAAACACGATACCGCGGATACGGTTGCGATCACTTTTTAACAGTTCGGTCTACTCAATAAACGCGTATCCGTGACATAATGCTACCGGGGCGAAAACACACTTAGCACCTGAGATACCCAGAGGGAGTTGGAGGCAAAAATCACAGGCAAGATTTAGGTTAGGCAGACAGCATCGAGAAACACTCAGAAACAGGAGTTCAAAAGTCAAAGGGTCGGAGCCAGGGTTAAGTGACACCGGAGACCTGTTGCCGAAGATCACACTGTTAGACAGTTCACGATTCAACGTAGCCCAAAAGTACTTTGATATTGTCAATGTTCAGAAGCAAAAGTTATGAGAAGGAGGGAAGACGAAGGCGAGCCTTGAGGATGAAGAAAAGGGGTTTCACCCAGTAGAGCACAGTACCTTATTCCAATGATGCAGCTGGTGCCCTGGCAGTTGTTCCTGTTGGTTTCCCGCAGACCCACGATTCCTGGAGCTTCGTTGGGAAGGAGGACGTCTGAAGGGGATCTGCACCATACAGGGATGAAGCCGGCAGCAGCGACAACGAATAAAAGGTGCGCTCCTTAAAAACAGGAGAGACTCGGCAGGTGGCTATCCGGACCACTACAGCAGTGTGCAGTGATTTCGACCACAGCGGAGATCTCTGGCTGAAGAAGATGAGCTGGTTATCCCCACCAGGCTCAAGGGAAGACGACTCCGGACTGGATCTCCTCTTAGTCGTCGAAGGGTAGATAGCTCAGGACTGTAGCAGGGCTTCACCGGGATGGGGTAGTTGCAGCAGCCGTCGTTCTCTCCTCTTCGGTTCCTTGTAGTTCCAGAGGCGACTCTGACTTTTAGCCCAAGAGACCTGCCTTTTATGCGCAAAACCCCCATTCACACAGCCTGGCTGTCAATCACGCAGCAGGGGGGTTGTCCAGCCGGGTCAACCACCTCAGCCAATCATGGCAAAGTGCGACTTGGGTTTCCTAGGATACCCTGTGCAGGGGGTGATTACACCCCTCCCTCAAATTCAGCCCACCTAGACACCCAGGCGCCTTGAGGAGGGCTTCTCTGCAGAAGCCCGCCAAAAGACTGAACAAAGAAGGCGAACCTAGTTTGCAGCGCAAAGTAAAACACAAGAAGGACTTTAACAAAAAGAAATGGCGAATAAACCGAACCGGAGCCGAAAGAAAGACGATTTGGTCAAGCAGGTTTATGTTCGAGGCTAATATAATAGCCAAGAACAGTACCACGTTTATCTAATATAATCACGGTAGAAAAGTGAGGGTAGATACCACTGCCACCAGCCAAGTCTAAATGTTAAAAGAGCGAAACAATGCTCAGGGAGGTACAGACAGAAAAAGGGGTACAGATTAGTCCTTTCCAGTACTCCATGTAAGATGGGGTGTACTGGGTCCGTGGTAAAAATGACTATGTAAAGTAAATGGCAACTTTAACGTTCTCTGGGGAACAGTAGTCAGTCCCAGTGAAATGGAGTCAGAGGGAAGTCTTAAATACAACCGTGGGTTATTACACTGAGGGTGCGGTGTAACCCATACAAGAACAGGGGCGCCTGGAGTGGTGTGCTCTAGTGCCCAAGATCACACAATGAGTAAAAACACATAGGCCAAAACACATGTAAGAGTGGAAAAAGGATGTACACTCTTACCAGGTGGAAAAAATAAACTCCAGAAAACCAGCAAAGCTGCTGGGGGACTCACTAGGTGAGGGAAATTAGCCCTAGAAGGAGAATTCTCCCTAACATTCCCCTTTTCCCCTAACCCCGTCAAAAACATCGCCCCTCCCCCCTTCTATCTCCCTTACCCATTTCGTAAGGCGTTCGTCGTCGGCACCCCATGTGGGGTTAAAGCGAACAAGGAACCGCCAGGGTTGCTACCCTGGCCCCGGGAAAATTTATAACATAGAACTTTCCATTACGCCGAGTGTTAGCCCCTCTTTGCCAGGAGGGGGTACCCTCAGCGATGGCACCGCCTCCCTCTCGACCGCCCCCCCCAACCATGACATATGATCCACTCCGCTTAGCCCTCAGAACTCGCCTCACGGCGCGGGGCCGCGAACCACCACCTTTTACCGGGGGCAAGTTGCCAAGTATCAATCAACACAACATTAAACCAGCCCTTCATCAGGGAACATTTCAATTTTCAACCTGTGTCATTTGAAGGAAGATCCGCCAACCGCGGAAACAAAAAGGAAACATGAGGTAGCCAGCACATTCCCCTGATCATTAAGATCCTTTGAGGGTCATGAGTTGAGCCTCGGCCTGGTAGTTAGGCCTTCAATACTGCTCGTGTGATCATGTGGGTCCACCACGGTCCGTTGGGGGATGCCTGGTTTTCTGGAATTTCCGAGAGCCCTTAACTTTTAGTTTCCCTTGGGTGAGATCTGGGCCCTGATGGGGGCATCCGTGTTCCCTGTCGCCACCGCTCTGGTCTCTCGATGTTCCCGTAAGATCTCCTGTCAGGTTGTCCGTGGCCCTCTGAATGTCCACCTCTGTGACTAGCTGGTATCTCGGACCATGCCATTCGAATGCTAGGTAGAATGGATGTCCCCAGCGGTAGCGGGCCCCCTTCTCTTGTAACCATCTGGTGATGGATCCGCATTTCTTCCTCATCTAGAGCGTGAGGGCCGAGAGGGTCCTGGTATATCGTCACCCTGGAGTTCCCATACTGAATGTCTCGCAAGGTTCTTGCCCTCTCCAAAAGTCTGGCCTTGTCCCTATAGTGGTGAAATCTTGCCAGCACTGAACGTGGGCCCCTACCGCCTCCGCCCGCCCGATGGACCCTGTCGAGGAGGAGCGTCTCTCCGAAGTCTGACTCCAGAACAATCCTAATGATGTTCCTGGACTTTACCTTCCAGACCCGCCTGAGTCTCCCCCTCCGTCTCCGCCAGGCCAAAAATCCTCAAGTTGTTTCTCCTCTCACGATTGTCCATGTCGTCGACCTTGAGCCGGAGATCTTCCTCGCGACGCTGTAGCTCCTTAAATCTAGTTTCCATCTGCGCTTCAAGGAAGTCCGTCGATGCCTGGTTATTCTCCACCCCATCCATTCGGTCCTCCAACGTGGAGACCTTAGACGTGAGGTCAGCCAGTTTGGCGCCCATATCTGTCCTCATACCTCTGATCTCCTCAAGGATTGTCTGAATGTTGCTCTGCATGGTGTTCATATCTGGAGTCTGCGCGGTGGTGTGGCCGGTCTCCATCTTCGGATATCCTGGGGTGAACTGGTATTTCGCCAATGTCTTTTTCCAGCTCATGGGACCTCAGTCGTCCTGAGTTACAGTGATCCACTGGGGCGCCCCCCCCCCAATGCCTTCCCAGAGCCCAGGGTTATATATGCTGTTATTTGAGGCCAATGCTTGGGGTATTCCTTCAAGCTTTCAAGCTATGTGCCGATCTCTGAGCACCGTTCTATGATCCACAACAGGGGACTCACCAGGACCCCCCCAGTCCCTGATCCGGTCCTGGGTCAGAGGTGTGCCAGAACCTTCCTTGGTGCCACTCCCGGGGGCCTGGGTGGGCCTTAGGCGGTGACCAAAAGTTTGATGTTGGGGGTTCCCGGGGGTAGGCCCAGTCTGCCCTACTCCCTTGTGCTCCTTTGGTATGGTGAGGGAGGGGGGGGGGCGATTCGGTGTGGCCTCTTTCCGCGCAACGTTGCTGAGGGTGAGGGCGATCAAGGGGGACACGGCCCCTCGGGCTCCCCGGATGTGGGTCCGGAGATGTGCCGGAGATGTGCGGCAGGCCGCGCCAGGCCCTCCCCCAACCGTCTCCCCTGTACCGATGCTGCAACGCCACTTGGCTCTGAGGGCGGGGGAGAGGACCGCCGGCGAAGGCCCACAATGGGCTATCAAGTCTCTGGGTGGGGAGCACGGCCCCGCTGCAGCGAGTCGGACACCTCTCCCAGCTCAAGCGGGAGCATATGGAGCGTCCAGCCCCTCCTCCTCCGGCGCGACCGCTTACCATGCGGTACACGTTCGGGGCTTCTGCGAGGGCACCTGGGGGAGTGGGAGGGCCGAGACCCACACGCTGCTGCTGGGGGAACAGGGGCATCTCTGGAGTTCGCTTCAACGCCCACCAGCTCCTCACCGGGTCCCCCTCAAGAATTTCGAGGAAAGAAGGGGCTTATGGACCGTTAGGGCATGTATCTGAGCTTGTTTCCCGGGGCTGTATGGGGAGCGTTGAGTTCAGGCAGCCATCTTGCCCGCGCCCCTTGGTGGCCTCTCCAACTGTTGACAATTTGATGGCTGTGACTAGTGTGAAGGAATTGCATATGATCACCTGGAATGTGCAAGGCCTGAACTTGCCAGCTAAGAGGAAATCCGTTATGCAAAGACTGGTGTAATTATCCGCTGCTATAGTTTGTTCCCAGAAGACGCATTTATTGGCTAAGTATACAGGGCGACTCCTGCACAAAAGATACCAGAGGACATTTTTTGCCACCAGTGGGGAGAAGAAAAGGGGGGTAGCGCTGCTGAGCAGGGATGTACCAATTATGGAGATCTCAATGAGAAGCGATATGCAGGGTAGGTTCATATTGGTTCATATTGGTTATGGGGTGGATTGTTTCTCTACTTATGGCCCCAACAGCGAAAACAAGGCGCTTCCTAAAGTCTAGCACTCCACAAATTGTTTCCTTTAGCGAAAGCCAGATAACAATAATAATTTGGCATTTATATAGCGCTACTAACCCTCAGGTATCTGAGCGCTGCTTATTATTACCCACAGTGTGTGGTGCTCATTTATCGACCTCGGAAGGATGAAAGGCTGAGTTTGGCTCCGCCGGGATTTGAACTTGCGTTAGCAAGCTCTGCACAGATGTCAAACCAAGCGCTCTACTCGCTGTGCCACTTGACCGGCTATGTGGGTCAAGATAATGATGGAAGGAGATTTTAACTTCATGCCAGACCCAGATACTGACAAACTCCCCCCCCCCCCCCACTAGAACCTACTATAGGAATGCTGTGGAATTAGTCAGATTTCTGAGGGAACTTGACGTAGTGGATGTTTGGAGATTGTAAAACGAAGGGGTTCACGATTTTATCTTTATTCTCATGTCCACAGGGGTCTCTCGCAGATAGATTTCCTTCTCATGGTGGGCCCAGTGCTCCAGATAGGATCTTGAGGTGGGAGTATTTTACTCCCTATTTTTAAACTTTCAGAGTAAATGTGATTTTAAGAGAGTAAAAATGTCTTTTCTCCTTTGCAAGAGAGTAATATGTATGCGACATCCAGCCGACGTGTGTAAAAACTGTATGGAAATCATTACTATGTGGCAGCTTTCTACACTGTGACAGAATACACCTTTCATTATTTCTCTATGGTCTGGCCATTTGATCTCTCCTGTATATATTTAAATGTTGAAATCACAAAATCCTAGCCAGTTACATAGTAAAGGAAATATGAATTGTAATGTGTGTTTTGAGGTTCGATAGCAGAATTTTCTTTTGATCTTTAACGAAAGTCCTCATTTCCTGGAGCTATTACTATCTAATGGTATGCCAATGTTATAATACAACAGTGCAGAGGGGCAAGGACACCATGCTAAATTCTATATCTAATCTAATGGTCAAATGGTTATTTATATAGCGCTTTTGGCAAAGCGCTGCACATAGAACATATTTATCGCAATTATCAGCAAACCAAAGGCTTTACTCCTTTATTGACCTCAAAAGGATGAAAGGCTGAGTTGGCCTTGCTGGGATTTGAACCTGCAACCTACAGATCACGCTCAGATTGCAGCAACGAGTGCTCAACCATCTTAGCTATCTTATTGGCTAACATCCTTAAGAGGTCGGTTAACTGAGTATCGACTGAGGTATAATAATCACAGTACCTAGATGTTGGACGAACCATTTATGAAGCGCTACATAAAGTTAAATACCTAGCTGGATTATCAAAGGGACAGGTTTTGCTGAGTTTCTATTTCAATTGCCAATGTAACTCATTTGTTTTTGAAAAGCGCTTGCACTTCCTGGAGCGTTAGGTTTTGGATGTTTTAATTGTAGTCCTGAAGATTTGAGAGACTAGAACACCTGTGAATGGTGTAATGACAATCACTCACCCTTGAGCAAAGGCCACTGACCATTTATAGTAATGTACTGATTTGACTGCAATGTTGATTGGATGTAAACTAGACTGTGCATAGTCATCATTTTACACACTGCTTTTATAATTAGAGTGTAAATTAAACTATAAAAGTGTACACATGATCCACCTCCGCATGATTATGCACACAGCACAGGAACTCTGAAAAATACAATTGTGCAATACTGGTTTGCTTTCACTGGAAAATAACTTTGTTCCAAAATATTAATTCTCAATTGCAACTTAGTTTTCCATCTTATCAATTATACAATCCTGAAATTCTAGGAAAATAAATAGGCACAGTGCTTCTGTTTGCTTCATGAACATCAACACAGCAGCAGCTGAATGGAAAGAAACCATTCCTTTAATCACAGTGTGCAGTTTCTTTTTTTGAAAGGCTTCAGAGAAATACATTCTGTTTCAGTGATGGCTTGCAACTACATCCACATAGATAAAAATCAAAAGAAGCCTTCTGGTTTCTGTCAAGTAACCTGACCTTTGCACTGCCCTCTGCTCTAAACCTTTGTGTAAATGTACACAAGAAAATAATAAAGCTGTCGTATTTACAAGATTTTCATGCGTAAAAAGGCCTAGTACGCAGCTTATCTGGAGGCCTGGGTGGGCCTGTTATTCCAGTGTCTTGAAGAAGTGTATATTACACTGCACATCATCTCTGACCATGCCTAAGTGATAGTGCAAATCAGGATGGTTGATATGCCTGAGCCCCATAAAGGACCTTGGAAACTATACAATCCTATTTTAAAGGATGTAGCAATTTGGCTGGAAGTCTTGGCTGCTCCAACAAACAAACATAACCCCTGACTGCTTCATATCCACAACTTGGGTCGTAATGAAAGCAGTAATTAGAGGGGTGATCATTGACTACACGGCATCATTTACCAGAACCAATAAACTGCAGCAAGCTCAATTAGAAGATAAGGTTAAAGGATTAGAAAACGGGCACAAATCTAAACAATCGTGGAAGGTTTAGCGGAAAATGAAAGGAGCCAGAGCCCAATTGGAATTACACTTGGATACCAAATCAACACAAGCCCTAACGAAAAGGAAACAATATTGTAACGCCGACTGCAATAAAGCGAACTGCTTATTGGTTTGAAAACTTAAAATACCTAAAATGACTGGACTATTTTTTTTTATTATTGTTAATGTGTTAGTCAATTATTAGACTTTTCACATAATATGAGAGAAAACAAATTCACGATACATAGTTAAACAACTGTAAAATATCACAAATCAACAAGTCACTGATTACACATTTTTTCCCTGTCTAACAAAAGAAAAATCACTGCTTCCTACCAGTCCACAGGCATAGTCCTTGCTCAGGCCAAGCTCCCTTAGTGTTTTTATGAGTTCAATTGTCAGAAATGTTTAATTCCCTGAAGACACTCGATACCAAAAATCCATAGTCTGTAGCCATCTCAAATCGTTTACAAACCAGCCAAAAGACTGAACTGCCAATTGTCTTGTCCCGAGGCACTCAGCCATAATATGAAACAAAGACTGTTGTGTCTAAAGTGTACATAATGAGCATACATCCCTAAGTGGTATGTCCTTTAACCTACTTGACCCGACCTCCCCGTATGGCAGCAGATTTAACCGGAATCTTACCATAACATCTCACCCTCTGCCATACGGAAACTTGCTCAAATAGCTGGTTAATACCCCATTGGTTTGTCTAAGAAAGAGAAGGTCCAGTGGAGCTTCGGCAGTCATATTGCATTAATTGTTCTGATCCAATCTTGCTCATGTAGAACTTTCTGTACTTTAGTCGGATTCAGAACTAAGTCCTCTACCGATCTTGTGATGTTTACCAGAATAGTATTCACAATTCTAGACAAGGCTTTCACAAAAACGTTTACTGCTGTCATTCTTCCTGATGTAGGTCTATAAGCAGTGAGTTCTCTCTTGGTAATTTGATGAGCCTATACAATTGCAAGTGCCTCCATTGTATAACCAGCCCACAGAGACAACACGCACAACTCATAACAGAGCGTAACTATAGGAAGGGACAGTGGCATACCCAGGGCGGACTTCCATATCCTTCCTTCTAAACGGTCCCAATCCATGTTCCACGCCTAAGATTAAATATTCATACCATACAGCAGGGTAGTTGAGTTCCTAAAAATACAGTGTCAAAGACCAAGAATCCAGGTCTGCCTTCAGAACTAGAGGATTTTACAATTAAATTTCCCACCAGCTCAAGTGATACGCACTCGGACCAAAGGACATCTAGATTAATAGTGTCTACCTCTCGAGAAGTTTTACCAAACCGAGAACCAAAGTGAGAACACCATATGTCTTCCGACACACAATTTGCCTCGGATATAGCCTGTGAGATCCTACCCCCATTCACCAAGGCCAAATATTTTTGCATGTTCTTTGTGATGAGGGATTATACAATAAGTGCTCCCTGGCATTGGAATTTTAAATACCGACTAGCCCTGTTACAGTTACAATATTCTGTAGTCAGAAATGTCATTTCCCTTAAAAACTTGCCCATTTCACTACTTTCTTTTCTCAAATCTCTTAATCTTTTCATCAATTCTCTTTTCTTAATACACACAGCCTGATCAAACTGATATTTATGCTATGGCACTGTTATGGTCTCTCCCATTTGTGGTCTGACTAATTCCCAGAGAATGTGTCTGAATCTATCTGGCTGGCAGGCTGCTCTTAGTTGATCAGTTGAGTTGGCATTTACAAGTTTTTCAGATTTGCAGTACACCCGTGCCCATTTCAAGGAAACGTTATCAATCCATTTCCTCCTTTGTTCACCACAAGGTCTATCTGTTTACCCCTTGTATCAACATAACCACCCTCCAGCATCCCAAGAGCCAACATTTTATGATCACTTCTCTGGGTGGGCTCTATCCACAGCCCAGAGCAACTGTCAAATAGACCTCTGGACAGAATTATATAACCAAAGACTGATCTTGCCTGGTTTCACACCCATGTACAGGCCTGGGACAATTAAGTCCCCTGTCACATTTCCATTGCAGACCATGAGATCCCATTCTTCAAAGAACTTTTGCCACTTCTTGCCCCTTTCCCCTCCCATGCCAGCCTCATTTACTCGCTGACTTGAATCAAGGCAGCATGAATTAAAATCTCCCACTATTAAAATGCTCAGTCCCTCTTCCAAGCCCACAGAATTTGACAAGATGTCTGACATTGCTTGCAGGAAATGGCTCAGCGTGGAGCAGGAAGGGTTTTAATAAAGGTTAAGCACTATCACAGACCTTTTACAATGCCCAAGATTGGGCTCCAGTCTAATAGCCAAGATTCCATAGTACCACAGTAAGAATTCATTATTTTAACCGCTTTTGTTATTTTGTAATTTCGAAAGGCAACAAGTAATCCATCTGATGGGCGACCACCATTAGATCTAGTTGCAAGTTGGCTTATTACAGTAAAACCATCCAACCTAGGTTCCGCAAGAAGCCATGTTTCTTTTTTAAAAAAATTGTATTATTATTTTTGCTGCAAAAACAAACAAATACATCAACACAGTACATCATCAGTTTCATGGTTCGCCAATGGAGGGATAGAAAGAGAGAAAAAGAAAAAAAAGGTCCATAGTCGGGGATGCCCCAAGTCCCTCCCACCCCGCTCATTGTACCTTCCCTCCCTTTGATACATCATCACATCAAATCTATTCTCCTCCCTGCATCATTCACTTATGACACATATCGACTCATCTAAAGTGAGGTCTGTGCAGAGCGGTTAGCACCCTACGATTTTCATACCGGACTAGATATAGCCACATGTATTCACAAGCACCACCACATGTATTTATATGCATCACATGTTGTAAGTATCTATGAGTTCTCCGATTTGTTCCACTTGTGAGGTTCTTCTTCACCTTCGAATCCCTGCACTTTCTTATGTACACAACTTAATAATCTACCCCAGGCTAGACTGTTTGGTAGGGTATTTGGCTGCCTCCCAATGTATAATTAGCAGCTTGCGTGCCGAAAATAACACTACATGTGCAACAAATCTCACATTGGGGTCTGCATGCCAGTCTATGTCATTGGTACCAAAGAGCAAGGGACGGGGGACAAAGTCAATGGAGGTATTTCGGACACGTGAGATCATCCCATGTATATGCTTCCAATAGTTCAGTATAGCCAGGCAAGGACACATGATACGGCCCATCGTGCCCAGTCCGCCACACTGCCGCCAACATGCAGGGGAGAGTACCAGGCCCATGCAGTGTAGTTTTCTAGGGGTATAGTAAAGCCATTGGATTAACTTGTATTAGATTTCGCTATTGCGTACATTACATGACATGGCAGGTACCTTCTCAAATTAGTTGTATAGATCGCCTGCGTCTATTGAGTTAAGTCGCTAGACCATTGCGTTGATAAGGTGATATTGCGTTTGGTGGGGTTAGGGGTGCATATGGTGTAAAACGAGCGTAGCTTAAATTCAGTAGGGTTTCGGCCCATCTCCTGTTCACCTGCTGTGGGGTATCTTGCAAGTGCCCGCCTGGTAATATGCGCTTTAATCACTCCTCGTATGGTGCGGTAATGCATCCACTCCGTAGGTCGGAGTTGAAGTACTCTACTGGGCTCTGGGAACCCCATTGGTTCCTCCCCACCATATAGGTTTGTCACTAGGACTTCCGGTCACAGGGAGTTTTGGAGCTTATGCAGGACATGGTAGATGGCCTATCTGTAGTATTGTGTGCACTCTAATCCAAGCGGAGGCAGCCCGGGTGTCCGCTTCTAGTAGTCTTCTCATTCTATGCCATTGAGTTATTGTTAGGCCGAGTAGTGCATGTGTTTTAACGTTCTCTTGCCCAGTATACTTGGGCGGATTGATAATAAGTGCGCCAAACCGGTACCGCTAGGCTGCCATCATTTTTAGGGGCTTGCAGAAGCTCCAACCGAATCCGGGCCTTTTTGCCCTTTGTTAGGGTGAATTCTCATAAATGTGCTAATTCCCTTCACCTTAGAGACTCCCAGCAACTTTGCTGGATTTTGAGGACTTGATTTTTTTACCTGGAAAGAGGGTGAGCCTTTTTTCCTACTCTTTCATGTATTTTGATGTGCGTTTTACATTTGTGTTCTTTGACTTTGGAGTTTTAAGATAACTCCATAGGCATCTTTTAATGTGTGTTACATAGCACCCTCAGTGCAGTGACACAGCGATGTCTTTTTAGAAATCCCAAAGGTTTAAATACCTTCTCTGGGATAAAGCACTATTTTCCAGAGAATGTAAAGTGAAATTGACTTTACTAGTCTTTCCAAATTCTTAGACCCAGCACACACCATCTTCCAATGGAGTGCTGGAGAGGTTACATAGTATCCACTATGTCTAAATACTCATGTAGCAGTCAAATGCTACCCTTTCCTATTGAAGAGGCAAGTGCGAGTGGTTTTACAATGAACTACCATTATTTTTCCCGACCGCAAACACCGGTAGCTAAAAATCACGGGAGCCATGTTTTTCAAGCTGGCGCCTTAAGCCCCTTTGGTTAAACAAGTCCCGGTCTTCTTTTTTCGCCATTTCCTTCGGAAAGGTCCTTCTAGCGTTTGTCTCTGTGTGCCAAACCAGGTTTGGTCCCTTTGTTCGTGTGCCCTTGGCGGGCTTCAGGACTGAAGACCACCTCTGGCGTCCGAGTGTCTGGGGTGGGCAGGAAGTGAGGGAGGTTCCAGAAACTCCCTGTGCTTAGTCTCCTAGGAGACCCAAATGCACTCTGGCGTGATTGGCTGGCTGACTGTCCGGCAAGGTCAGCCACCCTGCTGGGTGAGTGACAGCTAGGCTGGAATGAACGGGAGAAAACTGTTTAAAAGGCGAGTCTCTAGGACTGGAAAGCAGAGTTGACCACTGGAACGAAAGAACCAAAGACGAGCTGGAAGAGGACGGCTGCTGCAATATCTGGACCGTTGGTTTGCCCGGTGAAGCCCTGCTGCAGGTCCGAATTGCCAAACTCCATTCGACAGAGAAGCTCCTTCAAGGACAGCATCTTCCTTGGAGTTGGTGGGACCAATCAACTCATAAGACACCTGGATACCATTCTCAAGGCTGGTTGGGATTAACCAGGGAGAGGGACACCGGTTTGTCTTCTTGAATCTACAGCTACTGGAACTGAAGTGGCTCCATTTTGTTTGCTTTCTTCGACGTTGCCGTGCAGTGCAGGAGTCCCCCGACGTCCTCCCTCTTGTCCCCATGACTGAGGCTCAGGAACAGCGAGATCTGTAGGACCTGCCAGGAACCACGACTTCAGCAACATTTGTTTCTTCATACAAAAGGTACTGTGCCAACCCGATTGAGAGAACGCCACTCTTGCGGTGAAAGTTTATGAAACTGTCCCAACTTACAGGCCTAATCAGCTTGTGACCCATCGTATGATCCTTTTTTCGCCTAAATTACTTCTGAGAACTTTTGCAAAGACTTTACAGTTTCATGCCAGAACAGCTCTTTCCTATCCAGAACACTAGCCCATTGACTTTGGCATGGCCTATTGACTTGAATTGAACTATTCGGGTGAACTGAAACTATTTGCACTGCCTAGAAAGTATATGTGATCTATTCTACTTACTTTTGTCCTTTTTGCTCAATGCTAAGTAATTGAGCTGGCATTTTGCTCCTATTTCAGGGGAGCTCAAGCTGCATCAAAAGCTTACAGTTTCGTATTGGAGTGTATTTGTTTATATTATTAATTGGCCTTTTTCTAGTGAAATGTTTTCTAAATGATTGTGTAATAAATTAATAAGTGTTTTTACGAAGAAACCTTGAGTATAAGTGTTTACTTGAACCACTGTGATTGAAAGTCATCTGTTTAGCTAGGTGTACTGCTCACATTCACTCTTGAGATAAGCCTGGCTGCTCAGCTCGCTACCAAAAACGGTGTGGTACAGACTTATACCAAAGATTGGTTTGGCTAACACCTGTAGTCCTAATTGTGTGTAGTGGTCCCAGAGGGTACTGTCTGCAATTCTGCCTAACACCCTTCCAGAAGAATTTGGATAGTTGTTTGTCCATATCTTTATACATTTTCTGTGAGGGAGCACATGGGAGCATTAATGCGAGATAAATCAATTTTGGGAGCAAATTCATCTTGAAAGCTTTAATGCGTCCCACCAGCGACAGTGGCAGTGTGTTCCATCTAGTAAGATCCTTGGTTATTTTTGCCACTATGGGTGTGTAGTTTAAGTTTCTGAGATCTTTGATGATGGGGGTGATGTGGATTCCTAAGTAGCTGATGGCGTGTTGATGTAACCGAAAAGGGGCAACCCCTCCAGGGTCCCATGGTATGTCTGGTCTGATAGAGAGACCCTCTGACTTTGACCAATTAACTTTATATCCCGTCATGGGCCCGAACTCTTGTAGTAGGTGATACAGGCGTGGGAGTGACACCAAGGGGTTTCGTACATAGACCAATAGGTCATCAGCGTATAAAGATATGCAATGCTCCTCCGTACCTCTGATTACACCATTACAAAATGGGTCTGTGCAGAGCTTCTCCGCCAGCAGCTCCCCGTCTGGTGCCTGAGTAAAGATTGAATTTATCAGAGGAAATTCCGTTTGTGGTTACTGAGGCCCAGGGGACGGTGTAAAGTAACCATATAAGCCCTATTAGAGCCGGTGAGACCCCATAGGTCTCTAGTGCGCTAAACAAAGTCTCATCTTACTTTATCAAATGCTGTTTCAGCGTCGATTGTTAATAGCAGCTCATAGGGGCTGTCTTGTCCCGCAAGGACAGGTAGGAGTCGCCTAACATTGTCCACCGAGTAGCGGCCTACAATAAAGCCAGTCTGATCTTTGCGAAATAGTTGGGGGATTAGTTTATCGCTTCTGCATGCTAAGCACTTTGCTAAGATTTTGGCGTCCGCATTGATAAGCAAAATTGGCCGATAGGATCCACAGTCTTCTGGTTCACGCCCCGGCTGGTGGAATACGATAATATTGGCCGCCATCGAATTCGGTAGATGAGCCATTGCAGATGCCTCAGTGCATTCAAGCAGTGGGGCCAGGCAACCCTTCATTATTTTATAGAGATCTATTGGTATGCCATCCAGGCCAGATGCCTTACCTCCGGATAGTGAGGCTATGGTGTGGACGATTTCTTCCGCTGCTATTGACCTCTCTAGTTCAGCCTTTTGTGAGTCGCTCATTGAAAGTAAGTGGAGTGAGGTAAGGATGGTTGTGATATTCTCAGTGGCAAGTGGGCTTGGCTTGGCATATAATTTGCAATAGAATTCTGTGAATCGTTTATGTATTTTTCGTCTTCAAGTGACCTCCCCTCTTTGTCTCGAATATATATTATTTGTTGAAAGACCTGTCTGGTACGCAGGGTGAGCGCCATTAGATGGAGGGGTCTGTTGGCATCCTGGTAATAGGCCTGTGACCAACTAGTAAAAGATTTCTGCACTCGCTGAGTTGTAATCTGCTTAAATTCCCCTCTGAGCCCATTGAGCCGTGTATATGTGGGGGAGTTCACAGGTCCACTTATGTCGGGCTTCTAAAAGTGCAATGTCTTCTGCGAGCCGATTTTCTCGCTCCCTCCACCCCTTCATTTTATGAGCCCAACACAATATACACTGTCCCCTGAGGAAAGCTTTGAATGTGTCCCAGCAGTTAGCAGGGGAATATCCTGGGACTAGGTCGGTGCGCCAGAACAGGTCGATGTCCTCGCCTAGCTTCCTAGTGAAGTCTGGACATATGAGTGACCTCAGGTTCAGGCGCCACAGTGCCTTGGTAGGGGGCATGTCTGCAATAACAACAAGCAAGAGCACTGGTGCATGATCTGACACTGTCATTGGGAGGATTGAGCATTGACAGACGTGGGGGGGAGAATACTCGTCGGGGCTAACCAATAGTCCAGTCTGGAGTAAGACTTGTGTAAAATGTGAAGTCTTGAAGGAGGCGGTGGAGATGCCGCCATATATCAGTGAGTTTTAGATCTGACATAAGTGTGAGTAGGGTATCGCGTTTACGTGGGATGGGAGGGGTCGATAGTATTGCGCCTTGGCGATCGAGTGCCACATCTTGGATTGTATTCCAGTCCCCACCCATAAGTGTGCCTTTCCCTATAAACGGTGCACATTTTGCAATTACGTGTGTAAAGAAAGCAGGTGTCCCCCCCGGTCGGGCGTAGATATTTAGAAGAGTAATAGGTTGTTGGCGGATCAGGCCTTGGATCATAACATAACTACCGTCTTTGTCGATGACTGTGTGCAATGTATGGACTGGGAGCTGTTTGTGGATTAGAATAGAGACGCTCCTGTGGGATGAGTGAACTGCTGCCCCAAACCAACCCCATTTTAGTTTCCCCGATTCGTGGCAATTGAGACGAGTTTCTTGGAGAAATGCGATCTCGCTTTGTTTGTCACGTAAATGGTTAAGGACGCGCTGTCGCTTGATTGGGTGCCCCAGACCTTGCAAATTAAGAGTTATAAGGTGTAGTTCAGCCATAGGCATGGGATACCGACATGCAGTGGCTAGGGCTGGGAGGGGAGTAGGTGCATCCATGTCGAACAGGGTTGCCGTGGGTCTAGGCATAATGTGTGAGCATGTGTTGCAACAGCTAACATAACAAACATGTCTGTGAACATACAGGCCAAAACATTAACATTGGGACCGGTATACAGAGTCCCAATAAAACTTCTCAACTGCCCATGCACTGGGAAATGTAGAAGAGAATGACTGGCCGATTCTCCTCCAACTCTGGGCATAGTGGTGAGCCCACCGGTGGCCGTCTCCGGAACGGGGGGCCCAAGTGGAGGGAACAGGAAAGAGGCCAGGGCCCGCCAGAAAGCATGCTAAAGCATTATCTGTCGTTTGGCTTCACTCGCCTGATGCAGCAGGGTCCAATTTCCTGGCTTGATGGACACTCCCGGAGCAGCACAGCATCCCAAGTGGAACTCGCTGCAGCGGCCACATCAGAGCGCCATATGGTGGAGTAGAGCGTTATATGAGTGGACCCATCAGGGCGGTGGTAGGGGGTCCGTATGGCTGGGTCCGTTGGGCCATCTGTCTGTGTGTTGTCGCCTGCCCCGTGGGCGTGGCTGCTGTTGGAGACGCCATGGTGGGGCATCCAGTTACGGGCCGAGCCTTCTTCTTCGGAATCGTAGTAAGGAGACACTAGGCGTCGCTGTCTCGGCAGACACCATGCGTCTTCTGGGTAGTCAAACGAGTGCCATGTTTTATCTAGAAGGATGCACCAAACTGCTGGAAATTTCAAAGAGAATTTATGTGGTGTGCCTTTTAGTGGGGTAAACAGAGGGGCGAACCTCTTCCTCCGGTGGAAACCTTCCATAGATTAGTCATTAAAAATCCGGATTTCCGTCCCCTCTGTTTTAATCGTGCCCACCCCTAAGGAGCCCTGAGGTGTTGCACTTCTTTTATGAGACTATCCAGCGGCTACTGCACTAGTATCCTTGAGCACACTGATTCTCTGCTCATTATCTGTACTCCGCTCGGCCTGGCCTTTGAGGCGGATCTGCATGTCCTGGGTGTCACGTTTAATCTCCATCACCGTGATGTTAGTTTCTTGCGTGCAATGCCCAATCACTCTCATCTCGGTTAGAAGTGTCTGCAGCTAATTTTGCACATCAATTTTTGCGTATTGTCATGCAGACCGGCGTTGAAGCGATGCAATGGAGCCTGGAGCGCTTTTTCCTTTTTTATCATTGCTAGTAGGGACTTCTGCCAAGCCCTCTCTCAGGCTAGCAGGAGGGCAGTGGGCCGGACGGGCCCGTTTGCAGTCGTGGTTACTGCAGATGTCTCCCAGAGTGTCTGAAGCGTCATCACCTCCACCTTGTTCACTCCCCCCCCCCCCCCCCCCCCAAGACAGACGTGATCCCCGGCACTGGGTTCGCTGGATATGGTGATATCTTGACCGGCACTCCGGCCGGGGTTGTGATTATGCCCCCAGCGCCCTCTCAGTGTCTTATGCCCACTCACTTGGAAGTTTCAGTTGCGCTGTATGGAGTAGGTGTGTATGCTGCCAGGTGGTAGAATTGCGTGATATGCTTACCCGGAGTTCCTTCAGCGCTTGCCGTTAGGCAGCGGAGGAAGGCGACTTTATTGGCGTACCCAGGTGGTTGCCAGATATAGATGCGTTGGCTCGGTGTCATTCAGCCGGGGTTCCCGTGGTGTCCATTAACAGGGTGCTAGGCAGCCATGCCATTCACCATTTTGATGCATTTGCCAGCAGAGCTTTGCTGTGCAGTGTCCCAGGAGGCAGCATGGGATACATATTGCCATTCAGTTGATTGCCAGGTGGGCTGCCACTACAGCGTGATGAAGCCTTCAGCCCTTGGGCAGCGTTACTCAGGGCTGTGGACAGTATTTATGTCTTCTGATTAATTATCCCCTCAGCAATAAAGGCATTTCACAGCGCCTGCTTTGCTCTGATTTCTAATGCCCGCCGGCCCTTCACCGCATCTGGGCCGCTGGATGGTAGCGGGGGCCACGTGTCCCAGCAGTATCCGTCGTGCGCCTGCTGTATCAGGGTCGCGGGTATGTGTGGGTAAGTATGCCGCGTTCCCGGCGTATGAAGCCACCATTGCACGCTCAGTTGCTATGGACGTGAGCGCTGTGGGGACAGCAGGATGAAACACATATCTTACCCCTGCAGCCTCGTGTCGGCAGACGGGGTCTGTAGCAGCGATTCCGGGCGGTATCTTGGGCAGCGGGAGTCCACCTTCCCTCCTGGGCCTCAGGCGCCTTGGCTCCTCCTACTCTTGCATTCCGACTGGGTCCCCCATTACACCACGCATCAGTGTTGGCTTGCAGGCTCCTTGCTCTCGGTCCACGGGCCAGCCCTGGAAATATTAAGGGTACAGTTCTGGCCCCAGGAGACTGTACCATCCCTCATCCACACTGCATTTATTGTCTGGCGAGCAAAGCCGGTATAAAAGCCAACATGTCTTCTGCCTTCTACAGAGCCTCAGCACTGCACCATCATCACGCTCAGGCTCTCAAGACAAGAAGCCATTTTTCTTGTAACAGAATTAAGTTGAAAAAGTAAAAAATGGTGGGCTTCAGGGGGCGCGTGCATACAGCCTGCCTCTACCTGAGCTCCCAGCCCGACGGTCCCATAAGTTGGATTGAGCTCCCACTTTGGACCTCCCAACCCAAGACCGAACGACGTATGGGGTGTATCAATCTCCCCTGCAGCCACTGAGAGAAAAAAATGTAGAAATGTAACCTCCGAACACCGATGAAACATCCACCGGACTTAGGAGGCGAAAACAAAAGTGAATCCAGCCCTGTGACGGGAACTGTGTGGTTCGGTGGAACGGTGCTATGAACGCGGAACACGAAAAGAGTACCTGCCGTGCAAGGTGAAGCTGAGGAGGGGCGGGCACTTGGACCCCCCGCCCAGAGGAGATTCGGAGGACCCACTAAGACTGACAGTGCCTGACACGCGGAGCACCCGGGGAAGAAGAACCAACTTGGGTGAACGTGCTATGGCAGACTGTGAGGGCACTCCCCCGACGGGGATAAGGGCACCATGGGGACCGTGCCCCCGCCCCCAGCACTTCTTGTGACACAGTACAATGAAGAGTGGCTCGTCTGGCAGGTGACGGGCCCCGTCTCCCCCCTTCCCCCAGACGCAGACTGGAGCTGTGGCTGTGCACATGCCCACAGGGACGCAATGCCTCTGCTGGGGAGCACTAAGGGGTCACCAAAGAGGAGGGACCCCCCGAACAAAGTCGACTGCAAGGCCCAGTCTGAGCCTGCACAAAGGAACCCAGGAGTCTGACCGGAGCGGGCTTTGCAGCTGCCATCAAGTGACACCCGGCCCAGGAGGTGCTGCGTGTGAGGCGGCCCAGTCGCCCATGAAGCTCTGAGGCACCCCAACGGCCGCGGCCGGTGTCTAGAGGAGGCCAGAGACTTGCCCACGCCGGAACGGCCAAGTGGTAGACACCCGGAGACAGATGACAACCGGAATGCCCAACGAATTTCAAGGAGAGGAGGGGCGGTTGTGCTACACAATTGCCACATTGCTCGGACCGCCACCTCTCTCCACCACGAGCTTCTACAGCAGGGGACATACAAAGTCCTCCCCCAATTTAAGTGGAGGTGCGACGTGCCGGCCTAGGAGTCGGGTGGTGCGCTACGGCCAGCCCCCCCCCCCCCCCCAAGAGAGAGACCCTGTGGTGCTGGCGGCCCCTACCCACAGGGTGAACAATAGGCATATACGTCTGAATGTATGTGAACCCGAGAAGACTATGGGTTGTGGCGGTAGAACACAGATTTCTCTTGGGTGGCACTTATGGGATCCTCTTAAAACCAGCCCTGATTCGCCCAGGGGCGAGCGGCCCCGTCCTGAAGTGGGGAGGGTAGACCACACTACGGAGGAGTGGAGAGGACCACATGTACCGTAATTCTGTCTGTTGCCCCCCTGGTGGATGGTATCTGGGACCACGACTGAGAGGAGGCCTTGGATGCTGTCCAAGTCCTGACCGCATCTGGAACCCGAAAAGGAGGGGACAGCCTGCCCGAAGAGCACAAGGAACCCACACGCTAGAAGGTGGTGGCAGGGTGGCTGCAGTATCGCACTGTCAAAGGTTGAAGGCTGTGGAGAGAAAACCGCCCAACGAGAGACCAAAGCTGACCTCTCACTGTCAATCCAAGGACTACTCTGTGCACGTGCAGTGCTTTGAGAGCCTGGGGGGACGGCAGCTTCCTCGCTGCCCGCCCTGACAGCCCCAGGTCACCGCGAAGGACAGGGGCAGATCTATTGAGGCCTCAGCGTCCCACATTGACCTCCGGCAATGAGTAACGCGGGGTGCACCCACTGACCGCCTGAACAATGCTGCAACCCTTGTCAGCAGGAGGGTTGGGCCCCCCAGTTCTGGGGCGTGTGCCGTCCTCCGAGACCCTGGCCAAAAAGGTAACAGATACAATCGCAGCTATAACCCAGGAAGAGAGGAGGGAGTGCTCGACTCTCGACAGCCCTCGACGGTCCCACTGTACCAGGAAAGACCCAGAGAAAAAGCGTCAGCAGAGCATCGGCGGAACACAGTGGTGAGACAAACTACCGGAGGAGTAGAGGTCTGAATACCCCCCCCCCCCCGCTCCCGTACTGCTCACCTGTGGGGGAGACCACTTATACAGGGCCGCGTGCCCACCGCAGGGGCAGTTGTGACGATAAAGAAACCAAAGAGACTGAAGAGTTCGAAGGACATAAATTGCTTGCAATAGAGGGACTCTGCCAGCCCCCGGCTCGGCTGTGCCTCTGTGGTGTCGGTCCCTGAAATACGGGCGTGTGCCCGCCAAAGGAACAGTGGAACGCATCACGAGTCCGAGGAGAAGCCAGACCACAGGTCGAACCGCTGTATCGAGGACGATTGATCTATTGAAAGTGGAGGAGAGCAGTGTGGAAAGAGCAAGGTACGGCACACGGGGGCCAGACAAGAAGTGCATGGACATAAGGCTGAAGTTGGCAACATACAGATACACCCTACTTTGCCCCGAGTTCCAGGCACCTCATAGGTCCACCATGGCGACCTCGGGAGTTGATTCGGCAGCAACTAAAGGAGATGTGGCAGCCTTATTGGAAGAAAACAAGAACATGAGGGCAGACATTGGCGGCAAGGTCGACAAAATGACTCAGCGGATCAACAAAATTGGAGGAGAGACTCGAACGAGATGAAAACAATTGGACATCGTTGAACACTCTGGAAACGCAGATGGATCAGAGAATAACTGAAATAGAGACCCGGGAGGAGGAATTCCGCTTAAAGATGGACGATTTGGAAAATCGTGAAAGACTGAATAACCTGAGGCTATATGGCATTCCAGACAGAGAAGGAGAGTCTGAACAGCACTTGAAGAGGACACTTCACAATATAATGAAGCTCCTATTTGAAGATGACTCCATTGATGAGACAAAGATCACCAGTATAAATAGAGTAAGGGGATCTCCCGGGGGCCCGAGGACTGTCCTGGCTCGATTTCACAACTACAGCGACAAGGCCAGAATCCTGGAGAAATCAAAACGTACTGGTTCAGTCACCCATGACACAGTGAGAGTAACGATCTTCCAAGACCTATGGTGTATGCCCCTCACAAAGCGGTTAAAAGGAACAAGGAGTCCGCTACAGATGGGGCTTACCATTCTCTCTTACATTTGAACTGGAAGGGCGTAAGGAAAGGCTGCGGATGGAGAAGGACATAAGGAACTGCAAGGCAGAGCTTTTGGGCAACCAGGAGAACGAGCAGAACCATGATGGAAAGCGAGATGACGACAGAAAATGGCATATCCAGGGACGGAGACGCATACCAGGCTCTAGGAAGTATAGGAGAATTAACGCCTCCCCTGGGATGGACGCTTGAAATACTTTAGGAGCATTGTAGCACCAACCAAAGGGAGGGTAGTACCCGCTGCGAGGCTGGCAGTTGATGGGGGACAAACACATCTTAATTCCAGGGGAATGCCCAAGTCAAGTTAGACTGCAGCCGTGCCCGTGGGAGCTCATGAAGCGGTTATGGGCCAGCAAGGAATGGCAGCTGAATGAATGCAGTGTCGTGGACTGTCACCTGGACCTCTAGGGGGTTAAGGTAACAACGGATTGAGGAGGTTGAGGAGAATCTGAGCATTGAGGGATGAGTACCGAGGAAAATCCTGCACCGCCAATGGGGCATGTTCAGTATGTGAAATGCTGGGGACTTGGGGAGTTGTGTGATGTTTAGGGGAGGGGAGATGGAGGGGGCTCAAAAATCTGTGGGGGTAGGGGGGATGGAGGGGGCTCAAAGAATGTGGGGTTGTTTTAAGAAGGGACCTGGAGGTAACCGGTCTCACCTGGTGGTCCGGACTCGGCCTGGTGATGTTAACCGGGTGGTGTCGGACGCCCTTATGGGGGGGAGGGTGTAAGGGGGAGGATGGGAAGGGAAAGGGCATGAACAAGTTCTTCTTGGGCAGATTGTAAGTGGTGACATGGATGCTAAGGATTCGGCTTGGCCGCCAGGGGTTATCGAGGGGTCAACAGGTGTATTAAGGCAGAAATGGCGGTAGACCCAGGCTCTCGAAGAATGGCCTTCTCAAGGCGAGAACATTAAATGTCAAAGGTTTGAATTTGCCCACGAAAAGATCACTGGTGTCCAGGGAATTACGAAGGTCGGGACGTGATGTGTTGTTTCTTCAGGAGACCAAATATGCATGGGGGGAGGAATGTAGGATCCTGGGGACAAGATTGGGAGAAGAACACTGGTGGCACCGCACAGAAAGTGACCTTCACACTGGCAACAGTGTACTCCCCCCAATACGGGTCAATCACGGTTTTCACAGAGAACGCTCCCAAAAATAATGTTAGAGGCCTCAGGGCATGTAATCTTGGGGGGGGAGGGGTGATCTCAACCTCTGCGCAGCCGTTAAACTAGACAGGCAAGTGGGTTACACAAGACCCACAAGACGGGGGTCGGGTTCGGGTCGGGGTCAGGGAAATTCTGGAGGTCTATGGGCTAAGGGATGCTTGGCGGAGCTTTCATCCGAATTAGAAAGGATAAACCTTTTACTCGTCACCCCATGGTAACTTCAGCAGGATCAACTACTTGTACATCACGGGCAGCCTGTAGGAGGTTGCGTTGGGCTCAGAGATCTCGCCAATGACATGGTCCGATCATGACATGGTCACGGCTGATTTAGATTGAGCAGGTTTACTGCACAAGGGGTCAAAGCGGAAATGTAACGAGTCACTGTGGAAAGACCCGGTCTTCTGAACAGAGATGGATGGGGGAATAAAGGAATTCTTCAAAACGAATGATACGGGTGAGGTATCGAGGGCAACGGTGTGGGAAGCGGGGAAGGCGACATGGTGGGGGATTCTGATCAGAAAGGGGGCTAGGGAGAGGACTCTAATAGAAGGCAGAGTGAGGGAGGGGATAGCCCATCGAAACAGGGTGGCGCTGAACGCCACGCAGGAGAGGGAGAATAAGGTCCAAGAAGCCAGACGTAAGAGAGAGGAGCTCCGACTCCTGGAGGAAGGCCAGATAGTTCGGAAACTACAGTTTCTCAAACAGAAATTCTATGAGAAGGGCGACAAGGTGGACACGCTGCTGGCCGCCAGTCTACGGGGACAGCGAGCCGAGAGATTGGTGGCATCCTAAAAGGGGGAGGGAGGTTCTCAAGTAATAAGGACAGAGGGAATCCCAGAAGCATTTGCGACATTTTACGAGACCCTTATACAAATCCGAGACCGGCCACGTGCAGGCGGGAATAGATTAATACTTGGCGAACATACAGATGCCGAAACTCTCCTGTGGGGAAGCTGACGAACTGGATGCTCCGATCACGACAGAAGAGATCAAGAGGGCCGTCAAGAGACTGCCACTTGGGAAGGGCTCGGGAGAAGACGGTTACACAGTGGGTTTTTATAAATAATTTCTCTCTTCTCTCCTCCCCTTTATGGTGGAGTTTTTTAATGAGATTCTCGAGACGGGTGATGCCCCAGACTCTTTCTCACAGGCCCTCATCACAGTGATCCCCAAGGAGGGCAGGGACCCCAAAAAATGTGGGACTTACAGCCCCATATCGCTATTAAACATCTACGCCAAGATTCATACGAGGATACTTGCAGCGAGACTTGAAATATATATGCCTCGCTTGATACACCCGGATCAGGTTGGATTTATAATGGGGTGTCAGGGTGCCGACACAATGCGGAAGACACTGCACTTGATTCACGAGTCACGGAACATGGAAGGTGACCCGGTTCTTCTCCCCGTAGACGCAGAAAGGCATTTGACAGAGTGGAATGGGGCTTCCTGGAATGGGATCTGGGCAAAGTGGGACTAGGTGTTTGGTTCAGGAAGGGAGTTACGGCAGTATACACTTCCCCCAAGGCGTCTGTAGCGGTCAATAGGGACTATTCTCGATGGTTTTATCGAAGTCGAGGAAAGCAACAGGGATGTCCCCTTGCTGCAATATTGTTCGTTCTCTCCCTTGAGCCCCTGGCCCAGAGACTTAGAGGAGACCAACGGGTGGAGGGACTCAAGGTGGGCGGGAGAGAATATAAAGTGGCTCTCTATGTGGATGACCTGCTGCTACACGTACAGAACCCTCTGACATCCATACGTAGGGCGATTCAGTTGACTGAACAGTACGGGGCATTGTCGGGCTTCTAGATCAATAGGACCAAGCTGATTTTATTCCCACTGCAAAAACCGGGCCAGGGAGAGATCAGTAGATTCGCCCCTCTGGGCCTAATGATTGGTGGGGACACCGTACGATATCTGGGGATCAATCTCACAAGAGATCTAGATGCCCTATACAATGCTAACTTTCCTCCACTTCTCCTGAGCTTCCGCGCAGACTTGGAAAAGTGGGAAAAGTTCACAATTTCCTGGCTCGGGAGACTTAAGGCCGTGAAGATTATATGCCTGCACAGATAGATAACCTCAGTCTGTCCCCAGTCACAGTTGCAGAATGGTTAAGGGTCCTGAGAGGCAAGCTCACAAGTAGAATCAGGGACCACCCGATATTGGGCGAGCGGGTTGATATGCGTAGGATCACTTCTTGGCTGTCGCCCTTGAGTCATATTTGGACACCTGGGGTGATTTCAATCTTGGTTTGAAGCAGGTCTAGAGAGAGTGGGTCAACTCTGGAGGGTGGGCAATTTTATTACAATCACAGACCTGGAGGAGGCATTGGGAATAGGCCACCTTCCGGTCTTTTCCTTCCTTCAGCTTGAAGGAATCTTTACGAGAGACAAATGGAAGGAGAAGATTAAGAGAGACATCACACCTTTCAAAGAACTTTTTGAAAAACTGAAAGTTTCAAAGGGCCCAATCTACGCCATGTACAGAGCTTTGATAGATGCGGGGAAGGGGTCAACTGAGAATTTGAGGCTCAGGTGGGAAAGGGATTTCAGATCAGAAATAGACTCTGACCTGTGGGGGAAAATATGCAATGGCACCTTGCAAACATTGATAGCGAGCCAGTACAAACTGCATGTCATTAAGCGCCTGCACAGGTGGCAATATGACCTGCTTAGATTATCAAGGATGTTCCAGTCGACCAGTCCCCTGTGCTGGCGTCATTGCTGTGAGAGGGCAGATTACTGGCATATGTGGTGGGATGCCCCCGTATTAGGGTTTTCTGGGATGAAGTCTTGGGATGGATTAGGGTACCGGATGGGATCCAATGTACTAAAGGACCTTTCCTCATGTTATTTGGGATGGAGGAGTCTGACGGGGAACTCAGGAGAATGACAGGGGTGGCAGCGCCACTCTTGCTGGCAGCACAGGCATGTCTTGTGATGCAATAGAAAGGGGATAAAGTACCGGGAAAGAAAGAATTGATTAATGTTGCCTCTAACATCTGCATAATGGAAAGGAAAACCGCTGCTCCCCATGGGAAAACCTCTCCGTATGTTACTACTTTGGGGGGAAATTATGGCTAAATATTTGACCAACATCTAGGAGAATGCACTGTATAATGCGATAGGACTGACCCCAGTGTCCCGATGACCACGCCGAAGGAATGCGTCCTCGAACTAGAGAACAGGCTCACCCGGGAGGGTCTACATTGTATGACAGTCCGTGCCCCCACCAGGCGGGCAAAAAACCTTGCTTAACATCGAAGTATACACTGTCCACACACCACACCCAAGAGATGAATATATGGGGATAAACACACAGCAAGACTCTGTTCAATGGGGGGGGAGCATTGTAACATAGGTAGGGAGGTGTTGTTGGGAGAGGGGAGGGGACTTAAAAGTTGACGTTCATAGTATTCTCTTAATGTTTTTGTTATGTGTGATATATCTTCTGAAAACGTAATAAAAGAAAAGAAAAAGAAAAAGGTCAAAAGTGTCGTCCCATCCATAAAACTTGTATAGCCCCTCGTATTCCAACACAAAACGTTAAGGGCTCCTTTTACTAAAGCAACACATTACTTTCTTCAGATTTCTGAAACACTTGGGTCAGAATCCCCGGCAGCAGAGTCCACACCTTGCTTCTACTTTTCCCTGCCCCCTCGTTGGCTGACATATGTGGCAGCACACTCTCTTGGTCTTGATTTCTATTACTCCCTCCAACCAGATTCTGACCTAAAGCCACAGAATCCCTCTGCGTCTTTAGCTTTGGTTTGTTAGTGGACATTTGGAACCCTCTTTGCAGGAATGCTTCTCCTGCTGACAATAAGGCATTCACCCGTGGATGTGACTGAAGCCCAATTTTCACTATATTGGTGATATTGTCACACGGAAAATAAATGTACTCTATATCATAGGTAGAGAATAGGTACAACTCAGGGACTTCCTTGGCCAGCTTCAAGATAGACTGTCTTTTTAGAATAACTTCCTCTTCTGTGTCCAAGAAGTGCACCATCCACACGTGAGGACGCTCTAAGAAAGAAGTAGAAAAGTCCTCTTTACTTACTACCTCTTCTCCAATGTTTGGCTTCTCCCTTTCACGTGTGGTTGACCTGGCCCCTTTAGTGAGATTTTGATGCAAAGATGTCGCCTCCAGGACCTTTGTGATTTGTGTCAGGTTTGCTGGGGCTAAAGTTTGCACATCCGTGTGTTAAGGGCCACGAGTTGTTTGAGTTTTTATTTCTAAACTCTTCAGTTTATTTTTTCCTATAAGGAAAATCGGGGCCCAGCGTTACATCGGCAAGTTGGATTTGTTCACAGTACCACTTTTTTCTGGACCCTGCTGTGATTCCAATTGCCTCCAGTTTAACTACGTCTGTGCATTGGCTCGGAACGTCGTTTCCTGTTGTTGATGGATATCCGGTTCCCTATGGCCAATGGTTAGGTTATGTCTAGTATTCACTTGAGGGATTAACACCGCCTCACTCATTTTCTGGAGGTTGCGTGGTAATTTAGTTGTCTATCCTCACCTCGAGAAGGTCAGTTTTCTCCCCTTTCCTTAGATGGATTGCAGTTGTTTTTAGCTTGTTTCTGTCTTACTCCATTAAATCCATCCCCTTTTCTTTTTGAATCAGTTCCGCCTCTAATCTCATTTCCTCAGATTCATCCACATTTCTCATGTATTTTCTCAAGCCCTTAATGTTTCTTTCAGCTTTCTTAGCTTTCTTCATGTTGTTCCTCTTTTTCCCATTTCCACTTAGGGAAACCTCGTGATTTACCATATTCACTGCAACCAGATCCGAAACCGCTCTAATCCATTCAAGTTCTTCTCTCAGTATGGCGGCTACGGGAGCATCCGTTTTCTCTTTATTTGCTGGCGTGGTTGCAATCGCCCTAATCTCTTCTCTCCCGGCTTCCCTTTCTTTAGAATTTTGAAGTAAGTTCTCTTAGGTTACCCCGGCAGATTTTTATCCTATTTCATTAACCGGTTCATTTCTAATTATGTTGACTGAGGAATGGTTCGTTATTAGACGATGGTACAGTTCCATCATATTTGAGAGTCTTTCCACTTTTTGATTCAAGGTCTCCATGGTATGATATTTATAATGCACCTGTACCTGATGTTTTTATTTGGTGCAAGTCATTCTTATTGCAGTGTTTTCCTAGCATGTCCACTAGTGCGCTAACCTTCAAGTTTACTTCATCTGCTTGAGTAGCATTTACCACAAGGGTATCCTTAATATTTTCAAAAAGATTGATGAAAGAACTTGTTGGAGCTGTTAATTTTATTCTTTCATCCATGTCTCTCAGTGTCTCATGTAGTACTCCACCATTTAGGTTTTCCTGCCCATCCACTGAATCAAAAGTTAGATGTTCAGTTAGTATCGAGATCGGGTCCCCCACTAAGTCAATTCCCGCCTCACCCTGGGGGCTTGATTTCACTTAGGTCACTAGTTATTGAGTTCTGAGCTTCGCAGATGTCCAGTTCTCTTTCCACAAAAGGTAGTGCTTCAATAATGCTTCTATCTGAAACCCCCAAGGCAGGTTCTAGATTGTCTTGTCTCCCCAAGTCCTTATCCATTATAGATCTGGATCCTAGCTTTAGAAAAAAAGTCTCATCTTTTTCTGTGATTTGCTACCAGATGCGTTGCCCCCTGTCTGAGCACAGAACTTAAAGGGCAACCAAGAGTCCTGCTCCCCATGCACTTGAGCTTTTGTTTCCATTCCGTTTGTGTTCTTTAAAGAATTTGCGGTCAGCATAGCTGGACGGGTCTTTGCCCCTTCGTCCAACAATAAAGCAGGCGCTCCAGTAAGAGTTACTAAATTGGGACCAGCCCCCTTGCAGCAGTTCCTTTAGGCGTCGATGATGAACTGGGTAGACGCTTCCTACCGCCCAGATTGTTGGATACATTGTCTTTATTACGAATTCCCTTTACCAGCCCAGGATGTTTAGGATGTTGGTTTACCAAAAGAGTAGTGTCTTTGCCCCCGCAGTGTTGTGCTGGCGGTGTTAATGGGGTTGCTGGAGTGCTTAGCACCACTATCCTTGGGGCACCAGTCTCGCCGCCCACCCCCGATACTGAAAGAGGGGTCACCACAGGGGGGCTGGGCTAGCAGCATTGGCTCCAATTGGGCCATCAGATAGCAGGGCGCATTCGTGATCACTTTTCAACTTTCTCGTCAGGTTTTTCCTTTGTTTTTTCCCATGAGAAGCTTCGGAAACGGACAAGTGTTTGTCTTTTGTACACCTCATGCTGCGGTCCCACTGCTTGGCACTACGCAGCTGGGACATGCAGCACTTGCTTTAGGGAATAAGTGTACAGTGAAAGAAGTGGAATCAAAACAGAGTATTGCACAGAGTTGCATGAAATTACTCTGCTGTGTCGCGGCACGCCGGTCGGAGACGAGGGGCTCACAGGTTTTCACCTGCAGTCGCCCCTTCTCTATTCATCCACACTGTGTCCTTCCAATTTCGATTCAGACGCTTAACTAGACGCTTACTTAAACCCAAATTAATTTATCAAAGTATTTTCGGACTGTGAAATGTTTTTGCTACCATCAATCAGCACAGTCTATGCCTTCAGCTTTGCGCTTTGCATTCTACAAACACCACTTAATACGGAGCGTTAACTTACACCAGCAAATGGGCTCCAAAGAGAGAGAGATGGATTCCAAGCATTGATACTTATTTTACCCACTGGCAGAGCTAAGGAGATCCTCTTATAATCCGTTCACTCACTCTACAAGCTCTTCAAGCTCTGCAAGCTGTGCTGGCTCAATTTATAGATGCTGCAATGCTGCATAGGGGTACAGCAAGCTAAAAAACACACAGACACCCCATTAATACCAATAGTGGGGCTGGAGCTCAAGACGCTGTCCGTACTCCACCCGGACCAACGCCACCACTTACTCTTTCCCAATGGACCTCCGCAGCTATAGTCCCTCCGAGTCTCAGAGGCAGTCACTTTGCCGTTACCTCTATTTTGGCGAGCACCGCAAGGGTACCAGGTGGGGACGGGTAACCCGTGCCCCAAGGCCGGCAGAGCAGGGAGAGGGTGGGGCAGCTAGCCCCGAACCAACACACACATGGCCCTCTCCCCACTTAGCTTTCATGTCTTTCCTGAGGGCAGCCACGCTGCCGCCAGCACGAACCAGAAGAATGAAGGGCAAGGTGTAAACACCACCATGCCCTCTTCACAAAGAGGTGCTAAAGCACCCAAGATAGGAGAGCCAGGAAGTAGACAGGGACCAACTGCAGAGATGCACCCAGGGTGCAATTGCCGTTGGCACTGCCGGCTGGGGGGCGGGCAACACAGCCCCCCACACAAGCACAACAAAGACCCAGGGCCAGCCCTTGGTCCAATATAAGGAGCTGCCTCGGAAGCAGAAAACCAGAAGTCAGTTGGATCCATGCACGGGACCCAAGCAACAGAGTACTTGGCGTACGCAGAGTCTCTCTTCTTTTTTTGAACATTGGCCTGTTCAAAATCAGCCTTCACAGACTTGAGTTTGTACTTAATCAGTCAATAAGGCAGTTTTTGTGTTTTCCAGGCAGCACCCCGAAGCAAACACCGGTGCCTCAGTGACCAAACGGCAGCCGGGTAGGGCGGGATGGCAGACAATGCACCACAAGCAAGCGGAGCAGAAGGCCCAAAGACAGCATCCCAAAGAAGCAGCTCTCGGAAAGCAGTAAAGGAGCTTCACCAACCTGGTAGGTGCGCGACAGGAGAAAACCGTGTAGGCATGGGTGCACAACATACGGCCCGCCATGCTCTTTTGTCCGGCCCGCGAGGCACAAAGACTTTCCTAATGCCGCGGCCGCCCTCCATTAGGAAAGTCTTTGTTGTCTTCCGGGCCGGACAAAACACTGGCCGTCATTGGCTCAGCACACATGCACCACGTTGCTCCTACGAGCCACGTAGTGTGTGTGTGCTGACCCAATGGAGGGCCAGCACTACGGCTGGCGTGGTCCATAAGGCTTGATGCCGGAAGGCATTTCAGCCTTGGACCACGCCAGCCGTAGTACGATTCCAGCGTTCCTGCTTACCTGCCTTCCAGCACGTCTCCGGTAAGTGGTCTGTTTGCGTTTGTGTGTCGGGTCTGTTTTACTTTATGTTTGTGTGTGTATGTTGCGATGGGGGGGTGTCGGATGTGTATGAATGTTGGAATTTGAATGTATTTTGTGTGTGTGTTGAGATGCGGGGATGGGTGTCGGATGTGTATGAATGTTGGAATTTGAATGCATTTTATGTGTATGTTGAGATGCGGGGGTGGGGGGGTGTCGGATGTGTATGAATGTTTTGATTTGAATGTATTTTGTGTGTGTGTTGAGATGCGGGGGTGGGTGTCGGATGTGTATGAATGTTGGAATTTGAATGCATTTTATGTGTATGTTGAGATGCGGGGTTGGGGGGGTGTCGGATGTGTATGAATGTTGGAATTTGAATGTATTTTGTGTGTGTGTTGAGATGCGGGGGTGGGTGTCGGATGTGTATGAATGTTGGAATTTGAATGCATTTTATGTGTATGTTGAGATGCGGGGGTGGGGGGGGTGTCGGATGTGTATGAATGTTGGAATTTGAATGCATTTTATGTGTATGTTGAGATGCGGGGGTGGGGGGGTGTCGGATGTGTATGAATGTTGGAATTTGAATGCATTTTATGTGTATGTTGAGATGCGGGGGTGGGGGGGTGTCGGATGTGTATGAATGTTTTGATTTGAATGTATTTTGTGTGTATGTTGAGATGCGGAGGTGGGGTGTGTGTCTGATGTGTGTGAATGTTTGTATTTGAATGTATTTTGTGTGTATGTTGAGATGCGGGGGTGGGGGTGGGTGTCGGATGTGTATGAATGTTTTGATTTGAATGTTTTTTGTGTGCTGAGTTGGGGGGGTGGGGGTTCGGGTCTGTATGGGTGCATGTTTGTGTGTGTGCTGAGTTGGGGTTGGGGGGGTTCGGGTCTGTGTGTGCTGATTTGGGGGGTGGGGGTTCAGGTCTGTATGGGTGCATGTGTGTGTGCTGAGTTGGGGGGTGGGGGGTTCGGGTCTGTATGGGTGCATGTGTGTGTGCTGAGTTGGGGGGTGGGGGTCCGGGTCTGTAAGGGTGCATGTGTGTGTGCTGAGTTGGGGGTGGGGGGTTCGGGTCTGTAAGGGTGCATGTGTGTGTGCTGAGTTGGGGGGTGGGGGGTTCGGGTCTGTACGGGTGCATGTGTGTGTGCTGAGTTGGGGGGTGGGGGGTTCGGGTCTGTATGGGTGCATGTGTGTGTGCTGAGTTGGGGGGTGGGGGGTTCGAGTCTGTATGGGTGCATGTGTGTGTGCTGAGTTGGGGGGTGGGGGGTTCGGGTCTGTATGGGTGCATGTGTGTGTGCTGAGTTGGGGGGTGGGGGTTCGGGTCTGTAAGGGTGCATGTGTGTGTGCTGAGTTGGGGGGTGGGGGGTTCGGGTCTGTAAGGGTGCATGTGTGTGTGCTGAGTTGGTGGGTGGGGGGTTCGGGTCTGTATGGGTGCATGCTTGAGAATGTGTGTGCTGCGTTGGGGGCGGGGGGTTCGGGTCTGTATGGGTTCATGCTTGAGAATGTGTGTGCTGCGTTGGGGGCGGGGGTTCGGGTCTGTATGGGTGCATGCTTGAGAGTGTGTTTGGGGTATAGTGTTTGGTTGGGGGTGAGGGGGCCATGGGGCATAGTGTTTGGTTGGGGTGGGGGCCATGGGGCAGTGTTTGGTTGGGGGTGAGGGGCCCATGGGGCATAGTGTTTGGTTGGGGGTTAGGGGGGTGAGGGGGCCATGGGGCATAGTGTTTGGTTGAGTGTGAGGGACAGGGGGCATAGTGTTTGCTTGGGGGTGAGGGACAGGGGGCATAGTGTTTGGTTGGGGTTGGGAGCCATGAGGCATAGTGTTTGGTTGGGGGTTAGGGGGGTGAGGGGGCCATGGGGCATAGTGTTTGGTTGGGGTGAGGGACAGGGGGCATAGTGTTTGCTTGGGGGGTGAGGGACAGGGGGCATAGTGTTTGGTTGGGGTGGGGGTCATGGGGCATAGTGTTTGGTTGGGGGTGAGGGGCCCATGGGGCATAGTGTTTGGTTGGGGGTTAGGGGGGTGAGGGGGCCATGGGGCATAGTGTTTGGTTGGGGGTGGGGGCCATGGGGCATAGTGTTTGGTTGGGGGTGAGGGGGCCCATGGGGCATAGTGTTTGGTTGGGGGTGAGGGGGCCATGGGGCATAGTGTTTGGTTGGCGGTGAGAGACAGAGGGCATAGTGTTTGCTTGGGGGGTGAGGGACAGGGGGCATAGTGTTTGGTTGGAGGTGGGAGCCATGGGGCATAGTGTTTGGTTGGGGGTTAGGGGGGTGAGGGGGCCATGGGGCATAGTGTTTGGTTGGGGATGGGAGCCATGGGGCATAGTGTTTGGTTGGGGGTGAGGGGACCATGGGGCATAGTGTTTGGTTGGGGATGGGAGCCATGGGGCATAGTGTTGCACTCCAAGAGTGAACTCAATAATAAAGCTAAAACAGGCACAGTTAGGAGATGTACATCCTTTGCTTTTTTGAGGAAACCTGACTCAACGAAGGCCATACTCCTCTTGGGTAACCCAAACAGCAAACTATAGCAGTCCAAAATAACGGAATGTCCAATCAAGGGTCAATAAAATATATATAATTTAATTAAATAGACGATATACAATAACTAAATCGAAATAAATGATAGCAATGGAAAATGTGTAGTACAAAATGTAAGTTTGAAATGCAATAAAAATCGTTACCCCTCAAAAACATCTTTTTCCATGTGTTTAATACAAATTGGGGGTTGAAAAAGCCTCCTGACATGTCCCGCCTACCGCCCCGCCCACTTTTACTTTTCGGCCCACTATAGCCCTCATGTAAGGTACTTTCGGCCCTCTGTCAAAATCAGTTGTGCACCCCTGGTGTAGAGGGAGCCCTTTCACAGACGGCAACAGGAGCTTTGCTGCGCGGCGCAGGATCTGAAATGAAGGTGGGGGAGTAGCTTAGACACAAACATTGTTTCAAAGAACCCTGGTGGGGGTTGCCAGGCAACGTGCCGCGAGGGAAGATATCTTCTGCAGAAAGTTGTTTGTTCATGGGATGCAAGCACATAGCACAGCGTAAGCATACCATTGATTAAAACCGTCCTTGGAAGCAGGACAATGCAGAGCAGGGGTTTTTCCTCATAACTTCTGAGCCTGTATTATTTGCTTATTTAAATAAGCAACGCGGCAAGCGAGGCAAACCTGCAGCCACAAGGACGGTGCCTGCAATTTAACTTTAGGGATCGCAGAAGTAGCCCGGGCTTGTAAACAAGACGATACAGGGCAACGCTAAGTGCACAGGTTAGACTCACACTCATTGGATGTAAACAAAGACATTCACAGGTTCTTGGAAACAGGGCAACGTGGAGCAGGTTTTCGTTTCCACAACGCGGAGCTCGTGCTGTTGTTCCTTGGGAAAAGCAACGCTGCAAACAAACCTGCAGCCACAAAGGTCGTAAGCAAGAAAGCGGTCCAAAAAGGTTTTTATCAGCACATCCCTTGCTGGTGGCTGAATCGCAAAAGCAACATTTCAACAACAACCACAATTTCATTGCCTTTTTTCACGGGCACATCAACAAAGGAACAAATTAAGTTAAGCAGCACCTCCATAAAAACAGTACCCTGAACACGGGGCACAACAAGATCGTAGGCACAAGCTTACTGCCACTGGAACAGTACCCTGAGCACGCCATAGCGGGGTAACTAACCCTGCCGGTAGCTGGAGTCCCAGAACTACGGGGGGATACTACCTATCTCAGCAACTCTACAACATGCAATGCGGAAAAGAGGTACATGTTTTCCTTTCATTGCCTGCATAAATATAACTAACAAAAGTTATCTGTGCACCCTGGCAAGGAAACAATGACAGAGGGATGCAGGGAAAGCGAAACATTGCGCTGGAAATATAGCTTCAAATCAGGGGCAAACAGCCTTATTGGAAACAGGACAAACCCAAAGCAAACCCTGTTGTATAACAAGCAGCTCTCAAATACTCATTCTAAACATCACAAACTGCAACCTAAGTTCAAAGTACAGTGTGAGACAATTTCTTCACCTACAAATCAGTACCCTACACGTGGCACAATAAGATATAGATCAGATGATACGAAGCAACACAGTTTCAATCCCCGGGTCCGCGCTAAGAAAACTCTGGGTATTAAGCACGGTATAAATAACCTATCATCATACCTGGCCTGCCTGAACCAAAGTAGATGGGCTTGCAAGGTTTACGTTCGATCAGCATGCCGGGGCATTGAAATAACTTCAAACAAGTTTTGCACACTGATTTTATGAATGTCGCTTATGTGTGAATGAAGAAAGAGAGCAGATCAAGAAAAATGACGGTTTTGTATCCTACTTGACAATGCCACAGGAAAAGATCGACAATAAAGTGGTCAAAATTTCCCCAAATGCCACCCAACGCCCAGAAATACATGACAGAGATCCAAAAGGTCTGCTGGAAGATTCTGGAAGACTAACAAAACCAGCACCAACGCCGAACAGCCGGGATGCACAACTTGATCCTTCTAACACCTCAAACATAGGTGTAGGCAAGCCAGTCAGCAACACGAAGGTACAGGCGAACAAAAAAGAGAACCCAGGTTGAAGTAGGAAGTGGTTGTTTTGGCATGTTGCACGCTATCGTCGGACAGACAGCTCTGCGAGTACAGTGCTTGCCTGGACATCCGGGTAGAGCCTGCTGACCCAGTTTCGAATACCAGTCACACTACTACAGCGGCACGTGGTTCTGCGGTAGAACAAAGTGGTCGACAGCAATGAAATGAGTGCAACGTTTTCAAACAACACGCAACATATTGCAGAGCTACATTAACCACAACAAGAAAATTAACACGTGAAAATGTTCTCCCCAAAATGTTTAAGAGGAGCAGAAACTCAAATTTATACCAGTCAGACAACAGAGGGCTGACAAAGTGAGAACCCGAAAAAAGGGGTCCTAATCTCCACACACCTATCCGAACGGAGCATGGAAAAATTTTCTGTGTACGCAGAATAAAGAAAAGAGCTCTGAAAACGGGGTTTGAAGCACGGCACAGGAAAGTGTTCCCACAAAATAAGGAGAACCCGTAAACGGGGGACCCAGTGTCAGCAACACTCAATAAGGAGTACAACAGAAATAGGCCAGGAGCACAGTATTGGACGAAGTCAATTCGGCAAAGGAGCACAGAAACAGGTGGGATACCTGGCAGCTAGCGGTAACGAGCCATGAGAAGAAGGAGAGACCGTGCCAAAACACCAAAGTCAAGGTAAGCAAGAGAGCACCCATGGGGGAAATAGAAGGCACACGAGGTGCGAAACACCGACGGCTCTATAGCCGGCCAGGGGCCCAAAAAAACACACACTCAGGCAGTCAAATACCGAGTGTAGTCCCAAAACTTCCTGAGATATGAAACAAACAACTAGAAATGATAGACAGCTGACCAGTCAGGTAGCACAGCGAGCAGAGCTTTCATTTTCGCATCCGCTCAGAGACTGCGGATCCAGGTACAGATCCTGGCAGTGCAAAACGCAGCACACCATCCTTACAAGGTTGAAATATTTCCATCACATACTTAGGGGTGGTAAAAGCAGGCTCAGAGGCTTGAGAAGAGGTCCTCTCACATGCTAGATAAAGGCAAAACCATTGGCTTTTGACACTCCGAGCGGAGCACACACCAAACAAAAATGGCTGCGCACAAGACCTTGGGCAAGGGCAAATGGTCAGTAGAGGGCACAAGAAGGTACCGTTGTGGCAACAAGCATCAACGGGCCATACTGGGGGGGGGGGGGACTTGAAAACACCCACAGAAATATAGGGGCAACACGAAGAACAGATGTCGAACACAAGTGGCAGGCCAGCAAGTCACAGAGCTGAGCCAGGTAAAAACGAACACCAACCCACAGCCCAATTCGGGAATAAAAGGCCCACACATGGGAGGGTCACCCATGAACACAAGGTAAACAGAGTTTTTAGTAGGGCCAAGAACCAGTATATTAACCCAAGGTGCTTGCATCAGCAGCACATATACTAAAATGAGAACGGTAAAGAAAAGATTAGCATAACCCTGAAGCATGGATGCCACACAAAATCGAGAAGCGTTCCAGAAGGTGGGAGTTTCAGCAGCATGCTGCATGAGTTACGTGGGATGGTGACCAGTTTTTCCAGTTTTCAGAGCGCGACAGAGGGCAAGGGCAACACAGTGTTGATCCACTCAAGGAAAACAAAGGAGCACTTATTCTTTTCAGCTGATTAAAACGGAGTCCCGGTTACGAGCTTATGCAGACGATGGAGTTAAGAAACAGACACAGCAGCGCAAGAAAGCAGACCGGAGACCAGAATAAAAGTCCAAGGCACGCCCCAATGGGCAACCAAAGTGGCAGCAGGGCCAGACATCTCGAACGAGCATAGGCGCCATCCCAACAAGCTGTTTCATAGCAGAAAAGAGGGGGAAAACAAAAAGGGTGAAGGAACACTATAAAGAATAACTGGTTTAAGCACAAGGATGGGCCATAACGTATGAACGCCCCACCAACTCATTTCACTTACCAACACATGCGTAGTTAAACACGTATTAACAAAGCGTTAAGTAAACAGTTAAGGAGAAAAGCAGCTACTACCATAAAGTGAATAATGAGTAAAAGAATGCACAAATAGACGGTGCAAGCAAGATAAACGACAGTTCCGACTAAAAACATAAGGGAACAGGGCCCAACGGAAGCCTGACCAACACTAACAAGGACCAACACAGAACTTCAGGAGAACCCGGACAAAAGAGAAATTCGTAAAGTAGACAAATCACAGACAGCAGCAAGTCATTCGAATATTACATAGATTGTTAGAAAATATGGCAGCACAGCTCACAAGGCAGCAACAAATATCCATAGAAAATATTAAGGCAAACAATATGCCAATGCCAGAGGGCCAGGGCCAAAGAGCTGCAATAGCACTAAACCTGAAAATGTGTTTAAAAAATAAAAAGCAGTGGTAAAGCACCCCGCACCACAATATAAGAGGCTAACGCTGGCCGGGTAGGGCCAAGAAGCAGGGAATAGCACGATACCTGAAAACGGGTTGAAAAGCGAAAGACTCACCGAGAAAGCAGTAGGCCAACCAACACAGTAGAGCAAGGGGATGGCAGCAGTAATATTAGAAACAAAGGTAGCACTCCGGCGCTCCCAAAAGAGCAGGTGCAAACATTAACATAAGGCGTGAAGCGAATTAATAAAAATACAAGGTCGGCCCACAGCGAATACAGTGTAAAAGACTGTTAGGCAGAATCCTGTGCAGTTCCCTTAGGGAGCACTACACAAGATTAGGACTACAGGTGAGAGAAATAAATCCCCTTTGGTATCAGTCTGTACCACAAAGATTTAGTTGGTAGCTGTGGCTGAGCAGTCAGACTTATCTCAAGAGGGAGATGAGCAGTATTCAGGGTTTACACAATAGGCCTTCAGTACTATGGAACAAGGAAACACTGACCAAAGCTTTGTAGTAAAAGAATATATATATTTATTTTATACACTTCTAGTTAAACACTATCACAGTTCTTAAAGCAAGTTAAATTTTGTCAAAGAAAGTATACACAACTCCCTAGTTAAATTGTAGACCATTTTGAGCAAGAGTGAAAACTGAACAAAACGGCACAGTGCAAACCAAACACAAATGGCACTCTAGCAATTTCTCACAAGGGAGGGAAAGCACAAGTTATACAGACATTCCTTCTTACACACCCTAGCAACACTTCCCATAAGTTTGTGAACCAGTTTAAGCAAGGCAGTGCATCAGTATAAAAAAATACGTAAATGAAAAATGAGCAAAATGGCATTTCACAAGGTTTAAAAGTGGGGAGGAAGGGTGGTTATAAGAAGTAGGTGCACCAACACATTTCTAGTTGAGAAGCAATCTAGCGAAGGCATTTCTAATAAATTTAGCCAGAGTCAGTAGCCCTGTGCCAGAGTCAGTGCTACAGGGCAAGGGCCCAGGAGTAAAATGTTCTTGTAGCTGCAGTCAAGTCTTTGATTAACGATTTTTTTTTTTTTAACTTTGTATTTAATTACATTGGTAATTTTTACAAAACTCTTGTTGCTCGTCTCTAAAGAGCCACATAATAGAAAATACTTCGAAGCAGCAGGTGCTGTTTTCACACAGTAATCGGCGAGAAATCACAAGGGGAGGTGTATCACTGCCAGTCTCTTGTTAGGGTAACTCCCTCACACTTTGGTCTTCAGAGTTGGTCACCAAAGTGGATCGTAAGGTGATCATTTCAAAAGCGCTTTCCAAGATTTTTACAGACGCTATAGTCCACTTTGTTTTCTCCCCTGACATCAACCTATTCCACCAAGTTGTGTCTTCATCTTCAAGCAGTTCTAAATGGTTTGTACGAAGGTTGTGTAGGTATGTGGCTCTTACGTCTGTCAACTCTGAACAGTGCAGTAAGAGATGCTTTATTGTTTCTGATTTGGATAGTTCCTTACAGAGACGACAAGCTTTGTCGTTGGATTGTATCCGGATCGCCATGATTTCACGTGTCGGAAGAAGATTGAATCGAGCTCTCATGTACATTTTCCTTAGATGTTTGTTTGGGAATTTCGTGCAGTATGCCACCGGCTCCTTCAGTCTGTTAAAGTTGGGTGGAAGATCTCTTGTCAGTTTGTTTGCATGCGCTTTCTCCAGAGTCATTATCCAGTCTTGAGCCTGGAGTTTAGATTTCACTCTTACTGGGTTTGTTTTCAAGTCTTCTTCTGTGCATGCAATCTCAGAAAGCTTTTCTTTGAGCCTGTCTGTCCATTTGTTGAGAATGATTAAGTGGCGATTTGTTATTTCTGCTGCTATGATCTTGTATATGGGTGGACTATCTGCCATTAGAGTATTCCTGAAGAGTTGCATTGCGCTTTGGGTCACTGTCGCTTCCAGAGAGAGTAGTCCCAGCTCTCTTCTGATGAGATCCATTGGAACTGAGTTTGGGAGTCCTAGGACCGTCTTCCAGACATAACGCTCTAGCTTCCGCCAGATGTCGTTTGGCATTCTCAGTGTTGCCCCCATGCCATAAGTCAGTGTTGGGACAATTTTCCCTTTGTAGAATGCTATCACCGGACTTAATGAAAATTTGCCATATTTTCTGTCGATGACTTTCATTTGAACAGCAAGATTTTTTGCTTTTCCCCAAAGGATGGTCTGCATAGATGCTTCTTTTGCTGAGTGGTCTATCTGAACTCCTAGATATTTGAAACTATGGACCACTTCGATTTCAGATTTGTCCAACACCCATTTGTACCCTGGACGGGTCATCTTGGCACTTTTCCCCCAAGATCACTATTTTCGTTTTTGTTTTATTTATTTTCAGATTGTTTCGCTCCATGTATTGCGCCAGACTTGTAAATTGGCGTTGTAAGCCAATTTGGGTTCGATCTAATAATATCAAATCGTCTGCGTAGAGAAGGCGCGATATATTTACCTTACCCAATTTGGGAGGGAACGCTTTAGCTGGTGTTTCTGAGTCTTTTATATCTCCCAAAAAGGCAATAAATAGTGCCAGGCCAGAGGGCAGCCCTGTTTGACTCCTCTCTCCGCTTTTATCTCTTTAGACAGAAGGCCTTGGTTGTTTAAACGTACTCTTAATGTCGTATTGGTGTGCAGGGCCATCACAGGGTCTAATATTTCCATCGGGCAGTTCCATTTTTTAAGTTTGCTCCACAGCATCCGCCTGTTCACTTTATCAAAGGCCTGTGATAAGTCTACAAACGCAAGGAACACCGTAGGAGACCCTTGCTTTACCTTGGCTTTTATGAGATTGAGGATTAGGATGCTGACTGACGTGCTCCCTTTCTTTAGGAATCCCATTTGGAAAGAATCATAGGCCAGAGAGGTTCTAGCCCAGATTTGGAAATGGTGCAGGAGAAGAGTTGCGAAAATTATACCTATTATATCCAATAGGGCAATGGGTCTGTAATTACCCGGCTCTTCTCTATTCCCTCGTTTGAAAATCGGCACCACCACCGCAGTGACCCAAGACTCCGGGATAGATCTTGTCTGTCTGCACTGAGTGAAAATAGAGCTGATGAAAATGGCCCATTTTTCCGGATTTTGTTTTAGCTCGATGTTACATAGCCCATCTGGACCAGGGGCTCTGGAATTCTTTAAGTCGAGAATTGCACTTTTTATGTCTTCTATCGATTAAATATCGATCCAAGGTGTTATGGCTGGTCCTTCGACCACCAGTGGGAGATGTTCCGGTGCCATAAACAAATTTCCAAAAAAATGTACCCACGCATTTTCACTCACTGCGTTTACGATCTGATTGTCCATCTTCTTATCTGGTTTCTTGATAAGTGCCCAGAAGTCGCCGTTTTTTTTTGGTGCTTAACGTGCGAAGCATGTCCTCTGCATCTTTTTGATACATTACGTAGGCTTTGTATTTTAAGTTTTCTTCTTTCCATTTGTTCCATGCTGTAGGTGAATTATCCTTTTTTATTTTTATTTTCAATTTTCTCAGGGATCTTTTTCTTTCTGCGATCAGGTTGTCAAATATATGTTTATTTTGTTTTGCCTTTTGCCTTTTCGCTGATTTCTTCGATCTGTATTGGAGTAGAAATGGAAGATAGTCCGGCCTTTGGGTCTTTTCCCCTTGCTCGTGGATGGTGGTTTTGTATTTTTTAGTAATGGACTCGATGTTAGCCGCAGTCAGACTTACTCGGTATTGTTGATTATTCGACTCAATCTGGATGTTGTAGTGGCTATTTACAGGTCGTAGTGCTTTCCACTTTATAGCCAACAGATTGTGGTCACTCTCTTGGGTTTTTGTCACTGAGTAGTCTTCTATGCATGCCACTAGACTGTTGGAGATGAAAAAATAATCAATGTTTGCGCTAGAATTCCCCCTTTCCCATGTGGGAGTATTTATATTCCAGGATTTCAGAGAGGCCACATTGTGGAGATTTCTCGATTTCATTAGCCTCTTCCATACTTGTCCTCTGTGTTCCCCTGAAGATTTTATCTTTTTCACCCTATTTTCATTTTCATTGCTGCAGTTAGCATTTAGATCTCAACAGATTATTATGTGAGTTTGTGGATCTTCAAGAATAATGTCGTCAATTGTTCCTGCTATTTGATTACAAAAATCTGATGATGTAGATTTTTCCTGGTTCCAGTATATTGTTATCAAAGCTAATTTCTCTTTTTCACATTCCTTTTCCCTTTCGTCGACTTGGGCCCATGTTGTAGAAACTGCCAGTATACCATACAATTCAGATATCGTTTTTATGATGGAAATTCCTGACCCCGCCTTTATTGCTAGCAGGAGTCCAGCAGACGGACGTCCCAGCGGGCCTTTTATGGCAGGAGAGAAGGCTATCTCAAAGCCGTCTAAAGATGGTTTTTCTGTTAGCCAGTGCTCTTGGAGACATAAGATGTCGAAAGCCCCCAGATCTTGATTTTCAGGATTCGTCAAATGTCTGTGGCCTCTTGTATTCCAGGAGGCCATCGAGATCGATTTCGGAGGAATCGTTGCTTGGTAGTAGATTGGAGGCGGTGTGCTTCTGGGCCCACCTCCTGGTGGTTGCTATTTATCCTGTTGAGGGTTTAACGTTTTTTTCAACCAATTCCATGGTCCCTTTGGTTGTCCGAGTTCTTGGCTCTCTACCATTTTCATTTCTCGATCTTTTCCCGTTCTACACTCCTCTTTCGACCTCTCACTCCTCGTCCTGGTCATTTTCAACTGAGCCACAGTTTCAGCTCTGTGCCGTTCCCTTCTTTCCTGTGGTTGACCCCCGTACCTAGATCGTTCTTTTCGTTCTTCCCTATATTCAGGCTCTGTTCATCTATGTCTTTCGTTTCTCATCCCCCTTTTTTCCCACTCGTACTGCCGACGGCTTTCTTGTTCCATATGGTCTTTTTCTATTGTAGAGTTCTTTTGTTCTGGATGTATAGTGCAATTTAAGGTTCTCTCTCTCCTTTGAGGTCTGTGCTTTTAGATCTGTTTTTGACGTACCTATTTCCGTCAAGATAAATCCGGCTTGTTCTAAGTTCTTATAGGCTTCCTCCAGCACTCCTTTTAGTGCCTTGGATTGAATGTGTAGAAAGGACTTCGCCTTTTGATCACGATGGTAGGGTTCTATTAATAGAAAGTCTTCGGACTTCAGGTGTTGTAAGCAGTGTACCTTAATTAATAAGTACAATACCGTTTTCCTGTTAAGCACGATGTATCTGCTTTTGCAAGATGTTTGTTCTAGTTTGAAAACTCTGGATTCTTTTTCGGTGTTGTCTGGGTTCTTATTTTTTTTTCAGAGTGGTATTTATGCGCAATTTCTCTGCTCTCCCCCTCGCCCCTTTTACTTGTTTTCTCTTCATAGCACCGGCGTAATCTTTGATTCAAGGGGGATGATCCATGGCTAGAGCTAGTCTCGTTGTCGGTTTGTTTTTTACTCTTTACAGGTTTTGACATTGAACTGGCTAGGACTTCGTCGCTATTTGTTTCCCTCCTACTTTCAGGGACAGATTTGCTTTCTTTTGCTGGTCCCTCTGGACTTGTGTACTCTTCACCCTGCACATCTGCTTCGAGATGTTATGATAAGTCCATCAGTGCACTTACGCTCATGAATTCATTCACCGTTCTCTGTGATTTTTCTGTTGGTTTCAAGTTTTTTGTCGCCGCCGCAATTTTGTGAGATGGAGTTTCGGGGCTTTGGGTTAAGTTGATTATTTCATCTTCCTTTTTGGATTCGGGTGACGCTATTTTTATTTTGTTTGATTGACCTGTGATAGTTTCACTTGTCAAACACAGACCCACTTTTTTCTTTTGGTTTGTCATTGCTGGTGCTATTTTTGCGGCCCCAATCATCTTCTGAGTTTGTAGTTCTGACAAATCATTCGCATTTTTTGATTTTTGCTTATTGAAGATTGGTTCCATTTCTTTCTTATCCCACTTCGCCGTTGTTTGACAGGCTCTGTCCATCCATAGTTTTTTGGCAATTTTTTTTGCAGCTAGTGCTTCTTTTCTTTCTATCTCTAGATTAGCCGATTTCTCCTCCAAAATTGACTCCTGCTTACTGTTTTTGATCTCTGCAGCTGTAATGTAACCCTCCAGAAACCCTAGCTTAGATTGCATCTTGCACAGTAGTGTAGTGTTGTCTTTTGCCGCATCACTGATTGTTTCATATAATTTGCAAAATGGTGCAAGTGCGATCGTAAGCGCCGCCATGATTGTGGTCATATCAGGTTTTTTATTTGGGGATGATTTTTGAGAATCGATCATAATTTCACTGTGCCTTCTGTGTTTGGCAGGTGTGTTCAAACTTTCCCTGCCCAGGCCAGTTTCGGTTTGGGTAGCTGAAATGTCCAATATCGAGGTCCCAGCTGTCACGATAGATACTTCAGAACAGTCTGATAGTGTTTTAGAGGCCATTGGATCTGTTGTTCCTCCTTCTTTAGCTTGCCTGGTTAATTTTGCTCCTCTTTCTGTATGCTGGAGGTGGATTTTTGTCCAGGATTGATCGCTCGTTTGTGCTCTTGGGCCTAGAGTGCCTTCCTGATATCTCCATGTCTCATTATTTGTTTTCTTTCTGGCCTGTATTTCAGGTCTCAGATTTCTTTTTGGACTTTGTTAGTGCTTGCAGCTCCCTCTGCTCTTTTCTTGGGATCTCGCCTGGTACTAAATCATGGGGGTTCTGGGTTTTTAATAGGGCCCGCATCTCTTCCTGTTCAGTCCATTTTTGGGGCCCGCTTTGTAGCGTTGTTTTCGACGTTGGCAGTGTGTCTGCACCATAGATCAGTGGCTCAGTGGAGATTGATTTTCTCCTTAAGTTAGTACTTGGCCCCGATTTGGTTTCTTCAGGACCCAACTGCGGAGTAAGATGGCTTTTGCTAATTTTCGAGGGGGCTTTTGAAAGGTCAGCAACCTTCCTTAGCGTGTCTGATGCTGTGTTTTCTTCCCTAACATCTTTGTTTGCGCTTGTCGGTTCAGTCGGCAGGTCTTTTCCCGTGGTCATCTTTTTGGTCTGCGTCTCCTTTTCTTTCTTAATAAACTGATTTGCCTGTTTTATTTCTTCTATGTTTGTATTCTTTTGTTCAGTCTCATTTATGCAAATTTTTTCTTTTGGACTAGACAATTGCTTGCCTTGTTTCCTCTACATTTGCTTCTTTTTGTTCCATTTTATTTGGGCTGTCCCCTGACTGATCCGCTGCTCTTGATCTCCTTTCACCATCTCCGATTTTGCTCTCACTGTCTGTATCTAGATCCATTTTCCTCCCTTTTGTCGCAGGGAAAGACCCCTCTATCACTTCTAGAATTTCTGCATCAGTGATTTCGTCCTCTGTTTCTAATTTACGTTTCTTCTGTTTAGTATTGAAGAAGGTAAACAGGGCATTTGGGATACAAGGTTTTTGGTACTTTCCTGGCCCTGCTGCTGGTTTTTCCACTGGCACACGTTTAGCTTTGTTTACCCCCGTAGTACCGAAGTTTTTCTGATGATGCATGGATACTTTATTATCTTGATGGTTTTGGTTTAGGGATGCATTTGCGGCTGTTTTTTCCCCCTTTTGGCGCTTAATATAATAGCGCTTGTTGCCATTGGATTTATTGCACTTTTTAGGGTCCATCATATTCGTATGTCCTGGGGACCCAAGATCGACCCAGTCTCCTGTATCCGGATTCGATTCCTTGGTTGTGCAGTCAATCGGCGCTGCTCTAATCTTCAAACTCACATTTCCCTCCTCTATCCTTATTGGATGGTTGTTTGGGTAGCTGATTACTGTGTGTGTGGGACTAGGTGCACCGATGCTGTCATTTAGATCTCTGTTCCCATCTGTCGCCATCTGTATGTCTTTAGTACTGTGGATTAGGGGTCTAGTTACGGTAACCGGTCTTTCAATCGGCAGTATCTGTACTGAGTCCCCTATATTCCTCTCTGGGGACTTGTAGATGTTTGGTAGCTCAATCCGCCCCCCTCGCGAGTCAGCGCACAGGGCCAGGGCAGGGTCCCAGTCTGACCACCCTCCGGTAGTCAGGACTGAAGAACCACTCGCCGAAGCAGTGCTCTGGTCCTGCGCTGTCTTCGCCACCTTGCTGATGTCCATGGGGCTTTGCGGGGGGGCGGCAAATATCCGTGAGGGCGCTGTTGCCATTTCAGGGGACTCTTTGTTCATATCCATATTGCGGGATGTGTCCTCCCCCCTTCTACCAACTCCTAAAGACTGGAGTTGGGTGGCGGTGGGCGTTAACTCTTTAAGAGTTTTCAAGTCTGATGCGGGGTGCACGGGATTCTTACCTTTTTTCACCGGCGACCTCCGCTCTCCTTTGGAAAGAGTCTTGTTGTTACTCCGCAGGATTCGATGCGAGTCCGGCGGCTCCGCCAGATCCACTGGAGCTCCCGCCACCTCTGGATGTTGCTTTGCGGCGTCCTCCAGCTGGTCATAGCCCAGTGCTCCCGCCCCTGCTCCCTGCATTTTTCTATCAATCTGGTGGGGCTCGGGACTGGTTCTTTGGTTCGCTGAGTTGCACTTTACTTCCACAGAGCGGGGCGCTCCCGGATCTCCCGGACCCACCGGGAACACTGGAAACACTCTGTCCACTCCGCTCCGCTTCGTTGAGTGAGGGGTTTTTGAGAACTGGCTCCTCCTTCACAATGGGAATGGCAAACAGACTGTCAAACACTGGAAACACTCTGTCCACTCCGCTCCCGCTAACGATTTTGAAAAGGTGGATGCAGAAGTTGCAAGACAATGTTAAGAGAGAGGGGTGGCCAACCCAACAGGTAGGTAAAGGATTTAAAACACCTTTAGCACTACCAAGGGCCGCCTGGCAGAACAATGTACCTTATAAATGAAGAAGTGGCTCCTGCGATGGCGGTTGTTCCTTGTAGTTCCTGCAGTTCGGGGGATCCAGCAGAGGAAGAGAAGCTCTTGTCGTGGAGGAAGGTTCGAGTTCCTGCACTACCCAGGGATGAAACCAACCGCGGTGCTGTCCAACGAATAAAAGGTACGCTCCTTTAAATCGCGGTCCGGGTGGACTGGTGCCTGGCTATCCGGTCTCCGAGTACAGGGTACTGGCGATTCGACCAAGGCAGGTCCGAAAAGGCGATTGGCAAACTGGTTGGCCCACCAGCTCAAGGGAAGAAGGCTCTTGCAGATGAAGATCTTCTCTCGTCGTGTGAAGAAAAGTGGTTAGACGCTGCAGCAGGGCTTCACCGGGGTTTCAGTCGTTGCAGAGGTCTTTGGCTTCTCTCCTCTTTGGCTTCTTAGTTCCAGTGGCGACGTCTTGCTCTTCCAGTCCTCAGGACCCTGCTTTTATGCAAAAAGATCCCCATTCATTCAGCCTAGCTGTCACTCACACAGTGGAGTGGTCATCTTGGCGGGAGACCGTCCAGCCTATCAGGATAGAGTGCGACATGGGTTGCTGAGGCACCCCTGTCCAGGGGTCCTACTCCCCTTCCCACACAATGGACCCACCCCAGACTCAGTGGCGCCGAAAGGAGGGCTTCTCGGCAGAAGCCTGCCAAAAGGACGAACAAAGGAACCCCGACCTGGGTTAGGAGTTTAGAGAAAGACTCGAGAAAGAAGTTATATTAAAGTTCTGGCAAATAAAACCTACCGGAGTAAAGTTAATATTAAAATACACCGGCGGTATATTAGAGGCTGTCGGAAAGTGTGATAGCCACGAACAATGGGAAAATTCCATAGGAAAATATTTGCGGTCGAATATTTGTGGTCGTTACCACTGCCACCAGCCAGAAACTTTTGAGAGAGGGACTGTACGGTACCCTCTCGAAAATGAACATAAGGGAAAAACTATTAACCCTTCCCAGTACCTCAATAGTAAGATGGGTTGTACTGGCTTAGTTCACAAAAATTGACTAGTAAATTCAATGGGGACTTTACATGCCCTGGGAGACAGTAGTCAGTCCCAGGGTATGGGGTCTATGTTTGGGGGTCGCTACGACACCCCTGTATCACTGCACGGAGTGTGCTGTGTAACACATGTGAGTAAAGATGGTTCCTATGGAGGTGAGAGAAACCCCATAGGCAATAAACACAAAAATAGCCCAGAACACACATAGCAAAAATGCGTAAGAGTGGGAAAAACAGTCTGACTCTTAGCAGGAGAAAAAAACAAACCCTTCAAATCCAGCAAAGCTGCTGGGGGACTCTATAGGTAAGGGAAATTAGCCATAAGATGAGAATTCTCCCTAACAAAGACAACAATGGCAACAGACCTAAAAACTGCGCACGCAGAAAGGGTATTGGAAGAAGAGCCAAGTAAGCCTACAGGCACAGCAGAAGGGCCAGAAGGCCACTTGGCGGGGTGGGGGGGAGGGGGGCATGTGTAAGTACTGCAGCAAGTATATGAAATAGAAGGGGGCTCAGAACCGGTAAAACCAGAAACGGTCAGAGCGGGAGCCACCTAACCCAAGGGGAAGACAAGGGTTAATTTATCTTAAACAAGCTGGAGTTATTGGTTGTAATAAAAACAAACAAGCTAGGCAGCTTTACAGGGGGAAATACGAGGCCAACACATAATGTAAGGCCACGCATAGCTATAAGCTAGCAAATAGCTGGTTAAATAGCAGGGGGAATGTTTACAGCATTAAAATGCACCCCATAAGAGAAAGACCAGGTAAATGACAAAAACCCTCACAAGGGACAGTACCAAGCACAGTCTAGGTGCGAAACCCAACTAGAATTGGCAGACAATTTGGTCATGGGTAGGGATAGAGGAGCAACTTTTGGGAGAACCTGGATGACCGGTCAACCCATCCAGGTGCGTCGGCATGGGCCAGAGGGGGCAACCTCAGGACCAGGTGCCCAAAAGTACAGCATATTATGGTTAGTGTAATTATGATTATGTTTGTTATGCCCATAATTTATGCAATAAAATTCCACTGCCTTTTATATTGCCATCACTCACCCAATGTTTTCATTTACTACCCGGGGCGAAAGCATAAAGGGTTTACACCCAGGTTGTTTTTTTTCTATTTCTTCCTGCATATGGGTCCACTGGTTATGGCCAGTACTGCAAGGGTACTAGGTGGGGGCTGGTAACCCGTGCCCCATGGCCGGCAGAGCAGGGAGAGGGCGGGGGCAGCTAGCCCCGAACCAACACACACATGGCCTCCTCCCTCTCCCCACTTAGCTTTCATGTCTGTCCTGAGGGCAGCCACGCTGCCGCCAGCCCAAACCAGAGGAATGAAGGGCAAGGTGTAACACCTTGCCCTTCTTCACAAAGAGGTGCTAAAGCACCCAAGCTAGGAGAGCCAGGAAGTAGGCAGGGACCAACTGCAGACATGCACCAAGGGTGCAATTGCCGTCGCCACCGCCGGCCGGGGGGTGGGCAACACAGGCACACACACAGGAACAACAAAGACCCAGGGCCAGCCCTGGGTCCAATATAAGGAGCTGCCTTGGCAGCAGAAAACCAGTAGTTTAGGTCCCTGCACGGGGACCCAAGCAAAAGAGTACTTTGCTTACGCAGAGTCTCTTCTTTTTCCCAGAACCCTCCAACCCTGGAAAAAGGGAGAGAAGAAAGAGAAAGAAGTCAGGTCACCGTAAGGTGACCATACTGTCGTGGGACAAGGAAAATAGCATAGGCCAGAGGGGGGCAACCTCAGGATCCGGTGCCCAAAAGTACAGCATGACAATGCATTACTTACCGTAAAAGCATTTCTGATGGTTGTATCTGCTTAGATTCACATGCTGTGCATAGGTCCGACATCCAGTGGTCACTGCGGAGTATTGCATTTTGTTTTTCGTAGTCGAAAAGGGGACGTCGACAAGGCGTGTCTGTAACACTATCCCTATAGTGACGTGCGTTGTACCCACAATCCCTCACGCGTCGAGGTCCTTCTGTTTGTATTTTTCTGCCCTGAGGGAGCCTTCTAGACGTGAGTGAGTACAGAAAAGAGAGAAATATAGGAAAGGATGTCTATGTTCCTTCCATCCGAGCGGGGAGGAAGGGCGGGCGCATGTGAATCTAAGCAGATACAACCATCAGAAATGCTTTTACGGTAAGTAATGCATTGTCTTCTGATGTTTGTTAATCTGCTTAGAATCACATGCTGTGCATAGACTAGCGAGCAGTACCCGGAGTTGGCGGTGGGTTATGAGAAGGAACAGTAGAGAAAAGATGTCTTAATACTGCCTGTCCCACCTGGGAGTCAGATCTAGAGTGTGCATCTAGACAGTAGTGTTTTGTAAAGGTGTGCACAGCACTCCAGGTAGCCGCTTTGCAGATGGACTCAAGGGGAACATTTGCAATGAACGCTATGGAAGCCCCAGTGCCTCGAGTGGAATGTGCTCTTGGCTTGAAGGGTAGTTCTCTCTTAGCAAGAGTGTAACAGAGAGTGATGCATTGAACAATCCATCTAGATATAGTGGACTTTGAAACTGCATCTCCTTCTCTTCCTGCTGCCACAGAGACAAAGAACTGATTAGTCTTTCTGAGTGGTCTGGTTCTTTCCATGTAGAACATGACAGCTCTGCGTACATCTAGTGTATGCAGACTTTTTTCTCCCAAGCTGGAAGGGTTTTGAAAGAACGTTGGTAGTTCTATTGACTGGTTTACATGAAATTTCGAGATGAATTTTGGTGCAAACCTTGGGTGTGTGCGTAGAACCACCTTATCCTTGTGAACTGTTACGAAGGGGTCTAGTACAGAAAGAGCCTGCAGTTCACTTACTCTTCTAATGGAGGTGATAGCTATTAGGAAAGCAGTCTTAAGAGTGAGGTATTTAAGAGTTGCCTTGTGCATGGGTTCCAAAGGAGCGCCCATGAGTCTAGAAAGTACCACGTTTAAGTCCCATCCGGGAGCTGGGTTAGCTATCGGAGGGTGTATTCTCTTTACTCCCTCCATGAAGGCCTTGATAACTGGTATCTTCCACCACGACACTTTAAGTTGGGAAGTGGTGTATGCAGAAAGTTCCGCTAGGTGGACTTTAATAGAATTGAATACTAGACCTGAGTCCAGTAAATGGGTCAAGTACAGAACAATGTTAGTGGGAGAGCAGTCAACCGGGTTGATGTTCTTACCTCTACACCAGATGACAAATCTTTTCCACTTGCTAGAATAGCAGTGGCGAGTATTAGGTTTTCTGGCTTCCCTGATGATGTCCATACATCTCTGCGGGAGCTGTAAATGTCCAAATTCTATGATCTCAGGAGCCAGGCTGCTAAGTTCATGGTCTGAGGGCATGGATGCAGTGTCCTGCCCTTGTCCTGTGACAGCATGTTGTACGGGCAGGGAAGTTTCATTGGGGGAGATAGGCACATCTCCATCAAGTGAGCGAACCATGGCTGCCGGGCCCACATTGGGGCCACTAGTATCATGGTAACCTGCTCCTGGTGCATCTTGTGCACCACCTTGTTGAGGAGGGGAGTCGGTGGAAAGGCGTAAACAAATTTCCCTGACCATTGAATCGACAGACCGTTCCCCTTGGACTGGTTCTGGGGGTACCTGGAGGCGTAACTTTGGCATTGTGAGTTCTCCAGGGTTGCGAACAGGTCTATTTCCGGGAATCCCCATTGCGTGAAGACGTCTAAGACGATGTTTTCGTGCAATTGCCATTCGTACTCTTCGGGCAGGGGGAAGTCTCTGCTGAGTTTGTCTGCTAGCAGATTGAGTTCCCCTGGTACATGTTGTGATAGTAGGAACATGTTGTGTTTGAGAGCCCACTTCCATATATTCTGGGACAGCTTGGACAGTCCTGGAGAGTGAGTGCCCCCTTGCTTGTTGAGGTAGTACCTGGCTGTGGTGCTGTCTGTGAGGACCATCACTGTCTTTCCTTGTAAGTGTTCCTGAAAGGCTTTCAGTGCTTTGAACACCGCTAGTAGTTCCAGCAGGTTTATATGCTTGGATGCTAAGCTCGGAGTCCACACTCCGTGAGCAGTCTGATGGGATAGGTGAGCCCCCCATCCTGTAAGGGATGCGTCTGTGGTTAGAGTGGCTTCCACTGCGGGTGTGGCAAAAGTTTTCCCTACTAACAGGTTTTCTTTTGTCCACCACCGTAGCGAGAGAACCAAGGCCTGCGAGACCACCACTAGATCGTCCCATTGTCCGCTGGCCTGACACCACTGGCTGTAGAGCCACTCTTGCATTGGGCGCATGCGCAGGCGCGCGTGAGGTACCAAATAAATACATGACGCCATCACCCCTAGCAAGCGCATTGCTTTGCGTACCGTCACCTCCCGACCTGCCACATACTGGGGGATCTGAAACAGCATGTTTTGGACCCTCTCGTTGGAGGGGAAGACGAGGCCATCCTTTGTTCGAATTAGAGCCCCTAGGAACTGTTTGATTTGGCTGGGCTCTAAGCTGGACTTCTTTTCGTTGATGGAGAAGCCCAGTTGGGACAAAAGGTCTACGGTCTTTTGGGTATTGGAGAAGCATGTTTCGTAAGAATCCCCTGTTCTGAGCCAGTCGTCGAGGTAAGGGTATACCGGGATGGATAACCTGCGCAGGTGGGCCGCTGCCACTGCCAGTACTTTCGTGAATACCCTTGGTGCAGATGCTATCCCGAAGCGTAGTACTCTGAACTGGTAGTGTTTGTTCTCTATCTTGAACCTGAGGTATTTTCTGTGCGCTGGCAACATTAAAATATGAAAGTATGCATCTTTCATGTCCAGTGTTGTCATGTAATCCCCCTGTGATAACAGTGGGATTACTTCCTGCAAGGTCACCATACGAAACTTTTGGGGTTTGACAAACTTGTTCGCTGGGCGCAGATCTAATACAGGGCGCATGGTTAAGTCCTTTTTGGGTACAAGGAAGTACACTGAATAAATACCTTCTGTTACCTGAGATAGGGGGACAGCCTCTATCGCTTCTTTTTTCAGTAGCTCTTCTACTTCTTGAAGAACAATAGTGAGGTGTTCCGGTGACATGCGTCGGTCCCGTGGGGGTCTGTACTTCGGGGAACCGTTGAATTCGATGCAGTATCCGTGGGCAATGGTGGATAATACCCAGCGGTCTGACGATATTCCCTCCCATGCTGAAAGGAACGATGTTAGCCGGCCCCCGACCGGTGATGCATGGGAGGGGACCCGAATCTTCGGGTCATTTGTTGGTATTGGGCGTGGAACCTTTGGGGCTGGAGCCGCGACCTCTTCCTTTGCCACGCCGTTGGCCTCTTTGACTGAACTGGGTGTTGCTACCCTGGTTAGAGGGCCAGTTGGTAGCAGAGTAAAATTGCTGTTGGTTTTGCTGCTGGCGTTGGCCACGAAAGGAGCGTCTATTGCCATAGCTGCGTCTGTTAGGGGGCCTAGAAATTTGGTCAAGAGTCTTGATGGTATCAAACTCTTTCTTCGCATGTTCTAGGGCTTCATCAACTGCTTTCCCAAACAGATGTGTTTGTTCTATGGGCTTATTTATCAGGGAAGCCTGAGTTTCCGGCTTAAATCCCGAATTGCGCAGCCAGACATGGCGTTTGAGAAGTATTCCCTGAACCAGCGAACGGCCAGCCGTCTCTGCGGCATCTAAGGAGTTCTTTACGATGCCCTGGTTTACAAGAGTTCCCTCTGAGACTATAGCTAACAGGCGTGAACGCAGGGGTTCTGGTGCGTCCTCTGCTTCGCTGCGCAGCTTGCTCCACTGTGCATCTGCGTAGCTAGCTAGTAGGGAATTGTTATTCGCAATCCTAGTAGAGAAGGCAGCGGAGGTCGTGATTCTCTTCCCAAGTGCGTAGAGCTTCTTGCCCTCCTTGTCAGGTGGTGCCTCACTAGTGGATAGTGGTACCCCCGCCCTCTTTCTTGTATTAGTAACTACGAGGGAGTCCGGAACAGAATGTCCTCTGATGTACAAAGGGTCAGAAGACGAAGGGCTGAAGAGCTTTTCTATCCGAGGGTTGACTCCTCTGACTAAGGCCGGATTGGAAAGGGAAGGAGTTATTCTTCTCTTTATAGACGCCAGGAGCGGAATAGACTGACTAACAGGGGCTTTTTCTTTAATAACTCTCTCTACAAAGTCTATGTCAGGAAGAGTCTCCCCTGTGTCTATTTCAAAATGCGCTGCTGCCTTGCGCAATAGTGCATTAAGTGAAGGTTGGTCATCTATGGGAGAGGTGTTTCCAATGGGTGAATCCTTGGGAGGAGAAGGGTGAAAGACATCAGCGTCTGAATGCACTGATGGGGATTGCCAAGGCTGTACTGATGGGGATTGCCAGGGCTGCGAGGTAGCTATATCTTCTTCAAAAGCTCCTGCACTAGTGTAAGGATCTTCTTCAAACCCCTCCTCCTCATGTTCTTCCTCTCCACCCAAACACTCCTCATCTTCCTGGAGGTATTGCTCCTCTTCAGTGAGGTCATATGCGTCTGTAGAAGGGGGAAACAGCCTAGGAATCTTGACCCTAGGGTCATCCTGGGGCCATTCTCTTGGTCTTTTGGGTGTGGGTGGGTTTTGGCTTCCCAAAAACCTTTCCATCTTCTCCATACAAGAGTGGAGTCTTTCAAGGGTCTCATGGGGGACCCCTGAATAGTCTAGAGGGGGGAAATCAGTGTCTTCACCTTCAAAACGCTTGGAACGCTCCCACAACGTCGAAGAAATGTTTCCGTCGCCTTCTGAAAAGCCCTCCGGTAGTTCAGAAGTGCCCTTAGATGAAGGGGGCAGTTCCTGGCTACTTTTGCGCTTTTTCGGCGTTTCCATAGCTTTTTGTGCGGTATTCGACATTTGTTTCGTCGTCCGCTTACGCTTGTCTTCAGAAACAATTCTCGCCAGGCTCTCGACGACGAGTTTGTCAGTAGAGGGCTCTGGTGTCGACGTTGCCTGCGTTACGCGTTGTTCCTCGACGGCCGCTCTATGGAGCGTTACATCGGATGATTTTGAGGTAGCGCCTGTGTTCGATGAAAGCCCAATCGCTGGTCGCGGCTGCGTTTGCGGGTGGGGCTTGAGACCCTTACGGTCTAAGGTAGACGCCGGAGTGCCCTGCGTCCCCTTCGGCGCTGATGGATCCTTCGTCTTCGACGAAGAAGAGCCGTGGGTTGTGTGCTTAGGCCTATGGGGTCTATGTGCGTCCTTGTCGCCGTGGTGTTCATCCCCATAAGCAGGGCGTGAGCCGAGCCCGTCGGGGCCGGGGACGGACGTCGAGGAGCGCGAGCGCTCCTTCTGGGGGTTAATGACTTCCGTAACGGACGTCGAGTTATCACCCTCCTCGTCACTTTCTGTAACAGCGGCGGCGGGTGAGGAAACTGACTTCGACATAGCGTAGTCCGCCCACCTCTTAACTTTCCGTTCTTTAAGAGTTCTTGGTTTCAAGAGCTTACAGGCCGCGCAGCTGTCCTCTTTATGATCGAGGGGCAAGCAACGATTACAGAGCTTGTGTTTGTCCTTCCAAGTGTATTTGCCCCTACAGCGTGGGCAAAACTTAAAAGGCGTCCTCTCCATAGCTGAGGCAATAAAAACTGGTGATAACAACCCCAAGGGAAAGATAGGGGAGAAAGAAAGACATTCTCGACGAGAAGATAAAAGTTCGAACCCCCACTCTCCCTACTGTATGTTGGCCGGCGAGGCCTGGCCACGTGTTTGGCAGCGCCGAAGGATCTCCTTGGTCTCTTCCCCTCTGTCGAAACTTGCTCGGCGGAGAAACAGCTTCACAGCTAACGTCGAGGGGAGGGATCTTTAACAATAAGTATAAATTAAGGACCGAGGTCCGTAGTAAGTGTTTTGCAATGTTTCTCTAGGAGCTCCGCGTAAGGCGACCATAAGCTGGGCGGAAAAAAACAATCTGAGGGACCTCGACGCGTGAGGGATTGTGGGTACAACGCACGTCACTATAGGGATAGTGTTACAGACACGCCTTGTCGACGTCCCCTTTTCGACTACGAAAAACAAAATGCAATACTCCGCAGTGACCACTGGATGTCGGACCTATGCACAGCATGTGATTCTAAGCAGATTAACAAACATCAGAAATTATGGTTACTGTAATTATGATTATGTTTGTTAGGACCATAATTTGTGCAATAAAATTCCACAGCCTTTTATTGCCAACACTCATCCAATGTTTTCGTGTACTACCTGGGGGGTTGGGGGGGGCATAAGGGGTTTACACCCAGGTTGGGTTTTTTCTATTTCTGCCTGCATATGGGTCCACTAGTTATCGGAGAATCGGACCTGGCTGCCGTCGGAAGTTAGTTACTGTGAGAAACTTCTGATGGGGCCCCTAGAGGACCCCCCCGTATGGAAACAAGGCACAATCACCACACACGAACTGATACACCAGACACGAGGTTCAATTCCCAAAATCTAGGGTTTATTGCAAAGCAAATAGTCTGAGTCGGCCGACTGGGTCTCACGTCCCGCAACGTGTGTCACCCAGACCTCGTGGGACGCAAGAGAGCGAGCATACTACATCAGTTACATATATACAAAATGATCATCTTATAATCAGTAGTGACACATTAAAAACCGCCTATAATGTATCTTTCTTTGCAATGGTTTCGAAGATTGACAATTATGACGAATATGACACCCATCAGACATTTATTCAGCAACAGTTTCCAATTTGCAAAGGTGCAGACACCATTCTTTGTTTTAGGGAACATAATGCTCTTGTTCTTTCAAGCAAGCTGCGTGCAGGGTAGAGACACATTCCAGGCCTCACTATCTTCTAGTTTCTATTTGTGTGCTATAGGTCAGCTCGATCTACAGGGGCTCAGTGAAGGGGGGCCGCAAAAGAGAGCATAATTCAAGCCATTAATTGTTCATTTCTCCCGTTTCTGCCGCACCAGCGAGACTAGCTGGCACCTGCGTAGTGATTAAATGCCTTGTTGCTTACTTCCAAGGACTTGTGAGGGAGGCGACCGGGGCATTGCTGTCTGGGTTGTCTGGGCTGCGTTTCAACATGTAACTGTGGCCTTGCTCTGTGCATGAGTAAGAACGAAATAGAATTCACTTACAGCAAAGCAGTTTGAACAGAAAATCAAGAAAGCGAAAGTTACTAAAAATGGCGAATTCTATTCCTACAAAATGGACGCTCTCTGGTTATGTTCATGAGTCTGTACCAATAATGCTGAACATATGATGCGGTTGGTTTTCGGCAAACAAAATATACTGCTTATGTCATGGGAGGGTAATTTCTAGACTCACACTTCCAGCTCAAAGCTTACAGCTCCAAAACTCAGAGCTCCTAGCTCAGAACACCCTCCAAACAGTCTCCAACCAGGTTAGAGGAAAGCACCTCCTCACGTGAGTAAACCACAGTGTCAAGCCGCACTGCACAGAACAAGCAGAACAGTCAGTCAGACGGTAAAGTAGCCGCTTCCGATACTAGCAACAAAAAGAATCCATACCCCGAAATAATATCCAAGCACTTAAACGGACGGACAGGACTATGCATCCCAGGGAACAGGAGAAATTAAATATAATATTAGAGCATTATCGATATATAATGTCAGGCTCTCTCAAAACTAACAAACAACAATTGGATTATCTGGCCAATGTGAATTTCCCTAAACTCCCCCCAGGGCTGATGCACTCTCTTAGAGGACCCCATTGCCACGACTGAGGTGGCAGAAGCAATATAATCCCTAAAAAATACTGCCCTTTTCCCCGAACGACTTCAGTCGCATTTTACAAAATATACTTGCACATTTTAGTTCCCCACATGACGAAATTGTTTAATTCCTTCCAAACTACAGGCTGTCTTACTCTGTCAATGTAACAATCGCTCACGGTCCTGATCCCCAAGCCAGGAAAAGACCATCCAGGGTGTAATGCTTACAGACCCATCACCATTATAAATAACGATGCGAAAATATTCTCCACAATTTTAGCCCACAGATTAATGGGAACACTAAGACTATTCACTGATCCAGACCAAACTGGGTTTGTAACCAATAGGACCACCCATGATAATATCAGGTGGTGTGAGGAACCTGAAGGTGTCTCACTGACTAGTCCCCGGGAATCTGTCATCCGGGTGGACAGGACACGACCATCGCTATTGGATCCAGTTCCTGGGGGTGGACTAGTGAGGGAGGATCACATGGATGGGGGATCCTCGGGGAGTGGAAGTGGGACACCGGCGGGTGAAACGCGGTACCCCCTTCCTTATAAAACATTTTCCACATCCAACCCCGTAGGATATTCAGGAATTCTACTCCCCACCCCTTTTCCAACACAAACACTTCCTTACACCATGAAAGACAACCGACTAAAACCAGGGCTGTTTATCTGACATGTCCCAACACAAGGGTCGGGCAGAGTCAGGCAATTGACAATAACTACACACCTGGCGGCCCTTTCCGTTCCCCACAGGATAAAAGGTGGAGCACGAGAGCACACCTTGAGCAAGGCAAACAGCATGAGGAGGCAGCTATTCCAGGATGGCAGTTCAAGGAGGAGGAGAAAGGCGGCGAGAACCGGAAGGACGATAAGATGGGAAGTGCCCTTGCCCTTTTCGACCCTGAACCGCGATGCCTCAGTGAAAGGAATCATAAAGCCAGGAACAACAGCTAATGTGTGGTGTAGCAGATGTCTGGGTACACGGGACCCTCCTGCACTGATAACCAAGGCAGGGGGAGATGCTTGCTACCGTGGTATGGTCCTTGACTCCAGAGACAAGAAATGTCAAGCGGTTCAACACAGTCAGTGAGTCAGAGGGAGAACCAAAACCAAACTGTGTTGAGCGAAGGTTGCAAATGGCAACATAATGTGAATCAAAGAACAAAGACCTTGTGTGTTACAGAACTGTTAAAATGCCAGGGAGAGACCAGCTGCAGAGTGGTCCGGTGCCACATCGGCGCTCATTCGAAAGATTCTTGTTGGTCCTCTTTTGTTAAAACTACAGATACCAGGAGGCCCTAGGAGAGCCCGACGTAAGAAGTCAAAGTGGTCATACAAGGGTTGAGTAAAAACCCCTTGTACAATCGAAAGTCTTTGACACACGGAAGAAACAAGGTGAGCTATACCAATAGGGCCGATGCAAACCCGACTGAGGGATGCCTGCGAATAAGGGTGGTCAGTAACACCCTGAGAACATTGAAGTACGTGAAGCCTGACTGGGGGCCAGACTTAGGTAGGGAAAGAACCCAAGGGGTCTAGCGAACTAAGGCAAGTGTGAACCCGAAAGAGGGATGCCAAAAGAAAGCTAGGGGAAGGGAACCCCGCTTTTCTAATGAGATGAGAAAATCATGAACTATGTTAGGATGACAAGCATGAACCTGACTGAGAGATGTCTACAGTGAATTGATGGTCTGAGCCGATCTAGGGAGGCTATCGTAACCAGGAAGACAGCTAAGGGAAGTAAATCCTGCACTGTGATAAAGCAAAGTGAACTGTGTAACTGGCAAATGTGAACCCAGCTGAGAGATGCCTGCAAAACGGGGTGAAGCGCAATAACCCCGTCAACATTGTGTTGACAAGAGGTAACCCGGCTGAGGGATATCCACAGTGAAAGGTTGTTTGAAGAGACATGGAGGCTTGTGAATACAACAGGTGAAAATATTCTGAGTAAAAGGCCGTAGTGAACCAGACGGAGGGAGGCTAACATTCGAGAAGGGTCTGAGCCTGGAACAGGGGGATCCAGGGGTGAAGAGTAACCACCCAACGTACATACGGAAAGGAACTTTTGTTTTGTTATTTTGGGAACATCAGGCCCTCGGAGGCAAGAGACTTTGTAGAAAGAGACTTAATCACCAAAGGTCCTGATATCGCTGAAAAGAACTGTAGACTCGTGCTGGAGAAGCCCAGGAGTGTGCTGTGCTCAAGAGCCATGTCTTGTCCTGTGCTAAAAACATGGGGAAGGGAGACCCTGGCCATAACATCCTGACTTATTTTGTGAACACTTCTTTCTTTTCGGATGAACACTATCCTACACTATTTGATGTCTTAGCGGTTAGGATTGGCAATCATTTTTACACGCCCTTTTTTATTTGACAAGACGCCACTAGGACTGCCTTATTGTTATTTGATGGTTGTATCTTGCTCCCATCTTAGATTTATGTTTAGCTGAGGCATTTTTCATTTTTCTCACCCATTTATACAGCTTAATAAACACCGTTGAACTGTGATAATTTGTGCCTGTCTTTACAGTTGCCACCATGAGTTCCTTACAGAGGGTATTGAATCTTTTGAAATGTCCATCATTATGAATATGGAATTCTCTATCATTTCCCTGGATACTCATAAAGCATTCAAATTGGTTGACTGGGGCTATATTAAGAAGCTGCCCAATCATTACGGCTTGGGTCCCACCTTCAAGGGATGGATTCTTGCTAACTACCAACAGTCCTCCGTGGTAATAAGAATCAACCGAGCGCTAACACCAAAGATGAGGATATCACGGGGAACTAGACAGGGTTGCCTCCTCTTCTCTCCATCAATATTTTATCCCTTATTATGGAACCATTTGCTTTAAGATTACGATCAAATAAGAACATACCGGCGATCCAGGTCAAAGGCATAACTTATAAAATATCATTATATGCTGACGACGTTATGCTAATGCTGAGGAATATTGATACCTCACTTAAAGCCCTGATGGAGGAAATTGAACAATTCGGTCAGGCCTCCGGTTTCTCAGTTAATTATACAAGTCTAGCACATAGGTGATTCTAATCTCAAAACAACTTCATAGAGAGTCAGCGAAGATGAGTCCAATCGTTTGGGTTAAAACTAATATGAATTATCTGGAGGTCCAAATTCCGAAAAAATTGTCATACATGGATCAATGTACTTTCTCCCAACTATTTCAAGAACCTATACAAGCACTTAGATCGCTGGCACACGCAGGAAATCTCCTGCTTTGGAAGGATCACATCAATTAAAGTGAGTCTAATCCCCAGATTCCTTTATCCGCGCTTCGCCTTGCTGGTTAAGATCCCAGATATAGAATTGGGTAAACTCCAAAGAAGAATTATGGCTTTCATGTGGGGAAAGAAAACACCCCCAATCTCAAGGATGGTCATTCTTAGAGGGGTCAAAAACTGGAGTTTAGGGGTCCTAGACATATTTAGGTATAATCTTGCAGTGCAATTATCCCACATTTTTGCTTGGTATGTAACAGAGGAAGCACCCAAATGGAAGCAGATGGAGGTAGCTTGGTCTTCAAAGCTGTTTCCACACCTCCCGTACTTAAGAATAACCAAACAGAACCCAGAGAGCAAAGTATTATCCTTCACCAGAAACTCTATTTACTACTGGCAAAAGGCGGCACGCAGCTGGGGAATCAAATCCACGCTGGGTCCTCTCTCCCCAATATTCAACAACCTGGACTTTCTCCCTGGGTATGACACAATCAGATTTAGGAAATGGAAAGAGGGGGCTCTGGCACTCCAGAGTGACTTTAACGTAAATGGGAATGCTCTGTCTTTTGAGGAGTGCAAGACTACATTTCAGGTACAAGAGACAGGACGATTTCAGTATGCACAATTGAGGCATTGGGAAATCCACGCAGACACTAGAACGCATGGGGGGTGAGAAACTTCTGCATTAGAATTAAAACTAGTATCTAATACACCCTCAAGTAAAATGTTGACAAAGTATTAGAAAGATTTGATCCATCAATTAAGGAGAATTACATGGAAAAATGGGAAGAGGATCTAAGGAAAGAATTAGAAAGATGGAATTGTATTTGGATACAAATGTTTGGGAGCTCCAGATGTGTAACAAATCAAAAGTGTGCATTCAAGGTCTGTTACAGATGCTATAATACTCCAGATAAGTTACACAAAATCAACCCTTCCTAATCTGCACTATGCCAGAGAGGTTGCTCAACTGTGGGCTCTCTTCTCTACTTACTATGGTCATGTGATTAAGCCTGACTATTTTGGAAATAGGTACTAACACAAGTGAAAAAAATTACTGGGATGGGTATCCCATGGGACCCTGGAATTGTACTACTGAGGGATACAGGAAATGGGGCTTTCCTGATGTCAGGTTCAATAGCGACACTAATAACCCACCCACTAATGGCTATAAAAAATAAATAGTCCGCATGTGGAAAAATCCAAAAGGATAATGATGTGGTCGGTTACGTGTTGGGAGGTGGTGGTTGTGAAAAAAAATAGAGAGTAGGGTTGATGGAGAAATTTAAAAACATCTGGGCCCCATTCTTGGAACAGGCATAGCAAGTCCCAGATATTACATGAAAACCCCCTCTTGCCGTTGTTTTTCCAATATATAAGCATTGATGTTTTACTCATCTTTCACTATGTTGGCACAGACTCATGGGGGGGGGCAAGAATGTTATGATGCATTCACCCATCTTTGTTCTCTTGGTTTCCTGGCTATCAACTGTAGCTGCATTTACAATATTAAGCTGTAATTGTGACAAAAGTATGGAACTACACCTCTGCTCGCAGAAATTCGTAAACCAAAAAATATGATTGAAAGAAAAAGAAGGGATGGGAGTATTACATTTTCGAAGCTTGTCTCATCTTCTGTGTACTACTTGTAACATAGAAGGCAGACAATGATATTGCTGTGTTTGCCCTCATGTCCACGTATTATAGGAGGTGTAGTAATAGTACAATATTCACTCTAAGAGGTATTTTTTTTGGGGGGGGGGTAGTTTTGCGCACTGCTGTGATGGCCGCCTGATCCACGAGCTCCGTCCCGACAAAAAACCCTGTGTTAAATAAATCCTACCTCGCAGTCGCCCGCGGAGCTACAACCTAGATATGCAGATAGTTTAAGAAACCAGGCATCAGTGGAAGAAATCCTGGTACGCTTCGGTACCGTAATCCTCGCGGGAGCCTGTGCTCAACCTTCACCGAGGACGGGTGGTGGCCCGGGCCGGCTGGGAGCACCATCAGTCACAGTGCCCGAGACTGAGTTATTGCGTGGAGGCAGGCCGCAGGGAGGAGGAGTCTTGACGCTTACAGACGACGCTGAGTCCCGAACAAATTTTGAAGGGACTGGGAAGTGAGCCCCTGGTCTGATCGGCGTCCGAGGGTGGAGTAAATGTGGCAGAGCGCCCGACCAGCTTTGTCACCGGGTGCACCGGCCAGGGAGTGGGACCGTGCTAGATTCCCAGAGTATTGGATGCGAAACCGGCACCCGGTGCGCGCTATCGGGTGCACCCGGCGTGTACCTGGCTCATTTGTCACCAGAGCCGGCTGCGCTCCGAGGAGGCCCCGACAAGGACCGAAGGAGGGGCGGCTCGTACCCCACAGGGTGCAGTGGCCGCGTGCTGCCTGTCTGCCCACTGGTCCATCTGGCCGTGACACGGCAGTGCCCCGGGTGCTGTAGAACATAGCTGCCAAAACCGTGAGTACCATCCATGGACAACTAAAAACTCCTTGGTGACAAGCAACGTGGTGCGAGTGCGACGCACCTCCCGTTTCATAGACTAGGTCCTACATGACCCGTAACACACCATCAATATAGGGGATCTGTGAACACTGACGCACCCTAAAAATACTTGTGCTGGTTCCGTGGCTCTTCCAACCCCACACTTAATCGCAGATGAAACCTATGCTGGCATTGAGTAGGCACAGTGTTTCAGATTGGAGACCGGCAACTGTGGGCATGTGAAGACCGGAGCGGCCCTTACGAGGCATGGTGCTCCGTGGCGGAACACCCCGATACGAATGCCCTTAATTCCTGTAAAAGCCAGCACCAACCTTCGGTGGCCCGGACCTTGCCGCCTAAACTAAGCCAAGAGAACAGGATATAAATACATTGCAACATTCTAAGGCCCGGATTGCTGGCCTCGGGGCTGCGATCCCAGCAACATTGCGGGCGGCACCTAGACCACATAACAACGTTACCCTACCCTCGCCTGCACGCTGGGTGCGCCTGTGTACGCATCCACGCCGCCCATCTCGGCAGGAGGGTGCGGGTCGGGCTGGGGGTGCTCGCCGGCCCAGATTTGCAGGGGCTACAGGCTGGTGGAGGCCCAGCTGAACATTTGCCCACTCGCGAAGCCTAGACATTAACCAGAAACAACTTGTTGGCTGAATAAACCAGGTGAGGCAGGACTCTGAGAACACTGGGAGAGGTGGCATAACACTATCCTGGGGACAGGTGGGAGCCAGAAAGTTGGGTGTGTCGGGGGCGCTGCCACGATACACAATTGTACATGGACGGAGGGCCTTGATGCCACGACGCGGATGGATCCAAAAATATCCAGGCCCGGTGAGAACTGAGAAACCTGATACTTGATCCCTGGTAAGCTACTTGTGGCCACAATCCAGTACCTGCCAATAAGAGCTTAAAAACGAATCATTACAATGTGCCACATATATACCCCGACACTGTTAACATCCTCAACCGGATATAACTAGTTAAGCACCTCTGGATATTAACACACTCAACATGAGTGATTCGCATAAGTCTGGGAAAGCCTCAAAGAACACAGGGGCAAAGAGGGAAGGCCCAAAGGACACTTTTACGAACAGTCAGGCACAGACCACGACGATAGAGACGGGTTCCGTCTCCAAACTCCCGGTCGACGCCGAAAGCAGTGAAAGGGAAGACCGACTGACTACAATAGTACAGAACGGGTTCCAGGCAGGAAATGTCAAACTGGACGACATTGTAGCCACCATTGGCTTATTGGAGGCGAGAGTGGACAAAGAAAGTGCATGTATCACTGAGTCAGAGGGCAGGATTGGCGCTAACGAAGACACTGTCGTCCACTATAATAGAGACATCACCCAGTTGAAGGAAAACCTGTCCAAGCTACAGAATAAATGCGAGGATCTTGAATCAAGGTTGAGAAGGAACAATATCAGAATCGTGGGTGTGTCAGAAACATTCGGCAAGGGTCAAATGGAAACACAAATCAAATCCCTGCTCAAATCCCTCTTTGGTCCGGAAACCTTCTCAGAACACTTTATAGTTGAAAGAGCACATCGCACACTGGTACCGGCACCTAAACCTGGGGCTCCGCCGCGTACAATCATCGCCCGTCTCCTGAACTATAGGGATAGAGACGCAATCCTGAGGCTGGCTAGGGAACGGGGCACCTTACGACACGAGGAAAGTCACATACACATTTATCCAGATTTTGCGGCTGGGGTACAGGCAGGCAGAAGGTCGTACGAACCAGTCAAGAAACTCCTGAGAGCAAGAAACATCCAATATGCTGTAATATTCCCAGCCAAAATGAGGATCCAACATGCGGAAAGGGCACATTTCTTTGAGAACCCCAACGCGGCCATGGCATACATTGAGGCCTCCATACCGCTGCCTCCTAAAGAGCGAAGACCCGACCGGAATGGCAGACCTCGCCCTGAGGATGAAACACGCAATCCAGCGGACTGACTGCTGTGTGACACTATATCCTTTGTAAAACTTAAAATACTGAGTTAGCCTTAAGGGGCGACCCCATGAGATGTTTTTCAGGGTCGGGAGCCTGGATCCGGTGGTCATGTGATGACAACATGGCTCCCCCTGGAGTACTCTAAAAGTTTGAAGGGGATCATCATCAAGTTGGGGTGGATGATGCGGGTGGGGGTTGGGGGGGGCAAAGAGGTGGTTGCTCTGCCAAAGCCAAGTCATTACGGCGTAAGTTGAGTGGTTCGCCACAGGTTGCATGTTTTATAAGTTTTCAAACTCATGGTCTTGCAGATGCTTGTGCTACTTGCATAGAATTACATCCGTTTACCAATAAATCAATGACTAGACATGAACACACGTGATACTATTACAGGCGATGGGTTGGGGATTAAACTTCTGTCACGGAACGTTCGTGGGCTAAACAACCCCACAAAATCTAGGAAAATCGGGGTTTACATAAACAGGACCTCATCTAACATAGTTATGTTGCAGGAAACACATGCTCAGCGACCCAATAATGCAAACATGCTGGCCTCCTGGGCTAAGCAGAGATACCCCATGGATTACTCCACCCAAGCCATGGGGGTAATGACGATAGTACATCCATCACTGGGATTTAAAGCAAACGGTCACAAGATAGATCCCCCTCGGGAGATATGTAATCGCATGGGGTGATATAGCAGCAAAGTCGGTCACGCTAGTCAACACATACGGTCCCAATGTAGACAAACCGAGTTTCTACCTAGGCATTCTGGAAATACTCACCTCCCTTGAGAACTCGAATATAATTTGGGGGGGGTGGAGACTTCAATTTGGTCCTGGACACAATACTTGATAGATCCTCAACAGTCATTAGGGCTCCTGCCAATGCGGCGATCATTATGGGCCAAATCATACCGCAGCTATCACTGATAGATGCATGCAGGGAACTGCATCCAAACACGAAACAATATATATACTACTCCACAGTGCACGACTCAGAGTCACGTATCGACTACTGGCTCCTCTCCACCTCCATGTTAGACTCATTGGAGAGATGTGAGATACGTCCCCGTACGCTGTCTGATCATTCCCCTGTGACACTAGAGCTGGTATTTCGGGATACCCCGAAAAACGTAAGACGATGGAGAATGGCTGCTAATGTGCTGATGGACCCTGGCGTGGTTGAGTCTCTGCATCTGGAAATTGAGGAATTCTTTGCCAATAATGTGGGAACGGTCGATAGATACTCCACACTCTGGGAATCATTCAAAGTTTGGATAAGGGGGACTCTGATATCCAAAACCACTGGCCTATTAAAGGCTGTGCGACGTGAACTGGCGGATGTAGAGACTCAATTACGGAATCTGGAAATCACCTATAGTAACACACACAACAAAGATACGCTGGTGGACATTAATAAACAGTTAAAGGAATTTGATAAACTAGCTACCAGGGAAATTAAATATGCCGCTGCCCCAGTCCGAGCACGCAGATATGGGGAAAGTAACAAGGAAGGAAGATCCCTGGCTAATCTTATTAAAGCTGAACACCATCAAACCCCTATTGCAAGTATTAACTCATCTGGGGCGGGGTGGCTTCGGGGGAACATTCTCCAACTTTTATCAGGAATTTACACTAATCGTGACACTAAAACAGAAATCGAGATATATGAATTCTTTAATGAATTAGAATTCCCAAAGCTTCCTTCAGAAAATAAAATGTCCCTGGAACAACCGATAATGGAAGAAGAAATTAGTGAAGCCATAAAGGCACTGACATCCGGGAAAGCCCCGGGCTCGGATGGACTCGGGGTCGAACTCTATAAGACATTTCATAAAGAACTAGTTTGGATAATGTTAAAGGTATGGGAGGAGGCGCTGGAACGAAACATGCTCCCCGACACAATGCGGGAGGCAATAATTACGGTTTTGCCTAAACCCAGACGTCCTCCACAGGAAATGTCTTCTTACAGGCCCCTGTCACTAATCAATGCTGATGCCAAGGTGTTTGCTAAGGTACTGGCAAATAGCCTATTCCCTAACATGTCAACTCTGGTTCATCCGGACCAATGCGGGATCATCCCCACAAGATCCACTGATTTGAACCTGCGGAGGCTGTTCGGAATAATGGCACACATAAATCCGGAGGCACACGCGGTAGCGCTCTCCCTAGATGCCGAGAAGACTTTCGACTCGCTGTCGTGGGCTTACCTCCTCTCAGTATTAGAGAAATTCAGGCTGGGCCCCACCTTTGTTAAATACATCAAATTGCTATATACTGCACCAGGGGCCAGGGTGCTTACTAACCGCACGATTTCAGATCGGTTCATATTGAGTAGGGGAACCAGACAAGGCTGCCCGTTCTCGCCTATTCTGTTTGCACTCACCATAGAACCCATGGCGATATTTGTCAGGCAGAAACATGGGGACAGAGGGATACGAATGTCAGGTCCAACTCAATCCATCTCGCTATACGCAGATGCTACCCTCTTGTATATCCGGGACCCTGAAACCAATCTGACAACTCTCATAACCAATATTCATAAGTTTGCTGAATATTCAGAATATAAGATTAACAATGAAAAGTCTGAGATTTTCCCCTTGACGCAGACCACAGTGTGTCCGACGACAACCTTGGAACTTAAGTGGTCGGTCCAACACATCCGGTATCTGGGAATACTGGTATCCAGTGACAGACAGACATTGTACACAGACAACTACGATCAAGTGCTGCAGCTCCTGGGCGCTAAACTACAGACGTGGGCTAGACTCTCCATATCTATGCATGGCCGGGTCGCCATTTTGAAAATGGTCATACTTCCAAAATTGCTTTAACTATTTGTGAACTTACCCATTTGGCTGGGTAAAACCTTTTTTAAGAAACTACGTTCAATGGTGATAACGTTCATCTGGGATGGGAAGGATGCCCGCATGAAATGGGAGAAAGTGGTTGAGCCGTACTGCTCCGGTGGTATTGCAGCACTGGACTTTGAACTATACTTCCATGTCGCACAGGCGCAATTCGCCAAGCACTGGAATGACCTCTCAGATCAATCACCCCATATATGGTTAGATAAATTTGCTGCATCACCCATAGACCTCTGTTCCATTATTCTCAATTTACATTACAGGGATTTGTGTCTATATGACCCTGTACGCAGCATGGGGCGCACTGTATAAAAGATTAAAAATAGATACTCCGTATGACCCCGATGTTCCTCTCTGGAATTTCCCTGGTACCCCCGCCCCCCCCAACACTAGACAAATCTCTGCAGCGCCTCTGGGACCCAAACAAGGAAATAAAAATGCGGGACATGTTCCCAGACGGGAAATTTGAAAGCATGGTCGACTTCAGCAGCACTGTGGGAGGAGGTGCACTCAAAGTGCTTCAATACTATAGGATGAAGTTGGCATTCAGTATGAGATGGCTGCCTTTTCCAGACGAACCCCCTGTGCACCCATGCCTACAAGCAGCAACTACTGGCGAGGGATTGGGAATCTCTAAATTGTATGCACTGACGCAGTCACACTCCCCTACACTTAACGATGTTAAAACCAAATGGGAAAAAGACCTGAATGTAACCATCACTGACGACAAATGGTCCAAGCATTGCATGCTCACTAAAAAGGTATCCCTGAACGCGGGCTTACGTTTGATCCAATTTAAGATCCTAAACAGTCTCCATTTCAATCTAGCCAAGATGGCCAAATTCACAGCTAATGAGACCGGGGAATGCCCCAAATGCAAAACGCCTATGGCAAGGTCATATCACATGTACTGGGAATGTCCGGTGGTTGCTGGGTTCTGGAAAGAAATCGGAAGTAATAGAAGAGATAACCCAAATCCCGGCCTCCCTGTCATCCCAAAAATATCTGTTCGGGGACATCAGTAAGAATGCTGAAACTATTAGGAGATTATTTAATATCTCATGTGCAATAGCAAAAAGGTGTATACTACAATGCTGGAAAAGCCCCTCGCCTCCGGGCATTGAGAATTTTCAACGTGAACTGTCCTATGTCAACGAATGCGAAGAGCAATGCACAATGACTGTTTCCACGACTCACCGACCCAAAGGCATATGGGCCCCGTTCTGAATATATTTATGTGAAATGTCCTCAGACGATGATGCCTCTGCATAACTGTAAAATGAACTATGAAAAGAATATGCTTTATCAAATGTCATATATGTATTGTGATTTGTACTACGAGGTGTGCAGTATCTGCTAAGACCATCAATAAACAGAGTTTTAAAAAAAAAATAAGAGGTGTTTGTTTCAGTGTGTGAAGGTCTGGGCTGCCCACTCGTTTCGGAGAAATAATAGTTTGACTATGATTTTAAAAACCTGCTTTTGGATACGAATTCTCACAAAGCTGGATGCTGTGTAGTTGTTTGAAGAATACATATTGTTTAGTGGTTACATTTTTCTGTCTGCAAAATATCAATACAAAAGAATATTTTAAGAAAGAACGATATACATTTGAAATATACTGAAATAACATTAAAACAAGAATACAGAGTGCATGCATGCGATTCATCAAAGAACATTGCCTGTAAAGCCCAACTGGAAGCAACAACAAAAACAGAGACCACCAAAGGATCAGGTACTTTTGGCATGTTAGAGAAGATGGATATTTGTGATCAGTAATACAAAAATTGATTTTAAAACAGAATTAATAAATAGTATGAGTTGTGCAGGGCAAACCATTGAGTTTTTATGATTATTAAGATATTCTTTGAACCTCAAGGCGTCGTGGCTTAAGAACAGTTCGCTGCATGTAAAGAAGGTATGTTGATGAACACTGTTCTAATTTAGGAGAAGAGTATTTGTACTTTATTTTATAGGTCTATCCTTCGTGAGCTTGCAACACAATACTGCAAATATATAAGCAAAGTTAAACACTGTACCTTGCAGCCAAGTCAGGAAATTCCTTTGTTATCTGCTGCAGGAGGTAAACAATAAACCATTCATCTTCCACATTGTCGCCAAAATTTGTCATGCCACCTATGTGTGCAGGAGTGCTTCCTTTAAAAAGACAAGAACAAGCTATTATGAGCAAAGCACCACTTTCATATTCAGTAATGCACATTTATTATTTATTAGTTGTGGAAAAGAACACAGTCTTCCTGGATGTGCAACAAATGGTTAAATCTGCACGGCACTGCTGGATGTCGGATAGTACGATCCAAACTCTAGAAAAATATATAGATGCATGGCAACATCTAGTATTTATGGGCCCAATAAATGCATCTCATCAAAGAACCTTGCTGGACCAGAGAACCAAAAGTATGATTCCAAAAGGAAGGTGCAAGGAGAGAAGTCAGTTGTCTAAATCCTTACCACTCATTACACCTTCAGTTCTTAGCTAAGGGTACTTCGAGGTTTGTACCCACTTGTTATTTCATCAGAAGTATTTGGTGAGTTATCTCGCAACAGTCTACTTTTGTGGATAATACTTTTACTCAGAAGCACTTTACCATGGATGTTTGAGGAGTGGATTTGCCTGCCGTTACCAACTAGCAAGGGTGACATGGGTTCTTGACCCTCTGTGCATCCACACCTGTTAGATTAAAGGTATATTGTGAGCATATTCCTACGCAAAATACAGCCTAAACATCCAGTCAACTCTTTATACTGAACTATTGTGCCTCCATTTTGTTTCTCTAGGTAGGGAGAAGGGTGAGATGAAGGTGTTCCCCACTGGAGCAAAGAAAGAAACTCTATACGATAATAATGGGATTATTCTCATTATCAGTTTTAATTCAAGGTTTTATATCATTATTACATATGTTAGGGTTTCAACGACTCTCCTCTGACAGCACTCACGTTGCAGAAATGTATGGTTCTTGGATAAAGACTTGAAGAAGAACTTGGGGACTCCTATGGGAAAATCCCAAACATAATTAAAAAACACGAAACTAAATGTAAAGTGTATTTCCTGTATTTATTTTACCCAAATATAAGAGAAACAAAATATATTTTTAAGCATCAATACATATACACCACAGATTCCAGTCAGATCATTTTTTTTTTCATTTTCAGGCCAACCACAATTAAAATGAACTGTAAAGATGTATAGATTGGATTTATGCACACTGATATGATATTCATAAACTAAGTACGACCGTAACCTTGCAGGAATTTTCTTTGGTGTGTAACCAGGATATATTATGGATGATACTCCTGCTGACACTATGTGTTTAGGGAATCAAATTATCCCTTCTTCATGTGGGTTGTATTCAGTCTTCCTAATGAAAGAGAACATTAGATAAATACTATAACTCAACTCATAAGAACTCAAAGTATAGACATATGGGGCCTCATCACGAGTTGCGTGGTAGCCCTTTAATCCAGCGGTAACGGTATTAACGCCAATACCGCTCTGCCGGATCACAACTTTAATCCAGCCGTTGCTATTACAGCTGGCATTATTACAGCCGGCTGTAATAGCGCCGGCTGTAATAGCGCCAGCTGTAATTGCGCCGACAACCAAACGTGCCATTACAGACCTATCACAAGTACAGCATCGGCGCTCCTAGCGCCAGATAACCAGCGTTAATAGCGCTGAAAATACCCCCGGCCAAATGCTGGAGGTAAAAGAACACAGGTGAGAGTAACAAAGCCACAGGTGGAAACAATGCACACAAGAGGCCTACAAAAGACCCACCCATTCCCCACACACCCTTCCCTACACCATGTTGCCATTTTGAGCCGGGAGCCTTGACATGGACCTCTACATGCTGCGCCAGAGGCTATAGAGGCCTGACAACCAACCCAGGGAGCAGGGAGCAGGGAGGTGGAGGGTGAGGAGGAGGAGGAGGAGAAGACCAGCCCCAGCAAGTCGGGCAGCCATCAACAGGGTTAGGACAACACCCTGGGCCCTGACTGATGGGCAGTTGGTATCCAAGTACAGGCTGGACCGGGCTACCATCACCCAGTTGCTGGACACAATCCAAGGTGACATTGGTAGCAGGATTGCCATCATCACTGCTGTGCCCCCACTCATGAAGCTGGTGTCAGTCCTACAATACCTTGGAGCGGGCAGCTTCCAGCACACAGTTGCCATGATGCATGGTATGGCCCAGTCCACATTCAGTGCCGTCCTGGGCCAGGTGCTGTATGCACTGCTGCACCATGTGAACAAACACATTGCATTGCCCACAAACCAGGCACAGGTGAACGAACTCAAGGCACAGTTCTATGCCATTGCCCAAGTCCCGAACGGGATTGCAGCCCTAGACTGCACACATGTTGCACTGGTAGCACCCTGTGACCATGAGGCAGCCTACAGGAATCAGAAGTATTTCCATTCTCTGAACGTGCAGATGACCTGTAGCTCAGACCTGACCATCAGCCACTGCTGCGCTCACTACTCAAGATCCACCCACGACTCCATGGTGCTGTGTAACAGCACACTGCCAGCCTACATGGAGCGGCACAGAGCCTAACGCACATGGATAGGTGGCGAGTACAAACCCTGCCTGAAATGCATGCCAAAGTACACCAAATGTAGGGGGGAGGCTGATCCACAGGATGCCTTGCATGCCACCAGGAGCCACAGCCAGCACCATCACAGCACCAGTTCCATATACGTGTGGCACACAAGGACACCTCAACCCACAAAAGGTGATGTGCACTCACTTGTCAAAACATCATAACACATGGGACCACAACAACCACAATGCACCTCGTCTGTGTTGCAGTGCTGCTTTACACCCTGACACATAAGAGTAACCTCACCCAGGGCACCCCATAGGAATGCAAATTGACAGGAATGCAATACCCATCAACGAAACCACTGTAGATGATCCGATTCAAATGCAACCCTGAACATCACAGAGAGTGACCCATGAATACACATTTACATGTATGTTAAAAAGTAAAAAAAAGGTACCAGTGCCATGTGGCTCAAGCCCCCCCATCCACTGAGACAGCCACAACCAAATACAAATCAACACTGGCCCTGAACAGGCAGTCATGACGGGAGCCTCAACCTGACGTTATGGATGCACCACTGTGCCAATCAAACCCGGGGAGCAGTGCATGTAGAAAGTTTGTTTGTTTGTTTGTTTATTTATTTAGTATAGCGCGCAAAACCCAGGGGTAACAGGGCGCAACAGAGGTCAGGAAGATAGGATTGCATAAAAACTTGGTTACAGAATAAGATAGGCATGAGAAAAAGAGCATTGCATTTACAGTTACATTGTGTGGGATGTGCATATATACATATAATTGAGCGAAAGCTTACAGGTTTACATATTAATACTGTGCATAGGGGCAGTTCGGTTGCATTTACATATTTACAAATTTAAGGCTGTACATGGTAGTCAGGTTATAGCACTGGCATGATCAGATTAGATGGCAGGGTTAGTCGTGAGGATCATTGGCCCGCAGCCAAGTGAGGGTGTTTCGCCTGAAGCTAAAGTAGGATTGGTCAGTCCTAATGTGGAGTGGGAGGGCGTTCCAGTGTTGGGCTGCCAGGACAGGGAAGCTGCTGCCGCCGGTTTTCTTTTGTCTGAAATTGGGTACTTGCAGGCAGTAGGAATTGATCGATCTGGTGGGGCGGGAGGACGTTTTTTTCTTTATTCTGGATGCGAGATAGGGGGGGGCTGTGTTGTTTAAGCATTTGTGGGTGAGTGATGCCGTTTTGAGGGAGATGCGGTCATGGATTTTAAGCCATTTGTGTTCTCTTCTTTTGTTGGAGATGTGTTCCTTAGAGGGTAGGTTGAGGGCTGTTCTGAGAGCGTTGTTTTGTAGTGTCTGTAGTTTGTTGGTTATGCATTTGTTGGCTCCTAGGTACATGGCGTTGCAATAGTCCAGTCTGGATAGTATTAGGGCGTTGGCTATGATGATGCAGCTAGCTTGGGTGAGGAAGGCTCTACTTGCCCTAATTAGCTTGCATGTGTAGGCGGTGGAGGATGCTAGTGAGTTGACTTGTTTTTTTAGTGACATGGTTGCATCAAGGTGAAAGCCTAGTGTTTTCACTGTTTTGGCCACTGTGATGGTATTGCCATCAATGTTGAAGGCCTTGTAGTTAGAACTGAGTTTTTTGAGATTGGTATTGGATCCGAGGAGCAGGATTTCGGTTTTCTCATCATTTAGACATAGACCATGTGTGGCCATCCATGCCTGAATGATGAGATATATTTTGTTTACCAAGGCCGTATCTGAAGCGTAGTTGCCTGAAAGGGGTATGAGGATCTGGGTGTCATCTGCATAATTGGTATATGAGACACCCAGTCTGTCCAGCTTGTCAAATAGGGGCTTGGTAAAGATGTTGTAGAGGGTGGGAGAGACGCAGGAGCCTTGGGGCACCCCACAGGTTATTTTAGTGGGCTACAATGGACATGGCAGCAAATGGACATGGCACACATTGCAGAGCAAACCCGAGGCACGTGAATACAGCATGATCAAAGGACAAGTGATAACATGACGGTACTTGTTGAGCATGAGAGTCCCACACAATCCCATACACATAGATCATCATCCACTGCTGGGAGTTCAGTAATCCCATGTGTAGGCAAATATAATCTGCCACAGGACAGCCCACTCAATCACACAGGGTGCATGTACAGGTCAGATGATGCATATCCTGAAAGATGATGGATGTATACCAATCAGCCACTCATATTGCATGTACCCGTTTCACACAAAGATGACCACAGTGTATAGTGTATTGATGCTTATTCCTTGCACACCCAGTGAAGCAGCCTAGGTCGCATGTACACATTTCATCCCATGCAGGTGATTCAGGATACCGGCAGCTCACATGGCTGATGACCCCTGTGAGGAACCCACAAACCCAGGCAGAGCTGGCATATAACAATGCGCACAGTCGTATCCACATATGTGTGGAAAGGACATTTGGTTTGTTGAAGGCACGGTTCCGGTGCCTGGACCAGACTGGAGGGGCACAGATGTATTTGTCAGAAAAAGTTGACAAGATTGTACTCACCTCTGCCATGCTGCACAACATCTGCTGCCGTAGGAATGTGCCACTACCCCCTATGCTGACGGGCAACACCCAGGGGATGGGAGTGACGATGACCATGTGCCTGTTGCCAGGGCTAGGGAAGGGGTGATGGAGGGGAGGTTGGCCAGACAGGTGTTGACTGAGAATATTTTCTGTTTTGGTGGATGGGCACATGTCACGAAGAGCACTTGTAAAATAACACTTGTGCACAATCATGAATGTCCGAGCTTTATGTCATGTTTGAACAGGCTTTAATTAGCATGGAACTAACCCCCTGCCCCCACCAACTCCCCAGCACACATTCCCCTCTCCCCCACCAACTCCCCAGCAAACATTCCCCCGCACCCTCCATCAACTCCCCAGCACACATCCCCCGGTCCCCCCACCAACCCCCCAGCACACATTCCTCCCTCCCCAACACAGTGCATATGGGTCCATCTAACAAGGACGTTGTCACTTTCCACATGCTCCACCTTCAGGTGAGCACCATTGTGAATGCTGCAGTGAACGACGCCTGGGTGACCCCCGTAGGGAGTCTTATGTGGGGGTTGTTGAGGTGGATGTCAGCGATGCAGCCGACTGCAGCTGCTGGCAGAGATTATTTGCCTCACGCATCTGTTCTGCATGCGCAGATTGCACCTCACATAGTTCACATACTCGCTGGCCAAACCCCGAGTGCCGCGGTGCATCCCTCCACAACTTTACATGTGCGGGTATTGTAGCGCGCCATGGTGTTTGCAGCCCCCCTAATTGCATTGCTAATGGCCTTGACGTGGCGGTTGTGTTCGCTGGCCATGCCCTCTATCCTCATCTTGTATGCCTCCATCACATCCAGTCGTGCCTGACTGCAATGGCCGGACCTGTTTCTGTGTTCTGTGTGGGGCTGCTGTGCCTGGCAGGTCTACGCGGGGTAGTGGGGCTGCTGATGCTTCTCATGCTGGCCTGTCTGGGGGGGGGGACTGCCGTGGATGGAGGGGCTGCCAACAGGTGACCCATATGAAGGTGTGTCCTCATCCGCCACTGGTGTTCGTGTGCGGCTGTGGCGTGCAGAGACATGTGGACTGTGGCTGGCACTCTGAACATGCTCAGGGGTCTGTTTGGGTGTGTCCATTTGCTGCACTGGACTGTGGATTGGTGTTGACACAGGTACAGCATACAGCATGCTGCTCTTCACAGGATGAGGCACTGTCCTCTGGGGTGGTTGCACTCGTGGCAACTTCAACATCCTGTGAACCCCTGGTGGCTTGGGATGGGCTTGGTGAGGCAGCCCTCGTGGCTTGTGTACGCCGAGGTGGTGAGCCCCTGGTGGCTTGGAGCGCCGAGGTGGTGAGGCCCTGGTGCGGTGGGGTGGGTCCTCCGCCTTGGCGTATCCTGCCGGGGTGCTCAGCGCGGGGTGGTGGTGTATGTGGAGTCATGCCTGTGCAGACGTCGGTATGGGCCTGCCTCTTCGTCATCCACAATGCCCTCGGATGATGCCTGCGTGCCTGTAGGGTACATAGGGTATGGCATGAGGGCAGGGTCCTCAAATTATTTTAAGGCATTTCATGGTTTACAGGACAGTTTCAATCATGCTTGGGCCTGACCTGTTTAGTATTCACGATGTTGGTATTGCTGGGGCATACTACGTGGGAGGGAGGTGTTAGGGAGAATTCTCTCTTTAGGCTGAATTTCCTAACCTAGTGAGTCCCCCAGCAGCTTTGCTGGATTTCTGGAGTTTGTTTTTTTTCTCCTGCCAAGAGTGAGACTCTTTTTCTCCCACTCTTGGACACGATTTATGGTATTCCTTTGACTGGTAATGTGTTTTATGGGCTATGGGGTCCTTTACTCCATAGTGTCTCATGTGTTTTTCCTATGTGTGTTACACAGCACCCTCCGTGCAGTAACACAGGGGTGTCATAGTGACACACCACCATAGACTCCATACCCTGGGACTGACTACTGTCTCCCAGGGCATGTAAAGTCACCATTGGCTTTACTAGTCCCAAATTATTAACAGAAACCAGTACAAACCATCATATTGTGGACGTACTGGTCGGGGCAATTCGATTGCCCCGGGGTCTGTTAGTCGAGGGGGCACGTCTCCGTCCCCCCTGATCGAGTTTTGGCTGGTGGCAGTGGAAACTACTTTTTATATTCGACCGCGGATATTTCCCTATGGGATTTTCACATTGTTCGAGGCTACCAACTTTCATTATTTAATTCTCATAGCCTCGAACATACCACCGGTTTATTTAATTAATATTAATTCTCCGGTTGGTATTTTTTGCCAAGACTCGATTCTAAAATGGCGTTTGTGTTCTCTTCTGTGACTCCAACCCAAGTCGAGCCCTTTGTTCCACTTTTTGGCGGGCTTCTCCACTCTGTCTGGGTACCACAGGGGGTGTGGGAGGGGGTTTAGGCACCCTGGACTGAGTTACCTTGGTAACTCAAGTCGCACTCTTGTGTGATTGGCCCAAGTGGTGAGCCAGCCAGCTCACCGCTTAGCATGTTTGATTGACAGCTAGGCTGAGTGAATGGGGGTATGCTGCATAAAAGCAGGGCTTTGGGGACTGGAACTTCAGATGTTGCCACAGGACCTGAGAATCCGACGAGGGAGAAGATGAGCCGACCTACCACGATGACACCACCGGTGGAGCCCTGCGGAACCGACTCACCACTTCCCGACGACAGAGAAAATCTCCGGCTGGAGAGGCTTCTTCCCCTGACTGGTGGGCACAACCAGTTTACCTTTCTTTCTTCGCACCTCAGCCCGGTTTGTGGTCGAACTGCCCGTGCCAAGCACCCCGGCGGCCGAATAGCCACTCACCACTGAACCGCGAATCAACGGACCGCTCCTTGTACCTGAGAAACTCTGCTGCTGGTTTCTTCCCTGGCAGTGCAACGGACTCCTGTCTTCCTCCACGACAAGATCCTCTCTTCCCCCGGACGAAGCACCGACTTGCATCCTCTGCCAGGAACAACTGCCCCCGCTGGAGTGTTCTCACCACTTTAAGGTACCGTGTCCACCAGGCCTCCCTTTCTAAAGATTGCTACAAGGTAATAATAACTTCTTAACCTTCTGGACTGGGCTGGCCGCCTTGACCCTCTAACTGGTCCCTATCTTTGATCCAACTCCTTCTTGAACCATTACAAGACTTTTGTGCACTGCAACCGTGTGACCTTGGACACATTTCGTTTCGATCCCCTTAAAGCGGATCCGACCTACTGACTCTGAATTCACGGTTTTACTTTGCCTGCCTCTCTTGCTCTGTTCTTGTAAAAGTGTTGGGATCTGTTTCTATTTGTTCTCTGCTTTTCTCTCCCTTTTTAAAACAAACTATTAGAGTGCCATCTACGTTAAGCGCTCACCGCTGTCTGAAAATAAGTGGGGCTTTACTTAAGACTTGTCTAATATTCTTTTAAGGGAGTGTATATCTTTTAGTGACCGCGTTTTGAATTGCTTACTATTAGTGCCTGTGTGTTTTTCTAGATGTGGTTTTAAATAAATAATTATCTCTTTTACACCAAGCCCCGGTCAGTGTTTACTTGTTCTATTGTGTGCACTTGACCTATTGTGAATACTCTGTATACTGCCTAACTCTTCTTGAGGGAAGTCTGACTGCTCAGCCACAGCTACCAAGTGAATCTGTGTGTGTAACGCTCACCTGAATCCCTCGGAGGCGCAGGTCTGGGCTGGGGGTTCTCGGAGTCTTCTAGGGTCACGCGCAGGCCTCGAATGCCACCCTGGAAAGGCCCTTTCCTCACGGAGATCTTGATCTGAAGGGTGAGGTGTCTGCAATTATGAGAGCAAGGGGTTAATATGGATATATAAGCCTGACTGGGTAAGCTGCCTCCCCTTCCTGGTACTCCCAAGTAGTTCGTAGGCTAAATGTGCTCACCTTATGTAGGTGAAAGCGGAGCTCTCCATCCTGCGTCAGTGCAGGGGCGCCGAAGCCAGTTACTTCACTGGTTAATTGTCCAGCCTCTTGGTTGCAGAGGATGAAGATTTGGAGCTAGGCCGTTGTTAGCAGCACGAACGGCGGTTGCTTGAATATGGAGGTCCGGAGAGCGATGGAATGGCGAAGGTATTGCAGGCAAGCAAGTAGAAAATGTCAATTCGAAGTTAAAAGCACTTCTTAATGTCTCTGTTCCTTTTTCAGGTCGCAGAAGCAGCTGGGTAGAAAAATGGATGTCGAGGAATGCACCGAGGAGTGAGAAAGATGAGCGCTGCCCAAAACACAAGCGTATAGATGGAGTTTTGTATTTCTTAATGATGTCCTTTTGTTTTGCAGATGCGAGTAGCAGCGTCGGCGGAGGCGAGAAGAATGCAGCGCAGGTAAGGAAAGTTTCACGGAGGTTTACTAACCAATGTCTTTGCTTCCACAGGGTGCCGGAAAAAATGGAAAGCTGCAGCCCGTGGCTTGAGATGCACCGATGGACTGGGTAAGTGCTGCGCTGGTTTTTATCTCGTGCTAACCTGGTGTTCTTTTCCCTTTTCAGATGCTGCTGAAGACGAAGATGGTATTTCGGAAGGTAAGATTGCGGATTTCTCTTCCCCAGATGCAGAAGTTGAAGATTCTCTGGAGCTGACACGGTGAGCGTCCTGCTGCTATTGCAGAATAACGCGAAGCACGTTGCTCTGATCGGGCGTGGTTTAAATAGCTTACTGGAGTGCTTAGGTGTCTCCTTCCACAGCAGCCTCGCCCAGGTAAGAAGTCCCAGCTTCCAGAATAGTTCCAGTATCCAGTCCCAGGGAGTGGTGCTGGCCACACCCAGAGGTAAAGTAGTTCCAGCCATGGATGGATGAGGATTTCATCCTGCAGGTGAGTGAGCAGCATGGTCTGCAGCAGGTAGGTCCACCCAAGCACCATTCCTTACATCATGAGCCCGGCACGTCCTGTGCCGGGACTGAGTCCCCTTATGAGCCTGGCGCCACTGGCGCCAGGACAAGGTCCATAAGGCCCCTATGGGAGCCGATGGGTGCCTGGAAATGAAGTTGTGACCCAGCTTCCGAGGCAGTTGGGCTAAACCTGACTCCTTGGAGGCTGCGGTCATGACAGCACCCCCCCTCAAGGCCCCTCCCAAGCTTGTCTTTTCCGGAGGTTTTGGCTTGTTGGGAAAAGCCCGATGAAATTTTCGGACTAGACGAGGTGCATGTACATATTCTGAGGGTTCCCAAGATCTCTCCTGGGGTCCATATCCCTTCCAATCAATCAAGTAGTATAGTTTTGATTTGGACATTTTGGAGTCCAAGATGTCTCGAATTTCAAATTCGGATTCTCCGTCAACTTGGATTGGCTCAGGAGGTTTAGTCAAACGGGTTCCGGGTTGCACAGGTTGCACAGGTTTCAGGAGAGAAACATGGAAGACAGGATGTATCTTCATTCGAGTAGGTAATTCTAGTTTGACAGCCACTGGGTTAATCACGGCCGTGATCGATTAGGGTCCTAAATATCTTGGGTTGAAGGTGCGTGGCCCTTTTAAAGATAAATGTTTAGTGGACAGCCAGACTTGATCTCCTTTTTGATATTGAGGAGCCTCTTTTCGATGTTGGTCTGCTCCTTTTTTGTATGATTCTTTAGCTCGTTGAAGATGAGCTGTGGCTTCTTTAAATGCTTGAGTTATCGTCAAATGCAGATGGTCAACAGCAGGTGTTCCGAGAGCTTGAGGTGGGTCCAGATTTGAGGTTCGAGGATGACTTCCATACAGCAGGAAAAAAGGGGTTTTTCCTGTCCCAGAATGGATTGAATTATTGTAAGCGTATTCAGCAATCCAAAGGACATCCTTCCAAGTACCCTCGGATTGATGCAACATGCAGCACAGATATTGTTCTAAAGTTTGGTTAGTTCTCTCAGTCTGCCCGTCGGTTTGAGGGTGATGGCTGGTGGAAAGTCGTACATCTATTTGTGCTAAACGACAACAACTCCGCCAAAAATGGGAAATAAATTGGCTCCCTCGGTCAGAGATTAGTACTGAAGGGAAACCGTGCAACCGGACAATGTTTTCAAGAAGTTCTCGGGCTAGAATGGAAGCTGTAGGTAAACCCTTCAGGGGGATAAAATGAGCCATTTTTGAAAAAAGGTCCACGATCACTAGAATTGTGTTGTATCCGGAGCAAGGGGGTAAATCCGTGATAAAATCCATCGAGAGCGTGTGCCAAGGGCCTGGTGGAATGTCTATTGGACGTAGTAATCCTGCTGGCTTTTCCTTCCGACTCTTGTTTTGTGCGCAGATACCACAAGAAGCCACAAACTTTTTAACATCTTTCCTCCAAGATGGCCACCAAAAATGCCTTTTAATTTTCTCTGAGGTTTTGGCAACTCCAGGATGTCCTTCCATTAGAGAATCATGGTAGCAGGTGATGACCTGTTTTTGTAAGTCAACGCAGGGTAAGAATAGTCTTCCTTGGAAATACAATAGGTTCTGATCTATTGTAAAATCCTTTCCTTTCAATTGCCAATTCGATGAATCTTCGGGAGTTATGAGTTGATTGACCCTTGCTTTAATCTCTTCGAGGGATAGTGTGTTGATTGCTCCTAGTATCTTTTGTTCAGGAATTATTGGCACCGGCTCCGGATTAGCTGTAAGTTCGTCTACCCCTATCCGGGAAAGGGCGTCTGCTTTTCCGTTCCTGACGCCTGGTCGATATGTGATTACAAAATCGAATTCTGCGAAGAATAGAGCCCAGCGTAGTTGCCTCGAAGATTGAGCTTTAGCTGACTTCAGGTACTGGAGGTTACGGTGATCCGTGATTACAGTTACTGTGTGCCGGGCTCCCAAAAGATAATGCCGCCAGGCCTTAAAGGCGGACTTAATTGCCAAGAGTTCTTTGTCCGTAATTGTGTAGTTGATCTCAGGAGCCGAAAATTTGCGAGACCAAAAGGCTACAGGGTGTAACTGGTGCGTTTCGGGGGCTCTTTGTGACAGCACCGCCCCCATTGCAAGACTGGAAGCGTCTGTCTCGACGATGTAGGGAAGTTCTGGACGGGGATGCCTTAAGACTGGAGCAGAGATAAATTTGGCTTTTAATTCTTGGAAGGCTTGTTCGGCTTCTGGAGTCCACTCGAATTTTTTATTCTTTTTCAGAAGAGCCGTGATAGGTTGGACTACCCGAGAGAATTCAGGAATGAACCTTCGGTAAAAATTAGCGAAGCCCAGCATGCTCTGTACACCTTTCACGGAAGTTGGGGAAGGCCATTTGGTGATAGCATCCACTTTTCTTGAGTCCATGTGAACTCCGTTGGGTGACAAGATGAACCCTAAAAATTCCACTTCCTTTGCGTGAAAGGTGCACTTCTCCAGTTTAGCAAACAAGCGGTGTTGGCGAAGTCTCTGTAAAACCGCTGTGACGTGTCTACGATGATCAGTTTCTGAGGCTGAGTATACCAGGATGTCGTCAATATAAACGACTACGCACACATCAATAAGTTCTCTGAGGACATCATTCATGAAAAACTGGAAAGCGGCCGGTGCGTTACATAGTCCGAAGGGCATTACTTGATACTCAAATAATCCATATTTAGTGCGAAAGGCTGTCTTCCATTCATCGCCCTCCTTAATGCGTACCAAATGGTAAGCTCCTCTGAGGTCTAACTTTGTGTATATGCAGGCGCCTTTTACTTGGTCCAATAATTCAGGAATCAAGGGCAACGGGTATCGGTTTTTGACTGTAATCTGGTTCAGGGCGCGATAATCGATACAAGTTCTTAGGTCACCTTCCTTTTTCGGGACGAAGAACAAAGCTGAGGAAGCCGGGGATTTCGAGGGGCGGATGAATCCGTTAGCCAAGTACTGGTCCAAGTATTGCCTGAGATGGAGGTTTTCTGGTTCAGTGAGGGCATATATTCTACTGCACGGAGGGGTGGACCCCGGTATTAGGTCTATCTGGCAGTCGTATGACCGATGCGGAGGCAGGGTGTTGGCTTGATCTTTCTGAAAGACGTCGCGGAACTCTTGGTACTCCAGAGGTAATCGGGGGTCCTCAGAAGTGATGGCTGCTAGCTTGATTTCGGGCTGAGGATAACAGGTTGAAGCGCATTCTGGAAACCAGATTACCTTGGCTCGCCAGTCTATCTGAGGATTGTGCTTTTCCAACCAAGGCATTCCCAGAATCGCCTGAAACTGCGGGGCCTTGATTACATCAAACACGATCTTCTCCCGATGTCCGTCTTGACATAACAACGTTACCTCCATGGTGGTATGAGAAACTGGTCCGGAAGCTATTTCAGTAACATCCACTGTAGTGATTACGTCCTTTACCATCTTGGGACGTAGGGGAAGATCCATCCTGATAGCCAAGTCTTGGTCCACATAATTACCGATTGCTCCGCTATCAATGTATACTTTGATAGCATGCATGCGATCTGGTCTATTGGGACTTATGAGGACCATAGGCATTACCAAATGCGAGGTCAAGGAACTGGTTTTAACGCTCGGCAAGCGGACCTCTACGCTTGTCGGACTAGGTCGTTTCCCGATTCCAGTTTCTCAGCATTTTTATCAGAAACTCCTACGGTCTTCTTGACCGGTTTCACTGAGCAATCACGAAGGAAATGTCCAGAATTCCCACAGTATAGGCACAGCTGTAATTGCCTTCTTCTTTCCCGTTCTTTCTGAGTTAATGGTCCTTTTACTACTCCTATTTGCATTGGTTCCACGGAGTCATTCCCTTTAGCGGAGCTCTGAGGTCTTGAAAGTACCCGGGTTTCAAATCTGGATCGATCGGTCTTCCTGTTCTGTAGCCGATGATCTAATTGGACTACTAGGTCGATATAATCTGAACAGTCTTGCGGCGGATTAACCACCTGTGCTAAAACGTCTTTAAGTTCCCCACGTAGACCTCTGTAGAAGAGCGTGATTCTCTTATCTTCAGGCCACCTGGTCTCAACCACCAGTCTATTAAAGGACGCTATGTAAGCCAGGAGATCCTGATTACCTTGTCTGAGTGACAGGAGTTCATTGTCCAAGGCCTTCCCCTGTGAATGTCTTGCGAACAACTTTTCCATACTGACCTGAAAGTCTTGAAAGTTATAGAGGAGCGGGTCATCCTGTGTCACGAGAGGAATGGACCAATCTGCAGCACTACCGCTAAGATAGGAAAGTACAAACGCTACCTTGGCTTGGTCCGTTGGGAATGCGGCGGGTCTACACAGAAAGTGCAAGCGGCATTGATTGATGAATACTGCATATCACTTTGGATCACCGGAAAAACGTTCGGGCGGGGCCAAAGGCACATTCCCTGGCAGATTAATTTGCACCGGATTACTTGAGGTTGTAGGAGTGCCGCCCCCTCCATAGGGAGGCAGTGGCGTCTGTCCCGCTTGAGCCTGTAGCAACTGTCTGGCCAGATCATCCGTCCGTTCCATGGCAATGATCAACTCCCTTCGTAAAGCGTTTGTTTCTTGGCGAGATGCGTGTACTTCTGCCCTTAGTTCCCCAAGCAATTGAGCCAGTTGATCTGTGTCCGAAGATTCCATTGCGCCTGGGTGGGAAAATTGCGGTAGGCTTCGCGTTCTGTAACGCTCACCTGAATCCCTCGGAGGCGCAGGTCTGGGCTGGGGGTTCTCGGAGTCTTCTAGGGTCACGCGCAGGCCTCGAATGCCACCCTGGAAAGGCCCTTTCCTCACGGAGATCTTGATCTGAAGGGTGAGGTGTCTGCAATTATGAGAGCAAGGGGTTAATATGGATATATAAGCCTGACTGGGTAAGCTGCCTCCCCTTCCTGGTACTCCCAAGTAGTTCGTAGGCTAAATGTGCTCACCTTATGTAGGTGAAAGCGGAGCTCTCCATCCTGCGTCAGTGCAGGGGCGCCGAAGCCAGTTACTTCACTGGTTAATTGTCCAGCCTCTTGGTTGCAGAGGATGAAGATTTGGAGCTAGGCCGTTGTTAGCAGCACGAACGGCGGTTGCTTGAATATGGAGGTCCGGAGAGCGATGGAATGGCGAAGGTATTGCAGGCAAGTAAGTAGAAAATGTCAATTCGAAGTTAAAAGCACTTCTTAATGTCTCTGTGCAGTGGTCCCAGAGGGAACTGCACAGGTTTCTGCCTAACAGGAGGGAACACAGTTCAGAATTATTGGGATGGCATTTTCATGAATATGATGCTAATGCACAGCTGCCATGCCGCAGTCAGTGAGGGGTAGTTGGTACTACACACCCCCACCTGACGTTGCTGTGCCCATGCCGTGGATGTGTGTGTCATGGTGCTGGCATGTGTCCATTGGCTGCCCTACTCACTACTCAGGATCCCTGGGGTCGCCTGGTTGCACTGGTACAAAGGTGCAGTCGTGGGTGGCTGTGGTCGGTCACACACACTGCAACAACTCACAGTGCCTGGCTGTCGGACATTCACATTGGTGATGGAGTGGTGGCCTACTTACAATGCTATTTACAAGGGGTGGGGGTGACTCATCTACAGCCTCCTGGGTGCCTGCCTCCTCTCCTCCCACTCCCTCAATGGATGAAATGTCAATGAGGGTGATGCACTGCTCCTCCCATGGTGTCAGCTCTGGTGGTGGCCCTCCACCAGTCGCCATGGTCTCAGTCTTGTACTTTGCCAGGAAGCCCCGGACACAGACCCGCAGGTCATTAAATTGCTTGCAGCAGTCCTTTCCATCCCTGGGGACACAGCACACCAATGTGACCTTCTGGCTGATGTCTGTCCAGATCTGGTTACGCCGCTGTTAGCCCGTCTTTTTTTGTTGGGGGCCATAGAGCTCATCCTGGTGGGAAATTACCTCCTCCACCAGTATTGACAGTTCTGAGTCCAAAAACGTAAGCTTCAGCATCCTGTCGAGGGAAGACTTGCACCACACAGGCTCCTGAGACATTTCTGGAGTTTTTTTGGTGTGGATGGCTTCGAGGGGCTCCGATTTTGGGAGGATTGTGATTTCTAAAATGGGTGCCCTTTGTTTCCCATTCCGGCGGTGATGCATTTCCCACGGCGCTAATAGCGCTGGACCCCGGCAGAAACGCAATGTACGCCGAGTTTTCGGGTTCTCAGCCTCTATTATCGCCGAATGCTATTTGCGTTAACGGCCGGTCCGTGTGTGCGTGCACGCCAACTCGTGATGGGGTGTCGTTTGTGCCACAACTCACAGCGTTAACGCAAATACCCCTCAGCAGTATATGCGCCCAGATATAGCCCAACACATGATGAGGTCCATGGAGACTAACTCAAAGGTACACCAACCTTGTCAGTATATGCTCTGCATGAGGTAACCTCATTTATTTATTTTTTTAACAAAAAAGAACGGCAACAGAAAACATAACTGTTTTCCTTGACATCCTTCGGGAACTACCGATCAAGTTGATACTAATTATTAATCCCGACTCAAAAACTCACTCAATTGTGTGGAGTTACAATAAGTGGACAAAGACTCATAGGTACAGCAGCGTTTAACCTGGAAATAACACCATACAAATGGCTGTAGTTACTCGTGCAAGAATTAAAGGTAATTGTTATTCCTGTATGTTTGCTGAAAAAAAGAGGGCACTTAATGTGTTGCAAATCAATTTGTATTTTTGAATACTGTAAGCCAGGAAGAGGAACTCTAATCTGATCCTGGAAAGAGACTAAAGTACGGTCTTACTGCAAAACTTCTGACATGTATATTCAAAAGAAATGAGCTTTGGCTCCAGTACATTAGCTTTTGTTTACCTTGCAAGCCATTCAATGCGGAGCAAGGGATTGAAAGCAGCTGAAAACCAGCCTCCTCTCCCGCTTGCTATGTACTGAAAGATAAGATCATGTGAGCCGACCGACGCGGTCATGCTTCAAGACGTGGCTTGTACGCAGTCAAAAATGAATGAGTAACTGAAATCCTAATTGGATCTTTGCTAATGTACTACTGCTATATTTGTTTTGTATCCCACATACACCTTATTCGGGGGTTCAGTAACACCCTAGTATCAGCGTTTTTCCCCAACTAGTGAACATAGTATGTGTCAAAATGTTTTTAAATTACATGGAACAATAGTTCCTGGATCACGGCAAAAGTCTACAAGTCACTAAATAATTTGCATTGAGTAAAGAGAGGCTAAAGGGCATCCTCTCACACTGCGTTTTAGATGCGCTCTCCTTAAAAGCATGTCTCTTACGTGATTATACATTGACACCAATTTCTCGTCGTCAACTGCTAATGATGGTTGAACATAATACCCCAGCAAAAATAATAATATCAATAGATTCTATCTCATAATTCTAAGGCGGGAATCACACATTGTTCCAATTAGTTATCATGTAAGACATAATCTCGGATGTCGTTGTTGGTTGATCATGACGGCTCATGTTATGTATTGGATAATCTGGTGCCAATCCTCGATTGATAGGAGGATCACCATAACACATGATAACAGTTCAACTATAGTATAAGTCAAAGGTTGTACAGCATTCCAGCATGCAGATTAAAGCATACAATTGCAGTTACTGTTAGCTTTCCTCCATTACAAGAGCACTTTGTAGGACAAGGGCATTTCCAATTGATTGCATGTTTCATCCTCCTAAAGGTATCATATATCCTGTATTACATATTGCATTTCTGTGCCCATGATACATATGCATAATTACATAAAAGGACAAGTCACAATAAGCAACTTAAAGTGAAGGAATAGGAGCATTCAGTTATCAGGTTTTCTTTGATTTTAAAATAAGTTGCAATTTCAACAAAGTATGTATAACATGTTATTCCCTGTACAAGGTATATTAAACTGTTAACATGAAGACAACAGTATCACAATTCAGTCGATCATAATTCACATTAAAATAAAAGTAATTTACCAGTCATGTACAGAATGGCATGTTATGTCTAAATTTTAGATGCATCTTGGTACATGTTGTAATCAGAGTATATTACATATAACATGTGTGATCCCATTGTGTTATTTTTTTGTGGTCATAAAAAAAATCAAAGCATTCAATCCAGATTATCTCTTTTTGAGAAGATTTCTAAGCAAGTCACCACCCTGTCCGGATGGCCTGATCTGATCTAGTATAATCACCTGCATTTGAGTTACAGAGTGACATGCTTGGATGAAATGCTGTGCAAGTGGAGATTTGTCTGACATAGTCCAAATGTGAGACTTGCGTTCTGTCCAAAGTGTCTTTGCCTTGCGTGTGGCGATTCCAACAAAGAAGATGACAGAAGGGCGTCTAATTCCATAGACCACGTTGGCAGAATCACAGGTTGTGGACTGATTAAGCATGATTTTCTGACCTATATATGGATGATTAATAGAATTTCCCTTTATCACATTGTGAAAGTGCTGGCAGTTATTACGGGCGATGTACCTTTGTATGTGATTTGGCTACTCTTGGGGGAACTTATATCAGCTCTGTTGAGGCTGTCCCTTATTTAATGACTCTTGTCGTATTCAAAAGTGGGAAGATCTGAGAATAACTGACTCATAGTTGGATCCAAAGGTAATAACTTCCAATGATGTTTCAAAATGATTTTGATCTTCGAACTTTGTTAAGAATATGTGGTCACGTATACAAGGTTAGACTGCGATTCTTTAACTTTTGGGGTTAGGACAGATTGTCTTGTTACAGCTTCCACCTTCTGTGCTGCTGAATCCACATTTCCCTGGGAATTTTCCTCTAGTAAGGAACTTCTGACATCGTTCTAATGATTTATTAGTGTACGGATGAAGTTCAGAGATGATTCGCTTGTACCTAAGAAATTGGCTTTATGGGGTTCTGTAGATCTATCTTTTGAGATGGAAACTAGACGAAAATATATGCTGTTCTTATCTGTGGACTTGGTGTATGCTGTAGTTTGGACAGTTCCATTTTTTACTTACATGTCCATATCCAGAAATTCCACAGATACTTTACTATTTTTTGGAAGTACACTTGATCCTTGGTGTCATGATTAATGTATAGCATGAAACATGCAAATTGTTCTACTGTTCCTGTCCATATCCTGAAAAAGTCATCTATGTATCTATAGAAACATTTCAGGTGTGTGATCCATCGTTCACAGTTGAGGACGTGTTCTCCTTCAAGATATGCCATGTAGGTATTGGCGTAGCTGGGAGCCATAGCGGCTCCTATAGATGTTCATGATATTTGGACAAAATGTTGCATATATAGGCTAGTGTGAAGGGTCTGTAATGTGAATCTCATGACTGTGTTTAGTTTTCTCAAAATTTAACATTTTATTATATAGAAAATTATAACATAAACCCTAGCTACACATACTCTAGCAGGAGATCCCCTACCTATTCTAAGATCTATGGGAAAACCTCCAAGCATTCACAAAACTAACCCTCACACTAAACAACAAATATTCAAAGTAACGTGAAAACAACAAAAGTGAAAGGTTACCAAACACCCAGTGTCTTGGATGACTTCTAGTGGTACTGGGCAGATCTTGTCCCAAAGTCAATTTCCTCCATGAAAAAAATAATTCTTAACCAAAGTATTGAAAAGTCCCAAAGAAACAAAAGTTCAAACAAATAAAAATCCACTGGCAAATGTCTCTTCTTTGCTTGATGAAAACATTCTCTGTTTACAGTTCCACAAAGAAATAACATCACCAATGGGGTTTCCTGGATGACTTCCTTCCAGTAAAGAAGAGCCAAGGTTAAACACAAAAGTACCACTTCTGCTTGCGTCGACTTCTCTGCTTTCAACTTCTGTGGCGTATTTTATACTCAGTTTGTCAGGATGCTTCTACTTACAAAACTGTGTGAGCATGCTCCCTTGCCCCACAGTTGGCTTCAGCTTCTAGTTCTTCCAATTCTAACAAGAATATGGACGGCCACAGGTCTATTGCTGCTACTACAACTTCTGATTTAAAGTGTGCTGCTACAACTACAACTTCAACATTCGTCAACTTCCACAAGACTTCTTCGACCTCTACAGGTTGGCAAGGCACTCTTTTCTCTTGTATGGTAAGAAAGGGCAGACTCTTTGCCTGTCTTGTAGTTACCACAAAAACTGCTTCTAGCTTTCAGACCACTTATTCTCCTTTCAAATAGCCTCAACCATACAGACTTTAAAACAGCTTCTTTTAACAAGTACCCAGCTCCCTTCTCCAGCTTCATATACACCTTTCCTTCAATGTTTACCCCAAAGCTGTTGTGCCACTCTTTCAGCTGTGGATAATCATGTCACATTTAATTTAGAGGAATCTTGAGTAACACTAATTTCAACAACTTCAGAATACTGGTGTATAGTTCTTAACTGAGCGGGATTCACTTTAATAGAGTTCACTCCATGGGCTTGGGTAAGACATGTTCTTGCTTCAGTTTCAACAACTTCTACGACTTCAGCTTCAGCCTTTAATATGTTGTAAGATGATGACTTCTTACTGAAAACGAAATCGGGCACACACAATTTCATTTTTACTTATAAACTGCCACTTCAAAGTGAGACACATTCCAACCTTTCGGTCAGCATTCAGTTTCCAAGGTATCAGGAAACATTGTCTCACGGGCGGTCTCTTTAAACAGCGCTTGCAACTCTTCAGGACTGTCAATTCTACTTCAATAAAGCTACAGGCAACATTCTCTGTGTTAACAGCAGCCACATGGCCGCTCGGTTACAAGGTATTTCTAATATTAGGGAAAAGAAAGGCTTCCACTACATACAAGCATTTTAAATAATTGCGTGTTACATTTCTCTTCTCAAAAGACATCCCCACTTCTGCGGTTAACTTCTACCCGCTTAGATGTATGCACAAGGATAATTAAAGCTGGTTACAGTTACCGGAAAGGTATTTCTGTTCTTCAGGAGTACAGAGCTTACTTTTCCCACTCCCAATTACAATGACTGCGGGCTGCTGCTGTTTCCCAACATGGGTGTCTCCGATCCTTCTTTATCAAGGAAGAGTTTCCTGCTCTACAGTTTCCCTCAGCTTACTTCTGCACAATGGCCTTGGGAGAATACACAACTTAAGCTCTGCATTCACAGCAATTAGGCACACCTGGAAAGACTGCCAGGTGCTTCCAGTTCCTTCCAATGCAGCCACAGCCAAACAGGGTTTGTGAGCACAGGACCAACTCACAGCCTTCAGGTGAAATCTGCTCTTTCTCTGCTCCGGTGTCCCTTCTGTGGTCACACTTCCTTGTGATCTGCAAGCTTCGTGCTCTGCTACTGCCAACCTTCGAGCTCCTGCTCCAGCTTCTTTCTGCTGCTCCTCCCTGCTGTAGCCTTTTATGTCCCTAAGGTGGGCTAATTGGTTTCAGGTACTAATTGCCTGACCTTGGCAAGAGCCATTAGGCTTGCCTGCCTGACTTGGACTCCTGCATACCTCTTCAGCCCTCCTCTTCTTCACAGTCCCTCAGTGATTCTGGGACTTGCAGTTTATTTTGGGAAAATTCAATTTCTCTAATTCTTTAAAAGCTTTTAAGATGAATTTTCTACCCACAACATTATTAAGAGTTGAATTATAAGATCTAGCCCCTTGAGAGACAGAAGGGTTAGGAAAGGTCACCCGTTCACCGTTCCTGCTGGCATACCTTTGATATTGTGGGGGGCATGGGAACTTATTGCACAAAATAAAAAAGTTTGTATGTAAACAATAGCGTAAGAACCGCTAGCAATATAGCCAAAATTACGGTGCTCGATCTAGGGACAAAAAGTAAACAAAGTTTCAAACATAGATTAGTTACAAGTAACATCAACTTGATAGCAAAACCCAAATCGGGGACTGAACCAGTCTATCTCTTATTTACTTCAAGAGATCAATCCAAGAATACCACTTACGAACATAGCTGGCAGACAGGACAATCAGCCCACAAACCTACAGCAACCACACATAGTAAACAAGATCGGACAAGTAAGCAAAATATTCATTATTGTAAGAAAATATGGCAAGATATTGGGGCTAACCTTAGGTTTTATTTTTTTATTTACTATTTATTTCTTTTCTCTCCTTTTAGACATACAACTAACTGACCAATATAATTAATAATAAAAATAACTATTATCCCCTGAAGAACCATCAGCACGTAGATTGGGAAACACGTATCGGGAAAGGGAAAGCAAGGGCGCCACATGCAACTGGGCACAGGCATAGCCCTAAAACCAGCACAAGGATCAGTGATGGCATAGCATTGAAATAGGTGCATAGACAGCACATAGATCAAACCAATCTAATCAATGGACATAAATCACAATTACAATCCGTAGACAAAATGGAGAAAGTATCTGATGCATAAAATTGGACATTCTCATTGGAAGCAAACCAATTCAACGAAATGAATGAGAGAAACAAGACTAACTGTATTGAATGACATGTAATTCAAGTATGGGATTGAATCTATTCATGTATGAAAAGAATACACTGTCAAGATATTTATTTTCATGAACTTTACTAATAAATCATTGCTGCAGAATACAGCATATACCAAAGAAGACAGACCTTTTTCTTTAAAACAATGCGTAGCGCAAGAATATATGGCTTAACCCCCCTTTTCTTTTCAAGCAACTTAGAGGTACATTGGTTCCTTGGGTTCAACAGTATTCCTCTTCATTGAAAAATACTGCCTCTTGCCCTATGCAATCACCCACCTCCCTGGGCCTGGTCACCACCCAGGTGATCCTCCCGCGGTACACCACTACTGGTATTGGGATCAGGAAGCGACTGCCTCTCCTGGCAACCTAGGAGGAGACTTTAGGCAGAGTTTTAGTTGGAGATCCGCAGGATTCTCACCACTAGCAACGTCCATCGTAAATCAAATGTCTTTCTCAACGTCAACATTTTGTGACTGAATCTTCAATAAAAACATTAGTGTCCTTGAGGTACATCCTTGTGGTTTGAACCAGAGGTTGGAGGATTTTATCTATCTACTGTGCCAATGACTCTAGAAGACTGTTGTTGGCTGCTATGATTGGATGACTTGGTGGGTTTTCTAAATTCTTGTGGATCTTAGGTAGTAGGTACATGACAGGCACAGTGGGATAGATTTTGTTTAAGAATGCCTTAGTTTGATGTGCAGTAAAGTCATTCACTTCAGCTGCATCAAGAAGTGTTTTGATAATACTTCTCACCTGTTCAGCAGGGTCATTGTATACTTCCGTGTATGTCTCTGTGTCAGATAGTTGTAATTAAATTTCCTGAAGATATTTTGTGGTGTCCACGATTACCAGAGCTCCTCCTTTGTCCACTGGTTTCAGTATAATGTCAGGATTGTTCACGAGTCGAGTAAGCACCTGTCGTTCACGACGCAAGGAGTTTCCCCATTTCTTTTTTCTAAAGGAGATTTTGTTGAAGTCATTCAGGACTTGTTTCTGAAAGGCATACAAGATGGAGTTACGGACTGAAGGCATAAAGGTCGTATTTCTAAGTATTCAGATTCCTCTTGTGGTTCAGGTAGGTCTCTGATGTCGACAAAATGACTTCAATTTCATTTTACTTACTAGGCGAAATAAATCAATGTTCTCCTTAAGTAAGGAACTGCTGCAATGAGGTACAGAGGAAATACCCTTTTGTTCAAAATCAGACAGTTGATATGAAGAAATATTAACCACTGTGAAGGCATCATGACTCAGACACATACAACAGGTTCAAATTTTTTCAGCACAATTTTATTAACTCAAAAAGGCAGGGTGTAATAATGCCTAACTTGCCCTATGCTAAGGTGGGATTTCCCTACCTAAAGAAAACTAAGGATAGTGTGCATCAGGAAGTCCAAGGTAAAACATCTGTCTGTGTCCAAAACCTATACTTGCCCTCACAACTAACTGCATACAATGTGTAGGGAAATCTGCATCAAAATGAATAGTGTTCAAAATAAAGTTCTGAGCTTCTTCTAGCAATTTTCTTGTAATCAGCTCCCCTTCCCCAAGTTCAAAGTAGTTCGCAAAGCACAGTGGTTCCCTTCCCCAAGAGTTCAAATCTTGCAGCTTTCAAACAAAACAACAAAGGCCCCCCCCCCCCCCAAGAAGTTGAAATCTTCCAGCTTTCAAAACAACACTTGACTTCAAAATCACCAAAACGTCTTTTCACAACACAAGCTTCTTTACTGGTGTTTTCAGTTGTTTTCCACTCATGGGGCACCCTAGGTCTAAGTGCAGTTATAGGACCACACGGTCCACCCATTACAGATCACGCAACCGGTACCCTTCCTTTTCTGCTTTTCCAGTAACACCAGTCCACTGCTTCTTCTCAGCAGTGAGGCTTGCTTCATTCACATGTGTTACACTCTCCCGACTCTGTATTATGGCTTGGCTGGTGACCATGCACTTGATACACTTTATGTTCCCTTGGCAATGATTGTTTCCTTATTCATTTCTTTGCACTTTATCGGCTTTGGCCAATACTAGAATTCTCATAACATGCATACAACTATTTGTGCTCTCGGCTTTGCTAGCACTTGTTTTCAGTTAATCCAATTCATAGTTTCAATACAGTTCAAAAATTCCTTTCAGTAAGATTCACAATCTTTCTTTCATTCCTCTTATGATGCAAGAGTGTTCCCAACTTGCTTTTATTTTGTTTGGTATTCAAAATGCTTATATCGGCTTTACCTTCACAAAGCAATGCGTGTCTTCTATTTGTATCAATTTCATAGCTGTATTTCTATGACTGCCTGCCAGCCCGGTGTTCCCCCTTCTGGTTGCACTCACCAGTCGGACTTACGGCTCCTTGCGAGGTCCTCTGCCGCCACGGGTTTCCTTCACGCCCCGTGCGGTCCCTTGCGTCTTCTCCCAGCTGTCTTCTCCGCGGCTTGTGCGCAAACGGAGCAGTGCATCCTCTGAGACAAAGGACTCACACGACCGTTATCCTTGGTCTCGCCGGCCTCCTTCTTACGACTTGCCACTGTCCTCCAGCGATCTGTACCTTTGCTTCCCAAAGCATATGCTCTGCACTTTTCCACGGGTCTCGAGCGCTTCTCCCGCCACACCTCTGCACCAAAGAGGTCTGCTTGCACCAAGCAGTTTGTGGGCGTTCTCCCCCAGCTGACTTCATTTCCTCTGGGATTGCAGCTTTTAAAGTTCCCGGCTCCATTCTCATTCCAAAAAGGACTACACCGCTCACCGTTAATGCGGTAGTCCTGCTTTGCTCTTGTTGTCCTCCTCGTTGTCCCAGTACTTGACTGAGGTTGATAGGTGTTTGTTTTAACAAAGTGAGGATGAGGTGTCCTCGTCTTCGTCCCAGTAACTTACTGGTGTATTTCGGGGAGTACTTTAGGGGAACCAAAGGGAAAGGGCTGACAAAAGCCTACAAAGGCTTGAGGGATGGAGGGTTTGGTGTGAAAGGGAAATGGGGGAGTTTCACCCAAGGACATCCTCGCCCCAGTCCCCAAGTCTCCTCAAGCCAGGTGATCCTCCCTTGCATATCCATGCCCAGGGTCGGGATCCACAAGCGATGGCCTTTTCCTGGCCACCTGAGAAGAGGATACCCGGGGAAAAGAAGTGAGATCGCCCTCAGGTTCCTCACACCACTAAGTCTACGTTTGAGGAAATGTTACCTTCCTGGGTGGGTTTTTTCTTCTTGCTTCTTCTTGTCTGACGATGTCTAAAATAAAAAAGAGGTTGGTAAAGTAGACCCTGATGGTTGTGAAATTTTTGGATCAGGAATGTTTGTTTCAGTTCCAGCATTGGTTATGGGAACTACTTCCTCTTGTTCAACACTGGATACATCGGATGAGGATATATCCGACTGTCATTTGCGGTTCAATCTTCCGGGATTCCTTTGATAGTTCAGAATGTCTCTATGGTGGTGAGAATATTTCCGGGTATAAACAATGTCAAGTTTGTAATCTAGTGTATTCCTTCTGAATTTTCAGATTTTTTAGGATTCCATTTCTTTTTTATGTGTGTCTAGTATTAATATCCTCCAGTGTTAAAGTAATTTGTTATTTGGTAAGAAATTACTACAATGTGGACGTGTTCAATTCGATGTCTGCTTCACTCACATTGCAGGGCATCTGTTCGATTTAGTGTTAGATTTTGAAAAGTATCTGAAATATCCAGTTTCTGTCTGCATAGTAGTCAGATAATGTTTTGATAAAACTCATGTACAGTTGACGGTAATAGAAAGGCTGAACTCTAAGGACACTTACAAATAACTGTACATCACATTTCATCTTGCCCTCCACATATCATTCTTTGCCCATTACAATTCTTTATCTGTGTGGTGGGACACCTTGCTCAGTTGTCGGATTAACTGTTGTCCTATTTTAACAACAAAATGATTGTATTTTTAGACTAATTGGCCTCTATGGTAAAACATTACATTAGATCACCTTCACAACAACGGTTGGTTTGCTGCTGACCTATCAAATATGACAAGGGAAGGCAGATGTCTAAGATCTTGCTAGAGAAACTCTTGAATTGATTGTAAGGGATAAAATAAAATTCATAAATCACTCTTTTTTTTAAAAAGTGGATTTGCACACACAAAGAATCATATTTTACACTTAGAATCTTGGAAGTTAATCTATTAGTGCAGACCTTTTGAAGATCTATTGAGAATTGGCAATACTGTTTTTTTTATCTTTTATTGTTCCATTTGGTTGTTCAACCTTTATACAAAAACATATTACATAATACCACAACAGCACAGAATTCATTAAAAAAGAACATTCTTTTCTAGAAAATAATTTGACAATCATTTATAAAACATCACATTTGATTACACAAAAGCTAAAAATGATCAAGGTTAAATTAAGTATTAAGAACCTTGCAGCTTAAATCACTGATTATATGATAATTCCAAGAGATTTAATCAGCATGTATTAACAGGATAATTTGGGGTATTTAAAACAGTAATTCGATCAATCTATTTATTGAAACTGTCCTTGATCGCATTCCAAATATGGAATACTGCTGCCGTAATCACTAAGGATTCAGTTCTGTAGATGGAGCTTCAGAAGTGATCTGAGCAGTAATGCTGGAATTCCACGTAACCTTTGTAATATTAGGGGATCAAAAGGTTGCATTTAGCAAGCACATGTCTGGAGGTTGCTATTTATTTTTTGCACAGTCTGCATAAGCGGTCCTCGCTTGTGTGATGCTGGAAATGCATCGGAGGGACAGGGCCTCTATATCCTTGTCCTTTACTGCTTTTTATCGTGTGTTCTGTTGTGTTTTCCGCGCAGGAGTTCATATGGGACTCCTGGCGGTGCAGCTCTCTCTTTTGGTTTTGGTGAACAGACCCATGGGATACCCTTATGGCACCCGTGGGTAGGGGTGCAACCCTGTGCCCCTAGTGTATGTGTTGGGCACCTGTGGGTGGCCCACAGAGCAGGGTACGGGCTGGTGGCAGCTCTGTGCTGAATTAACTGGTGTCTGGAGGTTGCTATTTATTTTTTTCACAGTCTGCATAAGCGGTCCTCGCTTGTGTGATGCTGGAAATGCATCGGAGGGACAGGGCCTCCAAATCCTTGTCCTTTTCCTGCTTTTTATCATGTGTTCTGTTGTGTTTTCCGCGCAGGAGTTCATGTGGGACTCCTGGCGGTGCAGCTCTCTCTTTTGGTTTTGGTGAACAGACCCATGGGATACCCTTATGGCACCCGTGGGTAGGGGTGCCACCCTGTGCCCCTAATGTATATTTTGGGCACCTGTGGGTGGCCCACAGAGCAGGGTACGGGCTGGTGGCAGCTCTGTGCTGAATTGACTGGTGCCCTGACCGTCCTCTATTTTGGGATGCCCAGGCCCTGTCATTGGAATCGGTAGATTTCTGATGGAGACAAGACTGCCCCCGTGGCCTCTTGCCTTCCATCGCCTGTTACCTTGATCTTCCCGAAGTCCTGGGAAGCCCCGACTCTGTCCCTTCCCCCTGACTGGCTGTTGGGTGGAATTTCCACAAATGGTAGTGTGGGGAAGTGCTGACCAGACTGGCTGGAGCCTTCCCAATGACCGTATGTTGTGAGTACGCCTGTGGGTGGGACCTGGGTGAATGGAGTGTGTGACAAATACGCATTCTATGTTGTGGGTATCTAGTATCTTGTGTTTGACACAATGACTGAGACAGCCCTGCCCGAAACCGGTATGAATGCAGTGTGGAGTGTTGAATGGCTGGGTACTTGTCCCAATACACATAACTTGTTGTGAGCATCTGGAGAGAACTGAATGGCCTGAATGCACTGTATGCCTGATTGGCAGCCTGCCTGCATGAATGCCCTTCGCCGTGATTGGATGCTTGCGTATGACCCAGCGGAATGAATGGGAGATCAACAGTATATCTGGGGACCTCTCACTGCTAGGAATCGTGTTCAGAAGCTGAAGTTCACTACAACGAGTAACTGGAGTAACTGAAGCTTGAACTTGAAGCCCCGCTGGACGAGAAGAATTGCTGTTGCTCTCCTTCACAATCTGAAAGCTGCTGTGTCTCCAAGGACTGACCCAGAGAGGACCTGGTAAGGCGCCCTCTTCCCGAGCTACGAGGGACCATCGTGCACCAGCAGATCTTTGCCAAAGCTCCCTGGTAGACAGAGCTTCGACAGGCTGGCGACTCGAGACGGGAACTGTCGCGGAATCCCAAAGAGAAGCGCCCAGACTGTTGTCCGCCACTGTCGCACTGAGCATCCGCCGGTGAGTTTCCCACCACCCAAAGACCACAGTGACGCCGACGACTCGACACCCTTGCTGGCCACAGTTCTTCCAACTCTTTGGGGTCCAGAACTATCGACACAGAGGTGCCCCGCACGCCTCTTGCTTGCAGGACGTTTACGCTTCCCCGTCAACAAGCACTGCTAGGAACGAAGCTGCCACTTCACCGTCGAAACTCACCCGGTTCTCCGTCGGACGTTCGACGACCTGTGACTCCTGCCTTAAAGGGAGGGCACTCAAGAAGAGCGGTCGATTCCCCGACGTGGAACGGTACAACGCCAGGTACTTTGGGGTTGCAGAACTGTTGGGAAGTCTCTTGTGAACAATATATGGACTGGGCTTGTATCTTTATCCTACAGGTTGCCCAGGTGGGGGATCTCCACACAGAACTGTGTTTAACGGTAGTGACCAGTATTTCTGCTAATTGTTCTTATCAACTGCTTTCCTCTTACCTCTATTGTTGGTTTCCTTTACAAACTGATATGTGTGCCATTTAACCGTACAGTTGATGCACTTTAAAGAGATCTAATAGTAATTATGGTACCACATAGAACTGTATATATTTACCATTATAGATAACCGAGTACAAAGTGCGTTATCGTGATATTGTACATAACCTTGAATATTACTTATATAAAGACTGTGTTGTAACCGATACAGTGTGCGGACATTCCTTTGTGGGTGCTTGGGGACTACGCTGTACTTAACCAGCCCGCATCACCTCCTGAGAGATTGCTCGACCACGTAACAATATTGAGAATATTGGCAGGGGTCCTCTGTGCCTCTCCTCTACCAAATAGAGAGCGGAGGTACAGACACCACCCTCCGGTCCCTCACACCTTGGGGTACCAGTCCAAGCCCCAGTGTTAGCAAATACTGTCAATAAGTCTCAGATATAGGATAAATCTGATTAGGGGGGGTGTGAGTAACACTTGGTTAGGTAGCTGGGAGGTTTGTCTAAAAAGAGACCTTGTTGGGCATATTTTTTAATAATTAGATTTTCCTGTTGTAGATGTTATTGCTCGAATTCGGTCCCATACAATTATCTTTTTAGCATGGCAGGCCAGATACAACTCAATGAGGGTCTCGGGAAGTTTAACCACACTAATTTCAACAAGGTCGTTTCTGACCGTACGGTCCAAGTCTGCACACCAGGTGCTTCGAAAGCACCTTGTCTGATGGGCCATGACTAAACTCATCAGTGGGTTGTTAGCCTCGGCCGTGAATGTGATATTGGCCCATAATCTACACACTGCTATTTAACAACAAGATATTATTGCAGAAAGACCCAACTCTAATCTGATCGCCTCGATTGGTGTTTTGGTGTTGCACAAGGTACTCCTAAAAGAGAGCATTATATTTTTGCCTCAAGGCACCTGAGACACATAATAGGACATTCAGGATAAACCTTGGGGCATAGAATAGTTGGCACAATTGAAATTCTGTAAGCTCGTACCTTGGCCTCAATGAAACCCCCCCACCCCACAATCTTGTAAATGATTCTCCTCAGGACCAACAACTTCTTCCAAGTCCCATTTGTAATTCTACTAGACAAATGGATGTATACCTAAATATTTATATCAGCTAGTTTGTGCGATTTGTGAATCCCCCACCTGCCAATTAAAGGTATTATTTTTTGGGACATTCTTCCCAAATATCAGGATCTTAGTTTTATGGACATTGATCACCAATCAATTTATTTTGGCATATTGTTGCAATATGGTTAATGAACGTTGTAAACCAATCGGGGTTCTAGAGAAATCGGGGTCTCATCTGCGGGTGTGAGACAATGTAAGTTTCTGTGCCCATAACTAGGAAGGCGATTGTTTTCAACCGATTCAAGATGTTTGGGGAAGTCAGAAGCATATAAATTGTATATCATGGGTCCTAAAGGGCAGCATTGTTTTAGCCCTTTGTTAGTTGTTAGGCTTTGTTAGCCCTTTGATCTGATAGATCACCCTCCTGAGATAAACAGAATCTGATTTTAGTGTTGGTATATAATAGCTTGAGGAAATAAAGAAGTGAGGAGTCGATGCTGCAACTGCTTAACTTGGACCAGAGTCTGCTTTATTTTTTTATATTTTTTTATTTATATAGCGCACAAACCCCAGAGGTATCTAGGCGCTTATGTTTAAGAGATTGGTTACAGTGCTTCTGGTTATAGAAAGGAAGCGCAAGGAGTGATTACATCATAGAGAGGTGTACAGAGGTAATTACATCACAAGCAAAGTACAAGAAAGAGTTCAAAATGAGCACATATATGGAGCCTAAACCCATGTTGCAGGGCGGCTGCGACACAGAAATGCAAAAGTCAATCAAGTGGGCACATTCATGGAGCCTAGCCCCATGTTGCAGGGCGGTTGCGACACAGATGCAACAAAAGTCAATCAAGCAGTCACATTCATGGAGCCAAGCCCCATGTTGCAGGGCAGCTGTGACACAGAGATGCAGAGGGACAATTAGGAATGCCACATTTAGGTATACAGCAAGGGGGGACAGAGACTCATCTTGGAGCATCAATGTAGCAGACAGGGAACAGACGGGGGATTTAAGAGTGGGCCTTGTGAGGCGGGCCAGCCAAGCCTGCTGGCCTCCTGATAGACCCAGATAAGGAGGACCAGAGCCAATCCCAGGCCGCCTCAAGTACCACACCAAGCACTCCAATGCTAACACCAAGTGTGGCCATCTTAGAATGTCGGAGCACTAATATTGCAGTATCACGAAACAAGGAAAGTCCATCAGATCACAGCTCACATGCTCCGTTTGTATACAAAGGCAAAGGAAAGATGCTGCAGGACCCAGAGCAGACAAAACAATGTTCTTGTCTGAAGTTGCGCTTATGTCCGTGTGGTCGCAGCAACAGTGGGGAGACTCACCTGCAGGCCATATATGTGCCAGGTGCTCTGAGGTGCTCCAGATGGTGAGTGAGGGAGCTGCAGGAGCCGCACCGGCAGGCGCATTGGCAGGAGTGAAGGACAGAGGTGTGCCACAATACAAAAAGGTGATTCCTATGGAGTTTGTTAGACTGAAATAGAGTCCAAATCAGAATATTTTTTTTATTTGTTTTGGCCAATTAGACCTTTACAAAAAGAAAAGTTTGAGTAACATAAAATTCTTTTTCCAGTTCTCTTTTAAAAAAAAAACAATTATTCACAGACCCAAAATGCAGCATCTGACATTCATCGGCCCCCCTTTTATCTTTTCAGTTCCCCCATAGTGAGGATTCCAGGGGAGATAGTCTTACCCCTCCCACAACTTCCCCTCGCTTTCCTCTGGAGCGATGGTCGCAATCTGCCCCGTAACTTTATAGCTCAGGCCGATATTTTTTAGCACCTGACCTACTGCAATTGTTACGGCAGTATTGTGACCAGATGTCAAAAGGTTCCAGAAATTTTCTGAGAGTAGATGTTCCATTTTGTATACGAATTTTGAAAAGTACATTACCCTTGCGTCCCAAATCCCTTTACATTCTTGAGGTAGATGCGGCAGGTTTTGTTTGTTCAGATCTACACAGATGTTACAGAAAGTGAGGGCATTTTGGCCCTGCACTCTCACATTCAGTATTTCACCTGTATGGATTAAATTTAGCCGTGCTCGAAGGAAGACGTTTCTTGATTCACTGTCTGGATGTTTTTTCAGATAATTAGGTATTTCTCCCAGTCTTTTTTCTGCAATTGGGAAGCTGTTCTTTGTTTTTGCTACTCGCATTTCCATACCTGTTTTTATCCAGTCCATTATTTGTGTTTCTTTTTTTATTTTCTGTGGATTTTCTTTAAGTATCTCCACCAATAAGTCGGCCTGTAGCAGACTTCTCAACACCTTCTCTTCCAGATGTTTCAGGATCTCGGACTTGTCTGATTGGTATTGGCACTTTATGTCCTCATATAGCGAATTGCTTTGTGGCATTATTATTAATCTATATAGTGAGAGAAGTCTCCAGGCCGCTTGTTGCCGCAATGATTTTAGGCCAAGTTCGTATCTTAGAGCTGTCATGGGAACACAATTAGTTAAGCCCAAAGATCTTTTCCACAATTGGCTTTCCAATTTTTGCCAATCTATATCCAACAATAAAGGTTGAACTTCCAGTCCATATAATATGACCGGGATTATTTTGGTGATATAGAATTTTAGCAATGGCATAATTGAGAATTTACAAAGGCCATAAAGGACCTTTTTCATCTGGGGTACCGCTTTGTCCACCTTCAGCCTTAACTCGATTTCTATTTTGACGGTTGAGGGTGAGGAATATACCATGTACCCCAGATACACCAGCTCATTTGTTCTTACGATGGCTTCCCCTTCAAAGAGCCATTTTCCATAGTGGATGTGCTTGTTAGGATGTTTCATAAGCAAGATTTTGGATTTTCTTGGGTTGACCTGCAGGCCGTTTATTTTTGCATAGCTGCTTAATCCATTCAAGTAGATGCTGTAATCCTATTGCTGTTCTATCAATCAGCACAATATCATCAGCATATGCGAGCCAGAAGAGTTAGTAGAGCTCAATTTTGGACTTGCCATGACCCATGATTGCAGAAACTCTCCCAAATCCGGAAGGTACAGGTTGAAGAAGAAAGATGCACCCAGGCAACCTTGTCTCACTCCTTGTTCAACACTAATTGAATTTGTCAGGTGGCCTGCTTCATCCAGTCTTACCACCAACGAGGTGTCTTTATGCAGTTCAATTAGTATTACCAGCAGCCTTCTTGGCAGACCCCAGTCTCTTAATTTTGCCCAGAGCTTCTCCCTATTAACTAGGTTGAATGCCCTGGAGAAATCTATCCAGGCTCCGTATAGCGGGCCCTCTCCATGATTTTTAGTATATTCTGCTAGAAGGCTCAAGACAAACCCATTTAATGATGTGGACAAGCCTCGTCTAAATCCTGTTTGGAATTCAGAGATGACATTTCTTGACTTTGCCCAGTCCTCTAGTTCTATCAGGAGGATCTGCATGAATATTTTGCTTTCAATGTCAAGGAGGGCGATTGGTCTATAATTCTCTGGTTGAGATCTATCGCCGCCCTTAAAGAATGGTATTACTATTGCTTGCTTCCAAGACAACGGAAAGCTTTTTGTCTCTATTATTTCGTTATAGAGATTATATAGGAGATTTGCCCATGTTTTAACGTTGTTTTACAGAACCTGGTAGGTAAGTCAGTTGGGTCCTGCAGCCTTCGAAGATGAGGAGCTCAAGATGAGGTCTTCTAGTAGTCTTATGTCAAATTTAAGTTCCCAGTGGGTAGCTTCTTTCTCTTCTTCCTTTAGCACTCCTATGCTCCTATACATTTTTGTGAGATAGTCTGTCCAGCTCTTTTCTGTGACTAGGTTACATTGCGTGTTGTTATCATTTGTTTTTTTATCTAAGTTGTTTATGATTGACCAGAAGTTTCACGTATTATTGGCACACAGGGATGACTGCATCTGCTCGTTGTCCTGTTGGTGTCGGAGAGCTTTTCTTGTTCGCGACCAGTGCTTATATTCTCTAGTGAATCTTTGAAGCTCTTCTCGTAGTTTTGTTGGGTTTGTGATGAGCTTCTTCAGTCATCCGCACTCTCTCCTCGGGAGCTTTTTCCATGCCCAAGTTTCTTCATCGAATGAGTGTTGGTGATGGGTTAGGTTTCCTGGAGTTCGTGCAGTTGGCTGGTGAACAGACCAGAAAAATTATTTAAAACGATCCGGTTTGCAGTTTTGTTTTTGATAGTCTAGAGAGATTTGATTTAGTTTGATGTTTTATTTTCCGCCCTGTTTTTTTTAACTTTACTATTCTTGGTTTGACTTTTCGAATGGCCAGATCCTGGATATATCTTTCCGATTGTATTTTCTTGAAACACTTTATATTCGCTTTCAATCGAGCATGGTCACTCCCTTCCCCCCAAATGGTCTCCAGGTTAATTTCTCTTGATTGTAGATCGTCTGAGATAAAAATATAGTCCAAGGTGGAGAAAGAACTTCCTTGTGACCATGGATGTTTTGCAGGCCTGTCACCATCCACTGAACCATTCATCATATTAAGACCCCATGAATTCAGGTAGTCTACCCAACTTTTTCCTGCTTTTGATGTTTTCACCCATTTTAGAGTAGTAATGGAGTCCTGCGATGTAATACATTGAGTATTTAGGTCTCCTCCTAGAATCACACTTGCTTCTCCATGATGTAACGCAAGCTTTTCTAGTACCAGCGAGAGAGCCTGAGGAAAGTTTTGAAGCTTAATATGAGCTGGGTTCCAGTACACATTAATTATAATGAGGTTGAAGGGCCCTTCAGAGGTAGGAATCCTTACTTTGCATGCTATGATGCCCTCCCTTCCGCTATTTAAGAGTGTGATCTCTTTACTCAGCAAATTGTTGATTCCTAGTAACAGACCTCCTGATGGGCGCCCCTTTGATTTCTGAAGAGCCGATATTGTGAATATTGTAATACCCTCTATTACAATTGGATGTGTATGCCATGTTTCTTGAAGTAGAATCACGTCTGCCTAAAAAAAAGGGCTTTCTTTCTGCTACTCGCGGTAAAGGTATTTGGGCCGCGGGTGTTACAGCTTGCTATTTTAAGTCCATCTTGCCTAAAGGTTCTGATGCCCCAGACCTAGCTTTTGGATCACACTGTAAGTATCTCTGGCAATGCTGCCAGGGTGTTGGCTTTGATATCTCTGGAATTCTCCTCGGGGATTCCTCCTGCCGTCTTATTCAGTGCTCTCACAGCATTGGAGCTTAGGTCTACAGAGTTCGCTTTCTCATTTTCTTTTTTATTAGACCTTTCCCCCGGAAGCTTTTCGAGCAATTGCAAACTCACTTTCTCCAGCTATTGTGAGTTATTTTTTATTGCTTTCCAGGCTTTTTGTGATGTAAAGCCCACTTCTACTAATTTCCTATTATTTTTGCTTGGGAATTTAACAAATTCCAGATCTTCAGTAGTGAAAAGATATAGGCTAGGAACTTTTTTAAAGTAGTTCGAAATGGCTCTCCTGCATAAAGACGAATACTGAGGAATTGTGTTCAATGCTTTAAGCCACAATGTATGAACAGCACAGTCTTGGTTTTCCTTTTCAATTTCCTCTGGTTTATACTCAGTTGATTTTTGTAAGGAGGGCCGTATTTGCGTGTCTCCTACTTTTTCTTCATGTTTTTCCGGTATTTCCTTTGTTTTTCCTTGACCATTTTTTTGTATTTCAACTGCTGTTAATTCAATTGTGTTTTTCTGAAGGGCTTGTTTTAGGAAAATTGGTGTTATTTTGATGCTAAGATCCGTTGTTTCATAATCAATCTTTTTGGGCGAGGTAGTGGTTCTTTTCCCCAGGAAGATTGGAGCCCACGGGGGACCTTTTAGCGCAGGACAGCTTTTAATGGCATTAGTTTCATATTTTTTGCTTTTTTTCCTTCTAGTCGATTTCTCGCGCTACTGACTCCTATATTAAGGGTGTGTATCGCCTCTGCTTCAGTGCCTATAAGGTCTGTTTGTTGTCCTACATTCGCCCAGCTTTTCTTTGTATTCCTCAGAGTTTCCTTGTCATTTGTCCAGGCTTTGTGTCCTTTATCCGTATTTCCTTTTGTCTTGGATATCCTCTGTTCCCTTCCGTTTTTTTCTGCACCACTTTTTGAGTTTTTCCCCCTATTCTTTTCAGATTTGCGTGTCTTCCCGATTTGATGATACTTTTTCTTTACTTTTTCCATGATCTTCACTGTTTATTTAGTAGATAGTTTTTACGATTTTTTCAAAGGGTGGTCGGATAGGCCGTTGTGCTGATTTTTATTTTTACTTCCTTTTTCCTGGCTTTCCTTCTTCCCTTTGAAAGGTGAGTGCCTGCTTCTGTCCACTTTGGGGAGCGTGCCATTTCTCTTTCAGACGATACCTCTTTGTTGCTTGAGTTAGGTTCGATAACTTCTATTTCACCTTCTTCTATGACATGTGCTAGCCTTCTAAACTCTTCTAGAACAGATTCCGAGAGAGGAATATCATCAAAGATGTTATCTTCATACTCAGCCCCATTTGGGGTTGTCGAGAGACCTGCCTTTGTTACTTTTTCAGTTTTTAGAAAGTGCAATATTTCATGAAGCAGAGATCCTTGTTTTGTTTTTTGCAAGTGACCTTTCTATCGATGACATTTCTAGACCTTGTTTTGCAAGCTCTACTCTCGTTTCCCTTAGTGAAGGTGTGACCACTGTATTTATTGTAGATGTCAGCCCCACTATTGTTGATTCAATACCACTCACATCTGTGGTCAGCTCGAGTAGTGATCCTGCTTGCAGTTGTACTCTAATTTCAACTGATCGAAGACTATGACTAGCTAGTTTAATACGAAGTTTAGCGCTGTGATTGTCGCAGCGCTTGCTTCTTTCGGGGCTTCTTCTTTTGTGGGGACCTTTGCATCAAAATCTACTACTAAGTTCTTTTCATTTGTTTCCCCTGCAGTATTTAATACTTGTAGCAAAGTTCCCGGACCCACCACTTCCTCTTCTTGAGTTGCTTCAACTTCACTTTCAGATGAGTTGATTCTTTGCAGAGCCGCAGCAGGAAGGGGGCCTGTACTTTACGGGATTTCACAGTCTTCATTATCCAAAAGACTTGTTTTTTTCACAGTCCGCATTTAGACTTTGACTTTGTTTTTTCCCTCCAAAGTGTTCGTCAATTCTCCTCAGAATTTCTTTTCGTAGTGGTCGTGTATTCAAGACCATGCTTCCAAGAGAGTATAAGATCAGATGGCGTATTATTATTTGCTGGGGGGTCTGTGGGCCCCATGTGCACCTGCGCCTCAGTTAGATTGGTTGTAACCGGGGGCACATGGGGTGTGGTATTTGATATTAGATCTGAGTCTTGAGTTTGGATCTCTTCTGAGTAAGAGCCATCCCATTCTGGACATCTATGGTCGTCCTGAAGGGCTGTGCTGCGCAACTTCATAGTTCTTGTATGATATGATATAATGTAGGGGCAGGAGCTTGTGAAACCATTGCTTTTCTAGCTTTGGTTAAGATGGCGAGTTGCCAGATAGAAATGCACTCTTATGGCTTCTATCCCTTTATAAGGCAGTACCAGCACCACAGATAACCAGCACTCTCTTACCGTGATCTTGACGAGAGAGTCTGACATCTGCTTCGGGCCAAACCGTCACAAAACAGTCATGCACTTCGCCCTTGTCTCCACTCCGGGCTTCCCGCCACAAGGGTGAATTGCTGCTGTTTTTAATTCCGCTTCTTCCACACATGATTAGTCACGTGACACGCCTTCAGCAGGAAGCGTCAGGGGAGGAGGAAGACAGTTAAGGGATATGACCCTTTTTCCAAGATTCACGTCGTTCTTTATTCCAGGGTGTTGTAGTGCGCAAATGCGCCTGGAGCAGCAAAGCAGCAGTCACTCTGGGCTCTCCCAGGAGGGTGAGGGGGTCAGGATGTCAAAACTGCCCGCTCTGCTCCAACTTCAATTCAATAACAGCTCCACAATCACAAAAGAGTCATGCACTTCGCCCTTGTCTTCATTCGGTGCTTCTCCGGGCTTCTCCATATCAGAATAAAATACATTAGAGAGTGGGGAAAAGGTCTCACTCTCTCTAGGATCAAAATTTTAAATCCTAAAGTCCAGCAAAAGAGCTGGGTGTCATGACCCGGCGAAATTGCCCCTTCTGGACCTCATGGTCATTGTCACGAAGGGCTTGTACTCCTTGTTCCTCCCAACATGGCCGTACCAAGCTCCGTGCTACGCACTAGCTTTCACGTCGTAGCACGTACTATAAATTGGTCACGCCCCTGCGGGTCCGCGCATCTCAACGCTATCTTCGATAGTGACCCGACGTGCGTTTGCTCTCTACATTTGCTTCCTTGATCCTCATACTTCCTTCCTTGCCTTTTTTCCTGTTCCTGGACTTCCCCCCTACATTGCTTGTTTATCGCTAATCCTGGACACCCTGGAACCACGAACTTCCCGGAACTCTGAACGCGCTCTGCAACCTGACGAGGCTCGGGCGAGCCTATTCAAGACCTGAACCACCCACAGGAAGAGTCCTGCGGCCGAACAAGGGAGATCCCGATCACAGGTGAGACAGGGGGAGATTTACGACACAGGGGGTCTCTAAGGTAGAAGAGAATTAACCCACAAATGAGAATTCTCCATAACAATAACCTTACATCTACTTTCTGTTAGAATGGCAAAACAGTTTCCAAGGAAAGAAAGATGTTACATACACTTTTCAGAATGGCAAAACATTTCTATGGTAAGTAATAACTTTTGTAACTGTTCACTCTCAGAGTTAGTTACCAACCAACTTATTTTGCAAGTAAGTAACTTTAAAACATGTATTCTCTTCTCTAGGCAAAAGGCCTAATCCTTAGAAGTCTTTCCCTTATTCTTGGAGCAGGCGGGTTCTCAGTGACTGAAGGGGGGGGTCACTAGGGTCTAGTGTCCAGCAGGCAGTTCAGGATAGGTTCTTAAGTAGTAAAAGTCAGACTTCCTAAGGAAGACTGTTAGAACAAGTAAGTACTTTACTTTAGAGTTAGTTGAGGGTCCGGGGCTTCACAGAAGACACCCTAGGAGGATTCCAGCAGTGGGCCTGGGTGAACTGGACGAGAGGCCTCCCAATCACAGAAAACACCCCAAAACTACACAGGATTCACAAGAGACTTAAGCACGTAAATACCTGAGCCAGCACAGTACCTCAGCACAGAAGAAGATTTTGCAGCAGGGCGATTTCGGGATCTCCAGCCAAAAACCTGGTCATTGAATTCCTTCATCAAGAAGACAGAAGACAGGACACTGGAATGAGTTTTGCGGCAAGGATCACAGGGAAGGCTCTAGGCAAGGTTTTCCTCACAGCTCTGTGGTTTTAGCACCCTTTTCAGGAGCCAGGAGAAATCTGAATATTGCTGGTCGTTTTCTCATCTCTAATCTAGTCGAGCACTCTGCTGAGGGAACTTCAATGACATAAAACTTGTCTCTGGAGAGCCTAGAGGAGGCCATCAAAGTTTCAGCTTGATTCGGAATACAATGCACCACATGATGGCTCGAGGTCCCAGGGTATTGGGGTATTGCATCCCTGCAAGGTCGCAGCATGACGTGAGATGGATCACAATGCAGATCTTCTTGAGTCTAGTGGATCTCATCAGGCTCTGTGTCAGGGTTGTCGTTTTGGGGACACATGTATGGAAAGAAGGGTAACAGCAGGCTCGGGTTACACAGCTTTGAATGACACTATCAAAGGCGCCCGAGTAGTCCACAAAAAATACATACAGGTGGGAGTCAGGATATTGCTATGTGTCTGAAATAAGGGTCTGTATAACCCAGATCGGATGGGTGATGGTGTAATTCTTCCGAGACCGGTTTGGGTAAAATGTAGGAGACCGCTCCCTTTGACCCAAGTAGTCAGCAGTTGCAGCAATATACTTGCAAAGATTTTTGATGAGCTATCCAACATGGCGAGCATGCGACAAATTCATTGGAATATTTTGCAGGCCTGATTTATGGACCGGAACCAGAACAGACTGAGCCCACGTCTCAAGTATGGTCCCGGTTTCACAAACATGTGTGAAAAGGAGATGGAGTAAGTTGGCCCAGAGAACAGGGTCATCCTTGATGACCATATCACTCATGCCATCGGGCCTACCGGCCAAGAAGCTTTCATTTTACATATTAGTAACTCATAATCTATCTCTTTGAATTGATGCCAGATCCATGTGCCAGTCATTGATTTTTGTTGGATTATATCGGCAGCCTCAATGGAGTCCTGATAGATATTTTATATGTGGGCTGCCCAATCCCCCTCTGGGACAGAGATGATTTCCTTCGTAGTGGCCATGGCAAAGTGGATAACATGACAGAACTTCTTGGAATCATTTGTAAAGATCAGTCTGTTAACGTAATTCCAGTTTGCATTGGCATTACCACGGCGGTAGTTATACAGCCACTGTTTAAAATAGACTAGGATATGACGGATCTCTTTTCTCCTCTCAACCTCCTCTAAACTATCATTTATTCATATCCGTCTCAGGGCTTTATTTTTTTCCCTCTTCATTTTGGCAATCTCCACGTCATTGATCAGGCCAGGAATATGGCTAAATCTGGAACATAGAAGATGTCTTCCGAGGAAGTGGCCAAACATTCTTACCATACGCTCCAGTTGCTAATCATTCACCACTAACAGCTCTATTTGTGGTTTGTCGCTGTTAGCCACCGTGCAGTTACCTTTTCTAATGTTGGTGGCCGTCCATCGGAGTTGGTTACCTTATAAATGTGCCTTGGGATTGACCATTATTTTGTCCTTTGGTTTGGAAGGGGGAGGTAGCACCAGGGAGAGGATTATGTGGTCCCTTAGCTTCATTGGGCAAATATCCAGCTCCGGGTTGTACTGCTGCAGGGTATCATTGATAAAGATAAAATTAATTCTACTAGTGTACACATCATTAGTCCACGTGGGTCTAAATGCTACATCCTTGGGTAGCAGAACATGCATGTCAAATTCCAAAAGTATATCACACTAATCTCCACGCGGTTTCCTCCTTTAGTTCCCTCCCCAAGTCAGAAGCTGTCTTAACCAGACAGTCTACATTGAAATTACCAGCTTATACGATTGTACCCTCGGGATTATTAGTATACCAGTCCTGCAAGGTATCCTTCACCAATCTCTTCAGGGTCAGGGTGTGACTGCCACCTGAGGGAACATAGAGGGTCACTGGTAATACAGGTCGTTTGTCAAAGGGGGGAATTGTACATAACCCGACAGAGGAGGCTGCTGTGCGACCCACTAACCAAATAGGGTTGCAGTTTATAATCTGATTTAGCACCCATAGAAAGCCAACCTTTAGGGCAACCAGGATCTTAGACAGGCTAAAAAGCAGGGTGTAAACATCTAGCTCAAAGGCGCTAGTCATCAAAATCTCCTGTAGTAAATATATATTGGCATTCTTTAATACTGCAACCCCCTAACTATCTATCAAAACAGAACAGTGACCTTGTGTAGTCCAAGAGGCCAAGCGTGTTGCAGTAAGTAAGGGAATCTTATGTCAGTGCAAGGTTGATGTAATGTTTAACCTAAAATGATCCTTTTTCATGTTAACAGTACGCAGGCCTCTCAGATGGCCCTTCGGCCTCAGTTCATAATCACTGTCCAAGAGTTTGAAGGGTCTAAATATTGCCACCCCAAAGCCGGGCTCGGTGAATTCACTGGTCTGTTGTCAGATTGCGTCTGCCGCTTTAGCAGAGGCCATTGTCACCAGGAGCCAGTGGTAAGGCTTACTACGCAAGGTAATTCAAGCAATGTGATATCTGAAGTGGTAAGTTCCACTAAGGCCGGAATTAGCCCAAACAAGTGAAATAGCCATGTTCGATTTAAGAATGGACTAGAATCAGTAAGGCATTGTTCCACATTTTTTATTAAGTATCCCATTTTTCTGTACAGCAGCCTCCTCTGTCGGGTTATGTTCTTTACGTTGTTGTGTCGCTTCCACAAAGCTAAGCCACGACGGTCAACTGTTTGGGTCGCTCTTTTTAAAATGTTCTTTAGTTGATTGCTGAGTGTGCCGTTCTTGGGGGAAGGTCAAATCAATCCACTCTGTGGCCTGTGCAGTCTTCAGCTCCTGTTGGCATGGCCTCAGTAGCCGATGTTTTGCCTCCTATGCTATTTCCTGCCTTACACTCAATCTTTTCTCAGGATAATGGCTGTGCGGACCTTTGTCCCCCATGTTGATCTTCACGGGGATGATGGGTAGGATAATGTTGGAATGAGGACTGCCACTATTGGCATCCTTTTTCTTCGTACATAGAACATACTCCTTACGGACTTCATCCTGCATGGGTTGGTACTACGTTTTTAATGTCCATTAGGTGCTGTGTGACCCATCCATCTAGGGGCCCGCATAGACGTACCTGGCTCACTGTGTCTGCGCCCAATTTATTTGTGATGGTGTAGTGGCCAGAGACAGGAAGACGGTTTTCATTGGGTTTACACTCAGGTTGTCGTGTTCTGGCTGTCTGTTCCCCCGATATTGGAGGTCTGGTCAGTGGTTGTGTACCACAATCTGTTTTAATGGGGGGTCATCGCCAGGGGGCTATTTAACATCGACATATCCATGCATAGGTCTTCTACTACATGATCCTCAGTGTGGGCCACGTTAAAAATTCCTTAATCACTCAGTCTTTTTTGATGGCCCCCTTGTCTCTGTGGTTATTGGCCTCTGGGTGGTGCCACCTGCTTTATCCCGCTTTCTTCTGGGAGGTCTAGGCCCTGTGGTCAGAGAACTACTCACTGTTTTAGAGGTGAGGAACATTTTAGTCGATGAGGCCTCACTAGGAATCAATCTCTGCATGACAATTTCCAAGAGAAATGTGGTGTTGGATTGATTCTCTGCCAGTTTGGTGACAAGCAGAAGGAGAGCTTTCAGCTTTGATTATATGGACTGGATTGCTTAAAGCGTACCACTTTCGACATCCCCTGTGCTTGGGAATTCATTGTCTTCACTGTCAGCTGTCTCCTCTTCAAAGTCACTGTTTTACCCTTAGGAGACAGACAGAGGCTATCTGGGCCCTGCGATTTACTCCTTAAATTTTCAGAAAGGTTTAAAAGAGACCCGTTTTTGTCAATGGTGAAGGAATTAACCAGTGCAGGGGCCTGTGCCGTTGAGTCACACGGCTCCCTGTCTCCACCCTCAACAGGCATAATAAGTGCTGGGGCCCCTTTAGGCTTTTGATAAAAGAAGGCGCTTTGCTAAAGAAATCTCATGTTTGCTGAATTGGGCCATTTGTATCCTTTTTCTGTCTTTTTGCGTGTGGGAAAGCACTCTTTTTGAAGGCTGGCAGTGCAGGGTTGCGTCCCCGCTTCCATCTTAAAACCGTCAAGCTGCAGAGGCCATATCTAGTTTTTCTTGAATCCATTGCGACAAGTACAATTGGGTGACTTTAATGACGTCAAACACTCAAGAAGTGTGACGGCTGGGATTTCACCTACTTTCATTATTCCGTAGGACCAGCCGCTAAACTAAGAATGCAATGATTAGTTGGGGCGGGTGCACTAATAAGGGGAAAGAGGGGAAAGAGGCTCTTGATCCGAGCGGTTCTTTCTGCCAGTCAGTGGCTAGACAATGCCTTCAATCGTCACCAGGCAGTGTTTCAGGGCAGCATAACACCAGGGGCAGTTCAAAGGGATCAAATCTCTGCAGTCACTGCCTCACTATGAACTATTGTGCCAGACCATTAAAGTCATATCAGTCTTTCCAGATAGGACTTACTTGATAAAAGCGGCCATACCGCGCCTCCCACAGACCACTGCAGACCACTTTCGCCCACTTTCCGCAATATTAAAAGAGAACACTACAAAATCTTACCTTCACAGGATCTATGTGATAACATTATTCTTTAAGAGTAAAATCATCACTACTCATGCACATATTGCCAAAAAACAGAGTGTGTTGGACCTTGGTAGTTTTCCCCCTTGCAAATGTAAAGGTTTCAAATAATGTGTGGTCAAAAGATTAAAACCATAATCATTTTCCTTGGAACGTTATTCAGCAACATTTTTAAAAGATCACATTTGAGCCGTTTAGAAGCATCTGGTACAGATATTCAATGCCTCCCAGAGAGTGTGTGACAAATTCCCCTGCAGTGCTCTGGGGACATCTAGTAGGCTGCACAATAGAGAAGTGGTAAAGCACACCGTATGTAGTAAGTGGTGTTATATGATTTATAAATTTAGAGCCAATCAGTGGCTCTTCCTATATTCATGTATAGGGTGCAGGGGAGAATGAGCTGACTCTGGTATCGGAAGTCAGTAGCATATATAGCCAGTAGCCAGTTTCCTTACAAATACCATATCATATATGTAAAACAAACAAAGTGTCCATCTTTTATGGACACTTCCATCCCTTGCACACCTATGAATACTGAAAGCAATCTTTCAGTCAAAATGTCACAAGTACTTTCAATTTGGTAACACAATTCTTTAGACTAGCTAAGTAACGGACCAATTTCATGAATCTTGCATTACCACCCTTGGTAATTTATTCAAAACAAAACAGAGTATCTCATATTTCAATCATATACGTCATATCAGTTCATCAAGTACATGTCAATAATAACATTGCTTAATTTTCCAGTCATTCTATTCACTAATCTTTTTTTTTTTTGAAGACCTTTATTTTTGGTTTTTCGTAACACAATACAACTTCTCACCCACATTAGGGTGGAATTATCAATGCGCCATTGCCAATCCCCCCCTTCCCCACCCACCCCCTCTCTCCACCATAGAGTTCAGTATCTTCGCTGATGTATTCTGCACCTAGTCAGTTCTACGTCTCAGAGCGATGTGGGATGCCTGGCCAAAATTATTTATGAAAGCGCAGTCCTCGTTTATTGAGTGCTATCTGGGGAGGCCGGGGCCTCCTCGGCTTTCTTCATCAGGAACAGTACCAGCGGGCCCCAGATGTCTGGTGGGCGGGCGTGGAGAGATAGTAGTTTGACGAAGTCAGTTTCAACATCCTGGCAATAAAGGATGTCTCTACGCCAGGCGGAGACTGTGGGGAGAGGGCCTCAGCTCCAGCCCATGGCGACTCTCCTACGGGCGAGTGTTAACAGTAGACCTGCCAGTTTCCTTATTGGTGCTGATAACATTCTTGTCATTCCCAGTAGAGCAGCTGTGTGGGTGGGTTGAACAGTTTCTCCGATGATTGCCCCAGTTATCTCTAGGACCTGGTTCCAGAACGGAGTTAGTTTGGGACAGTCCCACGCGAGGTGGACAAAATCGGCTGACATTGTCCCACATCGCTCACATTTTGAGGGCGATTCAGGGTGGTGTTTGTTCGCTTTGGCTGGTGTATAATAGGTTTGATGAAGGAAGTTAAAGTGGATTAGTTTGAGGCGTGTGTTGAGGGCGATTTTTTGCGTTTGTTTCAAGATTAAAGACCAGTTTTCTTCTGAGATGGATAAACTTAGGGACTTTTCCCATCTGGTTTTCGCTTGGGAGTTATCAGGGGCTGTGTCGGCGAGGATGGCTCTATACAATTGCGAGACCAGCCTTCCCTCTCCTTGTGCTTGTATTACGTTGTGTAGAAGTTGCCAGGTCGGAGGTTGAAGTGGAAAGGTGGGCAGGAGTGCTTGCAATGTGTAGCAGGTTCTGAAATAAATGAAAGTGTCGAGTGCTGTGGTGCCGCCTCTCGCCTTCGCCTGCTCTGGAGTTAGGAAACTGTCCTCGGAGAAGAGGTCCCCTAGGGTGTTTATGTGGAAGTTTTCCAACCATTGATGGAAAACTCTTTCCAACGTCAGCGGGATCCCTTGTATGAACTAGGCGGGGAGGAGGGGCAAGTACCTGGTTTGCACCGCATATTTTTGAGCGAGTTTTTCCAGATTTTGTACGTCGATAAGACTACATTCATGGTGTTGTTGGGGACGGGGATCTGGCCAAGGATGACAGCCTTCAGTAGGTTGGGCGTTGCTAGGGCTCGTTCCACCTGCACGTGGGGTCTGACAATGTGTAGAGTACCAGAAGCTGAGGAATTGTGCATGTGCCGCCCAAAAGTATTTCTCCAGGTCTGGAAGGGCTAGACCTCCATTTGTTACTGGGAGAGTTAGTATTGAGTGTGCCACTCTGGCCGGTTTGCCCGCCCATAGCAGATCGAGGACCATACTTTTCAATCTCTTCTTCGTCTGTGTGTATTATCACTCCTTGCGTGTTGCGAATACCTTCGATTGGAGTCAACTTACGGTCAGCTCTTATTAAATTTGCAAGGAGGGCGCCGGGTTTTTGCCCTTCGCCGTATTGTCTGACTTGGTTGCCGCGATTTAAGAATTTTAGTTCTCGCTCAGCCAAGGTATTGAATTTCTGCCGTTCCTCTTTCAGGGTGGCCTTTATTCTCGGGTCGTCCGTGGTCATCCTTTGGCACTCAAGGTTTTTAAGGTGTTCCTCACAGGCTGCCAGCTCCCGTCTGATGAGTTTAAGGATGCCGTTCTGCTAGCCCTGGCAGACTCCCCTCGTGAAGCACTTTAATGACTCCCATATCGTGCTGGCGGAGGTGACTGAACCTATGTTGGCTTCTAAGAAAGTGTTGATTTCTTCTCTTAATTCGGTAGCAAATACCTCGTCTTGCATGGAGCCGGTTTTGAAGCACCAGCGTTGTAGCGTGGATCCTGGGTGGGAGGAGTTGAGGCTCAGGATTATTGGGGAGTGGTCGGAGAGAGTTCTTGGGAGGATGTGACATGAGCTTCTCTTTAGTGGGTCATTTGTCGAGGTGAATAGGTAGTCGATTCTAGAACTCGTGTTGTGTACCGCTGAGTGGAAGGTGTAGTCTTGCAGATCTCCGTTGGCCGCTCTCCACGTGTCTTTAAGATCAAATGCCCTGCAGATTTCTTCTATTTGCAGGCTGGCTTTAGATTTGGGTTGTGGTACAGCTCGTGATCTATCTCTGATTGGGTCGAGGACAGTGTTCATATCACCTCCCCAGATGATTGTGGTCGGGTCTTGAGTGGAGAGGCGAGATAGTACCCATCCAAAATTATTGGGGCCGTCCACATTAGGTGCGTAGGAGTTGACGAAGGTTATCTTCTTGCCTGCTATGATGCCACTCACCAAGATAGCCCTGCCCTCGGAGTCTTTTGCTGTGTGGGTTAGTCAGAAGTTGATCCTTCTATGTATTAAGATTGCGACTCCTCTAGAGTAGGACGAGTATGATGAAAAGTATCTATGGCAACCCCAAGACTTGGCCCATATGTGATCTTTTCCGGGAATTAAATGTGTTTCTTGGACCATTGCCACATCGACCTCATGTCTTCTCAAGTACTGTAGGATTTTCCGTGTTTTGGACGGGATATTACCCCCCTTCTGTTCGAGGTTGTGACTTTGAATGGAGCGGATTAGGGTATATGTTGGTTTTTATTTGGCCATTGACGGTCTATGTTGTTGAGACTAACTTTGATTCGACGAATTGGTCGTTGTTCGTGTAGTCATTTGCTGGATGGTGCAGTATTGCTGGTGGTGAGAGGAGGGATGGAGGGTCGGTGGGAGACATCGGGTGGGCGGCGCAGTCCTTACCCATTACCCTCGGCGAACCATTTCCACGGGCATCTCCCAACTGGCACGTAATTGAACTGTTGCATGAGATAGTACCTGGGGTCTCCAGGCCGTCGGTTGCAATCCCTCCCAGTAACAATAAACTGTCAAACAAATGCTGTGCAAGGGGCGTTCGGGCCTCCCGTTGGCCTTGCTAAGCAAGAGGCCTTAGTAGCTTCCCATGGTGCACGGCCTTGGGGTGCCTGTCTTCAGCGATCTTCTCCGGAACATGTGATACGTTTTTCCTGCTTGGTGTTGGTGCCTTTGACTTCGATTTGGTTTATGGAGGGTTCCTGCTTCTGTCTCTTTGTGGGCGCGCCTGGGTGGGGTTAGGTGTGGAGCAACCTGCCCGGTCCAGGAATTCGTTCGCTTCTTCTGGAGACTGGAAAAAGTGGACTTTTCCCCCCGTGCTGGATTCTGAGGCGTGCCGGGAACAGCATTGAGTATGTGATCTGGTTATCTTTGAGCCTCTGTCGGGTGGATGAGAAGGATCTTCTCTGGGACTGAACCGCCGGCGAGAAGTCAGGAAAGAAGTGGATTCTGTTCCCATCATGGTGTATTTCCCCTTTCTCTCGGGCCAAGCGGAGGATGGAGTCACGGTCCTTGTAGTTTAGCAATTTGGTGATTATTGGCCTGGGGGGCCTTCCTGGGATGGGTTTAGTGGAGGGGATCCTGTGCGCTCTTTCTACGACAAAGAGGGAGGAAAGCGCCTCACGGCCAAAGAGAGTGGTGCACAGTGCCTCAACAAAGTCCTCCGTCCTCTTCTCGAGATGGCCCTCTCCCACTCTGACGATTCTGATGTTGTTCCTATGGGATCGGCCCTCTAAATCTTCACACCTGGTGGTAGTAGTTTTCATTTGGGATTCTAGCAGAGTGAGTCTCGTCTCGAGGCTTGTTGTGCCATCGTCCAGGTTGGACACGCGTTGCTCCACTTCATTGAGCCTCTCAGAGGGAGTGTCTAGTCGGTGCTGGAGGAGATCCACCTTTGAGGTGAGGCCGTCCATTTTACTGTTCAGACTTCCTATGCCAGCTTCAGATCCAAGAGAAGAGTCTTTATATCAGCAGACGCGGAAGTTTCTTCCATTTGGAGTTCACTGGCCGTGGGGGTGTCTGGTTCCTCTTGTAGTCATGGGGTTTTAGGGGCGGTGCCTGTCTCGAAAGTCAGTTTCCTTTGTGATCCATCTGTCTTCCCCATTGAGCTTGCTGTGGTGTGGAGATTATTTCAATTCTGGTCTGTGGCGGTGGCGTAGAGATTGTCAGCCCTTGGGGGGAGCGTGGTTTATGCTCCGGAGAGTGTGATGGATAGCACTTTGCTTGATGCACCTGCGAGCTTTGCGTGTGTGGTTTCACATTATTTTGGGGTGGTTCCCGCTGAATGTATGTGAGTTCGCTGTGGCAGTGTTTGTCGACCTGATAGCCCTGCCACCTCTAAAGCGGAAGCCACCTGTAGCTTGCTCTTTCTGGCTCTACTAGGTTGAGGTGTAAGCTGCTTCTCCACTATAGCTGGAGGGAGAGGTTCGAGTATGCAGGTGTTATGGCTGAATTGCCACGGAAGGAGATCGTGGTCTGTTGCCCTTCTGAGAGGGTTTGGAGTCAGTTGGTGGACCACGAAGGGAGTAGCAAATAATTGGTGGGCCTGAGAGTGATGTACGGATTCTGGGGGTTGGTTGGGTGGGCTCCCCAGGCCGCCCGGTCTGTGTGGGGGTCTTTTGGATTAGGCGCCTTGGGGAGAGGGGCCGTTGTGAGAGACCCGTTTGTGACTGGGTCTACCGCCAGGCGCTGGTCTCACAAAGTCAAAGGCACTGTTATGGCCAGGGGGGAGGGGTGAAGTCTATGATTGACTTTCAAGCTGGATGGCTCAGGAGTGGGGATCCCAGCATGATCGCAGTTCGTCGGGGTTGTGATGCTCCGAGTTCATGGGGGAGAGGGGCTCAGGATGGTAGTACCTTAGGCTGGAGCTGACTGCCCCCCCACGCGCGCCCCGTACCTGAGTAATCGGCGGGTGATGTCCACCGGTGGTTTCCTGGTCCTCCAGACGCTGTAGGATTCTCTTGATGCACGGCTTCGGGGCTGCAGTGCCGCGGCACGGGTATCGAGGCTCCGCGGCTCGGGTCTCTGCGTCTCGGATCTGGTTGCCGGGGCGAGGGAGGAAGTTCCAGGGGTGGCGCCGGCCTCTAACTCGCCCAACGCACCTCGGCTGCCGGAGCAGATGTAGCTCTGCTCACGGGCTGGGGTTATCGCTGCGCTCCCCGGTTTCCGGCGGGCCCACTCGTCTCCCGCGCTCCGAGGTCTGGGAGACTGTGGTTTCCCTCAGAAGTCATGCGATTTGTTCCAGTTTTCGGCATCGCAGCAGGAGTGGAAATGCACTTGTCAAGGCAGAGGAGTTGCGGATAGACAAGGATTAGGCAGGATTAATTTTAGGCTGTGTGGGAGCTCTTTAGAGTGCGGCCATCTTGTTTGGCCTTCTAGCGCCCTCATTCATGAATTTTTGTTAACATAAAAAGAAATAATTAAGACATAGATTCATATCAAAAAAGAATATCAAAATAGATAATAATTAAGACATAATTAACAGTCTATACTACACCAGTTACCATCCACAACATTTGAAAAACAATCTCCCTCTCTGTCGGCTGTTAAGAATAAGACGCATTGTCTCAGAAGAATATGCATACAAAGAAGCTGAAGAAGAACAAATCAAAAGATTTGAAGAGAGGTTTTCCAGAAAACATCTTAACAGAAGCAGCGAGGAAATGTCAGTTCAAAAGTAGATCAGATCTACTCACTCCGCAAAAGAAGACTAAAGATGACCCACCAATTATATATCTGACAGAATATTCACAACAGAGTTTTCAGATTGCAAGAATTTTGAAGAAAAATTGGAAAATTACAAGACTAACCCCGCAACTAAATGCACTTTTTCCAAAACCACCTTTAACGGCCTATACTCTGGGTACAAATGTACGAGATTCATTGGTCAAAGCTGAAAGAGTGGAGGAAAAATAAACAGTTTCTTACAAAACCCAAGAAAGGCACATTCCCCTGCCTCAACTGTTGCCACTGCAACAATGTACAAAAAGGCAAAAGTATAAGGCATCCATACATAGGTCAAAAAATAGAACTGCATGATTACGTTACCTGCGATATCAGATGTGTAGTCTATGCACTCATCTGCCCACGTGGACAATATTATGTGCGACAAACCACTAGGAAGCTAAAGAAAAGAATCTCAGAACATAAATCCAACATACGGACAAGGAATGAAAAGTCACCGGTGGCGAGGCACTTTGGAAATAAACATCACTCAATTTCACAACTCAAATTTGTAATCCTGGAGACAATAACAAGACCACCAAGTGGAGGGAATTTACAAAACATCCTGTCACGTAGAGAGATGTTTTGGATCCACAAGTTGGACTCTTTAGAACCATGTGGTATGAATGAAGAATTCTCTCTAACAACTTTTCTATGAATAAACCACAGACTCTCTTGTTACAGTTGGCAATCTAGATATCTGCTCACTAGCAAACAGAGCATAATTCAGTATCCATGAGGAACATCATAAAGGCGAGCAAAAGCAGGCAAAGCCATAAGAGCAACAATAGTTCTCAGAACCAGGGAACACAATAAATAATGGTTTATTGTGTTCCCTGGTTCTGATAACAGTTAGATTTACTTTGTTTGAATACATAGTGATCCATTATTTCGACAGCTGCCATTAACATTATTATGGTTGTGAACCTGTACAAAGAGTGAAACTGATAGACTCAAACAATGGATGGATTATAGCTGTAATATGTTAATTAATCATGTTTAATTATCAGTTGAATACACTGTGAATTACGCAACAGCTCATGCCGCTGTGACATAATGGGTTTTCTTTCGACAGTGAGCAGTACAAGTAACTCTGACACAATGAATACATTAATATGTATTTGATTCTTGATTAAGTACATTATTATCCCTATATGTATATCTGAGATAGTATCAGAACTATGTGCAAGAATTAACGATATTTGTCATCCCGAGATCTCCAGAATGTAATTAAAGAACCAGCACAGGACTCCTCTAAACCACAGCGACTAAGTGGACTCCATATCTCATATATTCTAGCTCACGAAGCGTGGCCACGTCAGACGTGCAGCATGCGTAATTTATAAGACCTCGTTGCCTAGCAACCTACTCACACAGTACACGATTGCGCCGACTCTGCCAGCTCTGAAAGGCTGCTTCGTTCAGGGACACACAGATGGTGAGTTAATTATAATGATACCTCTTATATCTTAGAGAATAGAGAATCCTAAACACATTGCCGCATCTATACTAATTCATATACTTGCCTCCAGATACCTACGTAGCACTAACAGATTGGCAGCAGCCTGAGGAGATAGACTTAAGAATCACAGCATTACGATCACCGCCATAACACAGAGGGTGAGTAGACTCGCCCCGCAGAGCACAGTAATAAAATGTAAAGATTTATTATTAAAGAAAACATGCACGCAATATTGACAACACATACACCTTAACCACAGGGTTGGTGCCCATCCACACTAGAGAGAACCAGCGAACATCGCCAGCTGATGTATATGTATATGTACAACGCACTCATCAGCCACACCATTCAGTACGCTGGTGAGTATTATGACTACTAGTTATCTTATACATTATTAGCATTTAACTAGTTAATAGTGTTTCCTAAATTATATTATTTCCATTCTAGGATACTCCATACACTTTTCACTAATCTACGAAGTTATGTCATCACTTAAATTGTTCAGAGGGCTACTCAAGAAACAAGACATCTCCATATTGTCATGACTCCCTTCATCCACTCAAAGCTGCTGGGGATACCTTCCAAAGTTCTGTGCATAGGTTACCAAGAAGGGACTACCATTTGCATGCATGTGAAAGTACTGCGAAGAGAAAGCTGAAAAGAGCAATAAAGATCCATGAATGTGAAAAACACAAGATGCAGTCTAGTTGTTATGAATAATTGATAGGTGTCAGCACATTTAAAAGCCACTTCCAGCATGGCTGGGAGGGACGCTGTCTGGAGGAGTCCCTGTGAAGTCAAAAACGCAAAAAGGGAAGGAAGGCGAGAGCAAGAGGGAGATCCGAGGAGGAGGGCCTCCTGAATACACTGCTCAAAGCAACCTTCCAGTAAAGCCCCAGTTTGTCTCTGGCAAGGGAACGATATCCCTGAGCGAAACGCAAGCAGCAGGGACGGAGCCCCTGAGCACCCATGCGCAGGCGGGGAGCCAAATATGAAACAAGCGGCAAAGACAGCCACATCCGGGCACCCAGGCGTGGGTGCAGCAGTGAAGACATCAGAGTATCCGGATGCAGGTGGAGAACCGAGCGGAAGGCAAGTGGCAGAGAAGATGCCAACTGTAGAAGGCACCCAAACGCTACCGACGGGACAGAAGGAAGCACCTCTCTCAGAGCGACGCACACCAGAGAAACAGGTACACGGCCGGAGAGACAGGTGTTGAATGTCCGGGAGGTCACGGGAAACCCTGAGCGAACAAGAGTAGGGGACCCAAACCAAATAAAGCACAACCAAGTTTGTCAAAGAGGGAAGCCAAGTCGTTGCAACGGAAATAGGTGGATATTAGGTTTTGAACCCACCAAAAAGTACTTTTGTGAATCAAGTAATCAAATGTATAAAGCAAGTCACAAAAAAAGCTCTGGCAGGTGGAGTGTGGTCAGCAGCCATGCAGTGAGGTTGCAGGCTCTGTGAGCTTCTGCCAGATCTGTCTAATTGATCAGCCCAGCAGCACGATAAACACTTCAAAACCCCTGAAAATCATGTCCCAGTGTGCGCGGCACGGTGGCGGAGGAGAACGAGGAACATCTGAGCCGGGGAGAACTGGAGACGCAGCGTCGCAGTGATGGAGGCGCTGGAGGAAAATGGCTGCTTTGGCAGTTTGAACGGCGGAAAGGTGGTTGCTACAGCAGTGGAGGGATGAGTGTGCCCACAGATGTGAGCACTGCACACTGGCATTGAGCAGTAAGTGCGAGGAGGTTGGGCGGCGAGCTGGCCGTAATTGATCCGATGCGAGAGTGGTGCTGAGGCCGGCTTCCCCGAACCGGAGGACCTGCAGTTTGGGCGGACGGCGCACAGTTAGGGGCGGAGGGAGCCCTATGAGCAAAGAGCAGGAGCTGGCAGTGTGACTGAGTGGAGGTGGGTGGAGACGTGGTGTGGAGCTGCAGACTGTTGAGAGAGAGGGTGCGGCTGCCTAGGGCACTCGAGGAAGGTGAGACAGAGCAGCGAGGTCAGGCGAGGACACGCTTGTAAGGCTAGTGCGAGTGGCGGAACACTGTTGGGCTTGCCTCCATTCTTCCGGGTTCTTTCCTCCTTGAGCCCAGGCATTGGGGGCCCTGAATCAAAATGCAGAGTAACCCTGTTGTATCAGAGGCTGGGCAAAATACAAGCAACAGCACTGAGAGCAGGGCACTCTGGAGCGCTCTGGGACCAAAGATAAGCCTGGGGACCTTGGTGACTTGGACCGCTCCTCGTGGAGGGGGCGGAGACACTGAAGGGGCATTTGTGTGGCAGCTGTGTTGAGACAATAGGGGGCTGCAACTGATAAGGAATTGCCAAGAAGCGAGACGCAGAGGTGAGGCAAGCAGGGTGGCGTGGAAGGCCACAGCTGGGGAGAACTTTGTGTGTGCAGGGAGGTAGAGGACCCAAGCAGCCAATCCCCCCCTGACACTGGAACTGGCTTGGTGAGGTGCGCTCGAGTCCCCCCCACGAGGCAATTAGCTTGAATGACACAGTGTTACACACGGCTGCTGTCACTGGTGCCGGGTGAAGTGAGTTAGCCTGCCGTGTCCAGCCTGGAGGTGCTGGGCATTGCTTTGAGAGTGCCCTAAGGTCGGGACGCAGCAGCAAGCACAGACCGTACTGGGAAGCTAAAAGCCCTGCCGCTCGGGTGGGACCGGGTGAGAAATTGCAGGCTGGGGCAGTGCAGCAGGAAAGGACATATTGTACTCATGCCTGACAGGCAGAGCAAGGGAAAGTCCAAGCAAACTAAGATGGAGGCATTCGCTTGCAAGGAGAGGGGCAGTGGTGAAGCCCTAGCAGAAGCCTTTACCTTACAGCAGGAGACTAAAGCAGAGGATAACCTCATCCTGAAAGCCATTGCCACTTTGCAAAGCACCCTGGAGAGGGGAATTGACGAGGTCAGGATAGATGTGGGGCTGTTGCGGCAGGATGTCTGAGCACTGGAGGGTACCGAGGAATGTAGCTAGGGCTCTGTCCGAGGTGCAGGAGTTAAAGCTAAAGGTAGCCGCACTGGAGCGCAGAGCAGAGGATGCCGAAGGGAGAGCGCAGCAGAACAATGTAAGACTAATTAGGTCTGCCGAGGGGACAGAGGGCAGGGTCCCCACGACATATGTGGAAACATGTTGCTGCAGGAGATCGGCCGGGGACCCTGTTGCAGAGCTTCACAGTGCAGCGAGCCCATAGGTCCCTGGCCAGAAGACCCCCGCCGGGGGCATTACCAAGACCACTGATAGCAAAGCTGCAGAACTACAGGGATAGAGAGGCTATACTGGCCTTTTCTAGACAGGGAGGTGTCATTGAAAGAGGGTCTGCCAGGATCACAGTGTTCCCAGATTACACGTTGAGGTGCAAAGAGAAAGGGCGGATTTTGGACCCACAAAGGCGAGATTACAACAGGCAGGCCTGAAATATATGTTAGTTTATCCTGCCAAATTGAAAATATTGCACAACAGCACTTCCCATTTCTCCGACAGCACTGAGGGCACGCAAGCATGGATGGACTCGATCAGAGTTGCTCCCCTCCGCAGGAGGCAGATCTATGAAGGATCACACCAGGACGGATACGCTTGGTTCTCAGGCACGAGTTGCTAGGTGCATGATTAGTGACAGCTGGCAGGAGGCAGAGACAGCGGACCTGACTGGAGTAGTAAGATAGACACATGCTAGTTTTTGGTCTGGAAGCGGGTGACTTTGCCCCTGTTGTAAATTGTTGTTCTGTTTTAGAGGTGCCTGCAGTGGCACCCTGCTGCTGCATGCAAGATCGGTGGAAGGGGGGGAAGACAATGGTTAAGCGCGAGAAGCAGCTGAGCTTGAACGGCCTGAGCGCAGTTGGGCACCTGTTAGGGATGTTGGGAGAAGTTACGTGTTAGGTTGAATTGCATGACTGCCATTCCTACACCCTGTGCACTGGTGCTGGCATAGGGCTAGTCTCTGTGTGGGTGGGGAGTGACGGTTTGGAAGAGGGCGGGAGGGAAGAGGCAGGAATACAGGCGATCCCGAAGTCAGGCGGGTGAATTTTGCGGGTCCAGGCAAGGGACGGGCACACGGGATAGCAGTCACTCAGGTGAGGGTGAGTGGGACGCCAGGATGAGATGGGGACTGGACAAATGACATGAGTAATATTAGAATTGTCTCCTGTAACGTGAATGGACTCAATAGTTACATTAACCGGAACAGGGTGCATACATACTTGGTCAGTAGGGGAGTGCATGTGGCCCTCGTGCAGGAGACGCATCTTGTGGCGGCTAAACAGGCGACGCTTGCTAAAAAATGGGGGTGGGGGGACTGGTGCATGCATCTCCATATTCTGCGTACGCCTGTGGTACCCTGGTGTGGGTGGCCCCCTTGGTGCCTTTCAGGTTACTGGAATGCAAAAGCGATAGTGAAGGCAGGCTACCCATAGTGCATTGGTTCCTGGAACGAAGGGAGGTCTGCATCATTAGCTTGTATGCCCGAACCATAATGCCGCTGGCTACATCAAGTCTCTAGGCCCCTGGCTGGTGCCATACAGAGGGGTCCTGTGGTTGTGGGGAGGGGACTTCAACTGCACCGTGGACCATGCGCTAGTTAAGTCGGATGGTAAAGGCGGGAGACAAACACTGCCGGCTAGGGCGCTGGGAGCATTACTGCGGGAGCTGAAGATGGGTGACATTTGGAGTCAGTTGCACAGGGACAGGAAAGGCTATTAATTTTATTCAAGCCCACACAGGCACATTGATTATATGTTTACTGGGTTGAGGTCCTCAGGGAATTTACCTTGGCTGATTATCGAGCAAGAGTTCTTTCAGATCACGAGCCACTCGCAGTGATGTGGCAACACACGACGGGCACATCCCAATCCCCACATGACGGTTGAGAGCAGAGGAGTTCAGAGTCCACATGGGTAGAAGAATAGAGGAATTTTTCGAGCATAATGAAGGGAGTGTGGAGGGGGTGGGAACCTTGTGGGAAGCCTTTAAGGTGGTGATGAGAGGGGAAGCCATTGGTAAGATGGGTGGCATACGCAAAGACCTGCTGCGGAACAGAGCTAGCACGAAAGAGCAGATGGAAGCAATGGGGGACACAGGGGAACAAGTAGCGGAGCGTGAGAAGAAGCTGATTGAGCTCAGGCAGGACTGTATAGCGGCCTGCGAGTGGCTGGGCAAGCACGATTATGGCAAATATATAGAGAGACTAAATCAGATTGTTGGCCTGGTTGTGCCGAGCGGAGGAGAAAAGGAACAAGATAACCTCCATTAAAGACAAGTGCAGGGAAGAGTGTAGGGCCCAGGGTGAGATTAATGCAATCTTTAGTCAATATTATCAGCGTCTATATGAAGCTGGAGGGGGATGTGATGCCAGTGAACTGAGTGACAAATGGATGGAAATCGACCTGCCCCATCTGGAGCAGGAACAGGACGACATGCTTGATGCTCCGTTTACGGAGGAGGAGCTGCAGGCAATAATACGCACGCTGCCTCAGGCAAAACGCAGGGTGCAGACGGGTTCCTGGTGGAATTTTACAAGAAATTTGTGGGAGAATTAGCAGCGCCCCTCCTGCAGATGCTAGAGGAGGCATATGAGGCGAGCCTACTGCCAGCGAAACTCCATGAATCCATCATAGTGCGGATACTGAAACCGGGCAAGCCACCATTAGAGTGCAGGTCATATAGACCGCTCTCGATGATCAATCAAGATTGCAAAATTCTCGCTGCAATGTTGGCGTAGAGAATGAGGGGGGTCATTGGCACCTTAATATACCCCGATCAAACGGGTTGTGTCCCTGGGAGGAATACATCCTGGAACTTGCACAGGCTGCACCACATCATAGATAAAACCAGGGAGAAGGAGGCGGAATATATTGTGGCTTTGCTAGATGCTATAAAGGCATTCGACTCAGTAAGATGGGATTGGCTACACACCGTGCTGCAGCACTTCAGAGTGAGGCCACACTTTGCGTAATGGGTACAATTGGTGTATGAAAAGACTCTGGCATGCGTGAAAACTGGGAGACACATCTCGGCAGCGTGGGAACTGGGTAAAGGAACCAGATAAGGGTGTCCGCTCTCCCCCATGCTGTTCATATTGGCTCTGGAGCCGCTGGCGGTCTTTCTCAGAGCAGAATACAGGGATGCAGGCATACCAATCGGGGGCGTGGGGCGGAGATTGGTCTCGCTGTATGCAGACATGTTGCTTTACGTGCAAGACCAGGGATTCAATCTACTGTATATGCTGGAAGTACTGGACAGCTTCTCCAGGCTGTCGGGCATAAGTACATCAAAATCAAAACTGTTTCCACTGGCGGCCCTGGCACTGCTGGGGTGGCAGCGCTCATCTGATCTGGCGATACAGTGGGTGGTGGACTCCTTTTGATGTTTGGGGGTGAACAACTATCGCGATCCCCGAGCGAACATGAGGCAAACACCTTGGGGGTGCTCTGGGGTGCCGAGAAGTCCATGGAATTTTGTCAAAGGCTCCTGTTGTCTATGATGGGTCACACAGCGCTACTGAAAATGATCGTGCCGCCACGTCCGTTGTATCACTTTGTGAATATACCGGACAAGATCCCGACATAATTCTTTCGTAGACGAGAATCGGTGGTAAGGGGGTTCCTTTGGGTGGAGGGGGGGGGTGTCGGGTATCGCTCAGGGCTCTTAGGAGAGATTACAAGGAGGGGGCATTAGACTACCGCATTTTGAGGCATACTTACTAGCTGGACAACTACAGTTCGTGGTGTCCTGGCTGGCGGACGAGGCCTCCCTAGACACTGAACTGCTGCGGAGCGACGAGATACTGTTCTATTTGAGAGAAGCGCTCTGGGTGCCGACTGTCGGCCAGGTGGGGAGGTCGGCTCTGGTCGCATTGGGAAGGAAGCTGTGGAACAGATGGTGGAAGTTGATGGGCAAGCAGGACCCGTATTCTGCTAATGCACCCCTGGTGGCAGTCACTGGAGGGGACCGGGAGGTTTTTCGCAACATCCGATCGAATTGGGTACCAAACTGAGCCATTACCTTGGGTGACCTGTGTAAGGAGGGGACGGTGTTGGGCTTTCCTGAGCTGATAGAGACTTACGGTATCCCGAAGGGACAATTTCTGACATAGAACAGGATGCTTAAAATAGTCACAACTAGATGGCCTGACATTAAGGAGGGTTTAGAGGGGGATGAGGCGCTGGACTCCCTCTATGATCTGATGAAAGGGGGTCATGTCATCTCCAGTCTCTATGATTTGACACTAGATTTACTTAGTAAACCAGATCTCACAGCCCTAGCAGAGGGGGAGGTGGGCCGGGCCTTCACGTAGGGTGAAAGGGCCAGGGTGATGTTATACATGTGCAGGGTATCTAGGAACACCAGATTCAAACAGCTACAGCTATACCTCACGCACAGAGCCTATATGACTCCACATGCTATCTCACGGTTCCATGGGGATTGTGAACAGAGATGCCCAAGATGCACAAGCATGTCAGCGGACATGCTGCATATGTTCTGGTCCTGCCCGGTAGTCCGGGGGTTCTGGCAGGATATCGCGAACAGGGCCTCCGGGGAGGGAAAGACATGCAGGTGTGGCCCCCGGAGTCATGCCTGCTGGGGCTATTCCGGAGGCGGCACAGGAAGGCACATGTGGCAAAGATGAAGGACCTCATCTGCATTTTGGCAAAGAACAGGACAGCACTGGCCTGGAAGTCAGCAGAGGACCCCCGCATAGAGGGATGATGGGGGGACCTTCGGAAGTGGGCTGAGGCTGAAACAGTGATGTGGCACAGAGCGGTATACAGGGGTCAGAGGGAAGTCAATGCGAATGTCACAGCATGGAATGCATTTATCCAGCGGATGTTTGTACCCTCAGATGACATGCCACCGTGAGGTGAAAGCAGCAAGGATAGGGGATGGAGGGTTTGAGAGTCTGCTCGACCAATGGAGTGGCTGGGGGTAACTAGTAGCAATTGGGAAAAGGGGTTGGGGGAGGGGAAAGGCATGCAAATGTTTGTTGTTTACATGTTTAGTAGTGAGGACTGTTAGGCTCGGTCTGGCTAGTGCACATGGTGAAGACTCAGGCAGAAGGCCTGGTGGAAAGGTTTGACACGGGGCACAGAAAGCTAGAGGATGCACTATGAGCAGAGACATTGATGACCAGGCGGGCACTATTAGGCCCACAGAGATACAGCGCAGCCACCTGTTGGTAGTAGTGGATGTGGGGTTCTTTTTCTTTTCTCCTTTTTCTTCTTTTGCTCTTTTTGTTTGTTTATTTGTTGGAAATGCCAATAAAAAGTTAAAAAAATAAAATAAAAAGCTCTGCCAGGACAGTATACCAGGCAATGTCAAGTTTACAAGTGTATTACGTGAAACGTGAGAAAGTCTTGCCAGGGGAGTATACCAGGCAAAGGCAAATTGACAAGTGTCTGGTGTACAGTGAATCACATGAGCAAGTCCTGGTAGAAGAAGACACCAGGGAAAGCCAAGACTGAGAAAAAGTTATATTAAACTTGGCAGGGAGTACACCAGTTATCCTGTGAAATTGAGACTAACAGCCAAATTGTTTAATATACAAGTTGTTTTTGTTGACCAGAGAAATCCAAAGACGACTCATACACTTAGGAGTTTAAAGTATTGTGAAGAGAAAACCTACGGAAGAGAGCAATCCCAGGGAACTCTGAACTTTGCCCATTGGGAACATTTGTGTTGGAGTTATGCCTTTTCCTTTTGATTTTGAACATTTTGTGCACTTCCAAGGCCAAAGACATTACCCTTCTCTCCTTAGACTTACTTTTACAATGTGAGGGCCAGAATAGTATTTTCAAAACAGAACATTTTTGCTTTGGACATCTTGACTATGGACAGACCCTTAGTTTTGGTTGAGGTAGAGAAACGCCTCCTAGAACAAGGACAGCAAGGCCTTTTCCAACCGCCTTTCATTTTGGATAAATAAGTAAAGCCAAAACTATGAGCTCTCTGTGTCCGTGTCTCATTCCTGGCTCCTCACAGAAGCAACAGTATTCCTCATAGCTGTGCAGTGCAGGCAGCTTTTCTAACAAATAAAGTGGTACATACTGTTAACATTATTGCTGTTTGTGTCATTGTCCAAAATACCCAACACTCCAAGAGTAAATCTGAGTGATGGATTGGGCATTCCAGCACAATATTACCCTTGCCGGTGTGTTTTAGGCTATGGGTCTTGCCAGCTTGCGTTTATAGTAATTTAAAATGTTTTTTTTAACTCCTTAGAGTTGGTTGTACTGTACAATACATAGGAACATTTTGAGATGTTGGAGGTTATAGATATACATTTTCTGCTGTCGTTTGAGGTACTGTTTCACAGTAAAGGTCCAACCTTGTATTTAAAATCTAGTCCACGTAAAGGTTAATTATAAATGTAACTGTTATGCATTGTGCGGCATAATTTGCAATTGTTTCTCTTGGTAATGTTGAGCGTGCAGCTGAATGTCATAAAAGACGCATGATAAACTGAGCTGGGATGCAATTTGCCGGCTTAGCATTGGGCAGCTTCTGTAAAGAAGACTGAAAGGATAGCTTGATGGGACACCACAGACCTTTCTCCTTTAGAGCTGTGAAACGGTGTGAAAATGTAGCACACTGTTTTTGTTCTCCCTCACCCTTCTATAACTTTGAGTACCCTTTCACAGGTTTCTTAATTCACTTGCACATTTAGATTTACTCTTCGTCATTTTAACTTCCGTACAATCTCTTTATGCTCGCACCTATACAGGTACTGTGAGGGTGAATAAGTAAGGCTTGCTCACAATGGTGGCATTCTTATGGGCAGAACATTTTATTATATATAAAAAGGTTGGAAAAATGCCTCTCTGGCCCTAAAACTAAGATGGGAGTCCCTGCATCTAATAAAACTAAGGAAATTGTCATAATGTCCAGAACTATAAAGTCTGTCACTGCCGTATCTCAAAAAACCTAATTCTGTCCCTAACACTAATAACTTAAACCAACTGTGCAAGGATGATCTCTTCCCAAACTAAAGCGTTCTTTGTATATCCAACCAACAGAAAAGTTCCCAGTTTCTCAGGTAATCACAAGTAGCAAGAATAAAGAAATGTTCAGAACTGTAGGACGTCCAGAATTAGGGTCATAATCCATGCCCCTAGGTTCCTTCATATAGTGTTTCTTTCCTTTTGGAGCCTCTCGGGCCTCTAATTGCTTATACAAATGTCAGTAGGCAGTTCACAAGAATATGCTCATTATGTTTCTCCCATTTATCCCACCAACTTGGCAGAATCCTTTTGCCAAGCGTAGGATTCGCTTTCAATATGTATTCTTCACTTCTTTTGGGTGCGGGTCCCAGACTCGCAGTATTCGCAATAGCTTGGTTTACTCCCCTGCCAAGCAATTGTCCTCTCATGGACTGTCCCTCTTTGGGTACGAGTCCCAGACTCGCAATAGCTATAACTGCTTGGTTCACTCTCCTGCCAAGCAGTTATCCTTTCATGAACTTCTCATTTTGGTGTGGGTCCCAGACTCTCAATATTCAAAACAGCTTGGTGTACTCTCTTGCCAAGCATTCGTTCTCTTATATACTGTCCCTCTTTGGGTGCGAGTCCTGGACTCGTAATATTCAGAGCTGCTTGGCTTACTCGCCTGACTTGCAATATTCTAATTGGCTTTGTTTCAGTTTCTCAAATAGGTGCTGGTCCTGGACTCTCAATATTCAGACTTGCTTTTGTTTCTGTTTCTCATATGGATGCAGGTCCCAGACTCGCACTTTGTTCCCAGGGTCCCAGACCCTTTTGTTCCAGCCTCTGCCTTCAACCCCTTGCTCCCCTGGACCTCTAAGCACCTCTCTGGTAACCAGTGTACCCGTTTGCTTCCTTCAGATAGGTACCAGCGTTTCCCGAGAAGCTGCTGCGTCTCTTGAGGCTGTGGTAGCGTTTGGGGTTCGGTTGTGGTCTGCAGCGGCTCTCTTGATGTCTGCTTCTCCCCGGCTGTGCATCCTCTCTCCTGGACGCTTCGCTGGTGCTCTGGATACCCAGAGGTTTTACTTGACAGCAGCCCAAGCATTCCATGCTTCCTCAGTTCGAAGCTTCCCCCTTGCTGGCTCTCGTCTGCTTCGCTGCTGCACTGCTCCCTGGATTCCTCCTTGGAGGGCAGCGCTTTCTCTGTATCTCAGCTGTGGTGTGTTTAAACTACTGCGTTGGAAAATGGAATCGCTTTGTGCCAATCACATTCGTTGATAAACTAAAATGCTCACTCTGCTTCTCCAAAGTAATCCTTTGACTCCCGGTCATCATTATCTTCTCAGTACATGAAGTCAGATGGAGCATAATTTGCATTCTCTAGCGTTTCAGTCTCATAAAGTAGATTAAGTTTCCCAATACTTGCAATAGAGGATTATGCAGTATATTTTATATTTTCTGATATTTTAACGTTGTCAAGTATATTAAATTGGGTTACTTATAGCAGACATTGGCCCCATCAAAAGAAGGGAAAGGGGGATTTTACATTAGGGAAGAGTTTAGGTGTACTAACGCGGGGGACTACCACGTTCTCTGAACATGGCTGTCCCTCACCCAATAAGGGGGTTCCTCCCCCAAAGTGATCTTCCCACGGTGCACCACCCTCAGTGATACTATTGTACTGTGGACGCACTGCCCTGGCCCCGACCCCATGGGAAAGGTCTCTCCCTATGGGAGGGGACTACATTTTCAGATTTGTCACACTGCCTACAGAAATCTGGGGCCCCGTAGGGACAGTAGTGCTTGTTTCTGAACCTCATTTTTGTGCCCACCTGTGGGAACTATGCACGTGACTTAAGTATAGGTATGCTTTTAATGTTGTAAAATGATGCATTATTTGTAACCTTTACTTTTCCGGGGGGAAAATTCTTTTCCCCAATGCTTTAAAAAATGCATGTCATGTTTATTTGAACATAAAAGGGATTGCCTTGCACAGTGTATATGTGTGTTGATTAGAAATAACACCAATAAAAACAATGAAGCTCGGGCTGTTTGGCATATTAAAGAGCAGATATTTACTGTCATATATATCTGTGAGAGTTGTATGGTTTGGTACACATTTCCTTTTTTTTTTTTTTTAAACACAAGTCATCCTAACAATAAAGCTTTTGTAAATATCAAGCATATAAACAAGTTTGGCCAGCAAAGACTTTGGCTGTCAGAGTGGAATGACTGCCAACAGCTCAAAATCACTCATGCATTGTTGTGGCTCAGCCAGATTCTGCAAAACAAAGCTAAAGATATATTTAAAAAAAGAAAAACATTTTAAATAAACTTCAATAAAATGCTGCTCCTGTGGAAATCTGTTGCCATAGGCCAGAGCCTAGTGCGAGGGGCCAGTAATGCGAGGCGGACAACTGCCTACGTTTTTATTTAAATTAAACATTCTATTAAAAGGTAAAAAGTGCAAATAAAGGGGGGCGTGGCTAGCCGAGGAAGCCGATGGGTGCAGCCTTGGTATGCTCCTACGCTCAGCCCTGTTTTACCACCCAAACCCTGACCAAAAAAAGACACAAAATGGGCCATTAATCTAGGCAAAAGTTGCAGAACGGCCAGGGAGTCTCCGGTGTGGAGCTGAAGTCGATTTACCAGCAATTTGAGGAGAACGAGTGGTAGCGAAGCCCGCACGGCACCACAGCAAGATGGCGGCCGGGATGCGGTTGTGAGGAGCAGCAGCGAAGTGGCGAGCCTGTGGTGGGCATAGACAAGGCTAGAGAAGTGGAGAGAGCCCTCATGCGCCCAGGGGGAGGTGAAAATGAAGCGGTTGCACTGCCGTCTGACAGGCAAACTGCGAACTGAGGGACAAGGATGCCGTGGCTTCAGTGAAAAATCGAGGCTCCCAGAGACTCCCCTAGGTACGAGAAAAGGAAGAGGAGTGAGCTGGTCGGCCGGAGGCTCAGAGAGACTGGGACCAGGCAGTAGGGGTTGGAGCCGAATATGGCATGTGTCATATGCCAGTGACACGTGCCACTGCATGTCACCACTACAAGTGACACGTGCCACTAGCAGGTGTCACATGCCATGCCCCAAAAAAAGGTTTCACGTGTCACGGTAAGTCTGTCTCTTCGTTTTTCAAATTATAATCCTCCTTTTTAAAAATAAAAATACGAACGCCAATTTTATTCCCTTTTTAAAAAAATAAAATTAAAAAGCTCTGCAAAAGATTCGAACTCATGACCTCCTGTTATGTGCTCAGCTCCATTAACCACTGCACCATTATGTCTCACGATATTAAATGTTCAAATTCTACCTCTAATGTGAACTTTTACATGGTTCAAAGCTGCTCCTTTTCTTATTTTAAGTTACATCTTAAAACAAACTGCATGTACAATTCTGAAAGTTTGTAGGATAGAAACAATTTACTGAAAGTTTTTGCATCTTGTGCTTTTCTTGCATAATACTAAATGTAAAAAACAGTTCAATCCAAAACCTGTTACTGTGTAATGCTTTAAATGTCAATCATGTATTGTGTACATGTTTTCCAAAACAGTATGGTCGCAATATTAAAGTGTGTGTGTTTGTACATTAATTCATGCGTTTCACACTTGACTGTACACACTGTGATAAATACAGTACAACCATATCCTACTGATAATATGTATAACTTATATATCAGAGTATATACACGATCATGAAAACATAATTTACAAATGTTGCTAAATCTTCAGATTTAGGGCCCAATTCATAGAATCCAGCGCAGAAGCAGCACAAGTGCTGCACGCCGAGAAGGAGCATGTGCCATGCGTGCACCAGCTGTGGCACAAACCAGCAATTGCACGGCACGCGTATTCATGGATTTTCTGAGGCATCAGTAACCGTGGCGCAATGAACATCGAGTAGCGCCAGCAACGCCCCCAACACACCCCCATGCGCAGGCAAAAGATAGTGAAATGCCCAATATGGCGCAACGCCCCGCACCATCCGTGACCCAGCACACATTCCCCCCATTGTAATTGCATGAAAAATCAGAGCGGAACCCGCTCGCACCAGCCAAATCGTGTGAAAAGGCCCATGCGTACCCCGTCCGCACCCCAGCAAAATCGCGTACCCCGCTCGCACCAGCCAAATCGCGTGAGAAGGCCCGCACATACCCCATCCACACCCCAGCAAAATCATGTACCCCACTCGCTAAATCACGTGGGAAGGCCCGCGTGTACCCCGTCCGCGCCCCAGCAAAATTGCGTACCCCGCTCGCACCAGCCAAATCACGAGGAAAGGCCTGCGTGTACCCTGTGATACATGCACAACTCCCCTGGAAGCAGACGCCTCCTCACGGGACAGCCAGACCCCAGCAGTGGAACCATACCCCGCAGGCAGCCCATACCACATGGCCCCCCCCATCACCCGTGACCACACCCCGCAGGCAGCCTACACCAAATGGGATCTCCACCATCACCCGTGAACATACCCTGCAGGCAGCCCACACCACATGGCCAACCCATCACCTATGACCACACCCTGCAGGCAGCCCACACCACATGGAACCCCCACCATCACCCACGACCATACCCCGCAGGCAGCCCACACCACATGGGACCCCCACCATCACCTGTGAACATACCCCGCAGGCAGCCCACACCACATGGGACCCCCACCATCACCCGTGAACATACCCCACAGGCAGCCCACACCACATGGCTTCCCCCATCACCACACCCTGCAGACAGCCCACACCACATGGGACCCCCACCATCACCCATGACCATACCCCGCAGGCAGTCCACACTACATGGGACCCACACCATCACTAGTGAACATACTCCGCAGGTAGCCCACACCACATGGGACAGCACCACCACCCATGAACATACCCTGCAGGCAGCCCACACCACACAGGCACCCCTTCACCCGTGACCATACCCTGCAGGCAGGCCCCGCCTCATGCCCCCACCTGTGATGGCAACCTGCAGGCAGGCCCCGCCTCATGTCCCCACCCCCCACCAGTGACGGCAACCTGCAGGCAGGCCCCGCCTCATGTCCCCACCCCCCAACAGAGACGGCAACCTGCAGGCAGGCCCCGCCACATGTCCCCACCAGTGACAGCAACCTGCAAGCAGGCCCGCCTCATGTCCCCACCCCCCACCAGTGACGGCAACCTGCAGGCAGGCCCCGCCTCATGTCCCCAACCCCCACCAGTGACGGCAACCTGCAGGTAGGCCCTGCCACATGTCCCCGCCCCCCACCCCAAAACACATTGGACCAACATACAACCATGCAGCACATGCCAACTAAAATGCCACCACACGCTGCATCCCCCTGGTGCACCTCAACACCCATCCATTAGTCATGCTCCCTATGTTATGTGAATCCTAACATCACACATGCATGCATGTGCGCATACATGAACAACATTGGTGAACAGCAGGGACACTCAAATGCGTCAAGGAGGAGTGAAACATGCACTAAACCGTTGAGACCAGATACCACTTCGATTTCAATGTCAAAAAATTATATTAAAAAACATGTATCCAAGTCACCCACAGTAAAAACAACAAATTAAACATGCATGAACCAAATGGAAAATCAAAATAAAGTGAAAACCAAAATCAATGTGATGTAAAAAATGAAAGAGTCAAAAATGTGGTCCTTGTCCATTAATGTATGTGCAAATGAAATCACATATCATGTGAAAACCATTCCAAATTAAAATCCAAATATTTACAAAGATCCAGGGTCCATGGTCCCAAAACATGTAGAAAAATCTTAAAAATACAATACAAAAATAACTATACACAAGATGCGGAGCAAAGTCCAGGAACTCCAAATAAAAAGAAAAAAACAAATGAAACCTACTCCTAAAGAACTATATACAAAGGCAGCAGGCTAGTCCATTTCCTCACCATGCTCTCTCATAGTCTCCGCCAGGGCGTCATTGAACACTGCGTCCACTTCCAGTAGGCGGGCCTCGGCTTCGCCCTCGAGGGATTGCAGGGACTCCTTCATGCTCCTCTCAAACTCCCTGCGAGTCTCCTCGAGGACCTCCACCCGCCTCTCTGCCCGACGCAGTGAATTCTCCGCCCTGGCCATGGTGAGTTGCTTCTCCTGTGCCCGCTGCCGCTCTTACCCGTTTTGGCGGTCCAAACGCTCCAACACGGAAGACATCCTTGTCGTAAGGTCCACGTTTGTCTCCTGCCTGATGGCCAATACCTGCCCCTCTGATGATGAACGCCCCGAGTCCTGTTGCCTCCTTTCCTGAGCCTGCTGCTGCCAAAATGCCTGGTGCCTGCGCCACAAGGACAGCCTCCGGGATGATGATACAACCCGGGGCTGTCATGCACGTGCCCTCCTTCTTGGTGCCTGCACTTCCTCCCTTGCCATAGCTCCTGTCACTGCAGTGACAACCTCTGCTGATCCTCCTTCGACTCCCGACTGTGGCAGGGATGTGATCTCTACCAGACTGGCTGCCAGGGTTGGGACAGGTACATAGGGGGCCCTGGTGGTATCTGGGCCGGAAGACGGCAGGGAGGAGGACTGGCGCACAGAGGAGGAAAAGGAAGAGGGGTTTGCAGCAGTGGCCAGCACATGTACCAAATTTGTGACCAGGAACTGAGCTAGCCAGTTAATGAGGCAATAGACGACATTGTGATGATGTGCAAGCCCCCGATTGGAAGCCTGCACATCATCACAAATGGTGCCTGTACGCCTCGCAATACCGGCTAGCAGCGGCTAGCAACGGTTCCACCCTGTGACAAATTGATTCATCCACAGGTAGTGGAGGATCTGTTTGTGTGGATACATCCGCCACCTGCGGAGGGGTCCGGCCTGAGGCATGCCCGCAGGTGCATACTGGGGCAGTCGCAGTTCCAGGGACAAGATCAGTCACATGCCCCTCCACGGTGACCTGCACTGCCTCCGGCCCCTGATCCTGGACTGCACCACTCGCACCTACCTCCTCACCCCTGCTGAGCCCAATGTGCTGGGCTGATATGGCCTCCTCCTCCACCACCACCAACCTGGATGACTCCCCACTGTCTACTGCATAGGATTGCCCCTGTGTGGGCTCATCTGTCCCTCCCACTGCTGAGGTGCCCACGACCAACTTCACCCTCTTGGGCCTCCCCTCAGCAGCTGAGGTCATTGTCATGGACGCGGCACCAGTCTCCTCGCTCCCGGAAGATGACGGCACCTGGGAGGAGGACTGGGCCCTGTGTCTGTGCCTGGTGGAGGCATCCCTGCTGCGGTGCTCCACAGCGCCTTCTCCGCCCTCTTCTTCCATCGTCACTGTGGATAGGGAAACATAGAACATAAACATCAGGCTACTGAACATATGTGTGTATGTGTGTTTGTCACAATGCAAATGTACATCAGTGGTACTGTCAAAGGTCACAATCATCATCACCCTCCACTACACACAGGGAAGTGCCATTCACACACATTCACAAACATGTCTATCATTCACAACAGACATTCACATCCATTGACAAGGCACTGACACAAGATCATAATTCTGTATTCAGCTCACACACATCATGGGACATACACATCTCATTCACACACATCACCCGACAGTCATGAGGCAGGCCATGGAGCTTTCACGTCACAGTGCACTCAAGGGCAAATTGGCAGCGTGAGGCAATCACAAATCAAGAACTCAAGTAACATACGTGCAGAGTGTTGGGCAGTTACACACTCACTACTCAGACACACGCACATGTACACCATGCATGTCCATGATGATGACATAAGCACCTATGCGTCACACCTCTCACATGCCCCAGACCAGACACAGGTATGCAAACATGTGCGCATCGTTACATGCCGGTGCGCAACACAGACACCATTGATGTGGGACACGCTTGAATGGACTCTCATGCAGCACTGTCAGGGACATGCACACAGACATCTGTACAGGAGGCATGCCAGACATAAGGCCAAGGTGCACACTCCAGCCACATGTCAAAATGCACATGCTCAATGGTGGACAAGAACACATGAACCATTCAACTCCAGAAGGAGCACCAACTCCAAGACCTGGGGGTACAGCACAGGGTAGGCTCCAGGACCCACATCTCGTCGGTGGTCAACCGGCCCCGGCACCTCACTCGATCATCACCAGCCTTAATGAGGCACCGGGCCTTGTTGTGGGTCCTGGAATTGAAGTCTTCCCAGCACTTGTGGACATGATGGTAGTCGCGGGGTGCCAGCCCCTCTACATTGATGGCACCCACTATGTCCCCCTAGATCTTCTTCCGTCCTTCATTACCAACTTGCGATGGGCCGTGGAAGAGGGCATCATGATGCCCCAGGACTTGCTCTACCAGGATGCCAACTTCCCTGGGTGAGAAGCTGACAGCCCTCTGCCTCTCTGCCAGGGGGTTGCCACTTGCCTCAGATGGTGTGGTGTCAGACATGGCAACCCCTGAGGCAGGTGTGGGTGGGCAAGGTAGTCCTGGGGCTGGGCTGTGGAGCGGTGGAATGGCAGTCAGGAGTCTTCAGGATCAGCAGAGGTGGTCACAATGACAGGATCACTGGCAATGGCTGATGAGCAGGCACCAAAATGCAGGGCATGTGGGCAGCAGGCACACAGAGTGGGCTGGCATTAGCAGATGGCTCGTAGGAGGCAGCTTGGGCAGTTGGAGGCAGGTAAATGGCCTTGTAGGCAGGAGCGTGGGTTTTCCATATTCTTTTGCGTGGCCAGCCGGAAACAGAGTGACTCCGCACATGCGTAAACAGCACGTTAGTGTGTAATCAGAGGAAAGGCCCTAAGCACGTAAGTTACGTGACATGCGCTGGACGTTGAGCGTTGTCATTCAGTATCGGGTTAAAGGTCTGGGTAGGACAACAGTGCACTGTACATGCTTTTCGTGGGGACGGATGCGTGAACTTCATATTTTTGTGGGTTCACACACAAATAGGTCACTACTGTGGCAGTGCATACTTCTTGTTTTGGCGCAGGAGTTGCCTACGCGCAGACACATGTGTGATTTTTTTCATTCTACGAGACAGACAGTGAGTCGTGCACACATTTTTCCCCACTGTGGTTGCCCCTGTGTGACGCGTACACCATTTTCGAGGTCATAGTAGACTATGTGTTCCTCGCGTACACTTTTTTTGTGTTGTTGGGTGACACAGTGTACTGCAGGCTGTTTTTTACTCAAGGTGGGCTACTGAGGGGTCACATACACGTTGATTTTTGTTTTTCGGGTGCCTGAGCATTGCGCGACCTGTTATTTTTTCACCAGGGGTCACAGAGCTTTTCTGGAGCACAGTGGTACGTTTTCCATCACGTACCCTGGCCCCTCACTCCAATTTCCCAGGACATTTGTTGGCTGCACCTCCCATTGCGCTAGTCCATCAGTGCCATGACTGGGAGGGCAGCAAGTGGGAAGGGAGGCAAAGGTGGGTGACTTGCCAGAGGTGGGCGACGTGGCCAGGGTGGCCAATCTGGCCAAGGTGGGCGACGTGGCCAGGGTGGCCAAAGTGGTCCACATGGGCAAGGTGTGAAGGACCATGCAGGGAGAACTATGCCCCACACCCAACCGGGCCAGGGAGATGCAGCAGCTGCTGACATACCCAGCACCCGTGGTACCGGACAAGCAGTGCCATCTGCTGTCCAGAGTGTGGAAGCTGCAGGGGCAGCTGCGACTATCACTACCCAGGCTCAGGGTCAACCAGCCTGGACGGTAGTGGTCCCGGCACAGGGACAGGGTGACTCAATGGCCGATTTCCATGTCCCGAAGGCCAAGACACGTGCAAGTTTCAGGCACCGGCACCCGGGGATCTGGAGCAGCGGTGTCATCTGCTGTTCACACCGGCCAGCGTCTGGAAGCTGCAAGGGCAGCTGTAGCAACCGGAACCCTGTCTCAGGGACACCCAGCCAGGAATGGATTGGTCCCGGCCCAGTGTGACTCAGGGGCCAAGTCCCTTGTCACTAAGGCCAAGCACGTGTGGCGCAGAGTCCTGGCAACAGCACCCAGCTACTGATACCTGCAAGCTGACCTTCTGTAGTTACATTGGTGACTGATTCCATAGACCAGTCCACCTGTACTCCAGCCCCTACTGACCAGAGCAGTACATGCCACTCAGGGTCTGCACCACCTCACAAGAAGCAGAAGCATGCTCCAGCAGTACAGGCTAAGACACCAGACACGGCACAGGAGTCCCACACATCGAGAATGAGGAGTTTCTGTGATGAGGAACTGAAGATACTCGTGGACTACATGTTGGAACATGGCCGTGACATGCTGGTGCAGGCAGGGAGCACACATACACCTGCTCAGCGTATGACCCCCTGGCAGTGCCTCGCTGACCGTATTAGCGTCTTGGGCTATGAGAAGCGCACAGCTGGTGATGTTGTGAAGCGTTGGAATGACTTCCAACACCGAGCAAAAGACAAGCTGGCTTCAAAGTTTGCCTCTACTCTGGTGACTGACAGTGGGTCACCACCAGAGGACGATGAACTCACTGGACATGAGGAGATCACTGGTGTTTTCATTGCAGTGGAGCAGATCCAAGGCGTGGGAGACCTGCCAATGTATGAGGGAATGTCCGGTGAGTGGTGATGCGTGTGTGTACAGGCCATGTGTATGTTGCTTGGGTGATGTGTTATGATTGTCTGCCAGTTCAGGCTACATTGTAATGGCTGCCATGTGTGACCCATGTGATGTTGGACTGATACGTGCTTGTTATCATGCAGACTGCATACAAACCATATGCTGCACACAGAGGCAATCCTCATCACCACACCTGCTCCCTCCTTCCATGACACTCTCTGTCCAGCCTCTCTTGGCCCTATTCTTGCTCCAACCTGTGGTCGCGGATAGCCTGTGATGATCTTCCACTCAACAGTCGCCTTCTATCATCACATGACTGACGTCTCTGTGAGGTCACCCTGCAAGTTGCTCATCCTCAGAGGCATTCTTCCTTTCCTCTCCATCCCCCAGCAGCTCACTGTCTCCAGAGGACTGGTAATTCCTATGATGGACTACTGCAACAGGCTTTACCAGGATTTCTATGATTCTACACTCTTCCCTCTGCAACTCTGAAAGTCCTGGACTGTGTGAAAAGTCCTTTAGGCTTGGTGCAAGGTATCTCCCTAGGACTGTGATGATGGCACAGGCTCACAGTGGCTATGAGTGTTCATTCCTGAACCCTGTGCATTCATAGCAAGTCCCTATGGGTCCTGGGCCAGCAATTCCTTCAACTCCACCTCCAGTATTTACTTAATTATCATGGTCTTTGATCATCCCTTTCTTACTCCCTCAGGGTCAGTTGCTCCTCATGGAAATTAGTTTGTGGTTCACATCTGTGTTGAGCTGGGGCATCCCTCTAGTACAGCCTCCCTGCCTCTATGTAACTCGAGGTGTAGCTTCTCCGGGTCTGCAGGCACTTCTGATGCTTCCTCATGTGTTGTGCTTTCTGTCCTCCTCTCCCCTGTTGTAGTCCCAGATGACTGAGAGAATGCACTTGCCACCTGTCCACACTGTCTGCTACGACACGGTACTCTGAGCAACCATTGTAACCCATGCACTGCCTCCCAGCCACCCCCGCCCTTGGGGGTGGGGTTTACTGTATCCCTACAACCCACTACCAACACTTTACACATGATCACTGCACTTACCCTTACACTGCCATCAGGCCACGACATTGCATTACTGGATCTGTGTTTTTATTCATAGTTGAGGCCGTACCCATGTACTGCACTGCACCCACACACACACTTCTAAACCCTGTTGTCCCCTTCAATATGCCTATTCACTTGCGTGATGTCAATGTGACCTAGCATTATTGAATCCGTATGCCTGCCCTCACTGTATTACAACACCCTAGCGCTGTTGCACCCTGTGACACATGTGTGTTTTCTAATCGTGAATTCCATGAAATGTCATCTGGCATGCATTGTACATGGCTCATGGTCAGGAGTATTCAACTTCCATCTGAGGCTAGTTGACAATTCTGGCATGGCTATACTACGTGCCATCTGTGTATTGGCATCAGTCATGTTTGTGGAAGGACTATGCCAGTCACATGCTTGTGTGTGATGCAGGTGCTATGCAGTATATGTGTTATTTTACCCTTTGACACACATCCATGTCTGCTTTCAGGCGCCCCTTCCCTTTCATTGACACTGCGTGCGTGCCTGACTTTGTGTCATGTGTGGTGGATGGTGCGAGGTGGTGGTGCGAGGTGGTGGAAGAGGCTGCGGTAGGGTTGGCTAATTCCTTGCAGACTTTGAAAAGTGTGTCCGTGTTATTGGATACCGCAGAGATGCAGGCTTGTATAAAGACTCTTTTCTGGGAGCAGATGCAGAGTCTATACTGCCTGTGGAGGAGGCGGCAGGCCAGTTTGTCAGAGGGTGCGCCAGAGGAATCCCATTTCTATTTGGCTGCCCTGCACTTGTGTTTAACAGAAGCTGATTTAGAGTCATACCAAGAGTTGCACTTTTTGGTAGGCTTCAATCGTACCCTCATGACAGAGGCAAGAATATAAAGAGTATTGGAAACAGAGAGGTTAAAGTTTGAGAGGGCTGTGGCAGGGTGGGAGTCAGTCGCAGGAGTGGAAGGAGTATAATAGGTGGAGGCAAAGGCAGCTACTGAGACTCTTTTCATGGGTCAGATGACCTTGTAGACGGGAGGCAGTGCTGGGCTTACCTATGCAACGGGAGAAGAGAGCTTCAAGTGAGAAGAGAGGAGAAAATGATCAGTCCAGAAGAGAGAAGTAGTGAGAGGGATGGATAGCGGAATGTCAGTTGAGAAGAGAGCATCCAGGGTGTGGCCAGCGCTGTGCGTTGGGCCAGACGGTAAGATGGAAAGAAAGGGAGAGTCGCAAAGGTTGCATAAAGGTCTTAAGGAATCAGGTGAGTCGAGATGGATGTTGGGATCACCCAGTAGGAGGAGATGAGAAGAGGAGGAAAGGAGAGAGGAGGCCGGGTCAGCCCATTACGAAAGGAAGAGGGAGGGCTGACCAGGTGGCTGATAGAAGGTGGACAGCAGTAGTGAAGAGCTTGGAGAGAGGGACAGCCTGCAGATCAGGCACTCAAAGGATCAGTAGGCCTGAGTGGGAATGACAGACACAGGGATACACTCAGGGAAGATCAATGCTACTCCCCCACCTGGTCTGTTTGGTCTAGGAAGAGAGAGTATTGTGAAGCCTTCTGGGAGAAGTGTGTCAAAGCTTGTGACAGAGCAATCCTTGAACCAGGTTTCAGTGATGGCAAGATCATCACAATCCAGGAGTTCAAGGAGGTTGCAGATGTCAGAGGAGTGTTTGACAGCTGAGCGAGTGCTTACCATGGCAATGTGGAGCAGCTTGCAATCAGTGAAAGACTTATGGGGGGAGCAGGGGACAGTGGGCCCCCCTAAGTAACGATAGTACCTGAGGGACAGAGGTAGAAGGGGGCAGAGGAGCCAAGGCGGGTAAGGGAGACGGGACCATAATGGGTGAGGAGGGAGCCGGTGCGGGAGGCACCACAGGGGGCAAGGGAACCCCACATACAGTGTTAGTGGGTGACTGGTTCACCCAAGAGGAGAAGGCAGATGGGATTGTCAATGTGTGGGGTGGTGGCAAGAAAGCCATGGCGAGGGTAGAATGGTGGTTAGGAGGTGGCAAGGGAGCCAAGGTGGGCACAGCTGGCATGGGAGCCAGGGCAGCTAAAGGAGCTTGTGCAAAAGGTGGAGGGAGGTTGATAAGGCGGGGGAGGAGCCTATGAAAGAGTAGAAGATTGGTTTGAGGACCCTGGACCATGATGGTACCATTCCAGTAGACATTGAGGATGACCCTGGAGGTGGAGAGGGCAAGAATGACCTTGCAGCGGGTGCCACCATTGATGGGCAAAGAAGAGAAAGGAAAGAGAAGAGCAATCATATGGCGAGTCCATAGGACGGGTGAGGGAACGACAGAGTATGTCTGTGAGAGTCTCTCTGGCAGAGGTAATGACATAGGTGCCTGCATTTGGAAGGCCTGCGTTAGAGCTCAGTATGTCCTTCTTGAGGTTCTTCCTGACAGACTTAGTAAGGGGTGAAGGATAAGAGATAGAGAAGCAGTTTGAGAAGATAGGAGAGATAGATAGCGCCGTAGCAAACTGCAGAGAGTGAGGTACACTTAACCAGGCTGAGGCCACAGAGGCGCAGCAAGAGCAGAAGGTAGAGGGGGGGGGGACAGGGAACAAGACTGGGAGAAAAACAATGGGAGCTGGGGGAGGTAATATGCACAGAAAAACAGTGAACACACAGAGGAAGGGGACGTAGTGGGTGTATGGCTGAGGGGAATAACAGCACAGAGGGACAATGGGACTGAGGAAGGATGAGGGAACCAGTAGCAGACTAGACAGAGTACAGAGGGGTGGATTTGTTACACATTCTCATGAAAAGCAGGTTATGCACACAGCTAAAAACAAATGTAAACAGGAGCAGGACAATCAAGATGGGCACACACCTGAAAACGAATTTAAATAGCAGCAGGACAATCAAAGTGATAAATATTTTAGAGGAGTCATCGATCTGACCATGCTAACCAGAGCTTTTGCCTCAACTTCCACTGCCTCCGATGTCGACGCCCGAAGACCTGGATAACCCAGCAGGTAGTCCATGGGGTTACCAGCCACTGCATCGAAATGGACAGTTACCATGTAATCTGACAGTTGCAATCAAGTGCTCTAATGGGAGTGGTGTGCGAAGAAATGACCCTTGGAAAATTGGCAGTAGGGGTTTTGGGTCCATCACGATCATGTTAGGATGATGAAAAATGTAAAGGTGGACATGACGACACCACAACAGACCAAGGAACACCTCACACTCTATTTGTGAGTGTCGCATTTCTGTTCGTATCAATGCTTTGGGAGCCCCCACTCTCTGCACCCTCTATTCCAGGGTAAAGGGCCTTCCTTCTTTCCTTATGTGGCTCCTGAAATTCCTGGCCTGTTTAATATACCAGGGGACCCCAGGCTCCATCTAGCCCATGTGTCTCTGGAAATATTGTTTTTAACTAAACCCTGTCATGCTTTTCTTCTATTCTTTGTCCCACTGCTGAGATCCCACACAGTAACATGTAAAATGTGACTTGGAAGCAATGGTCCTCACAAAATGAACAACTTATCAAAGTGCAACACATCACACACATCTATGACTCCAAGAAATCAACGGCCTACAGAAGGACAAACATATGATACATAGATTTAAGAGAAAGCTATATTTCACATGGGCCTGCAGTATAAGAATATTGTTACTCTCTTGCCAACATGGACTAGGGGAAAAGCCATATAATTGCTGTCATTTCTTCCATAAAGCTGTGGCCCTGAGGGCAGTTGTCTATTTCATGCATGCCTTTGAAGGACAATAGAGGTTGTGTAGAGTGTGAGACATATGAGCCACAGCGACATTCAGAGGGACCAGTCTGTTGGGAAGTGTCTGGATTTTCCTCAGGCTGAGGCTTAAGGAAAGTAGACATTAAGGTGAAGTAGTCCCTCCGTGAAGCCTATCCCTTGACATTGACCGGGGCCAGCAGCACCGACCTGGTAGTGATGAACTTGCACACGAAATCAATAAGAGAATTGCAAGGTCCTCTCCTTTCCTTATGTAACATTAAAAAACGAAAGTACTGGCTTAGAAACCCTAAACTGTGCTTCATATGAGACTGCAGGATGTGGTTTATAATAATATTTAGAAGCAAAGCAGGAATATGTCCTGTCAGACACTACAGTCATGTTTGTGTGCCAGGATATGCATGTCAGACCATCACATGGGCTGTGTAGCCTCTCGCACACCACCTGTGCTGAAATTACACAAATGATCATCTTATCTATACCATTTATCCCTCTTTATCCAAAGTTGCCACTGAGATCAGCTGGAAATTCAGCAGTCGAGGTGTACAGGACACAGCTTAGCCCCAGTCAGACCAGCATGTGCTGTTGAGTGCTGTGTTCAGCAGTGTGTTACTTACTTCAACCCAGTGTTGCCACAAACAAAGGGACTGTCTGAGGCACAGCTGAAGATCTTTGCAGATGTAGAAAGAAAATCCTGCTCAAATACGAGAGTGCAGGTGTCCGCCTCTTTTTGCTAGAGACTCCCACGATATTAGGGACACTTGGCAGCTCTGTTGACAGGCACCGCAAAGTACAAGCTAAGTACTGTTGGCTGTTCGTGACACTATCCCGGACTAACGTTTCTGATTGCCTACGCATTTCAGATGTATTGAATCCGGATCGGCACTCGTGGCGTGCTGTTTATTTCAGCCCTGGAGGACATCTTTGCTGGAGACACGCGAAGTGCCTGACCCTCCATTCAGGAAGTAGGAGGTGACTTTTGTACTTGCACGTAGGGCTCATAGTGGAGTCCATTGAAAACTGTGTGCCCGCAATCATATCCATACTTGGAGCCCATTGAAATCTGTATAGCCTTGGGATGGGTTAAAACTGAGAATTAATGTTCTTATTTTTTTGAAGTCATATATCTAAAACCCCTTATTTATTTATTTATTTAGTTCATAGGGTGTGTGTTTGGGAGGTTGGCCCCGCCCTTGGTTTTGTGTCAACGATCCGCCTACTCCAATAAATACCGGCACCTTGGCGCACCCGCGCCGCGCACCGCAAAGTACAAGCTAAGTACTGTTGGCTGTTTGCGGTTCTCGGTGCGAGGTGCCTATCCCCAAGCCTATGTGATTATTGATTTGGGATCTCTGTAATAGATTGGAACGCTCCAAGCAAGTTCCGTCAGGCCCATCGTTCCCTCTTTGCCTCGGAGCAGAGTGGAGCCGAGAGGTGGGAGAGGTGTATTTCGGCCATCCTTTAATTTTTCTTGACTTGCGCGGGTGAGGGTGCATGTGGTTTCATGGTCATGTCTTTGAAGGCAGGCATGCCAAAGGGCATATGTCCACTTAGCGCACCGTGTGTGGCGAGTCGGACGAGTAATAATGTCATAAACTGTCATTTAAGTAATACATCCACGCCAAAGGTTTTGCGAAAGGCAAATAAGGTGAAAACCGTCTTAAGTCATGGGACGGATATTAGAAAATTCTGCAAAGATCCATTACCGCCAAGGATCCAACCGCCCTTGGCCGGGGGGGCGGGTGTAGGTACTCAGCCAATTACTATTAATGACTCCAATGTAAATGTGATTGATGCCTTGTCTAGGAGAAATGGTAATCATGGTAAACCACAACAGCAGGAAACAAATGTAAGTAAAAACAACATCACGTTGGGCACAGTCCCGAGGCCATAATGGCAAATCTGAATATTTCAATAACGGACACTAGTTTGCTGAATTCGGTGCAATGTACAGCCGTTAATAATGCCTCTAAAGTGGTAGTGGATGGTGGTGAAAAAGATGATGCCATAATTGATTTGAACTTGCTTAATTCTGGGTTTTCTGCACAATTGCTCACAGATAATTTATCGAAAACACCTGATATGTTTTCTACTATTGGTTCTGGTTATTTGAGTGTAAATGTGTCATATTGTGCTCCAACTCTGAGGAAATGTGTTACTCCATATGTGTGTGTAGATGAGGAGGCACCAAGCTGTGGGGAGGTAGGGCAGGAACCAACAGTACCCAATGATGTGGAACCATTGCAGAAAATAGAAATAGGCAACCAGGTCCCAAATAGTGTTGTACTTATGGAAATTGCGCTAAAAGCTACTCAATTTTCATTGGCTGTGCTGTTTAAATTATATGATACCTTGGCTAAACAGGTCCGTAAGCAAGCCCTTCAAATTGAGCATTTGCTTTTATGGCAAAAGAAAGCTATGCACAAATTGAAATTGAAAAGTGATAATCCAAGTATAACGCGCCCTGATCTAACTACATGTTCAATAGCAGGGAACATGGGTGTTGGGGCGGGGTACAAACTTATCCCACAAATGGATTGTATTATAGGTGAGGTGTTGGAATGTAATGTGCCTGACAAAATAGCTACGCAGGAGGGTAAGTGTACAGAGAATGAAGTTGTAGGGAGGCGATTCGCTAGTGACACTGTGATGAAGGAAGACAAAGTTGCCTATACAGTCTTCACCAAACAGGCAAAAAGTGGTACAAAGCAGAGTAACCATATGAGTAAAAAGCTACCAAAAAATCAACCAATGCCAACAAATAAGAAGGGAGCTAAAATACGAACATTTATCAAAAAGTTAAGCATTCCAACTAACAATACAATCACAACTGCTCAAGCTATTGCAAAAAAATATCACATGCGTACTTACTCAAAGGTTGATCGAACGGGAAGTGGTTCATTGGAAACAGTACTAGCACATGCCCCCCCTTGATGCTCTGGTTGATGAGGTAACAGATCAGAATCTCTGGACTGGGTCTAAGACGGATAAAGCTCCAATTGAGAAATCCTCTAATTCTGGGGAAGTGAGGACCACTGTGCCGGGCCTCAATATAAGAGATTTCCATCGCCAGGAGATAAGAAAGGCGGTAGATGCCTACATGAGTAGCAATTTGGTGGTTAACATGGATAAGCCGGAGCCAATGCCCTCATGTAAAAAGATTAAAAGTGTTAGTTTTAAAGAACAAAGGGTGGAAACAAATTTTGTCCCACCCATAAACATACCTACAACAATAGAGTTAAATAATTTGACTTTGGGACTGGGAGAGAACCATATGGTAAATCCAGAAATCTGCCAAAAGGCCAAAGAGTACATAAGTCCTGTAATACCTCAGAATTCCTTGATCTCACAGATTACGCCAGAATTTTTAAACACTATACAAAATGCTTTGAGTACCGGTGGCAGACAAAGAAGTTCCATGCCCTCAATGGCAGCGGGTACAAAAGTTGGGTCGGCGACTAAACCCGCGACCATGAAGAGAAAATCGCTGGCAAATTATTCATTGAGGCTGTCTTGTAACGCCTCTCCGGCAGTGCAATATGAACTAAATAGAAGAGCTATTTTAGCCATATTCTCGGATATACGAAGTCTTGAGGACATTTGTTCCACAGACTTGGAGCTGAGGAATTCCCGGACAAAGGGAATCGCCAATGTGTAAGAATATGGATGAATTCGAGGTTGGTGCAAAATACAATCTGGCTTGCTAAAACTGATTTGACATTGTTGGGATTTACAGTATTCACTGAAACAACTGCAAATGTCGAAATCAAAAATGAGGTACTACTGAATTACAATCTCAATGGTTCTAACCTTGCCTCACGGAAAAGAAATACTAAACAGGGTGAAGTGTGTAATTGTAATCAAAGAAAAGATCGAGCCTAACTAGTACGATCAGCCGCAAATAAAAATCTGGCATTAATTAGTTGGAATACAAGGGGCTTTGTCCATCTGTTAAATAATGACAACAATGATCTAGTGCAATTCGACATAATTATGTTACAGGAAACATGGCTAATGTCGGTACCTGTGTGGGATGGCTTTGATCTTTTTTAAAATCCTGCATCACAGGCTTTGCACGGAAGACCGACGTCTGGCCTACTCATAGCCATTAAATCTAAAGGGGGGATCTGCGCGTAGGCATGGGAAACGCCGAATGAATTTCTCCAAATGGTTACAGTAAAAGTCAACAATGAATCGTATGGGCTGATAAAGGTCTACTGGAATCCAGTGGGAATATCGGACGGGTCCTTTATCAAATCATTTGGAGACCTATGTAGTCTTATTGCAATGGACTCATCAATTTCACGAATTATAATTGCTGGAGATTTTAATTTGGATTGCACCAATGACTAGCCCTTAAAGTATAATCCAAGACTGAATAAATGGGCTGAATTGTCTCATCAAATAATTTGATACGGTTGAATGGTGCTTTTCCTTCCGATATTCCCCCTCATCCAACTTGGCATCGTGGTGGTAGTGTTTCTATAATTGACTTTATTTATGTGAATATGAATATGTTTGAGGGGATCAATAAGTTTTGCATTGTGGAAAATACACAGAGTGATCACAACCAACTTGTGATGCAATGGACAGTCAGTGGCGAACCAACAACCGGACAAAAAAAATCTAATGAGAGTAAATCTTGTTGTAAATAATAATGGTAATAGGCTATGATGGTCGGAGAGATCGTTAAAATGGCTCAAAGATCAACTTGAAAGTCAAAGATGTACAGGGGGGAATAATTTGCAGCCGTGTTATGCTGACATGTTTCAATACCTTCAAGCCGACGGAAGAGGCAAAGGAGGGTGTAGGGATCACCTAGATCGTCCCCAGATACATGTGTATGATGCTGCCACCAGAGCAAGGAAGGCTGAGTATCGGCGTCAAATAAGGGCAGTTAATTGTTTGACCTTGAAGGAAAGAGGACTTGCGTTGGCCCATATTAAAACAACATATACAAATTGGCTCAGAGCTACTAGAGGACTTAGACTGCAGCAGGATGGTGAAAATATGCTGGCGAAAATACAGTCGAAAAACCTAGCACAAATCTGGGTCTTATTGAGTAAGTCAACGCATTACAAAACATCATGCAAGCAAATAATGTTACCGAGCAGGTGTTGTGTGCCCATATATTGGAGTATTATGCAGCCCCTTCCAACTCGATAGTGACTATTCCGCAGGATCTGGGTCCTTTTTTCCAAAAGTATGATCTGGAAGATATTAAATTCTTCATAAATAAAATCAGTAACTCAGGTGCCTGTGGACCTGATGGGTTATCAAATAGGACCTTCAAAAAGCATCCTGAGCTATGGGCCAGGATACTCTTTGAAATATTCAGGTTAATCAATATGAATCAATCCTTGCCTGCCTCCTGGACGCATACTTTGTTGGTCCCTATATATAAAAAAGGTGAACGCTCGAGCCCGTCAAGTTATAGACCCATTGCGTTACTTGATGCGCCTGGCAAGACTTTTACCAGATTGGTGTTGAGAGACTTCAGAGAATGGACATTGAAGAATGAGCTACATGACCCCTTTCAAACGGGCTTTGTAGCTGGGTTGGGTACAATCCCAAATCTTATGGTACTAAATATGCTAAAAAATAAATATGCTAAAAAGAACCAAGTGCTGTATATAGCGTACATAGACTTTCAATCTGCTTTTGATTCGATTGATAGGAACATCTTGTATCAAAAACTAGTACAACACAATTGCCCTCAGTCGTTACGGTTGCTGATTATGCGCTTTCACAATAACACCACAGTACAAGTAAGATTAACCTTGGATGGAAAACTGTCTGACAAATTGAATACATTCCGAGGGGTAAAACAAGGTTGTATATTGGCCTCATCAGTCTTTAACTTTTTCTTGTTAGAATTAGGCACGGAGATAAGATCTCTGAAATGTAACCCACCAAAATTAGGGACAGAAAAAATCTCGCCCTTATTGTATGCGGATGATCTTATTCTCTTATCCCAAACTCCAGCAGGGTTACAGCGGTTGCTTGATAAGTTGAATGACTTTGTGATGAAAAACAATCTAATCATTAATTTGCCTAAAACACAGATTATGGTTTGTCGTCCACATCCTAAGACTAAATTCAAAAATTACAAGTGGCAGCTACAAAACAGAAGTCTTTCTAAGGTAGAGCAGTATCGATACTTGGGTCTAATTTTTGCAGTCCCAGTGTCAAATAAAATTAATGAACTTGAGAGATATAATAAACTTGAGACGCTAATCCAACAAGTGAAAATGTTAAAAGGGAAATTTGGGAAATTTACTGTAAGTCATATAATGACTTTTTACCAACAAAAGATCATCCCTACGATATATGGAACTGAGTGTCTAATTGTGGCAAGTATAAGCTGGCAAAAATGTGAATCCCGGTTTTGGAAAGAGCTACTGATGTTACCAAAATCCGTCCCGCTGCCATTGATTAGGCATGAATTGGGCTTATTATCCCTCGAAGTACAAGTGAAGTGGAAAATGGCTGCCACACTGAGAAAAAGCATTTTAGGTCTAAAAACCTCGAATCTTTTGGGAATTATGGCAAAACATCTGCTTGCTCATGATCAGGTTTTTACCAAAGAATGGTGTGAATATGTATTGCACGGGTTGGCCGATGCATCAATAACATTGGATTTATTGCTTGAGAATCCTGATCGAGCAAAAGCCAAAATATATCAAAATGATTGGATTGTAAATCGGAATTTATGTTTTCGATATATTGACTTTAAGTCCAATCCATTTGTACATAAGCATTTTCGAAGTATGGCAGACTATCTCTCCAAATTCCCTAACCCTCAAATGCGTAACCTATACCAAAGGTTCACGCTGAATCTGTGGCCAACACGTGAAATCCTGGTGAGAAGAAGGATGATTTGGAATATTGTCGCTTCAGTAGGAACAAATTCAGCAAGGAAAATTTAGAACATGTTTTAACTAAGTGCCCTAACCTAGAGCTGAGGAGTAGACACTTCAGTAAATAATTTGTAAGTTCATGTAGTAACATGGAACCAGAGGCAGTGTGGCACCTTTTATTTAATAATGGAAAGCTAACGGTTCGTATAGCAATCATTCATTTTTTATTGACCATTTTTCCGGATATAATATAATTTTGATTGATGCTTGATTTTAGAGGGTGATTGCTTTGTGCTGCTGAAATTTTATTTGGTGTTTTCCTTGCATGAATTATGAATTATGACTTATACTTGTATGAATTATGAATAGTATGAATTATGTTTTGAATAGTATGAATTATGACTTGTATGATGTCATAAATGTGTATAGTAATGAAATGATGATGATGTAAACATTTAAACGGATGATTTTATTATCCAATACAAATAAAAAAAATATATAATAATGTAGGGGGCACTCCATGACACGATATGGAATACATTGCCAGAAAAAAGGGACTAGCCAGAAATGCTGTTTGATGGTAAACTCCATTGAGGCAGTTGGTACTGTGGTAGAGTCCAGATTGTCAATACTTTCTTTCAGGAAAGTCATGATTCTATTAAAGACACAGAGGCTCATATTATGCATACTCTTCTTTATTAAAACTAAAGCAGCAATCTTAAAAAGAAAAAAACATTAAACAAAAATCAAAGAAAAAAACATTTACTGTGTCAATGTAGTCTTTGCAGTTTGAAACTCTATTGCCCTCAGGCATGACACTTGTCCTAGTCCATGAATCACAGCGTTATGGTCCTATCACCTCACAATTCCTCATCCACAATTCCTCTTTCTTTCACTGTCTCGCTGTAGCTTCCTAATGAATGACTCCATCTCGAACAGGGTATAGCGAAGAACAAAACCTGTAATGAACCGCCTCCAACTCCAGCAGGGATCCGCCGTGTGTTGTCTGCCTGTTTAGTGTCCGCACCTGCTGTCAGGTTCCCTTGGAGGTTCAGCAGATTCCTTCTTAGATAAGTGACTATAAAATTACTGACAAATGCAACTTGTTATGACATATGATTGATGGGAAATTGATCAGTTAGTTAAAAGAACTTTTAAACAGAAGAGGTGATTGAGCAAACATAAGACTGTCAAGTAAAGTTTAGTCTTTAATGGAAAGTCAATACTGATGTTTCAAAGGGTCGTTCATTTTCTACAGGGACAGAGACAGTGCCCCAGCTTTGAGTCTGTGATAAACCGCAGGAACTCCATTCTCTGCTGTGGCCTGGTCTCGGAATTGATGAGAAACCCCAGTTTCTCTAGGAGACTCATCATTGGGACCATTTGCTCTGGTAGCCGCATCGGATCCTTCGCCATGAGACAAATATCCTCGATGTATAAAATCAGTCTGACTCCTGAGTAGCTTTGTGAAGCACCAATGTGCTGAAGTTAGTCCGAAAAGGGAGACACATAAACTCTCACCTTTGCCATCACCAGAGGAATTCTAAAAATTGCTGGTGCATCTCAGGAATGGGTACTGCTAGATAGGCATCCCTCAAATCTATGCAGGTTAGCCAGTGCCCTTTCCGCAAAATGTCCTTGAAGAGATGGATTTCCTCCATCTTGCAGTGTCGGTACACGAGAAAGGCGTTAAATTGTCTGAGATTATCACCGGCCTGACCTTTTGCTTCTGTTTCACCAGTAAGACATTGCTTAGGAAGCGTTGCGCCACCTGCTGCGCTGGCCTTATCGCCATTTTCTTTAGAAACTCTCCTACTTCCTTGTCCATGAGGCTTTGTTCCTCCTCTGTGTTTAGGGAGAATTCTCAAAATGTGCTAATTTCCCATATCTTTTGAGACCCCCAGCAACTTTGCTGGATTTCTAGGATTTGATTTTTCTACCTGGGAAGAGTGTGAGCCTTTTTTTCCCACTCTTCCATGTATTTTGATGTGTGTTTTACTTTTGTGTTCTTTGGTTATGGTGTTTTAAAACAACTCCATAGGCATCATCTTTTTCTTTGTGTCACACAACACCTTCAGTGTAGTGGCAAAGGGGTGTCTTTCAGACTCCCCAAGGTTTAAACACTTTCTCTGGGACTGACTATTGTCTCCAGAGCATGTAAAGTTAAATTGACTTTACTAGTCTCTTTATATTTACTGACCCAACACGCACTATCTTCCTATAGAGTACTGGAGGGGTTGCATAGCATCCCCTGAGCCAAAACACTCATGTAACAGTGAAATGTTACCCTTTCCTACCGTGGCTGGTGGCAGTGGTTTAGATCAAACTACCATGATTTTACCAGACCGCGAACAATGGTAGCAAAAAATCGGGTCAGCCATGTTTTTCAAGATGGCGCCCAAGACGCATCTGTAAAAACAGACTCCGGTCGACTTTTTTCGCGGTTTCTTTTAGGAAAGGTCCTTCTTGTGTTTAACCAGGTTTGGTCCCTTTTTTCATTGTCCTTTGGTGGGTTTCAGTGCTGAAGCCCTCCTCTGGCGCCTCAGTGTCTGGGGTGAACAGGATGTGAAGGAGGTGCCCGAAACTCCCTGTGCTTAGTCTCCTAGGAGACCTGAATGCACTCTGCCGTGATTGGCTGGCTGGCTGTCCGGCAACGACAGCCACCCTGCTGTGTGAGTGACAGCCAGGCTGGAATGAATGGGGGAAAACTGTTTAAAAGCAGGTCTCTGGGACTTGGAAAGCAGAGTCGACCACTGGAACGAAAGAACAAAAGACGAGCTGAAGGAAGAGGACTGCTGCAACTCCTGGACGACCGGTGAAGCCCTGCTGCAGGTCCGAATTGCCTGAAACTCCATCGACAGAGAAGCCCTTCAAGGTTAACTTCTTCCCTCGAATTTGGTGGAACCAACCAACTCACAAGCCGCCTGGAAACCGTCCCCTCCTGGTCGAATTTTCTACAAAGTGCTGTGGAAAACCGGATAGCCACTGGGAAGGATACCAGTTTGTGTTCTTTAAGGCACTCATACCTTAAACCGACGTTTAGCTAAGCTTGTGGCCTCGTCCCTGGGCAGTGCAGGAACCTCCCGACGTCCTCCTTCTTGTCCCCACGACTGAAGCACAGGAACAGCGAGGTCTGCCCGAACTGCCAGGAACAACTGCCTCAGCTACAGCTCTTCTTCACTTTAAAGGTACTGTGAAAACCCGGTCCGGAACTCTTTTCGACCACAGAGAAAGTTTGTGAAACTTTCCCCTCTTTGAAGGCTGGTCCTTCCCTAAAAATGTGTCTTCACCTGGCTGAATTCTTCTAAAAACCGTGGCCAAGACTTAACTGTTATCTACCAGAACTGTGCTATCCTATACAAAGACTCTGAACCATTGACTTTGACCCAGTCCTATCGAATTTAATTGCTGGTTGTAGTTAACTGAAACCCTTTGCCCTACATATGAATGTATTTGGGCTGCATTTCTTATAACCTTGTCTTTTTAAAGTAACTGAAGTGCCATTTTGCTCCCACTTCACGGGAGCTGAACTTGTTCAGTAACTTATTGGTTGTGTATTGTGGTGTATTAGTGTATGATATTAAGCTGCTTTTGCTAGTGTAATGTTTTCTAATTGACTGTGTAAATAAATGTGTATTCTTTTACCAAGAAACCTTGAGTTCAACCACTGTATTTGTTGGTCCCTTTGTGTAACTTGTTCTACTGCTCACTTCAACTCTTGAGATAAGTCTGGCTGCTCAGCCAATGCTACCACATAACTGTGTAGTACAGGCTTGTACCAAAGGTGAAATGGTACTGACACTTGTAGTCTTAATTGCATGTAGTGTTCCCAAAGGGCACTGCATGTGATTCTGCCTAACACTCTGAAATTGCGAAAGGGTGCTGCAGTTTAGTTTGTGCTCTTTAAAAATTACAGACAACACCCCTGCACAGTCTCTGCGACCCAAGAGTCCACGGTAAGCTCCTCCCAAGCGCTAAGGTGCATCGCTAGCCTACCAACTATCGCGGGAATTGCGCCTTGAAACACTTGTGTATAGGGGCGTTACAAATGCCATATCATATCATATCATTGCTTGCTGCTGCGCTGTGTGCATACGACTGTACTCTCACATGCTGCTGCAGTGCCAACCCCGACCCCTGCCTCTTCCACGGGAGGGGAAGGAAGGATTCAGCCTTCTGTCTTCCTGCTGTCACTAGTTGTTTCCTCTATAGGGCCTCTGGCCTCCTCAGTGGCTAGCGGAGACACCTCTGCTTCTGCCACCCTGGCAGATACACAGGGCACAAACACTCTTTTTTAACAATGTCTGACCTTTGTCCAGAGCAGCAAAGGTGTTAAGAAATCTGGACATGTCTTTAACAAATGCTTCTCTAAACAAAAGCCCTTTAGCTGCTGCAGTGGCCTCAGAAGATGCCAACTCCCTGAGTTTCAGGTCGATCTTTACTACAATAGATCGTCTGCACTCCGCTGCTATTGTACAATTGGTATTACTTATTAAACAAACTGTCTTTGTGCCCAATTAGCCAGAATATGCACATCCATAGGCAGGGCCTCTTTGGTCTCTTCCACCCTTTTAATGATCTTGGCCAATGGACCTATGGAATCGGGGAGTATGTCCTGGCATGCTATCCATGAGCGGTCAATGCCCTTTTCAGGTCCTTGGTGTGCTTCACCATGAATGAGTCCACCTCCAGAGTGTCCGCTACTTTATCCGGCAGAGAAGGTCTGCGATATTGTGCCTTCAATTAGCCTCTCACCTCCCTATTTAAAGGCGTGCGCAGTCACTTGCTCAAGACCCTTTTGGCCTTAAGTGAGAGCTTCCCTTCCATGGATCTCGGGTGGAGTAGCAGGTCTGGATGAAAGGGGTCGACCAGGGAACTATCTCTGCATTTCTAAACGCTCTATTTGTGCCTTTTGCACGGTTCTCCTTCCTGAGGAGTGGCCAAGCTCACAGAAAGGTGAGAACTCTCAGTGCTGCTGGAATCCCATTCAGTGCCCTCTTGGTCTTCCTGTGGGTTAAGGGGTATGTCACCTTGTCCCTTCCATCACGCCTTTCCCTTAGCATGCCTCTCTTTTGTGTGTCCTTTGCGTGATTCGGACAGTGGTTCGCCACTGGCCTTATGTTCCTCCTGCCATTGTCTCTTGCAGGCTTTGGGCCTCACAGCTGTCGGCCCTTGCAAGAAGGTGACCCAGCCCAGGAGACAGTCCAGCTTATGGGATAGCGGCCCTATGCCTGCCCATGCTGCTTTGTCCATTAGCTGTCCCAGAGAGGGGTCCTGCAAAATGTTTGAAGGCCCTTACCTGCTTTACTCGCTATCAGAGGATTCTACTTATACCCAGGCCATATTGTGTAATGCACAGGAGACAGACAACTAGCAGCCGCAAGGTGACATACAGGCTTTTTATTATTAAATTTAATTTATAACATCTCTCAATGGTCTTGAGACTATTTCTTCACTTGTTTAATGTCTTTGAAGTAATTTAAACAGTACAGTTTACATCAGCTAGTCCAAAGATTGATGACATGCTGTGGCATGCTGGAGTTCCAAGGGGCTGAAAGTTATGAAATATAACACAAGAGGCTAAGAGGTAAGATGCCTGAAGTAATTTTGAAGCAATGAAAAAACTGATTTGAAGCAGATATAAAGAAATATTTAGGTGGCATGCCATGTTAAAATTGACACTGAAAAGGAACTTTCAGGCCCTGGTGTTTAAATAGGTCATAAGAACTAGCACCAGAAATTTCCCATCTAGAGCAGTGGTGCAATGGTAGAGCTTCAGACTACAGTGCACGAGGTAGAAAGCTCTAGGAATCTGTCAAAATTCAATGTTTTCTTTTTTTTTTAAATTTGATTTATAACATCTCCCAATGATTGTGAGGCTTTTTACTCACTTGTTTAATGTCTTTAAAGTCATTTAAACAGTAAATTTGACATCAGCTAGTCCCGAGAGGGGTGACATGCTGGAGTTCTAAGTGCTTTCAAACATTCAATTGCAGAAAGGTATGAAACATAAGACAAGAGACTAAGAGGTGAGATGCCTGAAGTAATTTTGAAGCAATGAAAACACTGATTTGAAGTAGATATAAAGACATATCTAGGTGGCATGCCACGTTAGAATTGACACTGAAAAGGGACTTTCAGGCCCTGCTGTTTGAATAGGTCATAAGAACTAGCACCAAGGACTTCCCAGTTAAGCATTGGGGCAATGGTAGAGCTTCAGACTACAGTGCACAAGGTTTAAAGTTCTCGGAAGCTGTCAAAATACAAATTTTTCTTTTTAAAAAAAATTTGATTTATAACATCTCCCAATGATGGTGAGGCTTTTTACTCACTTGTTTAATGTCTTTAAAGTCATTTAAACAGTAAATTTGACATGAGCTAGTCCCGAGAGGGGTGACATGCTGTGGCATGCTGGAGTTCCAAGTGCTTTCAAACATTCAATTGCTGAAAGGTATGAAACATAAGACAAGAGACTAAGAGGTGAGATGCCTGAAGTAATTTTGAAGCAATGAAAACACTGATTTGGAGCAGATATAAAGACATATCTAGGTGGCATGCCACGTTAGAATTGACACTGAAAAGGGATTTTCAGGCCCTGCTGTTTGAATAGGTCATAAAAACTAGCACCAGACATTTCCCATGTAAAGCGTTGGTGTAACTGTAGAACTGCAGACTACAGTGCATGACGTCCAAAGTTCCAGGCAGCTGTCAGAATCTAATTCTTTTTTTAAATTTTATTTATTAACATCGCAAAATGATTGTGAGGCTTTTTACTCACTTGTTTAATGTCTTTAAAGTCATTTAAACAGTACATTTGACATGAGCTAGTCCCGAGAGGGGTGACATGCTGTGGCATGCTGGAGTTCCAAGTGCTTTCAAACATTCAATTGCTTAAAGGTATGAAACATAAGACAAGAGACTAAGAGGTGAGATGCCTGAAGTAATTTTGAAGCAATGAAAACACTGATTTGAAGTAGATATAAAGACATATCTAGGTGGCATGCCACGTTAGAATTGACACTGAAAAGGGACTTTCAGGCCCTGCTGTTTGAATAGGTCATAAAAACTAGCACCAAAGATTTCCCATACAAAGCGTTGGTGTAACTGTAGAATTGCAGACTACAGTGCATGAGGTTGAAACTTCTAAGCTGCTGTCAGAATCCACATTTTTTTTAAATTTGATTTATTGACATCGCAAAATGATTGTGAGGCTTTTTACTCACTTGTTTAATGTCTTTAAAGTCATTTAAACAGTAAATTTGACATCAGCTAGTCCCGAGATTGGTGACATGCTGTGGCATGATAAGTGCTTAAACTGTGCATTTGCTGAAAGTGTTTCAATATAAAACAATCCCACAATGATTGAGAGGGTATTTCACTTGTAGAATGTGTTTGAACTCCTTAAAACTGCACATTTTGCATCAGCCAGTCCAGAGATTGGTGGCATGCTGTGGCACGCTGTGGCATGTGCCACATGTCACATTCGGCTCCTACCCCTTCTCAGACCAGGAGTGCCTGGGGGACGGAGCAGTGGGTGAGGGTGGCCTGGAAGGTGAAGAGGGGGAAAAGGGAGTGATGAACAGGGCACTCCCCACAGGAGGCAGGACCGGCACATGGAAAAGCTGGGAGCCTGAGGAGCTCCCGACACCCCCCCTCTGGTTTCCTACGCTCTGGGCCACATAGGAGGCTGAAAGGAAGCTTTGTCTCTCACGGCGGTGGGGGGCCTTGACTGACAGGAGGAGCACCTTGAGAGGCAGCTGAAGGGGGGCCCTGGGGGCACCAAACGCCAGAGGAAAGCAGGCGAGCGCCTCGGTGCCCATACAGGACATTGGGGCAGAGAGGCCCACCCACCCCTTAGGGGGACTTATTGAAACATCACGGCCTGCTGGTGGCTGCCATTTGGACCAGCGGAAGGGGTTCAGTTCTGCGTCGATGGGGCCCCAGGTGCTTAATTGGGCCCAATAGAAGCTGGATACCGCGGAGCTCCTGACACTCCATATAGCCCCCCTCCTCCCCAGGCCACACAGGAGGTGGATTTGATGGCCTGCGCCCTCATGTTGGAGGGGGTCTGGAGTGAGAGGGGAGACACCCGGAGCGGCAAGTGAGGTGGAGGTCCCGGGGGAAACACCAAACACAAAAACAAAGCAGGAGGGAACCTTAGTGCTCACGTAGGGCACAGAAGCTAAGCTAGGAGGGCTTCTCACCCCTGGGGGGGGGGGGCAACTGAAATATTACTGCTGGCAGTTGGCAACGGTCTGGGCTAGCAGGGAGATCCGGAGTCTGTGACACTTGAGACTCATACTTTGTCCGTGGACCAGAGGTCAGGCATAACCGTGGAATTGGGGTCCGGCGGTACACCCAGTGTCCCTGGAAAAGAATGATGGCAAAACAGAAGGGGCCAACCTCGGGGGACATTAAAGCCCTTATGCAAGGCGCAGACTAGCAAAAATGCGGCCAGCAACAAACGGCTGCTCAGATACACTCAACCGCCCCACCAGCGCCTTCTTGAGGAAGGGGATCCACCCATAAGGTCAGACCTGACAGCGATGCTGATGGAGTTGAAGAAAGACATTAAAGAAAGCGCCTCCGACCTAACCAAATCAATTAGGGACCTCAATAGAAATGTCCTGGCCATTGAAAGAAGAGTGGATAAGGTGGAAACCACAATGGCAGAACAAGGGCACAAGCAAGATGAGCTTGCCAGGAGGGTGGCAGGCACTAGAGCAGCAGATAGAACAAGTCCAGTTTACACAAGAGGATGCTGAAAATAGGTAAAGGCGTAACAATATACGCATCAGGGGGATTCCCAAATCCGTGCCAGACGCAGGCCTGCAGCAATATGTGGTGGACTTGTTTCGCCATATCCTGGATCCAGCAGGGGGAAAAGAAATCCTCCTGTACTGCACCCATAGAGTAAATTCCTCGTACCAGTTAAACAAAAACCGAACTCCCAACGTGCTGAACAGGGTCCACCTATTCCAAATGAAAGAGGAAATCATGCGGCCAGCCCAGAAACTGCTTTCAGGCGGCGTCAATCTCACTTTATCAAGACTTAGCCCAAGCAACTCTATTGAAAAGAAAGCACCTAAGGGTGGCAACAGACTGGTTACGATCCAAAGAGGTGCGATATCGCTGGATGTTTCCGAATGGGCTCCATTTGAATGGAAGGGCCAGCAATACACGATCTCTAAGGAGGAAGAAATGGCGGAAATATTGAGAGATGATGAAAACATTGCAACTAGTGACCAAGAAGAGAAACCGAAAGATGGCTCATCGGAGGTGACACAGCCAGGGAAGGAGAAATGGAGGCTGGGTCGTCCTCGCCCAAAAGGTCGGAGCAGAGCGGCTAAGAATTCTGACGCTAAATGAGCGGATTACATGTGGGAAGGCAAGGTCTGAACTAGCTTAGTACAATCTTTGTCCTGACGGTAGAGAAGAGAACAACTTAAGTGCAGGATGGTCGCTAGGAGTCTGGTCCGTTCCAAATATGGGAGTTAACATGGGGAAATCTGGCTTATACATGTTAATGAAAACGGGGGGGATGTGGGAGGGGGGGGTATTGGGCCCTACATATGTGGGAGTTAAGACCCGGTGAAATACTGTTGTACAGCAATAGTGTACACTTTCTTTGTTGTTTTAATGGGGAAGTTTAAAGTTTTGAAAAGGGGGAGGGACGAGGGGATAGGCTATGAAAAGGTTGAAGAGGGGTGCACTGCACTTTTACAGCGCAGAGGAATGGAAGAGGGCAGAGAGTCAATACGTCGAATGGTTAAAAGTATGGCTGACCTGACATTTATTACTTTAAACGCACAGGGGTTAAACTCTCTAACAAAAAGAAAGTTGATTAAGAGGAGACTGGCAGAGTTGCAAGCCTCAGTGGTATGGGTGCAGGAGACGCACTTGCTCCCTGGGGACGAACATAGGCTAAAACATAGGGCCTTCCCCAAGCAATATTTGGCTTCAAGGTGTATGAAAAGAAGGGGAGTGGGGATATTGTTTGCAAAGGGGGTACGGTATGAGAAACAGTTTATACGTTGGGATCCCGAGGGTCGTTATTTGGTGTGGGGAGGGAAACTAATGGGCCAGCAAGTAACCTTAATTGCAGTTTATGCTCCTAATGAAAAAGGAACAAGTTACTTACCTGTAACTGTTGTTCTCCAGCATGGGTCTGGCATGGATTCACATGCTCATGAATATTCCCCGTCGTCAGGCTGGGAATCCTCGGTAAAGAAAAAATCAGTATCAGTTTCGTTTCTGATCTGTCTTTCGTAGTAGTAACCAATCACTGATCTCTGTGTCATACTGACCACAGCCAATGACTGCCCTCTACCTAAGTCCCGCCTCTGGCAGCCATCTTCAGATTTGGTAGCACGTGAAGTGGCAGTATGACCAAGTGAAGAGCCGCAGAGGGGTAGGCGGGAGGGTTCGCATGTGAATCCATGCCAGACCCATGCAGGAGAACAACAGTTACAGGTAAGTAACTTGTTCCTTCTCCAGCATGGGGTCTGGCATGGATTCACATGCTCATGAATATAAGAATAAAAAGCACGGGGGGTGGCAAAAGGCTCAACATTAAGCAATACAAAAAACATTAAGCATCTCTTACCTCCTCACCAGGCTCACCTTAAGCGAACAGGTTGCGCAGCACTGCTTGGCCGACCCTGGACTCCTCCCTGGAATCCAAATCGACGCAATAGAATCTTGTGAAGGTGTGCGTCGACCTCCACGTAGCAGCCCTGCAGATGTCCAGCAGGGGTACACCAGATAAGAACGCCCTAGTAGCAGCGATCGCTCTGGTCGAATGGGCTCTCGGACGGCCTGACAGCGGTCGGTTAGCCAACCGGTGACAGTGCATGATGCAGCCGGAGAGCCATCTGGAAATAGAAGACTTCGAGAGAGCCTTCCCTTGATTCACAGGTCCAAAGTTCACTAACAGCTGTGATGTCCTCCGGAAACTCTTCGTGCGGTCTACGTAGAACTTCAGTGCTCTAGCCACATCCAGCGAGTGCAAAGTCCTCTCGGCCGGCGACAAAGGAGACGGGAAGAAAACAGGTAACACCAAGCGCTCGTTAAGACGGAAGTCCGACGGCACCTTGGGCATAAAGGAGGGGTGCGTCCTAAGCACCACCCTCGAGGCATGGAAAGTCAAGTACGGTGCTTTGCAGGATAGGGGCTGGATCTCTCCCACTCGTCGTGCGGAGGTAATGGCCACCAGGAACGCAGTCTTCCACGACACAAACTTCATCGGTGCGGAGTGCATCGGCTCGAATGGGGGCCCCATGAGCCTGGTCAGCACCACGTTAAGTTCCCACGCCGGGGCCGGGGCCTTCACCGGCGGGAACGACCGGAACAGTCCTTTCATAAACTCTTTTACCAGTTGATGGGACCACAGGGGCGTCCGTCCTGTGGTTCTGGTATATCTGGAGATCGCTGCCAGATGAATCTTAATGGAGGCATGGGCTAGCCCAGCCTTTGCCAGCGATAGCAGGTATGGCAGCACTTGAGGGGCCGTAATCCATAGGGGGTTGATTTTCTGTGCTCGGCACCAGATAGAGAACCTCTTCCACTTATGACCTTAGCATTTGAGAGTCGAGGACGCCCTGGCCTTTGCAAGAACCTCTCTGCAATCGGCCGGTATATCGTAGCCTCCAAACTCTAGCGCAGGAGAGAAGGTCCGCGTCCGCCGACAGCTTGATGGGAGGGGACGTTGACAAGTCCAGAAGGTCCGGGAACCAGATCTGCCTCGGCCACGCCGGTGCGAGCCACAGCAACGTAGGGAACGCATACAGGTATAGGCCGCCCCAGGGGAACGAGAACGCATTGCTCATGCTTCTCGGCTGGGGAAACCTGCTGGCGAACCTCTTGCACTTCGAGTTCGTCGCTGTTGCGAACAGGTCGATTTGGGGTTTGCCCCATCGTCGGAAGAGTTGATCCACCTGATCCTGGCGCAGTTCCCACTCGTGACACGCGCGCAGCTCCCTGCTGAGCGAGTCGGCGATGGTGTTTCTTTCTCCTGCCAGGTGGAAGGGAACCAGGAACATCCCCTGGGCGACCGCCCAGTGCCACAGATCCTGTGCCTCCTTGGATAGGGCTGGGGATCTGGTGCCTCCCTGCTTCCGTATGTAAAACATTGTCGTGGTGTTGTCCGTGAAGATCCGCACCACCTTGTCCTTGAGCGACGGGAGGAACGATTTGAGAGCCCAGAACACGGCTCGGAGTTCCAGGACGTTGATGTGCAGGAGCCTCTCCTTCGGGAGCCAGAGGCCTCTCGCGTGGATATCTCCGGTGTGGGCGCCCCAACCTTACAGGGAGGCGTCCGTTGTCACCGTCTCCTGGTACGCCAGCGTCTGAAAGTCCTTGCCCGCCGTGAGGTGCGCTCGAACACCCCACCACTGAATCGCCCGCCGGAACACCTCGTTGAGGGGGACCCTGTCTTCGAAGGTGCCCGTCGCCTGCCTCCAACGGGCGTCGAGAAATTCTTGAAGAGGGCGCATCCGTAGTCTGCAGAGGCGCACCAGGTAGATGCAAGAGGACATCATCCCCAGGAGGGACTTGATGGACCTCACCCTGGCCACGTCCGTGGCCAGCAGGCGCTGCACTTTGCCTAGAATGGTCTTCGTCCGTTCTTCCGACGGGGCCGCCAGGCGCCTCCCGAACGGCAGTGCTCTGAATTGGTAGTGGCGTCCCTGGACGACGAACCTGAGGAACTTTCGGTGACTTTTGAGGATGGGAACGTGGAAGTATGTATCCTCCAGGTCCAACGACGATAGAAAGTCGCCTTCCTCCAGCTGTCCCAGTACGTGCTGGAGGGTGACCATCCTGAACCTTTGTGATCTCATGTATTTGTTCAAACGACGAAGGTCCAGGATGGGGCGCCAGCCGCCCGTCTTCTTCCTGACGAGGAAGTACCTTGAGTATACCCCGGAGCCTCTTCGGGACAAGCTCGATGGCGCCTTTCCTGAGCATCGGCCGTACTTCCAACAGCAGTTGCGGGACGTGATTTTCCTTCCTGGCCACAGGTGGAACGTGAGGGCACTTCTTCAGGAATTCGATAGAGTGTCCTCTTGCCAGGGTATCCAGCACCCAACGGTCGGTGGAGATGGACTTCCACACGCCAACGAAGTTTGTCAGCCGGCCTCCCACCGGGGTGCTTCGGTGGGGGCCCGAGACGACGGCCGGTTCAGTCCTGCTTGGAGGTGGTGGCCTTGCCGCCCTGGCCACCTTGCCGACGGCGGTGAGGCGCTCCCTGCTTGCCGCGACCCCTGTAGGCCTTCTGAGACGAGGAGCGTGCCGCCTGGCGGTAGGACGACGAGCCACCGCTGGATCCCTTGGAGGTACCCTGTCTGCCTCCGGAGCTCCGAAAGGGCTGTCGTTGCTGAAGGGCTCCTAGGGCGCGGGCCGTCTCCGTGTCCGTTTTTATGGCTTGGAGGGATTCGTCCACCGCCTTCCCGAACAAGTTGCTGCCGTCGAACGGCATGTCCAACACCCTGGTCTGGATGTCCTGACGGAAGTCGGTCGCCCAGAGCCAATCTCGTCGTCGTAGGCAAACACCGATGCCAAGCTGGCGGAACCCGGTATCGGCAATATCGGTTGCCACCGTTATGGCGTGGTCCGACACCACCTCGCCCTCTTGCAGTATTTCCAGGGCCTCGGACCTCTTGTCGTCCGGCAGGAAGTCCAATATGGGGGCCAGCTTAAACCAGAGCTCCCTGTCGTACCGGGCCACGATCGCAGGGCGTTGGGCGCTTTGATCGTCGTCGCCGCCGACGAAATGACCCTCCGCCCCATGGCGTCCAACTTCTTTCCCTCGCCGTCCGGCGGGGAATTCGCCGTCGAGGCTCCTGACCCCGCCGCTTTCTTCTTTGCCGCCGCCGAGACGACCGAGTCTGGCGTTAGCTGGCCCCTGAGGCACAGGGGAGCGGTTTCGGGGACCCGGTACTTCTTCTCGTACCGGTCCCGTTTGGCTGGTGCCGTGGAGGGGTTTTTGAGAACCGACAGTCCCTCCTCCCAGATGTCATCGTTTAGGGGCACCGCGATGACCGTCTTCCTCTTGGCCTCCCGGCGCTGATAGAGGAAACCTTCCTTTTTCTGCTCCTCTGGGCAGAGCTAGAACAATTCGGACGCCCTGGCGATCAGGGCGTGGAATGAGCCAATCTCGTCGGGCGGCGAGGCCCGTGCGACGGGAGACCCGTTCCGTCGTCGTCGCCCTCAGAACCCGTAGTCGAGCCCATCGCACTGTCATCTCCCGACTCGTGGGAGGATGAGGAGGTAACTGTAGGCCTTACGGGGGCGAGCGGAGGAGAGGGCTGGGTCCTCCGTCGTTTGTTCTGAGGACTTCCCGACAGGCCAGGTTGCGGGTCCTCCGGCCTGGGCTGTGGGAATCTCGTCTTTATCTCAGAGCATAAGGACTGGATGGCAGACAAAATGGCCGCCAAGCCATCCTGAGGCCTAGGATCCGGCTGCGCCGGAAGGGAAGGCCGCTCTTCCTCACCATCGTCGTCTTCCTCGGTTATCTCCCGAGGATCTTCTTGACGGGATCGAACCTTCTCGAATTGGACTTCGAGGTTCCTCACGGCCTCGGTCAGTTCCTCCTCCGAGGCTGACTCCGAGCTCGAGGAGGGCACCGTGCCCCCCCTCGCTTCTTCCATCATGGCGGCCACGACGATGGGCTGAAAAGAGGATTCCCTCCTTGGCGGCAGGGAAACTCTAGTCCCGGAGGCGGTCTCCGCTGGCGGTGTCTCTGCCGGCTTGGCCAGAGTCGCCGCGATAGCCTCGATAGAGGCCTTCGCCTGCTGGTGTCAGGGCTGGGACGATTGGCAGTGTTTTGGGGCGTGTTGGGGGTGTTGGGAGGGCCCTGGGAAGTCCAGCCACCTTGCACAGGCATGTTCTCCTTCCCTTTTGCAGAGTAAAGGCCCAAGGAAGGAGAACCGCCAAGAGACTACATTACCCAGCAGGCCGTGCGCATCACAGGCCTGCTGGAAGGAAAAGGAACACACGCGCGCTACTGCGCATGCGCGAGCCGCGCCCTGAAAGCAACGCTCGCAATCCTGGCCATCGGCGAGAGAGGACGTGTTCGCCTCGAGCTCCTGCAGGCACGCCTACGCGGGGCACCGCCCGCCAACTCAACCCCCGGCCCCGCGTACACGAAAAGCTAAGTACACGACTGTTTCATAAACAGCTGATTTATCCCGTGGGAGGGAAACGCATTACGCGCTGAGGAAATTATTCTGTTGACATTTTCGGAAGCACGAAAAGACGAGTTACACATGTTTGCATGCAGAGCATGATACTAACCCCGAGTTGGAGTTAGCTTGGCGGTGAAGCAACCGCACCTTTAACAAATCTTTAACCCTTTAGGGAACGTTCCTTTGGAACGGCAATTTCGCAGCACGTGCACTGACTTTGTTTTGCTATTTTCAGCTCATTGTTCGATCGGATTGGTGAGACATATCACGCCCATCAACACGAAAAGGCCGAAGGACCTAGGATCCCACAGAACACTGAGCTAAGTGCTTTAGCACCTCGTGTGCATGTATATGTTTGTTGTTACTGTTGCACAGGGTGAGGTGGGGAACATGTAATCTGCATATTTATGTTTGAGAAGGCAGTGTGAATCCAAGCCAGCACTAGAGAACACTGATCTAGGTGTAAGTTGGTTAGAGGCTCCAATACAAAGGCCTCCAAGGAGAATTTCTGTGAGAGTGATGGTAGTGTGAAAGTGTGTGTGAGCAAGGTCAATGCTAACAACCATCAGCAAGAGGAGCATTGGAGCCGAGGAGCATGTTTCCCTAAAACCCCCTTTCCCATCCATTGTGATTCCCTAAACCTCTTTCCGGTGATCCCGAACTCCCTCTACCCATCCATCAACGAACCCTAACCCTCTTTCCCCAGAGTGTTGCGGTGGCCTGCGGTGTTCATTTCCCAGGTGCCAAGACCCAATGGGGAGGGAGGAGTTTGTGCTGCCTCTGCGCCTGTCAAGAGGAGTGAGGATCTGACAGCTGGGTAGGGGCCTTCACCACCTTAGGTGCGTCCCGGGCCCTCTCCTTCGGGGGAGGGGCGACGCCTCGCCCCCCCTCTTCCGAGATCGGACGGGGCTTCTCCCGAAGCTTACCCGGGGTCTCGGACTTTCTCTTCCCCGAACCGGAGCGTTGGCTCGTGGTTGACGGTGCCGGGGAATGTGCGCCCTGCCTGGCGACCGAAGAGCCCGACCTTTTGGCGCTCCCGGAGCCAGCGGACTCGCTGCGCTTGGCCTGGTGTTGGGCCCCCGTCGCCGGGGCTCCCGCACAGGACTTAGAAGCCCGCTCGGACCCTTTCTTCTTCTTCTCGCCCGTCGAGCCCTTCTCCAACCAGCTTGCGAGACGGGATTGACGGACCCTCATGGTCCGCTCCGACAAGTTCTTGCAGAACTGGCAGTCCTTCTCTACATGAGTCTTGTCCCCATGAAGACAGTAGAGGCATCGCGAATGTTCGTCTTCCTTAAACACATTCTGCAGCCAGCATCCAGGGCAGCTGCGAAACAGCTTGGGTCCGGGCGACGAACTTGCATCCTGGGCCATCTCGAAGTAGGCCGTGAATCTTCTGGAGTCCTCCAAGAAGTTGATTCGACGAAATCTTCACCCTTGAGGGGTGTAGGAAAATCCTGCAACGGTTAGCCGTTAACGGGAGTAGAAACGGTGGAGCTTGAGGCTCGATTAACCGAAAAAATGTGAAAATTCACCTGAAAAAGCGCGAAACACGCAGTAAAAGCTCGAGAGCTAAGCACGAGGACTCCCAACACTTGAACGTGCGGTAACAATCTGAAGATGGCTGCCAGAGGTGGGGCTTAGGTAGAGGGCAGTCATTGGCTGTGGTCAGTATGACACAGAGATCAGTGATTGGTTACTACTACGAAAGACAGATCAGAAACGAAACTGATACTGATACTGATTTTTTCTTTACCGAGGATTCCCAGCCTGACGACGGGGAATATTCATGAGCATGTGAATCCATGCCAGACCCCATGCTGGAGAACAGGATTATTTCCTGATGAATTTGTTAGCTAAGGTTGCAGAGTGGTGTGTAGGACAGGTCCTAGTTGGGGGCGGGGTGACTTCAATTGTGTGATGGATGCCCCAACGGACAAGACTCTTCCCGCCTCCCTCAACGACAACATATGTAGGCAGGCTTTAGCCCAATTTCTCAGGGATTGCATCTTATAGAGACTTGTCAGTTTTTTCATCCATGGGATAAAGCATACACACAATACTTGACTACACACAGGGGCTTCTCAAGGATAGATATGATCTTGATCTCAGATACATTGATCCCACAGGTCACAGGGTTGGAAATAAGGGTGCGATACCTGTCGGACCACGCGCCGGTTTTCCTGAAAGTTGGTGGACCAGATAGTGCCGCTCCCACGTGTCCGCAAACCATGTTGACTCAACGAGCTGATCCTAACAGATCACGTCCTTAGGTCACACATAGAAACAACCTTGAAAAAGGAATTTAAAGAGAACGATACGCCAGGTTTAGATTGGGACACAATATGGGATGCCAGTAAGGCAGTAATAAGGGGAGAATTTATTGCACAAATTGCAAACTTCCTGTGGGAGAAGGAAAGCGTAAAGCAAAAGCTGGTGGTGGAGGTGGAGATCGCTGAGGCACAACATTCGGCAAAGGGATGCTAATGTTAAGGATATTTGTACCGCACACTATCATCACCGGAGTGGTCCCCTGGCGCTCTGTCGGTTCTGAAAGAAAAGGGGGGGTGGGGTCAGGTTAGTGGGTATGAGCTGGAGAAGTGCAAGAGAGCAGAGATGTGCTGTTGGCGTCCTCAGCCTGGAGTTCCGTTGGCTGGGCTTGTGGTGTTATACTGCCGGAAGACGTTGTGTGCAGTTGTGCAGGTCTATGTGTGTTTTGTTGTTGCAGTGTGGTGAAGTTTGTGCGGATTGCTGCATTGTAAGTTTGTGGTTGTGTTTTGTTGGAATTTGAGAGGTGTATGTAGAGGGTGAAGTTGTTAGTGGGTTGGTTAGTTGGCCTGCCTGTCTTGAAGTGGAGCGCAAATTAATAACAGTAATGCGTCTAGAAAGTACTGACTCCCCTCTAGTCTATTCTTTTACTTACCCCCAAACCTCTCCGCATATCCACAGCGTCAGGCAATGAAAATCGAAAAATAAAGGCACAGGTGTGTACATAAATTAAGCACTCAGCTAGGCACTGTGGTCACCCAGGCCAACCAACTGTCGGTTTACTGATCTGCCCTTCTTCGAGTGGTTGGGGGCAGGGAGTCACCAACACATGGTGTGTGGAAGGGTCAGCAGCTGAGTATATTGACTGGGACTACATAACAAGGCCAGCTGCGAGCAAACCAGGAAGTCACAATGAGAGAGCAAAGGATGTCCTCCTAGGGGAAACACGGGGTAACCTTGCAGGAGCTCCAGAATGGCCAGAAATTAGTCACTCCTGCACAAAAGGCCTGGCGGGAACTTAAGAAGTCAAGGGCTAAACTGGAGGCGTATCTCGCAGATAAATCCGCACAACTCCTCCTGCAAACAAAACAAACATATTATATAAAGGGGGACAAGGCTAATCGGTTCCTATTGGCCAACGAAAATAAATATCCAAAATCTATATTAGTCAACATAAACATTTTGCGCATTCATTCTTTACACGAAACCTAGCGGGAGAGAATGTAGAGATGGAGGCGCAGCAGGAATTTCTGGGGAGGGTGGACCTGCCAGAGATACCAGAGGCGGATAGGCAGGTGCTTGAAGCCCCAATAACAGAGGAGGAGGAGGTAGGGCGTGCCACCAGCTCCCTGAAAGGGAATAAAACCCTGGGCCCAGATGGGTTTGGAAACGCCTACTACAAGACGTTCAGAGCCATACTGGTATGTCCCCTGACCAAACTCTTTAACCATATAAGGGACAATAAGGGACACAGGGCTAATCACTGGGGATATGGGCCCCTCCACCATAGTGTTCTTGTTAAAACCAGGCAAGGACCCAACAGAATGCGCAAGTTATCGCCCCATCTCATTACTTAATGGAGATGCTAAACTGTACACAAACATATTGGCAAAGAGGCTAGCCGCTGTTCTACCGGGGATTGTTCACCCGGACCAGGCTGGGTTTGTAGTGGGACGCCACACATAAGATAATATTCCAAGAGCTATAAACGTCATTGAATGGGGCTGAAAGACAGGTCAACGCATGTCTGTATTAGCCTTGCATGCCACCAGGGCCTTTGACAGCTTAGATTGGAACTTCTTACAGCTAACACTAGAAATGTTTGGGTGCGGGCCGATTTTCTCTCGCATGGTTTTAGCCAACTATGGTAATCCGTCTAATAGAATAATGGTTAACTGGCAGCTCACAAATAGCATTCCTATACACAAGGGGACTCGTCAGGGGTGCCCATTATCCCTGCTAATATTTGCCATGGCCATGGAGCCATTGGCACAGGCAATCAGGGTGGACCATACGGTTCAAGGGATATCAATGGTAGCCAGTGGCACACAAAAGGTTGTTTTATATGCAGATGATGTTCTATTGTTCCGAAAGTACATGGCACTGTCCCTCCCAAGGGTCATCACATTGTTGAATAGCTTTGCAAGGGTCTCAGGGTTTTGATTAACTAGGCTAAATCTAAAGCATTTAACATCGCAGAAGATCCAAAAGTACGGGAGTGGGGGGAAAGCTATCCACTAAAATAGGAACAGAAAATAATGGACTATTTGGGGGTGAACCTGACATCCACATACGAGAAGTTATATGAGGCTAACATTCCGTGATTACTAAAAACATTGATTGAGAATCTCAAAAGATGGGACATGCAGGAGTTGTCTTGGTTTGCACGGACAACAGCTACAAAGATGTCCCTAGAACCAAGCCTAGCGATCAAAAATCTGCAGAGGGAAATTATGCCCTTTATCTGGAAGGGGAACAGGCCCAGGGTCCCTAGAACTGTCTTGTTCCAACCCCAGGCATTGGGGGCACTTGGGGTCCCAGACTTTTGCCGATACCTACTGGCTGTACAGGTGGCTCCGATGCACCAATGGGCTGCCAGGGAGAATTCGAATGGGTGGTCAAAATTAGAGAGAGACGCAACGAAAATACCTCTGGAGAACTTAGGCTTCCTGACACTAAAACATATGGGAAAATTGGGTATGCTATTAGAAACAACATAAGCCATCCTCCGATACTGGGACAAAGAGCTATGAGGGAAGAAAACAAAATTGGAGGGAGGCACGCCCACACCAATGGCTTGTAACCCAAACTTTACTCCTGGAATGTAGCCCAGTTTCTGGACACATCGGGGGGCTGGGCAGCCTCTAATTTGGGGTGACTTTTATGTGGAAGGGAATCCTTTGACATTTGAAGAATGTAAAAACAAAATTTCAGATACCTGAACATGAACGCTTTCGATACACTCAGGTAAGACACTGGATCTCAAACACAAAAGTAAAAGAGGGCTAATAGAAACCCAATGGGGCTGGAACTCACAAAAAAAGAGGGGGCAATCAAAAAAGGAGTGTTGAGGCTTTATCGACTGATAGATGGGTCAAATCCAGAAGAGGTCCTACCGTATATGTTAAAACGGGAGCAAGACTTTGGAGAACCTATCACAGAGGATATGTGGGGCCAGATTTGGCATTGGGCAAGTGTACGTCAATTAGGGAAGCAGCATATAAACTGTGTTTGAGGTGGTGCATGACGCCACAACGCATGCACTCTATTAACCCGGACTACCCCTCTAGATGCTGGCGGGGCTTTGCGCAGGCTGGGGACTTGATACATATGTGGAGGACATGCCCCCTAGCGCAGGTATACTGGAAACACATTTTAAGCCACATCAAGGAAGTGACTAAGGTATAGTTGACCCTTAATCAAGCGGTGGTGGCGGTGTTGGGGGCCACAGCGGAGGGAGTCTATGCCAAAACCGGTGGTGGCGCCTTCCTCATCACCCACATGCTGAATGCGGGCAGGATAAATTTGGCACAGGCATGGAAGAATGAGCAAGGGCCAGTGATACCCATGTGGTTGGTGAGGTTATGGGGAGTGATAGCTACGGAGAAGGTGACGGCTCTGGCGTATGGAGCTTACCAAAAGTTTCTGGATACCTGACTTCCCTTTCATGAGTTTATGGCGGACAGGGAGCAGCTGTACTTCAAACCAACTGTGCTTTGTAATGTTTCTATTCTCTGATACCAAACCTGGCTTAAGTGTGGGGCGCCCTGCTTGACAAGAACGATGAAAGTGAACTAACAGAAGAAGGCGTTTTACCTCAACCTTGAATTAGAGTGTTAAAAGGAGAGGGGGGTGGGGGGATTGGAGGAGTTATATAAAATGCTATGAGCACATGAGCACCAAAGCCGGTCAGTGCAAGAACTGATAGCGGAAATAAGGAAATGCATGTGTGACAATGTTTGTTCTGGATTTGTGGCTCATTTCTAATAAATAAGGTTTGTAAAAAAATAAATAAAAAAGTGCAAATAAATCCTCACTAAACCTAGGGAGTTCCCTACCCAGTCTAGGTCTAAGAGGGTTAACGCCTAGCATCAACAAAACTGGCCATCACAATAAACAACAAAACATTCAAAGTAAAACAAACAATATAAATAAGAGAAAAACCAACAAGCAGTGATTTGGATGATCTTCACTCTTCCTGGGTAGATCCCTTCCCATGATTACTCAGTTTCTCCCAAATGTTCAAAAAGAAAAGTAAAGTCTTGAACCAGTTCTTCTAAGTTCCAAATGAAATAAAAGTTCACCAAACAAAAATCTACAGTAACAATTCTGCAGCTTTCTGTTGAAAGGTGTCCCTTCCAATTCCACCCAAGGAAACTACACCAATGGTAATCCTGGATAGCCTCCTTCCAGGATTGGTTTGCCACAGTTCAAAGAATAAAGAAACAACTTCTGCTTCAACAACTTCCTTTGCATTTCTGACCTCTGTAGTGTCTTTAGTATAATTGTCAGGATGCTTCTTCTTAGGGTGTTGCTTTCCTCTTGACAACCCCCTTCTACTACAATTACAGTGGGAACAGGCCCCTTTGTTCCACAGTATGCCACTACTTCAACCAGCTTTAGGCTAAGATGCACTGACAATATTATACACCACCACAGTTCTGGTAGTTCTACTTTAACTTGAATAGTTAGGTGATTTAAAGAAAAGACTCGCCTCCACAGGTAGGCAAGGCACTCTTTTCTAGGCTATAAGAAAAGGGCAGCCTCTTTGCCTCTTCTGTATGACTTATTGCCACCAATATATACCCTGCCTCTGCTTCCAGACTGCTCCCATTTCAATTTCAACAGTCTCAGCATTACCGATTGCTGACTTGATCTTCTTACAAGCACCCAGCACACTTCCTCAGCTCCAGTCACACCGTCATGGTTCCAGTAGCTACCCTGAAGCTGTATTGCCACACTTCCAGCTTTGGATAACAATGTCACACTTGTATCAGAGGACACTGAACCTTCAACAACTTTAACAACCTCAAGGAAATCTCCTACTGGCTTGGGCAATGCTTGTTTGAATAGATCTCAACAGGGCTGGTTTCACCAAGAAAGGAATCTCCTACTGGCTTGGGCAATGCTTGTTCTCATCAGTTCAACAACTTCTACATTTATAGAAGACTTGTTCTGGATGTTACAAGGATCAATATTAAAAATAGAAACGGTTTTAGGTACACGTGACCACTTTTTGAGGAGGATCTTTAACTTTAAAGACCTATAAATAATTGTATTCCCCTTTATTAACACAGAATTATACTCTGGTTCCGGTCAGAATCACAATTGTTCACACGTGACATCTCTTTGATAGAGTATACCTGTTAACACTTTGTGAAAGTGAGCTTTTAGATTTCTGAGTGATTTGGAAAGCGTTCCCCTTCTTAATTGGAGACACGCGACCACTTCAGTAACGTTTAAACAGTTCAACAATGGAAAATGAAAGCTTTCTTTTATACGCAAACACTCCGACTTGCATTAGAAGCGCGCGTGACACATTTTAACTGTTCACAGGACTCTTCACAGCGACCAACAACTTCTACTCGCTCCCACTCTTACGTAAGTTATTGTAGAGCTGCTAACAGTTACCAGCAAGGTTTTTAAAGTGAACCTGCACACAGAGCTTCACTCACCAGCTCCAGGAACACTGTGCTTGGAGGCTGCTTCCACTTCCCCGACACTCTTCGGACCCACACCCCTCGGCAGCATAGGTGTCTATGGTCCGGCCTTAACCATTGAGTTTCCTGCACTCCTCTGTCCCTCGGGCTGCTTCTGTACACAGGCCTCAGGTTGCAGCACAGCCACGGCTCAGCAGTCACAACCACTAGGTGCACCTAGGGAGACTTTCAACCTCAGCATGTCTTTCTCAGTGCAGCCACAACAAAGCAGGGTTTTGTGAATACAGTACTCTCTCAGGACTTGCAGGTGAAATCTGCTTTCCTCTTGCCCCGCGTTCCTTAAGTGAACACACTTCCTCATGAACTGCCTGCCTCATGCTCTTCTCCTTCTGCTACCCTTCTTACTAAGGTGGTAAAACCTGAGGTAAGGTTTTACCACCTTAGTTTTAACTGGAGATTGAAAGATGTTAAAATGACAATAGGTCATAACCTCTTATGGCACGGTGGTAAGAGTATCCCCTTTTAGAGGAAAAATACTGTGTCTTATCCCACTGATTCTCCTCACTACCCTGGGTCCTGTCTCCACCCAGGTGATCCTCCCGCCATACACCTTTCCCAGGATTTGGACCAGGCAGCATCTGCCCTTGCCTGGCCACCTGGGAGGAGACTTTGTGCAGGGTTTTGGTGAAGGATCCACAGGATTCTTCACACTAGTCAGGCTTATTGTAAATATGTCTCTGCTTGCGGGACCACGTAGGAGAGGAGATGGGGATGGGGGGGAAGTCACCTACCCAATAACCCAAATAGGTGCTGTGAGAAACCTGAAGGCACCCGCTAGTCCCTGGGGATCTGTCAAACATTTTACTAAATCACTCCGCTAGGGGGATTCCTTACAGGGGATTCCACTGAGCGGCAGGGTTTATGAGGGCCCTAGCACCAGCCAATGTCTTGAGACTCCTACGTTACCGGACCTCGGAATGAGGGGCCTCCAGATCCTCCTGAGACTAAGGCAAAGGGGCAGATACCAGAACACATCAAGAGGGGCACACATGCTCTCGTACCGGGCCCAAGGCCGAGGGGGACTGTGAGAAACCTGAAGGTGTCTCACCCGCTATTTCCCGGGGATCTGTCGTCCAGGTGGCCAGGACACAGCCATCTCTTTTGGATCCAGTTCCTGGGAATGGACCAGTGTGGGAGGATCACCTGGATGGGGGTCTTCGGGGAGTGGAAGTGGGACACTGAAGGGTGAGACGCAGTATCCCCTTCCTTGTAACACCTTTTCCCCATCCTACAAGGTAGGATACCTAGAAACTCAACCCACCCCCCCCTTTTCCCGACACGAACACTTTCTCACAGACAATTCATCGTGAGCGACAACGGGCTAACTTCAGAGCCATATACCTGACATGTCCCAACGCAAGGGTCAGGCAGAGTCAGGCAATTACTGATAATTACACACACACACCTGACTTCCATCACCCTTCCCCACACGGATAAAAGGAGGAGCACGAAAGCACACTCTGAGCAAGGCAAAATGCACAAGGAAGCAACAATTCCGAGATGGCAGTTTAAACCGAGGAGAAAGGTGGCAAGACCAGAGAGGATGACAAGGAGGGAATTACCCTTGCTTTTTTCACCAAAGGACTGCGACTTTCATGAAGTCTCGAGAAAAAGAAACATAAGACCGGGAATAGCAGCTGCCGAACGGTGTAGTCTGTGTCAAAGGTACACTGGGCCCTCGCGCATTGATAGTCAAGGCGCAGAGAAGCGATTGCCACTGCGGTACTGACGCCGACAGCAAAGCAACGCCAGTGAGTTCAGCACAGCCAGTGAGTTGGAGAAACTGATAGCAGACCGGACTGTGTTATGCTCAAGGTTGCAAGCGGCAACATTGTATTAAGAAGGAGAACTCGTATACGATTGAACTTTATGAAACCGAAATAGGTACCATATACCGAGTGGTCCGGTGCCACGTGGGTGCTCACTCAAACATCTCTGTTTGGTACCCCCCTGAGCATGTATAAACGATTTTACTGTGACATCGAAGTGGTCCTGCAGCGGGTTACGTTTAATCCAGTGCACATTCGAAAGTTTTCGATCATCTGCAAACGGAAATTGGTCTGAGCCCGGCTGAGGGGGACTAATTGTAGAAAAAGGGTCTGAACATAGAATAGGGGGGGGGGTCCTGGGTGAACAGTAACTCACCCCAGAAGATATTGTTGTGGCAAGTGTGAACCCGACTGAGGGATCCCTACAAACTAAAATTGGTCTGAGTCCGGCTCAGGGGGACTAATGGTATACTAGGAGATCTGAGTCCAGAAGAGAGGGACCCAGGTGAACAGTAACACATCTGAAAAGATATTGCAGTGGCAAGTGTGAAACCGAGTGAGGGATGCCGGTGAATTAAAGCTGGTGCGAACCCGAACTGAGGGAAGCTAATTGTGAAAATAGGATCTGAGCCCGGCTGAGGGGGATCCAGGGTGAAGAGTGAATCGCCCGACTTGAATACTTGGTACATCAGGCCCTCTGAAGCAAAAGACTATGAACAAAAGAGCCTTGGGCATAGAAGGCCCTGATGTTGGTAAAAAAGAATTGTGACCTTGTGCCGAACAAATCCAAGAGTGTGCTGTGCTCGAGTGACCCACCTTGTCCCGTGCTAAAAAGGTGGGGAAGGGAGGCCAAGGCCTACACATCCTGACTTGTCATTTTCTGAACACTTCTTTCTTTTTGTGAACATTATCCCACACTATTTGTAGCATAGTGGTAAGGATTGACAATAGTTTTTTTTTTTATAGTATAGGCCCTTTTATTTGATTAGACTAGGACTGTATTATTATTATTTGATGGTCGTAGCTTGCTCCCATCTTAGATTTAGGTTTAAATAGGCATTTTTCACCCCCCTAATAAAGTTCAATGAACACCCTTTAACTGTGATCACTTGTGCCTGTCTTACTTTGATACCATACCTTCCGTACAGTGCCGTCTGAGAGATACAATTGGCGAATCCCAAAGCTGTGAGGGATGAAAGCAGTATAGGGTGATGGACAAGCAGCAGAACGATCCAGAAGAATAAGACTAGAAAATGTATTGTATCGAGCCCTGAGAAGTCAATTAGTAACATGTAGAAGAGGGGGTTGGGTACACTAGGGGTTATGACATCCAGAAGGGTTAACTTGGCAATAAGTCGGACATGTCCAACGTGGTGGGTCTCTTAGCACTGTCTATGGGTGCGCCCCTCGAGAGAAACGAGGAGTGAGATATGTGAGGGGTCAGAAATTAAAGCCGGACACAAAGTTGTCATGTTTTTGGTTAAAGACTTCTATTTAAATGAAATGGGCTGGGGAAATGCCTCTCTGAACCTATTCTAAAGAGCAGTTTCCCTACCTAAAAACCAACAACAAAGGATCGATCTGTGTCAGGATGTCAGAAATCAAAAGACGTCCTTGTGTACAAACATTCTATCCTGACCCTCACACTACAAACAAAATAATAAAGTCAGAAGTGTAAGGGAGGCATGGTATCCCCAAAAGACACAGACACAAGACTGGCAAATTCAAAAACCTTTATTGTAACTTGAAAGGGGGGTTGAAAAACTCCTAGCCTGCCTGAGTACTCGCAACCATCGAAGTAAAAAAAAACACAGTCCTTTCATTTGTCAGTCAAAACAAAATGGCCTATACTAAAAAACCTATTGCTTGCCCTTACTCTACTACAGTAAATGCCAATAGGGAAAGAGGTATATGTAAAGGAAAAAGCATTATTCAAAACAATATGTCAAGGTAACTGAGCAAAACTCCCTTCCCCACGTTTTAAGACGGGAAAATGTAACACGCTTAGGTCGTAGAACACACACTGGGCCTCATTACGACCCTGGCGGAGTGGGTTTACGCCAGCGTTATTCGCGGCGGACCCGTCCGCCCTACTACGAGTTCCCGTAGCGCCATGGAGCGTTTTCCGCCTGGTTTTTCCGGGCGGAGAAATCCATGGCGCTACGGGACCTTGTTGTTAATTACGCCACCGTATTTTACGGTGGCGCAATTAACGCCTTCCCCACTCCCATTATACCCTATGGGGCAAAAATGGGAATGGGGAAGGGTAAAATGGGGAATGGGGATTTACCGCTCCGCCAAGGTCGGAACGGGGCGGTAAATCCGCCAACCCCCATGGCGCTATCGGCAGCTTTCCGCCGTGCTCCATGGTGCATATTGCGCCACGATTTCCGCCAGGGTCGTAATGAGGGCCACTGGCTTTAGACACAAGGATGCAGCTCAGTTCACGGACCAGGCCCTTTCATGGAAAAAGTCTCTTGATCGAACACAAAGTCTTTTGTTTGCACAAAGTTTCGTATTCGCAAGATGCCTTGGGTTCATTCAACAAAACAAAAGTTCCTTTCCACCAGGATTCATAGTTCACAAAACGCCAGGCTTTATGGTCCCCATAGGTCTCCCTCTGTCGGGCCCGGACCTTCCGATCACACTTTCTCACAGTTCGCTACAGGACTTCCTCGGTCGGGTTCGGACCTTCCAATTCACAATTTCTCACAGTTCACTTTTCTCATTGAAGACTTTCGATTGTGCAAGGGATTTTACGAATACCTCAGCATGACCACTTCGATTACAGTTCACTTTTCGTATACATTTCCCACAGATGTCAGATACATTTGTCATTCATGGGTTTCTTGGCTTTTCACTTTGCCACTTGCACCAATATGCACAATTAAACAGACTTTCGATTGGGCACTTTTGCTATGTCAGACCACTCTGTTATCTCTCCATGTCTCACTTGTTCGATTCACAGTTCAGAAATACTTTGACGGCTTAATCACATTTTCCTTTCACTCGTGTCTTCTCAGTATACGCGCAACCCTCATTCTCGTGATGCACTGTTGTTGCTTGTAAATTTTATCTTCAACACAGACCGGCCTTACACTGCTTTCTTTAACTCACCAGCTGTGCTGGTTTCTGTGCTGACGTCTTTGATCTAGAAGCCAAGGTTGATACCACAGCTGCTGCTTCACGTCTCCAACTCAGTCGCTGGCCCGGGAGTGTTGCTGGTATCTTTCGCACACAATGCCGGATTCACGGATCACTTTCGTCAGGGTCACTTGTGCAGCCTTCAAGATTCTTTGGAGGTAACTATCATTCGACGGGACGCCAAGGTCTCTCCACTCCTCGATTCTGCTTCTCGGCCTGCCATCCTGCTCCACCTGCTTCACTGCTGCCCCGGAAGAACAGCTCCTTCTCGTGCCTTGCCTAGCTCAGAGTGTGTGCCAGTGCTCCACCTTTTATCCATGTGGGGAATGTCAATAGATATCAGGTGTATGCAACTATGGTTAATTGCCTGACTCTCCCTGACCGTACTAACGGGACGTGTCCGGTGTAATGTTTCAGTCCACTTCCTCGGCTCAGTGTTTGTGCAAGATAGGAGGGGGGCAGTTGAGTTGAGAAAATCAGAATATCCTAAAAAATGGGATGCGGTAAAGGTGTTGAAAAGGGAGGGATACTGCGTCTCACCATTGGGTATTTCACCCCACTCCCAGAGGACCCATCACCCAGGTGATCCTCCCGCACACCGGTCCACCCCCAGGGTCTGGATCCAAAGGTGATGGCCACGCCCTGTCCACCTGAGCAAGAGATCCCCAGGGACTAGACGGTGAGACACCCTCTGGTTTCTCACAGAAGGGAAAGGGAGTAGTTTCTTACCTGTAACTATTTCTCCAGCTTTGATATCTTTCATCGATTCACATGCTGTGACTATTTCCCGTTGTCAGGCTGGGAAACCTCGGTAACTTTAACTTAGCGTTTTCCTATGGAAAACTTCGACACTTTAGTGTCCTAACGACGTTCTTTTTGGGTGCTTTAGACCACGCCAATAGGACGTCTGATATAAATAGCCCCGCCCCCGCAGCTTCCTTTCAGATTTTACCCTCCAAAGTAGAGGGAACTCGAACCCAGGTTTGCCTGCAGGGCGGCCGGCAGGCGCATGTGAATACATGAAAGATACCAACGCTGGAGAAATGGAGTTACAGGTAAGAAACTACTACCTTCTCCAGCATTGGATCTTTCATGGATTCACATGCTGTGAATAGATTACATAGCAGTACGACCAATGTATGGTGGTGTATCATAGGCAAACCAACCAATAGCATCTTATCACATACATGAGACAATAAACCCAGCAAGCGACAGAGTAAAATAGAAAACCCCCCGAAGCTGCGGGGCCTACCTTACTGAAACAGGCGTTGGAGGACCGCCTGTCCCACCTGCACATCTTCCACAAGTTGCTGTCCCAGACAATAGTGCCTGGTGAAGGTATGCGGCACTGCCCAGGAAGCCGCTTGGCAAATGTCCACCAGCGGTATCCCAGATCATAGCGCCGCCGACGACGCTGTGGACCATGTAGAATGAGCCAGCTTTTGTGTGACAAGGGGAAAGTCATTGTTTGGAAATAGACTGCCCCTTGTTGGAGGGCTCAAATGCCACAAACAGCTGCTTTGACTTCCGGAAGTCCTGTGTACGGTTCAGATAAAATTTGAGTGCCCTCTTAACATCCAGAGAAGGAAAGGCCTTTTCCGCCAGCGTGGATGCCTTAGCAAAGATTGAGGGTAAGGCAATAGAGGCAAACTTGTGAAACGCCGACGGCACCTTCGGGATAAAGTGTCGGTTAGTAGCCAGGAGAACTTTGTCCTTCATAAACTTAGGATAAGGCGGATCAATGACCAGTGCCTGCAATTCGGACACCCGTCTGGCGGAGGTAATCGCCACTAGAAACGCCACCTTCCACAAGAGGAACTTCAAAGAAGCCATCGACATTGGCTCAAATGGAGGTTTCATCAAAGCCGAAAGAACTACATTGAGGCTCCACACCGGTGCAAACCGTTTCTCCTGGGGAAATGTCAGAAACAGTCACCAAGCGATCATTAAACAGAGGAGCAGCATGACGGCTTCTCCTGAACCTAGAAATCGTAGCCAAATGCACCTTGATGGAGGATAACGCCAGGTCCCCTTGTGCAAGATGTAACAAGTACAGGAAAACCTGAGCCGGGGAGAATTCCAAAGCCTTAATCTCAGGGTTTCCCTCATACCAGGCACAGAATCTTGCCCATTTATGACCATACGAGACATTGGTAGAAGGGGCTCTTGCCGCCTACAAGATCCGGCGACACTCCCGGGAGATACCTAGATGATCGAACTCGGAGTGGTCAGGAGCCATGCTGCCAGGCTGAGAGATGCCAGATTGTGATGCCACACTCTGCCTTCATCTTGAGACAGGAGATCTGGGTCCGCTCCTAGACGGAATGGCTCTTCCACCGCTAGATGAAGGAGATCTGAAAACCACGTCTGCCTGGGCCAGAACAGGGCTACCAACTCACTCTGCACTGGTATTTCCGCATCCACTGGATGGTACTCCGAATAAGTGGAAACGCATACGCGTAGAAGCCCATCCACAGGAAGGAGAATGCGTCCCCCATGGACTCCGGATGAACCCCTCTGCTGGCAAAATCCGGACACTGGTTGTTTTCCATCATAGCGAACAAGTGTATCGGGGGAGACCCCCATCGCCGGAAGATTCTCGCCACCTGCTGCGTCTTCAGCCTCCACTCGTGTAGCTGACTGGCGTCTCTGCTGAGCGCGTCCACCTGAACATTCAGAACCCCCGGCAGATGGAAAGCGACAACATTGATCCCCTGAGCTAGAGACCAATGCCAAACGTCCTGCGCCTCCTTTGAGATGACTCAGGAATGCGTGCCCCCCTGCTTCCTCAAATAGAACATTGTGGTGTTATTGTCCGTCTACACCTTCACTACAGCTCCGAGGATGCACGAAAGAAATGACCTTAGGGTGCAGAGGCACAGAAGAAACGACCTTAGGGCCCAGTGCACCGCCCTCAACTGGAGCACATTGATATGCAATGAAGTCTCCTCCTGAGACCATAGGAACTGTACCTGTGACTCGTCGAGGTGCGCCCTCCACCCTATCTGGGAAGTGTCTGGCACGATCGTCAATTGGAACTCCGGCTCCAGCAAGGGCATGTCCCTTAAAAGATTGGTCGAGCAAGTCCACCACCACAGGGCGTCCACCAACTCCTCGTCGACCACCAGCTTGTCTGACCATAATCCTCGACTCTCCGACCACCTTTCTGCAAGGAACTCCTGCACCGGCCTCATGAACAGGTGGCAATTGAGAAGGAGAGGGATACACAATGCCATGGCCCCCAACAGCAACATGTAACCTCGGACCAAGATCAACATACCCCCTCTCCACTCGCCAGCCTTGGCCCTCAACTTTTCCACTCTCTCACTGGAAGGTTTTACCAGATTGTCCTGGGTAAGAAACTGTGCCCAAAGAAACACCAATTCTCTGGACAGAGTAAAATAAGATTTGTCGAAGTTGACGGCGAATCCCAGCCATTGCAAAAGGCCCATGGTCGCCATGAGAGACTCCCTTGCCCGTTCCTGTGACACACCCCTTACCAACCAATCGTCCAGGACCATGATGGCCTTCCCTCCGGAGGAAGGCAGCCACCGGAGCCAGTCACTTCATAAGCGTCCTGGGGGATTACTTCAGGCCAAATGGGAAGACCCGGAACTGATAATGATCCCCTCCGACCACAAAACGCAGGAACTTGCTGTGTTTTTTCCTCATCGAGATGTGTAAGTAGGCATCCTGCAGATCCAACGACACAGCAAGGAATTCGCCCAGTTGCACCGAGCGGATGACATCTTGAAGAGTGAGCATCTTGAACTTCAGGCGTTGCAGATTCTTGTTCAACATCTGAAGATCTAGAATGGGCCTCCACTTGTCATTGGGTTTTTCACGACTAAGTACCGAGAGTACACCCTCTGGCCCTGCTCCGTGACCAGAACTGGTTCTATCGCCCCTTTCTCTAGCATGAGCACCACCTCCTGCCGCAAGATTGGAAGATGTGGCGGCACCACACACAACAGCGGAATAGGGACCGGAGGATCCTGACTCCGCCAAGTCCACTGCAATATTGATGCTTTGGTTGGAGGCCTCCTCCCCCTCTCGAACCAACAGCATTGCCCCCTTAATTTGTTGCTCCGAAAGATGATCAAAAATCGGGGCTAGCCTGTGCCACATCACCCGATCATATCTGGCCATAATTGCCAAGAAATGTGCAGCCTTCACAGTAGTAGCCCCTACCGCCAGGACCTTCTTCCCAAATGCATCCTATTTTCCGGCTTAACTGTCCGGAGGCGTAACACATTTGTGTTGGATTCTGGCCTTACGGCTAGCCACCGCTGAAACCACTGACTTGGGCGCGGGCTGCGACACGAGACATGAAGGGGTAGACTCAGGAGCCTTGAATTTCTTTTCTAGACGATCCTTCACCGCAGGCTCAGAAAACGGGTGGTGCATCGTGTGCATGCCCGCCTGCCACACGTGGTCGAGAATCGGAACCGAGAAGACCGCCTTCCGTCGCTTTCCCATATGGTCGAAGAGAAAGCAGTCATTACGTTCCTTTTCAGGAGCCAGCCCAAACTCCTGACATGACTTTGCCATCATGGCGTGGAATGCCCCAATATCATCTGGCGGGGATGGTTGCGCCGGACTACTTGGCTGCTCCACCTCAGGGTCCGTGTCCCAGGCATTGTCCCTCGTCAGCGATTAAGACACCGTCAATAGGGTATCACGCGGAGCACTCTCTGGGTCCGAATCAGGTAACTCCCCCTCTTCAGGATGACTCTGTGGACGGTCCACCGGCAACGGCAATCGCAACTGTGCCGGAGGTGACTTCCTAGGGGCCTCACCAGGCAAACCACAGGCAACGCCAGACTCGGAAGTGGTGGCAGTCTCGCATCCAGTTCCCCCAACAAAGACTTGAGCGTATTTAATACTTGCAAGGACAGCAGGGATTGCTGACTGACCAACGGGTAAAGGAGCGGCCCAGCCCCCACCCCACTCTATGTCAACTGCCGTGCACTTTGCAGACCCAGAGCCGACGGATTAAAAAGAGCCTCTTGTTCCGCCTCCATCCCAGAGAAAACAGAATATGCAGCTGGTTCTTGTTGCAGAATGTCCACAGGAAGCATGGGGCCCAAAGCCGGCAGACTGCCACGGCCCACCCGTCGGCACAAGCCTTCTGACTCCATCTGCGTCGACAACAACAGCAGTGGACCACTGTCCGTCAGAGTCGTAGATAGTGCCGATGACAACACCGGCGACGACGGAACCGCAGACTGTACCGCTACCGTTGATGAGGGTATATCTGTCAACGCTCTCGTCGTCGGGACCGCGGCCTCCACGGTCTTAGCCTTCACCAGAGACCCAGACTGGCTGGACGAGGGCTTATGATGTTCTCTAGAAAACGAGTGCCTCAAAGAAGCCTTCCTCAGCTTCACCTGTCCTTTGTCTGACACCTTCAACTTCTCGTGCCTACCACCAGACCCCTTGGACTTGTCAGGCCAATCTGACTTGCAAAGCGAGGAACCACTCGCCCCCTTTGAATGCTGCGACCTGGATGTAGAAAACTTGCTACCGCTCCCCACTACCGACGTAGGTAACTCCGCCATTGCTTCTTAGCGGGAGGTTCCGCTGACGCCGCTCAGAGGCCTTCTCCGCTCTCCTTGAAGACTGGCTCCCCCGGGCCAAACCCACTTCCGAAGCCGGGTAAGTGCCCTCGTTTAGCCAACATATGAGCCATCGGTTACGGTCTTCTGCGAAAACCCCTGGCATATCTTGCAGGCATCCGCCGAGTGATGGGGGTAGAGACAGTAGAGACAGTCCGTATGGCCACCCCCTTCGATTACCTTCTTAAGGCCGTAGGTAGCACAAGGCCGAAAGAGATTTTTTCTGGGCCACAGATGACATACTGGCCGCTGAATACCAAAAGCATGTGCAAGGCACGAAGAGAAACACGAGGTGATCCCAACAGTTTGGAGACGGCTGAAATCTGAAGGGAAGGGAAACCACGGGGGCGGGGCTATTTATATCAGACGTCCTATTGCCGTGGCCTAAAGCACCCAAAAAAGAGCATCGATAGGACACTAAAGTGTCGAAGTTTTCCATAGGAAAACACTAATATAAAGTTACTGAGGTTTCCCAGCCAGACGACAGGAAATATTCACAGCATGTGAATCCATGAAAGATCCAATGCTGGAGAATGTATTTAACCTGGCATTGGCAAAAAGTGTTCATAAATGAAAAATAGATAGCCTGGTGTACTACCCTGCCAGGACTACTTATTCATTCAGAACTGCCTGGTGTAGTTCTTTGCCAGGACTTCTTAAATAAGTTCAATTGCCTGGTATACTTATCTTCCCAGGACATCTTAGGTAAATTCAACTGCCTGGTATACTCATCTTGCCGGGACCTCTCCTATTGTACTTTCAAAACTGCATATATCATTCTTGGTTCGTTATATCTATTTGTTTCAGTGTTCGTGCAAACCTTTCCCCACATTTTCATTTTAGGCAATCATAGGTTATTGGGGTGTGGGTCTCCACTCTTCCCTTCTTACTCGCAAACAATCTTCTTATTGTTACTGTCTTGGTAATCTCATAATGTTCAAATTGTCATTGGCGCGGTAGCCAAAACGCCCCAGGGTCACCACTTGGTTTGGGCTGACTCACCGGCTTTGTGTGTCATCTTCAGTCCTGTTCGCGCTGACGCGGCTTAGCTCTGCCGCTTGCTTCCCACTCTGGGCTGCTCTAACGTCTCTGTGGCTTCCCTCGCGGGTCTGCTCCTGCACGTCTGCTTTTCTTCAGGTCCCAGTAAGGATAAAGCTGCCTCTTCAAGATACCGAGTGCCCAAGAACTCTCGTGTGGCTCCTGCCATCTCCACAGCACTACGGTCTTTCTCTGCTGGCGAACTCGACTGCTCCGCCACACCGGCTCATGCTTCCAGCATTCGTACGCCTCTGTGGGAGATGCAACGGCTTCTCCTGAACCATTTCTCATAATGCAGTCATTTTTAAATGTCCTGTGCACAGGTGTTTTCACCAAACAACTAGCATGCTCATTGAGCTCGAGGCTCCTGTTGTCGTGCATCAATTCCTTCATCCTCCTCATCTCAGTACTTAGGCAGTTGCGGGAGTTATTGAGGTCACTCGATGCATAGTATTTGGAGAGTCTCTCTCAATGATTCCATATGAAAGATCAGTCTTATATGAAGGGAAATTAGGAAAAAGGGTTTTGTTGGAACCTTCATTTTTTGGGCCATAGATGGGAGTTTGGCCTAAAGGATATTGGGATAAGGATTCTTTATTTTCCCTAAAGGGGGGAACAAACACATGGCTAGAGGCCTTTAGAGTGTGGGCTATCGGGGGCTTTTCCTCATGGGCAAAGGGGGAATACTGCGCCTCATCCAATAAAGCCATGGCATCCCCCGGTAGTTGACGTCTCACATGTGATCCTCCGTAATATAGCCGGCCCCAGGGTCAATATAAGGAAGTGGCTGCCATCCCCTGGCAGCATTGCGAGTAGGCCACTGCTGGGGAATCCGTGATGACTCCATTGGATTCATCACAGATATGAGGGTCCTCAAAATAGCTACCCTGAACACCATCACTGTGTAACATTGAACTATTGTATATAGGTGCGTTATAAATGCCATATCATATCAGGGATCCACGATTGGACTGGTCCCCTGGACGAGGGGCTCACGCAATATGCCTTATGCGACACTTGGAAGGGGGGGCCATCTGGGACTGGGGGCGGAGGGCTACGCATTCTTTTCACACGCACACAAATCTTTCACAAGAATTGATTATATATTTGTTGACCAAGGGGAGGCACATTTGGTGAAGAGTGCCGAGGTGGCGGTGGTGGCACGATTGTACTTGTCGCCATACCTGACATTTTCTAACGCATATGCATTGACTTTCAGAGACTGAATTCCATTTCAATCTGTTAGGAAAGATGTTCTTTTTTGCACGTTTCTCTCCATATATTCCTATGGGACCACTAGTTGTTTTTCTTATTATTGAAAGGTGTCCTGACGTTTGGAGGTCAGTAAAGACTTCTGCTTTACTTTCCTTCCCTGCTTTTAATCATTCTTATTGGGAAACTGACTAGTCCCTTAGACTGTCAGCACTGAGACTTTTTACAGGTGTGCCGGTCTGGAAAAAATGCAGTTAATTCCGGCACCAGCATTTATTCGATACCGGAAAGCTTAAAGTTTGCCGGTGGGGGCCACAGATCTCCCGGCAGGCCTAACCTGACGATAGATCTGGCCCCTACCGGCAAAGAAATGCCTGAATCCCCAGCACCAGTAATACCAGTGCCGGCGAATCAGACAATCAGAGGACTCCATGGCAAAGGGAACTTACTTACTCTCCGGAGCCTGTAATATCCTGGCCATACCGGCATATGGGGTGGCTGGGACGGTAAGTGCAGTTTGCCGGTATCCCACCGATAATACCCATGCGATACCAGCAAACTCATAATGAGGGCCTATGTTTCTCTTTTGGAATTCTTTTATTTTTATTTTGCACACATCAATTTACAGTGAAGTGCGGTTACAATACTTTGTATATTTACAACCTTATACCTAACGGCTTTTTGGTTACTTTGAAGATGTGCCTAAGACAATCTGGTGGCAGCTGTGCGATTTTTATCATTTTTGTGAGATGTTTTTCGTGCACTTTTGCATTTTCCACGCATGGCTACTAAAGGTGGCTCACACCATAAAATGGCTGTGCCACAAGATTTTCACTTGTTCTTGGGCCAATTTATCATTTGGCCTTCTTCCAGCCTCCCACGTCAGGAAATGTCCCATACCGTAGTCCCTTTCCCGGTGAAAGCTGCTGCTTTCGCCGTCAAGTGGGCTTTGTGTGTATGAGACAGAGGAGGGGGCTGTGATGTTCCGGTCCCAGTCCACATCCTCTGATGCTGGAAAGTCAGTTGCTGGATGGATGTTATGACCAGTGGTTGTCCAGGATTGGACAACCCTGGTCCGTTTGAAGGTTGCAGATCCTTACCATTGGTGGGCTTGGGCTAGCTATCAGCCTGAATCTTGGATAAAAGGAGGGCTCCTGTAGCTATTCAATGTATCATCGATGGAACCAAGACTTCTTCCAATTAAGAGCAGTCCGCAGATGACTCCTGCAGCTGACCAGCATCGACTCCAGCGGCTGGCCTGGTAAAGCCCTACTTCTCTGCCTGATCTCAGAAGACCCTTGTTGGTGCTTCGACCCTTGAACCGGTGGGAAAAACCAGTCTCGACCCCTAAGGATCCATGCCTTGGAAGCCTTCAGAAGTGTCCCTGGACTACCAGATGGACTGACCAGCTTTCTTTTGGGCTACCTTACTGCAGTCATCGCAGTTCTGAGCAGAGCCTTGAGACTTGCAAGATCTTCCCCCTTATGCCATAAGTCGCCTGCCCTTGCATTTTCAGCCATTTCATGACAAGGGAAGTTGCGCTATGGCTGCTTCTGTATTCACTGCTGGAAGATCACCTGTCGCTGCCTGACTGTGGTTACCTGCACAGGAACAATCCTTCTGCAACTCTGTGAGGTACCCTGAAGGATCTGGCACTGCACAAGTCTGAATCTTTTCTTAATTTGGGGTCTTCTTAAAGAAGGTGCCTGGGACCGTCTGGTGAGAAACGTGACCAGCTCCTGACAGAAAAGGTAACCACTGCACCTGCGACCACGGGACTTGCCTCACCAGAACAAAGGACAGAAAATGTTAGTCCTAGCGAATTCTGGAAGACATGCAGTGTCACCTGGAAGAATCAGAGTCAAGGAGTTAAGTGAACATACCTTTTCTGGCTCCCTCTCCCCCATAGGGTAACATTGGGTGAAGAGCACATGTCACTAAACTCAATTTGGCTTGTCGGTCATAAAACCTGGGTTAAATATCCTTTCCTAAGACTTACCTTGGGAATAGGATGGAGTGGGGTACTTGCCTAACTTGCAGTACATGTTTTCCTTCCTTTAAATAACTTTCCATTCACCACTACAGCCCTTTAGTTCTGAAATACATTCCATGAAGAGGCCATAGTTGGAACTTGTGACTTTTTGGCACTAGGCACCATACAAATTAGGGCTTGACTTCATAAGACAGAGGGAATTGGGTTTGTGATTTTTCTTACTAATCTAACTGCTTTCCCTACTCACCTCTTGAATACTGGTATTTAATGCCAGAAATCTTATTTCTAGGGGGGGGGGGGATATATGGGATACATTACTCACCGTAATCGTATTTCTGATGCTTGTATCTGCTTAGATTCACATGCTGTGCATAGGCCGACATCTAGTGGAAGCTGCGGAGTATTACAGTTTGTTTTTCGAAACTCGAAAATGGGCGTCGACACAGGCGTGCCAGTAATACTATCCCTAGTGTGACGTCCACTGTACCCAAGATCCCTCACGCGTCTAGGATCCTCAGATTGTATTTTTTCTGACATGAGGAAGCATGAGGAGTAGCGTGAGTACAGATAATCCAAGCAGATAGACAGAAAGGTAAGACTACAAGCAATCATGCGCCTTCTCTCGGAGGGGAGGAAGGGTGGGTCGCATGTGAATCTAAGCAGATAAAAGCATCAGAAATACGATTACGGTGAGTAATGTATCCCTTCTGAGGCTTGTGGAATCTGCTTAGATCACATGCTGTGCATAGATTAGCGAGCAGTACCCGAAGAAGGAGGTGGGATGTGAGAAGGGTCATGAGCAAACAGGTGTTTTAGAACCGCTTGTCCCACTTGTGTATCTGTCTTGGAATGAGTGTCAATGCAGTAATGCTGAGTAAAAGTGTGAATAGAGCTCCAAGTAGCTGCTTTGCAAATGGTGTCGAGGGGAACATTTGCAATGAAAGCCAGAGTGGCCCCAATGCCTCTAGTAGAGTGGGCCCTTGGCGTAAAAGGCAGAGTCTTTTCAGAAAGAGAGTAACACAGCTGTATACAGTTGATAATCCACTTCGAGATAGCGCCTTTAGAGACGCGATCTCCCTCTCTGCCTGTAGCTACGGAGACTAACAGTTGATCTGTTTTCCTTAGCGGTCTGGTTTTATTTACATAGTAGAGGACCGCCCTACGCACATCTAGGGTGTGTAGTTTCACCTCAGCCGAGCTTTGCGGGTCCTGGAAGAAAGCCGGAAGCTCGATGGACTGGTTTACATGGAACTTTGATATAAATTTAGGTGAGAACCTTGGGTGTGTGCGCAAAACCAGTTTGTCCTTGTGAATAGTAAAGAAAGGATCCTGCACTGACAGAGCCTGAATTTCACTGACCCTTCTTATAGAGGTAATGGCTACTAAGAAGGCCGTTTTATAAGTCAGGTGTTTGAGACTACTCTTATGCATGGGTTCGAAGGGGGGGCCCATGAGCTTAGCTAGCACCACATTAAGGTCCCACCCTGGCGGTGGGTTTGAAATAGGAGGGTGAAGTCTCTTTACTCCTTCCATGAAGGCTTTAACTACTGGTACCTTCCACCACGACACCTTGTTATGGGATGTGGTGTAAGCCGAGAGGGCTGCCAGGTGTACTTTCAGAGAGTTAAAAACCAATCCTGCATCCAGCAGGTGGAGCATGTATGTCACGACGTTGGAAGGAGTGCAATCAACAGGGTTGATTTGTTTATTCTGGCACCAAATAACAAATCTTTTCCACTTGTCAAAGTAACAGTGCCTTGTGTTTGGTTTCCTGGATTCTTTTAGGATGTCCATACACCTCTGTGGTAGATTGAGATGTCCAAACTCTATGACTTCAGGAGCCATGCTGCCAGGTTCATTGAGTTGGGTTGTTGGTGCACTGTTTGACCTTGTTGCTGGGACAGAAGGTTGTACCAGGCTGGAAGTTTGATGGGCTCGCACACCGCCATTCTGCGTAGGTGTGGAAACCATGGTTGTCTCGCCCACATGGGAGCAACTAGGATGAGCGTCATCGATTCCTTGTTCATCTTGTACACCACCTTCCTGATGAGAGGAGTTGGTGGAAAAGCGTACGCAAACATCCCTGACCAGTTCATCCACAGGGCGTTCCCTTGGGAGTCTGGCTGGGGGAACCTGGATGCAAATCCTGGGCATTGTTTGTTTTCGCTTGTGGCGAATAAGTCTATAGTGGGGAAACCCCACTGAGAGAAGAGATCTTCTACGATCTCTCTGTGAAGGACACATTCGTGTTCTTCTGGGAGGGAGTCTCTGCTTAGAGCATCCGCTAGGGAATTGAGCTCCCCTGGAACATGTTGCGATGACAGGAAGATGTTCCGTTTGAGTGCCCATATCCAGATTTTCTGGGCAAGCTTGGACAGATTTGGCGAACGAGTCCCTCCTTGCTTGTTCAAATAGAACATGGCTGTCGTGCTGTCCGTCCGGATCTGCACCGACAAGTTTAGTAGATGGGGCTCGAACGCCCGAAGCGCTCGGAATACTGGCAGAAGCTCTAGGAGGTTGATGTGGTTCTTGGCTACTGAGTGAGACCAGAGACCCTGAGCTATGTGGTGGAGATGGTGAGCTCCCCACCCAGTCAGGCATGCATCTGTAGTCACCACTGCCTGTAGTACTTCGGGATCGTAAAAGGGTTTTCCCCTTGCGAGATTCTTTCTTGTCCACCAGTGTAAGCTCTGTACGAGTGTTGGCGAAACGACCACTAGATCGTCCCACTGACCACTTGCCTGAGACCACTGTTTCGCCAACCATTCCTGCATGGGACGCATGCGCAGACGCGCGTGGGGGACCAGGTAAATGCATGACGCCATCATGCCCAGTAACCGCATTGCTTTACGTACCGTTATTTGTTGACCGGACTGATAATGTGGAATTTGCAGTAGTATATTCCGAATTCTCTCTTCCGAAGGGAAGGTCAACCCTTCCTGAGTATCTAGGATTGCTCCTAGGAACTGTTTTGAGGTGCTTGGCATCAGGCTTGACTTCTTCTCGTTGATTGAGAAGCCTAATTTGTGGAGAAGGTCGATAGTCCTTTGAATGTTTGTCCTGCAAATTCCTGGGGTTTCCCCCGTTATGAGCCAGTCGTCCAGATAAGGGTACACTGGGATTGCCTCCCTGCGTAGGTGTGCCGCTGCCACCGCCAGTACCTTGGTAAATACCCTTGGTGCTGAAGCTATCCCGAAGGGCAGTACCTTGAATTGGTAGTGGCGACTGTCCACCTTGAAGCGCAAGTACTTTCTGTGCGCCGGGAGCATGGAAATATGAAAATAAGCATCTTTCATATCCAAGGTTGCCATGTAATCCCCCTTTTTTAGGAGGGGGATTACCTCTTGTAGCGTGGTCATACGGAATTTTTGGGGCTTGACATACTTGTTGGCAGGCCGTAGGTCCAATACTGGGCGCATTGTCAAATCTTTCTTTGGAACAAAGAAGTAGGTTGAATAGATACCCTTGTTTACCTGGTGTCCTGGGACGAGTTCTATCGCGTCCTTTTCTAGCAGAATGGCGATCTCCTCGAGAAGGATCTTCTGATGTTCTAGGGAGTGTACTTTTTGTCGTGGAGGATGGTTCCGGGGACGCTGCAGTAATTCTATACAATATCCTGTGGACACTGTTGACAGCACCCATCTGTCTGAGGTGATCCCTTCCCAAGCCTGGGTGAAGTTGGAAATGCGTCCCCCTACTGGGGTTGCATGAGAAGGGACCCTGAACTGAGCGTCACTGCTTTGGTGGAGGCGTCCCACCTCCCTTGTTGGGGCTGCCTCTGCCTTTCCCACGACCTCTTTTGTTACCCCTGCCGTAACCTTGGGTAGACTGTTGGCTGTTGTTCCACTGTGTACCCTGTCCCTGGGCATAGTTGCCTCTTTGTGAATTTTGGCCGCGTGGGCGACGAAAATTACTGTTCCCCCTCTGGTTAGGGGGTTTGTTGGTTAGTTGGCCAAGGGATTTAAGTGTTTCGTATTCGTCCTTGGCGTTTTTCAGTGCGTCTTCGACCGCTTTCCCAAACAATAGATCGGGTTCCACCGGCTTATCTATTAAAGAAGCCTGAGTTTCTGTTTTGAACCCCGACTGCCGTAACCACGCATGTCTCTTGATAACAGTACCCTCTGCTATCAATCTCCCTGCGTTGTCCGCGGCGTCGAAAGTTGCTTTCAAAATGCAACCAGACACGGCTCTCCCCTCTGCCGAGATCCGAGCCAATTGGCCCTTTAAGGGTTCCGGAGCAGAGGCTATGAGTGCCGCGACCTCTTCCCATTGATGGCAGTTGTAGCTGGCCAACAGGGTGGTGGAGTTAGCAATCCTTGCTTGGTAGGCGGACGTTGAGGCTACCTTTCTGCCAAAGCCGTAAAGTTTCTTGCTCTCCTTGTCGGGAGGAGCTTCTGATGAAGATAGGGGTGTTCCAGCCCTCTTTCGAGTGTTGGTAACCACTAGGGAGTCTGGTTTAAGATGTCCTCTTATATAGAGAGGGTCAGATTGGGCTGCCCGGAAAAGTTTTTCGACCCTGGGGTTAACTGCTCTGGTGAGGTTTGGGTTCACCAGGGACGGATCTATTCTTCGTTGGATGGATTTAAGGATAGGGATGGTCTGAGCGACCGGCCTCCTTTCTCCTACCAACTCTTCTGCGAAGTCCCTTTCCTCCTGTACACCGTGGGTGTCGATGTGAAAATGTTCTGCCGCGCGAGCGAGAACCTCATTAAGGAGGGGCTGGTTATCGACTGGCGAGTCGGTAACTGGGCTTCATTCTCTACCGGGGAATCTACTCTGTAAATTTCCTGCTCATCTTCTCCCTCCTCCTGGTCCTCATCATCCGCATAGTATTCCGTCCCGGTTTGTTCCTCCATAATTTCAAACTCCTGGTCCCCCTCAGGGAAAGGCTCTCCTTGGTACCTGGGGTGTGGAGTAGAGTATGGAGTAGAGTAAGGCTGTACCTCGAAGGGTTCAGGTCTTTCGAACCGGGCCCTTTTACTTAGGGGGATGGGATCAGTGGAACCTGAGGGTGTGGCTCCCTGAGGGTCATACGAGAGGAAATGCTCTGGATTTTTGTCGTAAAAATCAGCCAAGGAAGACATCCTTGACATGACCCTGTCTATGTCTTCGCTGGACCATTCTTTGGAACAGGGGATGACTTTAGTAGGCAGTTTAGGGGACTTATGAAGGGTACCCTTGCTGGATGTTGATTCCTCAGTAGACTTGTATTTGTTTGTCTGCTTAGGGGGGAAGGATGTTTTTACAGGAGTGGAAGAATGTGCTTTCCGCTGTTTCCCCCCCTCCCCGTGCGTGGAAAAATGTTTTCCCTGTCCCTTGGAGGCCCCGGAGACTTTCGACGCCTGGCGTCGAGGATCGGGAGAGGTATCTGTGTCTTTCGAGCGTGGGGCCTCGCTGGTGTTAACTTCGGGCTCCGTCTCTTGGAGCGCGGCCTGGGGGTGGAAGTCGTCTTCGTCCTCCGACGATCGAACTTCCATTAGTCTAGGGAGCGAGGCACTCTTGGCAAGAGTGGATGATTGCCTTGCGTCATGAGGCGATCTCGATCGAGAGCGCCCAGAGGACACCGAGTCGGACCGTTCTTTTTGCGCCTCTTTCCGAGAAGTCGACGTCGTCGAGGTTCGGTTGGACTTAGTGTGCTTAGTGTGTGTAGGGTGTGTAGCGCTTGCGTCGCCGGGGGTCTTCCCCATAGCTGCCCTGCCGGACGACCTTCCGAGGTCGGGGACCTGCGCTCGGCTGTCCTTCGACGCCGTAATGCCCTCGCCGTCCGAAAGTACGGCGTCGCTGCCATCGCTGAAGGCGCCCTCCGCTGCCATGGCCGCCTGCCTGGCGTGGTGGGCCCAACGCTTTGTCGAACGGTCCTTGAGTGTCTTAGGTTTAAACCTACTACACGCTCTGCAGTTCGCTTCGGGGTGGTCCCTCGGCAAGCAGAGATTGCACGTAGCGTGCCCGTCGACCCAAGGGTATTTGCGATTGCACTTGGGGCAGAATTGGAAAGGGGTACCCTCCATACGCACCTTGAGGCAGCGGGCTGATAAGTGTAGGAATTATATAAGTGTATCTATATACCAAGAGTGAAGAGTATGTACCACCCCCCACTCTCCCTACTTGCAGGGCCGAGGCCAGCGGCCTACTAGGCCCGGGCCGAGGCCAGCGGCCTACTAGGCCCGGGCCGAGGCCAGCGGCCTTCCGAGGCCCAGATCCGTCGTGCAGCAGCCGACGGTCGATATCTTCTCCAGCCGTCGTCGAGTGTCGACGTTGGGGTGGGGAAGGATGTCAATAAAGAATATTAAATTTCAATTATTAGTAAAAGTATGGCTAAGGCCAGGGGACTCCGCAAGATGCTTCCGACCAGTATGGCGGAAAAAAACAATCTGAGGATCCTAGACGCGTGAGGGATCTTGGGTACAGTGGACGTCACACTAGGGATAGTATTACTGGCACGCCTGTGTCGACGCCCATTTTCGAGTTTCGAAAAACAAACTGTAATACTCCGCAGCTTCCACTAGATGTCGGCCTATGCACAGCATGTGATCTAAGCAGATTCCACAAGCCTCAGAAATATATATACACACACATATACTACAAAAAAAAAACTTTGTTAAAGGGACGTTATGGTTAAGTTGCCCTATTAAAAACCTATGCCATTCTGTACAAAAACCTTGAAAAAGGATGTTATGATTACAAGTAAAATCTAAAAACCCCTTAAATTCGGGAGTTATGGTAGGCTAATCACCCATTTTTCCCATCAGCACTCTCCCCTACTACCACTACCACCCCGAACATAAAAGATGCCACCACACATGTCATTGATGCCATCATTGACGCCATCACATCTTTAGCCCCTTTCTTTTATGTCAGCTAAGCAACCATAACTCACGCCACCACCGTGCACTGCTAAGACTAACACCCAGGATATCAAAGATGACATGACTAATGTCATTGACTCAACAGGGCAAGTTTGCACCACAATAGAAGCAAGAGTGCATACCGAGGTCTTTGAATCAGTAAACCCCATTGCACCCTAAAAAAATGGGGGCTGAATGCCATTACCAATACAGATTTTACGGCACTAACCCATTGCACCAAAAAAAAAGGATTTTTTATCTTCAACCGGAACGCCTCTGGCGTTCCCGTTTGAAGAAACAAATCCTTTTCCAAGATGGCCACCAGGGAAGGCGGCCGTTGCATAGAAAGTCTTTTTCCACTTTCCATTACAGCTGCCAGAAAGTAAAAAAGGAAAACATGTGACTGTAGTGGGCGAAGAAGATTTGTATTCGTCCTAAAATGTGTGGTTATCAGCAACATCTTTAACAGAAAGCCAGTGCCTGGTGGACATGGCTACTGCAATGCAATGTTTTGTCCCAACCAGTAAATGGCAGTATTTACCTCCCCGACATTGTGGTCAGTAAGCATACCTACAGCGTACCCTTCAGAGACGAAAGGCGTACCGTTGATTTCCTATGTACATGACGACACTTGTGAAGTATGAAAACACTACCACATGTAAAACACAAAGGTGTTTGTTCGTGCGCAATGACCTTTACATAAATGTGTGGAACATACAGGGAATATGTTTGGCAAATATGTGCGTACAGAAGGCAAAGAAGTAGTCTTCAAATGTGTGGACAAAATCACAACAAACCCTGTGAAGTGCGCTAATGGCAGAAATATTGCAAGCAACACCATTACCACTGACCTATGCACACATTTTTGTGTAAGTGCCACGAGGTGAAATGGGTGAAGAAATGTGTAGTGAGAAGGTATAAGGAAGCATTGCTTTTGAAACGTTTCTGTACAGCAAACACTTTCACTGCACCTGATCTAATTTTTCCACTTTTAGAAAGATACCAAATCTGACAACATAGCGTCTTCATGCAGGACTGATCTTGGTAATTGGGGCATCTGGGTAACAGAAAGCACCCTGACGGCACGAAAGCATAATAGATGGGCCTGAGCCTTACGTTGCCAAAGCAAGTGGTGTGCAATAGCGTTCTGGATAACTTACCTTGGCAATGTAAACAAATGGTTCCATAAAGACTTACGTACCGTGATACGGCACCTATTAAAGAACATACTAAAACCTGCAATGTAGCATGGCAGATTGTGAAAGGGTACATGAAAGGGTTAAAAAAACACACTAACATGTAAAAAGTAGTAAGGTACTTTTATTTCACAATGCACAGCGATAAATCATCGCCCTTTTCACAGTTGCAAAGAAACTGGAAGTTTGTGTCTCAGCTGCACAATGAAAATGTTAATTTTGACGGTCACGTTGATGTTTTCCCACACAGTCACCATGCGTTGGCGCCACAGTTTTTATCACACACACATTATGCAGTGGCGACACAGTAGTCGGCTTCCTCTCACATTCATTGCCAAGACGGCGTCAATCGCTGTAATGTAGTCCATCAGAAATTATGGTACTTATAATGTTAGTGGCAATGGTGACGTTTAACCACACTGAAATTATGCGTTGGTAACACAGTAGGCGTATTCCTGTCACAGTGATTTACAAGGCGACGTGAATGGCTGCAAACTATGACACCAGAAAGGATGGTATGTTGCTTCTTACTGCTACAACTGCGCACGGACATAGAGGCCCGATGCGGTCATCCCATTCAATGATGACGCACATACAACCAGTGACGAATAGCTGCACTTGACGATTAAAGAAACCATCACTCGGACGCTGCAATCCATGACATTTGCAATACGGAAGGAAGTAGCTGAGGGGAAAATGACAAAAAAGATCTAACAATACGAAGCCTTTGCGGAAATGTAAGGTGTAACACTTAACATTTCTATAAACAATTAATGTTATATGGGGAAATGTACCGACTCCCTACAAACGGCGACAATGTACAATCTGCATAATAGGTAAAAAAATATCAATGCCACATACATTTCGTAGGTAATAGTGGAAATTGTAGTGACATCATACAGACGGCGGTAATGTGCAATCTGAAAATTCAACGGCACACAAACTTCCAAATGCATTACTAGTAATAATTTTTTTTTTGTTGCAGACTAAGTAAATAATGGCAGTTTGGTGTACAGGCCTGAAAAATAAGCTTACATTATATGCACCGCCTCCATTTTCGGCCTCCGCAGTCACACAGTAGTTGTTTGCAAGAAGACGTCCTCGGGAACTGATATTTCATGTGCTTCACAAACCTTTTCGAAGCATAACTTATCAAAGGGAATGTTTCACAAACTGGGACTCCCTACATTCTTTCGGTCTCTGTTCCCTGTACGTCAAGGTCGAAAAACAATTGACCCTTATGAGGTTTGGTACATGTGCGACCATACTGAGCGCCTACTGAAAAAATAAAATGAAATGAACTGACCTTCACTCCGAACGCAAATACAATCTCATTTTGCAACAACATATCAGCAGTCAATCATGAGAACCGTTACTCCCGACCATGTGCAGACACGCTGTGTTTACGAAACCGTGCAGGTGGCTGCCTCAGATTCCAAAATATAGGACGCCAGTCTAACCGCAGTACTTTTGGTGGTGGCTTCTTACAGAGACGCAGTAAGGACTTGTCGTACCTTGCCTACCAAGTTTCACTGTACGGTACGATAGTGGTAACAAGAATAAAGCACTGTTTCACTTTCTACTGCCACATATAAGTAATGCTTACCTTTCGACAAAGTGTTCCATAAGGGTTTGTTTGCGGGGATTTCGGCGTACAACACAAAAACTAAATGACCACGGCGGCCATATCAAAAGAATGCTACGCACTTGGCGTTGCGGCAGAACCAATCAGTGAAAGCGCAACATCTTGACGTACAGCATGCCATAGATTAGCCAATAGAAATCTTCTCCACTGAGCGAACAGGAAAGTGGGACCGCGGAGCGGACATAGATATCACTAATTCTTAGAGTGCTACTTTTTGATCATTTTAAAGGAAACTACAGTACGATTTCTCACAGAATTTACAAAAGCACGCTTTGGGGAACAAGCCCCCGCCCCTGCCGCAAAATTGATGACAATCCTTCCAGTGGTTTGGCCTGAAGCCGTGCGCAAAGTTTTTGCCCCATTCAGTCTATGGGAAAAAAAGACGTTTTGGGACTCCCCCTATAACTTTGCCCCCCCTGGACGAATCCTTACCAAACTTTGGAAATTAATTCGGAGTGGCCCATATACTTTTCTTGCAAGCTTTGGTAAGGATTCGTCCAGGGGAAGCAGAGATATAAGCCGCCCAAAAAGTGCTCTTCCTATGGTCAGAAAGGCCTAATAAAAAGTTGTATTTTGGAAATCCATCTTAACACAGTCTTTGATAATTATCCAATGCTGAAATGATGAGCTAATCCAGAGACTTGGAAATGCAAAATATATTAACATGCTGCATTTAACCAAGGTTTACTGGCGGCCCGCTTGAATCCCGTCACAGAAAAAAAAGCATTTAGTACCCCCCAGGATTTGTTGCAATTAACTGTGCTCCCATTTGGCCTTTATGGAGCCCCAGCCACCTTCCAGAGACTTGAGGTTAAAGTTCTAAGGCCCTATTCCTCATTTGTGGGAGCATATTGTGAGGTGTCAGAAATGTGAGGCGGACAACTTTGTGAAGGTTTTTCAAAAGATGCAATTGTATTAACTTAAAAGGATGTCTAAACGCATCACTATTCTTACACTGATGAGGATTTCCCTGCCTAAAACAAACTAAAGGAATCACTCAACAAAAGGTTTCTGTTCCTCAAACGTATACATACAATAACTCAACAAGGTAATGCATAGCAGTTCAAAGACAACAAATATAACAGTTAAGTTCACAATATGATAACAGTCTCTCCTTATAATTTGGGTGAATTTCCCTTCCTCAGATTCCAGCAGGATTCTATTACACATTTCCAAAAAGAAATCAGGAAATGCTGTTTTGTGACAAAGTTCAACACAGGTTCTATGTGACTCCAACGTGACATCAAAAGTTCAGAATTGTTCAACAAAGGTTTTTCTCTTCCACTTGTAATAGTAAGCACTCAAAAATCCTCTTTGCATGAACCAAGAAAATTTCCTTAATTACTCAGTATAAACATACATTGTATTTGTCCGGATTCTTCTGCAACAAAATATCAGTTCTGAAGATGTCAAATAAGTCTGCAGCAGTTTTATACAGTTCTTCAGCAATGAAAGTTTGTCAGGATAAATCTGAAAATACATCAATAGTTCTACTATGGCTTCTTCAACAACCACTTGTTTCCACAATTAAAGTTTGTCAGGATGATTTGTTAATGCCACTGCACAGCACTTCATGAACTTCCACCTGGTTTACATCCATGCCAGGCCTACTACTTCAATTGTATATATTTTTTTGGCATCAATTGATTTAAAACAAAACCTATGATGCAAAACACAACACATGAAAATGAATTAAAAAACACATCAAAGAACAGTCAAATTATTAAAGGAAAAAGAAAAAAATATTTTTCGCAGTTGCTATTGTAGTACAAAATTGCACTGTTCAAAGACTTAAGGGATTCCACAGCTCAGAGGGGGACAAGCCCCCATGGTGCGACGAGTCTGGGACGGTCTCTTTTTTTTTGTCATTTTGTGTCCGTTTGCTCCAGAATGCCAAAGATGACCTTAACCAGGTTAAGGAACGTCATGGACAGCCTCCCCCCCCACCTTAACATTGACCACCATTCGTCCAGTGGTCTGGTAGCTGATTCTTCAAAGAATTTCCCAGGAACCTAGCTCTTGTGTCATTAAGTGGTTCACAGAACATGATTAAAGGGGTAGTCCAGCTAAAAATTGTATTTAAAAAATAGATGGGCATCATTAAAAAAAAGAATACTAGCACTTTTTTTTTTAAAACTTCCTATGTAAAATTTTGAGCTATTCAAGCTCAAAATTCGCAAAAGCAAGCACATGGGCGCATCCATTTTGTGAAATGGATGCCCGCCTGTGCTGGCTTTTGCTTTTGCGGCACTAATGAAGGAAAAGCCAGCCAGCTGTAGTAAACAAAAGCTACCGCTGGGTGGCTTTTCCTTCATTGGTGCTGTACGCGAAGGACGGGGACCGGAGACCAGAGCAGGAAAGCTGCAGCTGAAACTCGGTAAGTGCTATTTATTTTTTTGAAAAAATAAGCACTAGCACTAGCTGCGGCTGGAGGAGCCCGGAAAACGTAGAAATAATACAGCTGCTTTAAAAGCGTTGTATTTATGTTTGCGGTTGCTTTTGAAGCGACCGCAAACATAAATACAACGTTATTGTGTTTGAAAACGCTTCACAAAATAGATGCGCCCATGTGCTTGCTTTTGCAAATTTTGAGCTTGAACAGCTCAAATTTTTACATAGAAAGTTTAAAAAAAAAAGTGCTAGTATTTTTTTTTAATGTTGCCTATCTATTTTTTAAATACAATTTTTAGCTGGACTACCCCTTTAAATGCTTCAGGGTTTCCACACCGTTTCTGTAGATATGGCACGTAAGGTTCCTGTCCTCCATGGCCTTATTTCTCCTTTCAACAATCTCCCTAGTAAAGAAAAAGTTTAATCAGAGTCTCAAAATGTTCTGCCTTTCCACCTGCGATGGAAACCTTTCCAAGTATGGTGGGACCTTCCTCTTTTGAAGTGTTCTTCCGGACACTGTACTGTGGTCTTGTAGGACATTAATTTGTCCTTCGTAAGGATCCAGTCCAAGTCCAGCAACTTTGTCTTGACCCCAGTCGGATTGACCAGTAGTGATTCTTCGGACTGTGCAGTGTTTTTTAGTATGGAAAGGCACGTTCCACGCCAGATGTTTAAGGTAGGTACCACTTTACCCTCAATTGCCACTTTAAGCGTCGTGAAACCACAATTCCCAGGCCGGTCCAGGCATTTCCGATAAAGACACAGTGATTTCCACACCATCAAGGAATACAACGATGATAGGCCCAGTTCTCTCCTTATGGATACAATTGGGAGTAAATTTGGTAACTGCATCACTCTCTTCCAAAATATCCTGTCCAGACACGGCCACACCTTTCGACTGATGAAAAGGTTTGCCTCTGCTGCATAAGTGAGGATGGGGGCAACTTTCATTTTTATAAATGTCAATTAACGGCAGCCATGAGAATTTGCAGTACTTGTGTTTGATCAACAATGCCTGGGAGGCCAAGTTTTTCGCTTTACTTCTCAACTGGGCCGCACCAGGGGCGTCATTCCAACTGTCGTTCAGGGTTATCCCCAGGTACACCATCGATGAAACCACGGGGATTAAGTCGCCATTCAGTCCAGTGGAATGTTTTGTGCTTTCTGGACCTGCGACTGCCCCTCAGAGTTAAGACTTTAGATTTCTTTGTGTTGATCCTAAGAGCATTTTTTAAAACGTAAGTTTCTAGTGCCGCCAACTGCCTCTAAAGGCCGATTTCGGTTTGGTCCAACAGCAGAAGGTCATCTGCAAAAAGTAGACGACCGACTGCAGTCCCAGCAATCCTCGGCAGAAAGCATCTCAATAGCTGAAATGCCTCTTCCATATCTGATATGAAAAGGCTGAAGAGAGCAGGAGCAAGGCGACAACCCTGCGTCAGCCCGTTCTAAGATTTAATTCCATTGGACAGCGTTCCCCTTCTCTCCAGCTTGATTTTCAGTGAGGTGTCATTATGTAGAGCCTCCATTGCTTCTCTCAAGTCGGGAGGGCACCCCCACCTTTTCAGTTTGTTCCAAAGAATCCTCAGTTCGACTGAGTCAAAGGCCTGTTCTAGGTCAATCGATGCGATGTAAATGGATTTGATGGTTCTCCGTTTTACCATACATTTCAGCACACTGATGATGAAGATGTTAAGGGCTGTTAGACCTATTGCCCCTCTTGAAGATCGGAACGACAATTGATCGAGTCCAAGATGACGGGATCTTTTTTTCTTCTTGACGGTGTTGAACAATTGTACCATAAAAGTTGCCTATTTGTCAGGATCTTTTCTTAGAATTACGTTGGTCAGGCCGTTCGGCCCCACTGCCCTTGACACATTGGATTTATTTATAAGGTCAAGAAGGTCCTGTTTATCAAATTTAAACTCCCAAGGAGCACTTGAAGTGATGTGAAGCTCACTAGGACCCGGGGCACTGATCTCGTACAATTTTCTGAAATGGTCCCTTCCACTGCATAGCTGAGACTCGGCTGACAGTTCTTGAGTCCTAAGGGGTATTTAGGTCGTTCATCAGTTTCCACACTCCAGCTGTGTTCTTCTTAGATACTAAATACAGTATTCTTTCACTGTCAAGTTGATAAAATGAGTGCCTGTGTTGACGCAACCAGTTTTTGAAAGAGATTTTCAGTCTTTTTAGTTTGGCTAGGTTCTCCGGTGTCCAATTTTTTTTTACCAGTCTTCTTTGTTTATTAACCGCTTTTTTTTGTTGTCGCTATTTGTTCATTAAAGGCGTGCCTGGCTTTAAATTCGGGCCTTTTGGAGTACGGGCCTCTCTCCTTTCCGGATAATTGAGAATGCCCCCTCTATCACTTGAGTTAACCAGGCTCAGCTCCAACAGGGAGTTCATTAGGGGTAGCGTGTCTCTTGGTCTTATTCTTAAATGATTACCTGCCGGAGTAACCTCATAGTGAATGCCTTGCTGATGGTAAACTATTGAAGATGTCTCTTGCGCCCAGTAGTTGGATTTGAGCTCTAGTAAATTGTGATCACTTAGGTCTGTATTTTTGACTTAAGGATTTCCAAACAGTCCTTCAGTAGCGAAGATGTAGTCCAATGTACTGCCTTGGCCCCCCGTTGCCATGTTGTGGCTGCCGGCTTATCACACTCAACACTGCCATTTACCATATGGATGTTTCTCTCCGAGAGTTCCTTTTCGAAGTCGATGCCTCTTTTCACGTTGTAATACGCATTTAGGGGAAGTGTTAGTATTTTGAGACCTTGTTAATTAAAGCACTCCATATTCATGTCCCCACACAAAAGGACATCCAGGTGGACCCATTCAGCCCTTGCATCATCAATGGACCTTAATATTGAATCTCTGAAGCTCTGGCCCGACCCCTGGCCAGACCTCCAGTATATATTACAGATCAACAACTTCCAGTGGTCTGGGCGTGGCTTGGAGCCGATGGCGAGCGGTAGCTGATCTGCCGAGCTCCGGCCGAGACGCCGTTTCCTGATCCTTTTTCTCCGGCTCATGTGCGGCCCCAGCCCTTGCAGAGGAATGCGCGGTTGGGGGAAGCGGTTCTGCATCTGAATAACCATTGGGCCCGCCGAATTGGACCCCCCAGACGCAGCTGTGGCCCCAAAGCGGCTCTCCCCCCCTGCCGCTCTGATCGGATCCAAGATGGCGCCTCGCATCGCATAGCGGAGCCTACGAGGGGTATCCCTCCCCCAACGGACTTCCAGGTCGGGTGGGGAGAAGCGGAAGCACGAGAAAGGAAAACGACTTCCCTGGGTGCCGCCCGTCTGACAGAGGACTGGACTGGCTCGGGTCACTCTACCGATCCAGCCCCGCAAGATAGGGTGCGCGGGATCCCGCTTCACCCGCGAGGGGGGCCTCCCGCCTACCATTACTCTTCTGATACCCGACTCTGTGGGTCGCACAACCAGACACAGGGGCAAAACACAGCTTACGGCCCGAAATTTCGGCTAAGAAGAGGGCCTCACTAGCAACCCTGCAAGCGATCTATCCTTTGAGGCCTACGGCATCCGCAATCATCACCTCAAGATGGCCGCCAAGAATAAGACCAGAGCCGCCACCATGGACTCCTTTGTTTCCACCAAGCTGAAGACCCCCACTCAAGCCGGGGCCGGCTCCTCTGAAGTCGCCCGGATGGGCGAAGGGGTGGCCACCGATAATCACTCTCAGATACTCGATGCCATAGCCTCCCTAAAAACGCATATAGACTCTAAGATCGACGAATTCAAAATTGATATCCAATTGATCCGCCAAGACGCTCGCAATTTAGCGGAGAGGGTCACGACCGTCGAACAGTCGACGGAGGAAACATCCACGACCACTACAGCCATGAAGTCAGAAGTTGCCCTCCTGAAGAGGAAAGTTGCCTTCCTGGAGGAAAGGGCGGAGGAGGCCGAAGGTCGGGCCAGACGGAGCAACATCAGGATCCTGGGCGTCCCAGAGGGGAACGAGGGGGCAAATACCACATCCTTCGTCGAAACCCTTCTGCTGCAAGAAATAGGGGCCGGCAAACTGACCCAGGAATTCTCGGTCGAGAGGGCCCACAGATCCCTCCAGAGGCGCCCTCCCCCTGGATCGCACCCCAGACCTATAATCGCTAAGATACTGAATTTTCAGGACAGAGAAACTATCTTACGGCGATCCAGGGAGGGGGGACCCATCGAAAGAGGGGACTCAAAAATTTCCATCTATCCGGACTACACGCAGAAGGTTCAGAGAGAGCGGAATTCATTTGTCCCGATAAAAGCTAGGCTCCGACAACTGAACCTAAATTATAGATTGTTATATCCGTCACGCCTCAGGGTCGTCCACAAAGAGAAAGTGGTATTCCTCGATAATCCAGAGGCAGCCAACATGTGGCTAGAGGATAATAACCTGGCGGATGGCAAGGACAACTCACGGAATGAGGCCTAACTCCCCCTGATCCCACAAGAGACCCCCGAGTAACAGTAAGAACTATCGTACATGACGCTGGAACACAGAAGGTAATCCAACTTCAGTTTTTCACTTGGAAACGGCCTCGCTCGGCTCCGCCGCCAGGCCCTCGCCCCACCCCCAGCGTAGATTTCACCCGGTCTGGGCGCCTGCCTGACCTAGCTCGCGCCCGACTCCCGGATGGGCTCCAACAGCTCGAGAGCGCCTGAGCACCGCAACAACGTTGTAGTCGCTGGGCGCACCAGTTTGAGTTTTGTTATTAGTTTTATTAGTTACACAGTCTTCATGCTTCCTTTGCCAGCCAAGACCGAGATGGGTCCAGGACGCGACCCCGACGACCGGAATTCAGTGATATTTCCCCCGCAGCCCACCTACGGAGGACTAAAACAGAGCCGGACTCCGGAGACCGAGTCCCGCATCAAATCCGAAACTCAGACCCGATGGCGGCACAGTTCACTGTGATGACATGGAATGTGAGGGGTATGGGCTCATACCTCAGACGCAATCGTATACAATCTTATCTCAGAAGGAAGAAAGTCTCAATTGCACTCCTTCAAGAGACTCACCTCACGACGGAGGCCATGTCCAAGATTGCAGACCGATGGGCTGGGACTGTGAGAGGGTCCCCATACTCCAAATATGCTAGAGGGGTGCTAATATGGATAAGCCCGGATGTGCCCTTCCAGATGGAGGGGAGTGAACAAGATAAGGAAGGGAGATACGTAGCGATTTGGGGCACAATGGAACAGACCCCAGTCTGCTTGGTCAACTCCTACTTCCCACATTACGGAACACCGGCGTACTTCGCCACAATGATTACAAAGCTGATTCGGCACCGGGACCGCACTTTCATATGGGGAGGGGACTTCAATTGTGTTGCTGACGCAAGCGCGGACAGATCGCTGCCCCCCCCACACCCGAGCAACCTTGCATCCCGTGCCTTGAGGGAAACTCTGGAGCAGCTCAATCTAGTCGACATCTGGAGGGAACACCATCCGGCCGATAGGATTTACTCCCACTACTCAGCCCCACACGGAGTCCATACAAGAATTGACTACCTGTTTATCAACAAGGAGCTCGCCCCATGTGCTGCATCTACAGAGTATCTGGGCCGAACGATCTCCGATCACTCCCCACTAACCATGCTATGGCAATTGAGGGGCCCCAGACCCCCGATCCCCATGTGGAGGATGCCGACTGCAGCACTTGAAGATCCCGAGTTCAGGGAAGACCTTGCCGAAAAATTGGAAGATTACCTGGAAATCAACACGGGGTCGGTATCCTCCTGGGGCACATTGTGGGAGGCTATGAAGGTGGTGACCAGAGGGGAAATTATATCGAGAGCCGGCGGTACTCGCAGGCAGTTGCAGAGAACGCTCGAGGCACAGGAGGCTGAGATCTCCCGACTAGAGTCCGCTCACGACAACTCCACAGAGGCCGAGAATAAATTAAAGGAAGCCCGTGCAGAATGCCAACAAGCATGGGAAAGACTGGAGAAATTCGATTTCACCACGCATACCACCCGATCCCACAAAGAATCGGACAAACCAGGGAGACTACTGGCCTGGCTCTGCAAGCGGGAACACCCCAAACACCTCCCAGTGGAGATACGGGACGCCGATGGGACATCCCACACGACCCAGTTGGGGATCAATGAAGCCTTTGCCAAATTTTACACCGATCTGTATGCCCACAAGACGCAAATTCCTACTGAAGACATTATAGACACACTTGAGGAGATAGAACTTCCCAGCATCTCACCCGAGCAGAGAGAGGAACTGGAGATGGAGATCACTCTGGAGGACGTACAAGTGGCGATCAGGTCCCTCTCTAACAAAAAAGCCCCTGGCAGCGACGGCCTCCCACCTGAGTTTTACAAGACGTATGAGCCCATCCTTACCCCAGTTCTCCACGAGGTCTACCAGGAGGCATACACGAACGGGATTCTCCCCAACACCATGAAAGAAACCATAATCGTCCCTATGCTCAAGCCACACAAATCGCCCACCGACTGTGAGTCCTATCGCCCTCTGGCCATGCTAAACTACGATGCCAAGATCCTCACATCCATATTAGCTCGCAAGCTGGCCAGAGTGGTGGGATCCATCGTCCATGAAGACCAGAACGGATTTGTACCTGGGCGCAACACCACTGCTAACCTCAGGAGGCTACAGCATGTAATGGCTGAAACACACGAGAGGGACGAGGACCTGGCGGTGTTGTCGCTCGATGCTATCAAGGCCTTCGACTCCATATACTGGGAATGGATCAGGGAGGTCCTGAGAAGATTCGGCTTCGGAGGGGGCTTCATCAGGTGGATCGAGGTCCTCTATAATTCCCCAATGGCGAGAGTGAAAACGGGAAGAATGGTATCAGCAGCCTGGGAAATACAAAGGGGAACGAGACAGGGGTGTCCGCTATCGCCCATGCTGTACATACTGGGCCTGGAGCCGATTGCACTATACTTCAGGCAGCAGTTTTTCGACGCTGGTATCAAGGTGGGCACTGTACACCACATAATATCTCTATACGCAGACGACGTCCTCCTTTACCTAAGCACTCCCGAAGTTAATGCACCGATAGCACTGGAGGTACTAGATAATTACGCGAAGTACTCGGGGATCCGATTTAGCAGGAGCAAGTCCTCCGCCTTCCCCCTGGCGGGCCTACGCAACATTCCAGAAAGCAATCTTCCAGTGATAGGAATAGGTTGGCAACTGGTCAAGTTCCGTTATCTGGGGATCAACGTAAGCCATAACTCGCTACTCACGCACGAACACAACACTGAGGTCGCCATCATGAGTCTTCGACGCTCTATAAAATTCTGGTCCAAGCTCCCATTGGCCATGGTGGGCAGGGCAGCGATAGTCAAGATGATCGTACTCCCTCGATTCCTATATTTCTTCGTGAACATTAGCCATTACGTTCGACCGCCCTTCTTCAAGAAGCTGGAGGCTATTATCAGGGACTTCCTTTGGGGCCCCCACAGGCACAAACTGTCGCTAACTGTTCTCTCCCTGCCACACAAAGTGGGTGGAATAAAGCTACCGGATCTCCAGTTATACTATCTGGCTGCCCAGTTGAGTCACATAACGAAATGGTTCTCGGACGAACCTTCGGCTGAGACGGAATTACTGAGGCAATCCTCGAACAATGTGATCCCCAAGGAAACCCTGTGGCACCCCACACGACAATCCCCGGTCACCTCACAAGTGATTGACCTGGGAAGGAAGATATGGGCCAGGTCCTGCTACATCAGGCGAGTACAACATCCATACTCTCCGGATAATCCCATTTTAGCAGACACCTGCCGAACGGATGCAGACCTCTCCACAGCAAGGATGTGGGAAGATGCCGGCATATACACATGGGGCGACATGTACGAGGAAGGAGAATTCAGGGACTTCGAAACTCTTAAGGCCGCCGAAGGAATACCCCCGGGCCAGTTCCTCTGGTACCACCGCCTTAAACAGACTGCCAAGAAACAATGGACCGGCTGGCCGGAGGAACCCTCCCCTGACCCTCTACTTCAAGAAATGCATGACCTCTCAGATGGCTGGAGACCAGTCTCCAGGCTCTACAGCAGACTATGCGACAAACCTAACCCTAAAGGCGAAGATCTGAGGGCGAAATGGGAAGCGGACCTTGAGACCCCGATCACGGATAAAGAATGGGAGAGAGCACTGATATTTCCCAAAAAAGTGTCCAGGAACACCAGATTCGGCCAGATTCAACTGAACGTCCTGTATAGGACATACATGACCCCACATAGGGTCGCCTCCTTCAATAAGACATCCTCCCCTGCATGCCCATGGTGTGGGAATGATAAAGCGGACATGATCCACATGTTCTGGACTTGCACTAAGGCGATGACACTATGGTCCAAAGCCAAACAGACTTGCACGGACGCCGGAATGACGAGATACGAATGGACCCCCGGAGAGTGCCTCCTGGGGAATTACCCCAGACCTAGCAAGTCCAAGCATACTGTCAGACTAATGGACATCTCATGCATTCTGGCTAAGAGAACAATTGCGATGGCCTGGAAAACGCCGTCGGGCCCCAGGCATGAACGATGGCTCAAAGAACTCGAGAGATGGACAGCAGCTGAAACCAGGGCCTGGCAAGAAGGAATCACGTCAAGCGGCGAAACCGAGTGCGGCACCCTGGAATCATGGAAGGCCCTCCTCAGAGACATACGCTTCAGCGCCGACCACAAACCCCCCTGAAATCTCGTAGCATCACACTGGTACTATCCCCTGATGCCAACACTGGAAGGACAGCCTTTGTATGCGACCCCTCCTGCTTTCTGAAACTCTGGGTCGCAGGCCCTAACCCATACATCTATTATAGGCTCGCTGCAGCATGAAGACTGTTGTTGATTTGTTTGACCCTCCCCCTCCCCTATCCCCCTTGCACCGTCCCCTCCTTTGTTTGAACCACTGTTTGATTTCTCGTTGTATTGCACGTTTTTTTTTTTTTTTTTCTTTCTCTTACCAAAATCAATAAAATACGTTTAAAAAAAAAAAAAAACTTCCAGTGGTCTGTTGGATTAGAGGCCCTATTGGTTTTAATGGTAGTTAACTGAATCCCTGGGTTTGGGTTTGTAGATGAAAATAAGACCAAACCACTTGATTGTTTAATCCCCGTTAACAGACCTACTGCAGGACGACCTTTGGGCCCCTTTAAAGCTGGATTTAGAACGATTTCATACCCGTCCACGAGTGTTAATTCTCTGAGCCAGGTCTCCTGAAGGCAAAAACAAGTCGTACTTAGACATGTTGATCGCACTATTACCAAATAGATGAGAAAACCCCTTGTGTTCCAGCTGACTAGGAACAACTCTTTTTGAGGGTCTGGGTAGCGCTGCTGGAGTTATGATCTTGTAACCAGCAAACCCACCAACCAACTCCAATCTTTGTCCCTGCCCACAGAGGCGTTGTTACATTTCTTCAAGTGAACTGGCCTCTTTCCAATCTGCACACCGATTGTGAAGTCTTCCTTGGCTTCTTCGTTCTGCTTTCTTAGTTGACGAAGACCTCCTAAGGTGCCGTGGGATGTAACAATTTTCTCTTCCGCCTCGTCCTCAAGTTTGGTGCAGTCAGAACCTTTTGTTTCGGTGGCCAGTTCCTTTAAGACAAAGCCATGGGTATGCAACTTGTGCCCCTCTTTCATGAGAAGGCTCTTGGTTTCCAAGAGTCTGTGTGCAGAATGACACTGTCGAAGCAGGCTTCAATGGGAAATTCGATTAAATCTATGTCCTTAGAAATGACTGGAGCAAAAGATGGTCCACTGGACAACACTTTCATTACGTTGGCCCTATTCATTACAAGATTGTCCTTAAGGGCCAGTGTCCTTTTCAGAGATAGTCTAAGTTTGTCTTTGATCATTCCAGTTTTGGAGAGGGGATTTACTGTCCTTTTTATCGGATCACCTCTTTCTATTTGACCTTTGTCGGCCCATGAAACGGATCTTCTTGATGCCCCATCTGAGTTGAATCTGGGTGTCGTGTCTGGGCAAGTAGCCTCTGCGTCTTCCACCTTTGTTGGTTTTGAGACACACCTTCTTTGTTCCAGGGTCAAAAAAGCTTGATCAAGTCTAGAAGGGGTGGAACACTCTTCGGACGCTGAAGGCGAAGCCGTGTCCTCCATGTTCCGGTGGACTCTTGATTTCCAGATCTGTCCTGTGTTAGCCACTTTTCGTGGGAAGCATGAAACTGTCTGCTGTGTGGCCTTCTTGAGTGTGGCCCCTTCCTTATAGTTTGTGGGTACTACGTGTTTACTTGCTTTCCAGCTTGTGTCCAGCTGTTCATTTCTGCCTGGACAACTATGTGCATCGTATCCAATGTTTTCTCTATTGGACTCTTCCATATCGTCTCCGTCTGAAAAGGTGGACAAGTTCATTAAGGAATCTGCTGTACACTCATGGACTGTGTCACCATCAAGGTTGTTGTCGCTCATCACACTAGATTCCATCCTTGCGGAGTCCAGGGAGATGCTGCGGTTAGACCTTTGTCTTCTAAAATCTGCCGGCTTTTCCGGCCTCAAGATGTTCCGAGGTAAGCCAGAATTGCTGATACGAGTTGTGCCTTTTTGTTCAGTGTTGATCGGACTGGGTTTATCTCTTTTGGAACAGTTACCCGGAAGAGGGGTTTTAAGCCTTGAGTAGGTGGCAGAACCCTTCATGTTCACCACCAGTGTTTCTCCAAGTTTTTTAGGATTGCCCCCTTGGTGCTTTTTAAATATGGCAAAAGATTTGGGGCTCTACTCCCTGTGACCTCTGATGGCCTTAACGGCTCCAAAGGTTGTATGACCTTAGGAGGTTCCGTTGGAACTGTTGTTGTACTAGGTGGTGGACCCGATACTCCCTGACTGTTTCCCTTGTCCAGAGATGCCTTTGTGGACGTTGATTTGTCTTCTGTTTGGTGAACCTTGCATTCTGCAGGACGCTCTGTAGTAACAAGTCAAATGTCTGGTGAAGGAATTAAAGCTGTGTCCTGTCGTGGTTAGGTTGGAGCAGCTTAGCCTGTCCGCTCACCTTTTTTCCTTTTCTAAAATTATGGGATCAAGTATGCTCTTAAAAATGTGTGTGATATGATCCGAGTTTTTGTCCAAGTTGGCTTGTAATGCTGTAATGAAGCCTTCGACGTAGATTAACTTTGAATGTTGCATTGCAATGACTGTTTGATCTCAAAGCTGGTCCATCTGGGATTCGATCAATTTCCTAAAAGGGGCCATTGTAATTGCAAAAGCCGAGATAATTCTAGTGTCAATAGCGGGCACCGTTTTTGCTCTTTCCTCCACCTGTGTAGCTGCCATGTCCATCAAGAGGTCTTCGTCTGAAGGTGGTAGAACCCTTCTTTGGCGTTTGCTGCAAAAGGGGGCTTTTTGCTGACTTAAGACTGTAGGGTCCCTGTTAAAGGGGTTGCCCTGTCGCTGGTGATGCCCCTTTTGGTATGTAGTCCTACTGGGGTGGTTGAATGCCAAGGTTTTGCCCTCCGACGACCCCCTAGGTGAAGCAGTGAGCAATTGGGTCCGCATTAATTGTTAGGGCCCACCGTTGAACTTTCTTTTGTAACTTCCTTGTTTTTTTTTGGTAACGAACCATAGCTGAAATTTTGCTGGTTAAGTGTGGGTGTAATACCGTAGGGTTTCGACGCCTGGTCTACTTTGTATAGGTATGGCAACTGGTGCCTAGGGCGTGGGGCAGAACCAAAAGTGAATATAATAGAGGAGGGAATGGGGTCCGCTCTCACAACAACATCCTCATCACTTTGCTGGCCTGGCTCTCCCCTCTGTAGTTCCCCCTGTCTCTTCGGGCTGAAGATCCCTCAAATCCATTGGCGAGGTGTGCAGTGGATCTGTCTGAGGAGCTAGGGCATAGGCAGTGTTTCGCCCTCCCCCATTCTCACACCCGCCTAAGGGTGACGGATCCTCACACACGGGACTGGCCACGGTGGGAAGGTTATCTGTGTCAGGCAAGACAACCTCTGCTACCGGGACCGAGCTCCCCCAAATAGGATTGGAAGGGGGTACTTCAGGAGTTGGTTGCAGAGTGTTTTCATGGGATGATGTGGAATAAGCGATCTTAATCGCAGGAAACAGCGGGCAGGGGGTCTCCATTGTGAGTCCTTGTGGGTTCGTAGGAGTTGCTCCCCACACTAGCAGTTTTCATCACGCCCCATCAAAGTCTAGAAACAACTGAGGCAAATAGCCCACAAGCCACACACCGCTGCACCACTGGCCCCTCGGCACCCTGAGCTCACACTTGCACACCACACCTGGCCCCCTGCCTCAGGTGCCGCTCAGGTGCTGCTCGGAAGCCGCTCAGCTCTGAAAATGGGGAAGCGAAGGGGGGGGGGGACACCTAGTTCACTCCCCCGACAGAAGAAGGAGCAGGAGCTTAAATTACTGGGTTATTGGATTACTAGTTACTCACACCTTGCTGCCGTTCACGGCATGGTCGCTGTCACAATACCCAGCACGCTGCGGCAAGGTTCCCTTTTCGCTTCCACTCACGCCGCTTCAATGTACCAATGCACCAACGCATCTTAGCAGAGTTCGAGGAAAGGACCAAGCTACGTTAATGACTATGTTACAGGGCGTCAAGCCGCACTGAACCAACACACCTCTCGGAACAGCCGCTTCCGACAACCCAACTTCAATTGTATCTGGTTTACTCCCATACCAGACCTACTACTTCAAGGTTTTCTGCTCAGGTATACTCCCCTGCCCAAACAGCATAAAGTGTTATCACAACCTCGGATCTGGAATACTCCCCTGCCAGGTCAGCAATATACAAACAAGTGTCTCTTTGGTTAAGATCAGCTTATAGCAACTTCGCAAAACTTCTTGCTTGACAACATCAGGTTTTTAAGCAATTCTTCAGGGAAGGTAAGATTCACATTGGTGCTCTTTAGTACATTATTTGTAAAACCTCTGTAAATGATGCTCCTCTCCTTCTGAATGACCTTTATCAGAAGGGCAGCCTACATTGCCACTGACAATGATATGGTTTTATTCGGATTCTGCTTTGCCAATTTGGGTTTATACCAGCTTCTGTTATGTACTTCTTCAAAAATGGGCAATACGCTTTACAAACTCAGGGACTTTTATTTCCCTCCTCCTGACTTTGGCAATATTTGTTGGTTTTAAATTGTCTTGTTTTTATTTTCTTCTGTTTTGGGTAATGATAGTTTGAAAGTATTGCCCCATGTTGTTGTTGGGTTTTAAATTGACCCGCATGCTTAAAGTCACAGTCAATTGGTTTGAAATTATACTGTTTTCTCTGCTTTCTGCCAGTTCGATATTCAAAATTGCCTTCTTACTTATCTCTCTACGCGATTGCTTTCTCACATTAAAGTACCTGCCATGAGCATGCGTGCGGTCACAGAGCGCTCCAGTGTCACAATCACTTGGTGACCTAACCAGTAGTGTTGTACGCCTCTGCTTCCCTTGCTGCTCACAGGTCCTTTGCTTCAGCTGCTACTCGCTGTTCTGCAATCTACGGTTTTCAGTCTGCCGCTGCCCGTGTCACTTGCACCAGGAGAATCCTCTGCTCCAAGCAGTGGAAAGCTTTCCAAACTTTTGCTTCCCGCTGCGCAGCCTCTGCAACGCAGGCCTTCAGAGGGCAAGCTGCCCTCTTCGATGCTTCCCGCTGCATGACCTCTGCAATTACGGCTTCTGGAGGGGAAGACCCTCTCAGGACCAGCAACAGTTCGCCACTCGACAGCGGTCCCGGCATCTTCTTTGTCCTCCAGTCTCTGCTTCTGCTGCAACATGTCGAGTTCTCAACTCCTCCAACTATGACTACTGCTCTGTTCCTTCTTCTCACTAATGACCTGCACCTGAGGGGGCCTTTTAAGCATCCTCCTCCACCTTCTTTCTCGTCACAGTACTTGTCCATAATGCAAAATCATTTTTCTAGCTTCCTCTATTTTGCAATAGGTCATTAAAAGGTTGGGGTCTCAGGGGAAGCTGAAAAGGGTGTTTCCCATTGCTCCTGACCTGCTCCCCCTCTCATATGATCCTCCCGCAAAACACCACCTGCAGGGTCTGGATCAGAAAGTGTCTGCCTTTCCCTGGCCACATAAGATGGGTCCGAGGCCAGGGTTTCTGGGGTAATCATCTCTGATTCACCACACTATCTGGACAACATAGTGATCTATAGTAATAGTTGAGGAGAACATCTACACTCTGGACAACATAGTGATCTATAGTAATAGTTGGGAGGAACATTTGCACCACCTCTAGAAGATTACCAGGGCCTAACAAAAGGAAGGTCAAACAAATTTCATCCAGCCCAGAATGCAGTAAAATATCTAGGCCTCTTTGTAGGGAATAGTCTATTCAAGCCAAGACAGTGAAAGTAAAAGTGGTGGCGTTGATCCCTCGATTCAAAACAAAGAGATAACTCAGAGCCTTCCTAGGGTAAATTGTAAGGGGTAACCATCTGCACAGGCTGCGCTTGTTACCTGTTGTATGCTCACTAGGTGTGATAAGTTTGAACAGAGTTGATGAGGAGTGTTCACAAAAAGACACAACTGATTTATGGTGCAATTGATTAGTGAATCAAAAAGCCCAGCTTTAATTCCTCAAGTCAATACTAGGACATTTTGATTTAAAGTACCCCAAAAACAAATGATACATTCTTGGTACATATGGGTACACATTTCATGTAAGAAGCTTAATACTAAAAACAGATAAGTGCCGGGCAGTGTCCTGCCGGGCAGTGTCCAAAACAAAGTACATGCATATAATGCCAAAAGTACAGAAAATGCCAAACAAATGCCAAAAAATGCAGAAAATGCCTCAGATGTCTAGAAATACAGAAAATGCCGTCAGGAAATGCGAAAAAATGCCAAATGCCTCAGATGTCTAGAAATACAGAAAATGCCGTCAGGAAATGCGAAAAAATGCCAACACGTGTTTCAACCTATGAGGTCGTCATCAGGGCATATAGATACATATAGTACATTGGGCTATAGTGCTGATGCTAAATACTGAACTGTGTTCATTTTAGAAACCTGCCAGGGGGGGGGGGGGGAAGGGTGTCAAAGCAAGGAGCAATTGGAAATGGGAGAGAAAAGAAGAAAAAAGAAAAACATACTGTTTAAATTACTGCGTGCATAGCATGACTCTGAAGGTAAGTATGTAGGCTATGAAAAATAAAGCATACCTTATTGTAATTGTTCTCTGTCAAACTATAGAAAAAATGGAGCAACGGACGGTTCCAAAAGCATGTTACTGGTCAGTTCAGTGTACTGTGAAATATAAAGCAAATAGAGCGTATTTAGTCTATTCAGAAAAGCTTGCTTAGGTAGATAGTATAATCACCGATTGTTAGTATCATGTGCAATAAATGAAAGGCAAAAAGTTATTACCTTTACTTCTAGACAGGTCGTGATATATTGCTCGGCAGAAATGCCGTTGGTGTGGCAATAATGCAGTAAACAGGTTCGTGTTGGGTGTGCTGATTCCGGATATCTGGCCGTAATCTGTAAAATAAATATAACACCGTGTTTATGTGAGATGGGTTTAAAATGCGAGCCGTGTAAGTTACTAAATGCGATAATAAATGCTTACCGGCTTGTGAATTAGACGTGCTCAGTGGCAGGCAGTTTCTCAAGTGCTGAAGGCAATCGCAGTTACGAGGGGTTACTATAGTAACCTCTGCAGGGTCAGTCAGGTGACATAGTCACCTGACCTGGTTGCTAAGACTCACGAACCAAGCCGGAAGGCAGAAAAAAGCTGGTCATTCCGTGAAGTGCTAATTCAAAGTTGTGAATGGTGCATCTGGTGGGACAATAGAGCTAACATGTGTGCCTGCTAGTGAAAACCCGTGATTGTTTAATATGCAAGTATTAAACAAAATATGACATGTTAGAGAACTGATACATATTACAAACCGGCTTCAAATTGGTTTTTAACAAAAAGGTGCGTGTTGCACAGACTGTTGCACCTGATAAGCAATAAGTACTAAAAAAGTGCAAAGATATTGAAAGCCAATGTTGGCTTAAACGCAAAGAGAGTTGTTGCCACATTTATGATATAAAGGAAAATTATTGCCAACAGGCACCGAGCGCTGGGGTTTGATTTGAGGGTGTTGGATATTCAGTTATCCGCTAAGAAGAGAATATATTTTTGAGAACTGGAAGTATTGGTATAAAAAGTGAAGATTGGCTGTTGCGGGTAAAAATACAACAGATAAATCTATTATAGTATGTAACTTGGGCTGGGGAACCAGTAAATGAGTTATGTGTAAGGGTGCCATCACACTTGTGTCTTGTAGTATTAATTGGATTAGGCAAGGTACTTTTAGTAGTGTTGATATAAGAAATATGTATAAAAAATGTGTATAAGGACATGTCATGGGTGACAAAGTCAAAAATACATGATCAAGTGTGTTCTTGTTAGGCAGTGCGTTTGGATTCTCAAGAGTTACCCAGTCGGAGCACAGAAGTGGTAAACCTCTAAGTCTGAAAGTTTTCAACATTTATAGAAAACTGCATGCACTGCAAGTCATACCAGTAATCTGACGGAAGCCACAAAGTTAGATTACTGTACCACCAGACCGACTCCTGATTTATAAAAACACATTAAGTTCGGAATCTTGGTTCAGACCAAGCGATAAACAGCGTAATTTGCAGATCATTCTTGCTTCCTGCTGCTGTAGGGTCAGTTCTCTGTTGCCACCTCTCTGATGTTGTTTGATGTGTTGTAATCCAATAAATTTGATGTCTTTAGTATTGTCCAGTTGATGATGTTTCTGCCAGTGGGAGGCCAGGGGAAGTCTCGTGTCCTGACTACTAAGATGATTGAGGTGTTCCCGGATCCTGAAGCGTACTTCTCTAATCGTACTCCCAATATACACTTTCTTACAAACACATATAATAGCATAAACAACATATTTCGTTCTACAATTGATAAAGTCAGATATTTTGGTTTGGAGGCCATTGTGACAACTAAAAGTTTGGGTTGGTGCTAGGGCATGATAACAAAAATTGCAAGAGCCGCATTTATAGAAGCCTATTGGTTTGGACTTGTTAGAAAGCCAGCTATCCTGTCCAATAGGATCAGGTTTGAGGAAAGAGGGACTCAAGATATTTCGCAAATCCAAGTCTAAGCTGGGTTGAAAAGGCCCAGAGAATGGTGACAGTCACTGGAGAGACTTCATCAAGAACCCTGGGGTGGGGGTTTCAGGGGGGAGGGGGAACCAGGAAATTTACCGGGTATAGACTAGTGAATCACAGAATGACCAAGGCTGATCCATCCACAAGAGATTGAGACAACCCGTCTAGTATCTATCAGTATGGGAGAAACCAGTTTGAGATTAAGAAACTAAGACTAACCGAAAAATGGGAGAAATACAAGAAAATGGCTTGCTGAAGTGACTGAAACATTGGACAGGGCCAGAATCCAATACCACTGTGATTAGGAAAGATCATGAGGGGGTCAAAAGTAAGCCACCATTGCCAGGTGGGAAAGAAATCTTATTTTGTTGGTTTGCATATTCTTGTGTTCAAGGTAGTAGGGACAGAATCCACCACAGAACAGGATTTCTGGACGATGGACTATAATTTCTTTGTAGGACATGCTACAATCATCCTTCAGCCGTGTTTCCTTTAAGATAGGGACACACACACACCTGGGGTAGAGTAGGGTTTGAAACCTGTAATAATAAATATTCCTTAACAATATGGCAGAGTGTCTGTCTCCTGATTCTGACTTACCACAGTACATACAGGGCATAAAGAGTAGAAGGCAAAGACACATGGGCAACAAAACAAAATGAGGAACCAACTTTAGGAAACTCCCTCAAACACTCACCTAAAAGTCATTGTAGAGTGTTGCGGTTGGCTCAGGGTCCCCCTTAACTCCATTCCAGGCATCCTTCATTGTACCGAGGCACTTTCCAATCACTTGAACGGTGTAACACGCTGAATGCAGGTGATGCACCCAGGCCTAGTCGCAAACATTGTCTCCCCAGTTTAGCAGCCGCCACGAAATCCACCAGTGTCCTGATGGAGTGGAGAACGGCCTGATCTGCGTAGAAACAAATACCTTATCGTGTGTGACAAGGTAAGTACCCTGGCTTTGCTAAAACAGGATGGGAACCCCTCTCAGCTAGGGGTGGAAGGCCTACCAGGAAGAAATGCAGAGCTAGTCCTACCCCCGAGGTGGATGGCAGCAGTTGAGAGGACCCAAGCTATGATCCCAATACCTGGTGCCAGTATGTTTCTGCGCATGACTGTATTGTCTCATCCCCTATATCATAAACAAGATGCTCACAAGTGTTATTTATTCTTGCAACAGCGACACAATGGCAGACTTCAGTAGCGACGAGCACCCGAAAAGCTGCATCAGCCCACCAGTGTCACACGCGAACGGAGCGTACTGCCGAGAGCTGCACCCAGCAAGAGTCGCGCTGGAGAGACAGCGTTCACGTGACTGCGTAGAAAGCAGCTGTCCGCTCCGAAACACTGATGGGTGCTCGGCCCAAACTGAGGAACAAAACCTAGACCAGCAGGGAATTGGAAAAGGGTCAGAGACCACAAACAGAAACATAGCAACATGGGGAATGCCTGCCAGACACCCCCCAACGTAAACTTTGAATTGGCAAAACAAGGCCCCAATTGCGAACCTCAGTGGACCTGCACAGAGAAATGAGGGCTGGGAAGGGGACATAACCTGTCATTTATCAATTTATCGTTGTGTAACACCACCTCAGAGTGGAAAGTAGGTCTAAATTCGATAGGGCCAGACACCCAATGGGAACAGGAAGAGGAGTATAAAAAGGGCACCAGAAAGTAGGACATTTCGGGTTGTTTAGAAAAAGTCAGAGGATGTGGAGGTGACAGACCAAGAAACCAGCAGGTGGAACGACGGTGGAGAGGACAGTGGAGGCATTCATAAATCAAGGGAGGATCGGTTAGCGATTGCTAGTGCAATGTCAGTGCGCGTGATAGACCAATGAGCGTGGGCAGGTGCAGACATGTAGGGAGTGATTGTGAACCATGTGTGTGAACGAGGGGGTGAGTAGTAGTGTGGAGTGGTGAGTGTGGAGGAGGGAGTAGTAATGTGGAGGAGGGAGAAGTAGTGTGGGGGAGAAGTAATGTGGACATCAAGGGGTGAAGGTGAAACCTAGAAGGAGTGAGAGGTATTGGAAGGACAGAGGAAGGCAATAGAGGAAACAGAGATTAAGGTGGTTGGAGTTGGGAGGAGGAGAGTAGTAAATGGAGAAGGCAGGCGTAAAAGGAAAGAACAGAATCGAGCAGTGTGTCTGTACAGCCTATCCCAGTCACCCCTTTAGAGGACTAACACTTGGACATTGCAGGGAGAGTTAGGAAGTCCCAGAGGGAGTTAAGCTAGAGGAGGCAAACTACCTTTAGGGCTCCACGCCTAGCATAAAGAACCTAGACTGTAGAATCTGCTGCATACACTGACTGAAACACATGCAGGGAATCCGTCCCCTCTCCCTAAGAGGGAGCCACCCACTTTGGGACTAGAGAGGTGAGCCGGCTAAGCTTAACACCCCCAAGGGGAAAGGGCAAGCGGATCCCACTGTGGTAGACCCCGCCCACCCCCAAACACTCCCTTAGAGTGCAGGCAATCCCTAAACAGGGATATATGTTATCCTCCCTTGCCTTGGAAAACTGATATATTTGTTGGATTTAAGGGTGTTAAACTGTATTATCACTTACCACTTCCTACATCAATCGTTGGCATGGTTTCGGACCCTTTTCAGACACGTCCACACCTCAAAAGAGCAATTAACTCATAGCCACAATCCCTGGTTGTGTGGAAGATAAAGGATCAATCAGTATTGCTACATGAGAGGAGAGACGCTCCAGAGCTCCAAAGGCGTAATTACCTGCTCTTCGGATGTATGCCAAAGAAGCCAGAGCACGCTCGGTGTGGCAGATCGAAGTGCTGTCAAGCCGTTTCAATGCTCGGCAACCCTGCCAGGACACTGACTGGAGAACTCCAGTTCATGAGAACCCCAAGCAGTGTACAAAGCCTAAGTGGACAGCAAGCTGCGTAACAAAGAACCAACCCTGAAGCATTGTTGGTCTACTGGAAGCCTACTGGAAGCCCAGCCCGGACGAGCGTGTGGAGACGGAAGGTACGCAAGGTACGCAGTCGCTCCAGGAAACCAAGGAGTTGAGGGAAAGGCCCAGCCACACCCCAGAGCGGGGTGAGAGACTAGAAAACCCCATGTGGGGAGAGAGCAACAAAACTACAAGGTGGGCAGTGTGAGGGGTCAGAAATGTGAGGCAGACAACTTTGTGAAGGTTTCTCAAAGGATGCAATTTTATTAACTCCAAGGTTAGATGAACGCCTCACTAGACATAGCCTGACAAGGATTTCCCTGCCTAAGCAAAACTAAAGAAAACAATCTACCAAAAGGTTTCTGCTCCTCACACTTAAACATACAACAACTTAACAACAACAAACAATGTAACAGTTAGATGCACATAATAACCAATGGTCCTCCTATTCTGGGTGAATTTCCCTCCCTTGCATGCAAGCAGGATTTTGGTCAATAGTTCCAAATAAAAGTGAAGGAAATCCTATCAAAGTTCCACTTCAGTTCCCTTTGTTCCAACTTGATACACAAAGTTCAAAAATCGTCTTCACCCAACAGTTCAGTTTTAGTGTTAGTGCGTTGTCCATTAGGACTCCCAGGTTTTTGACTACGTTTGATGGTGTGGGCGCGGTTCCCAATTCTATCGGCCGCGGTATGTGACTGGAGCAAATAGATCTGCCCTCTCTTAGTTCTTTTCCTCCCCATGTGGCGCCACATTGTTATTTTCCCACTCCTCCCGCAAACAGTTTGCAATTAGTAAAAGTATTTGTGCTGACCTCCGGTTTCTTTATTAGCCTGCCATTGATCAGCACCACATCGGACAGAACACGAGACACCCTGAACTAGTGGTAAGGTAGACATTCACACGGCACCTGCCATTGGTCAGCACCACAACGGACAGAACACGAGACACCCTGAACTAGTGGTAAGGTAGACATTCAAACGGCACCTGCAAGATAGCAACCTTCCTAAGCTTTGTGATGTACTCTGTGAGGGCTAGTTACTTCCCAGGGATGTCAGACCTTACAGTCTGATTAGTTCCCCGAGGCATGCAAGTCCAGTCCACCGACCAGTTCCAATGCCCGCTAGCTAATTGACAATGTAAAACAATTGTGGTGTGTGTATGAATTGGGCCAACTTCCCCAGCTCGCGTTAGCAACCATGCGACAGGTTCGCCAGCCTTGATCACGTCCCCTTATGCTGTCTAAGCGACTCTAGTCTGCTGTAGTCGCGCAACTTGGGTCCAGCTGCCCCCCCTCCCTTGGCTGTTGTGCACAGGACATATGTATGGTGCAGGCCTTCAGGATGAAGCCCAACTCTGAGTCAGTCCTCTGTAATATGTGTTTACCTGTGGTTGCCCTTCCCTTAGGCTGGTACCTAAGAGTGCCCCCTCATGCCGTTGTTGTACACTAGGCATCCCTCTCCAGGTTAAATACAGGGAGAGAGAGAGAACGATACAGAGAGAGCTACAGAGACAGAGAGGTAGAGAGGGATACAGAGCGAGAGAGGAAGGGAGAGAGAGCAGTAAATAGAGCGAGAGATAGATACAGAGAGAGGGGGAGAGAGAGACGGTACAGAGAGAGAGACAGAGAGATAACTTCTGCCACTAGAGTTCCCTCGTTTTCTGCCCCGTATGAGGTGCCTCTGCCCACCCCAGTTATTCCCTCAACTGGTAGGTGGGCCCCCCTGTCGTGCACTGAATTAGCACCTTCACTACACCCCACCCTTCAATCGATCTTTCAATCGATACCTCCTTTCCCATCATTTCCCAACACAGTTCCTTGGGCATCCATAACCTAGTCACCCTGCTGATGTCTCACCCTTCCTCTTCATATCCTTCGAGTGTGTCTACAATTATGCAATTCTGCCCATCTGAGGAGCAGGTTACCCAAAAGGCATCATAACCTTCTACATTTGGTGGGGGTGCTACAAAGACCACATTCACTCTATCCTCCCCTTCACTCATCCTGGGATGCTGTTCTTCCAGTTAATTTCTTTCCTCATCAATTTTGTTAACTGACATTATATATACTGTGCTTTTCTTTTGTGGCACTGGCCGATGATCCACTAGCCGACACAGATCGCAACAATCATCACGACAAGAACTGGGACAGTTATTTTGAATACAGCGGTCAGCCGCCCCTGTACACACGCAAGTAATGAATCGAGCAAATTGTTTTGTGTGGTGTCCTGCATTTCCTTCAACATTTTTTTCATGCAGGGTGCGTATCTCCTCGACAACTTCTGTCAGTGTTCCATTGGTGGCAACGTTAGCGGGAATTGCAGTACAACAACAACAACTTCCTATCTTATGGCAAACGCCACCTTCTATTGTAGTCATGAGGTCAAATATAAATCGATTTTGCAGGGTCATCAGGCGCAGTGCGCGGAGCTCTTCTTGCACCGCGTTCAGTCCCTTTTCAGTTGTGTTAGCCAACTGGAGCACCTCATACCTCGTGCTCTGAATCCATTTAGCGCTGGCAGCGGTTTGCACCCCAGGGAGCAGGAGAGATGGGAAGAAAATAGAAGCCTTACTGAAGAGTCGTAAATGCTGCGGGATTGCATTCAAGCCTTGTGTTGATTCATCTGAAATGTAGTTGCCTTCTCATTTTCTCCTCATCATTTGCCTTGGCTGGTCTCTTTCCTCTGCCTGTTATTTCCTATGTTCTTCTCACTGAGGGTCGAAAGGTTGCTGAAAGGCAGCAAGTCAGCCCGGGGCATGACCAAAGCAGGGCTATGGAGGGTCACGAGAGCATAAATACCTCCCCAGTCTGGTGGCAATTGGGCATATGTTCAGGATCCGTAGGACCACGAAATATCCATTACTGCCGCCGTCCCTTTCTGCAACGGCGAGATGCTCATCGTCTTCTCGCAGCTAGTGTTCATCCCTAGCGTAATTGTCCCTGACGCTCTGAAACAAAGGATGCCATGTGAGCGGTTTTATATATACTGAGCGGTGGGTTTCATCCATCCATATCAAGGCATGCACATTACCATCCCATATTCCTTTGCATTCCCTGTTTACTTTCCTTACCACCCCTTCTTCGTATCCCACCAGCTCCTCTGTCTGACACTGCATCAATCCCCTCTCCCATTTTTCCATTGTAATACACTGAACTTCCTATTCACATCAGGGGCGTGGTGTGGCACCACGGTATATCATGCCCAGTTGAGTTTTTGCACTGTATTCTCTTGTGGGTAGTAGCCAACTGTTTTCCCCTTTGTGCCCCCTCGGTATGGTATTCCAGTGCCATGTGTTTAGCGGTTTCTTCCCAATGTCATGCTCTCATGCTGAATGTAGTTATCTGTATACATTTCTTCCGCCTCATCTGTCCATTGAACTTCCCGTGTGGGCCCCTGAAACAGCCTTCTAGTCCTACACAGAGATAAGTGCATCAGGCATCCCCCCTTCTCCGCTGACACTTCCTTGGCCAAAAATTGTTTTGGCGTCCCTGTGATGTGTGGGATTAGAGAACACACAGACGATGCGAGTCTTGTTCTCCCCAGACAATGTTCCTAGACAAGTCAGATCTATAAAAACCTTGTCAAAACAGGTTCTTCCCTGTTCTTCCAAAACCATCAAGGACCACAATGACACACTTGCTCCAGACCTGGCTGATTTATGCAATCGCTCTTTTGCCACTGTAAATTTCTCCCTCCCATTGAAGCACTCCCTTGTGCACTCCCTCCTCAAGAAGCCCTCAGACGATCCTTCCTCTCTGGCTAACTATCGCCCTATCTCTATCACTCCTTTCTTGGGCAAACTCTTGGAAAAGCTGGCCATCTCCGAGCTCAACCTTCACACTGAATCTGGTGGTTGTTTACATGACCATCAGTCTGGCATCAGAGCGGCCAGAAGCACGGAAATTGCTCTCCTAAACATTTGTGAAGACCTGCTCTCCAACCTTGACTCTAACCTTCCTTCTGTCCTCATTCTCCTTGATCTTTCTTCTACCTTCAAGATGGTCAACCATGCCATCCTGCTCAAGCACCTCCCTGATAACCTAGGTATCACTGATTCCAAACATCTTTTTATTGATTTTATACAAGCGAGTTATACATTGTGGCTTTAAATTGCCAGCGCTGCGAGCAGCGTTACGATGCTTATAAATACAGGTAATAAAAAGAAAAGATAAATGTTAGGGAGAATTCTCTGTTAAAGCTAATTTCCCAAACCTAGTGAGTCCCCCAGCAGCTTTGCTGGATTTTTCGGGTTTATCTTTTTCTCCTGCTAAGAGTGAGACTCTTTTTCTCCCACTCTTAGGCATGATTTAAGAATGTCCTTTCACTGTGAATATGTTTTATGGGCAATATGGTCTTTTACTCCATAGGGCTTCATGTGTTTTTGGTATGTGTGTTACACAGCACCCTCAGTGCAGTAACACAGGGGTGTCATAGTGACCCCCAAACATAGACTCCATACCCTGGGACTGACTACTGTCTCCCAGGGCATGTAGAGTCACCAATGGCTTTACTAGTCTCAAATTGTGAACAGAACCAGTTCAAACCATCATATTGTGGAAGTGCTGGTAGGGGTAATTCGATTGCCCCTGGGTGGTCTGTTTTCCAAGGGGGCACTGTCCAGTCCCCTCTTTTCGAGTTTCTGGCTGGTGGCAGTGGATACCATGCAGAATATTTCACCGGAATATTTCTTATGGGATTTTCCCATTGATTTTAAACGCACCACTGTTTGGTGCAATGTTAAAGATACCGCCGGGTTATTTATTTAATATTAATTCCCCGGTTGGGTCTTTTTGCCAGGACTCTGTTTTAAAATGGCGTTTGTGTTCGCCTCTGAAACTCTAACCCAGGTTGAGCCCTTTGTTCCACTTTTTGGCGGGCTTCTACACAGAAGCCCTCCAAATGGTGCCACTCTGTCTGGGGTCTACAGGATGTGTGGGAGGGGGATTAGGCACCCAGGACTGAGTTGCCTCGGCAACTCAAGTCGCACTCTTGTGTGATTGGCCCAGTGGTGAGCTGCCCGGCTCACCACTTAGCATGTTTGAGTGACAGATAGGTTGTTGAATGGGGGTTTCTCTGCATGAAAGCAGGGCTTTGGGGACTGGAACTTCAGAATTCGCCACAGGACCTAAAGAATCCGAAGAGGGGAGAAGCTGAGCCATCTACAACGACGACACCACCGGTGGAGCCCTGCTGTAAAGAACTCACCACTTCCCCCGACGACAGAGGAGATCTTCTTCCAGGAGAGTCTTCTTCCCTTTGAGCTGGTGGGACCAACCAGTTCGCCTTCCAAAACGTCTCGTGGTCAAATCGCCCGTGCCAAGGAGCCCGGCGGCTGGATAGCCACACTTCACCACTGACCGCAAATAAAAGGGTCGTACCTTTTAATCGGGAACTCCGCGGCTGGTTTCATCCCTGGCAGTGCAACGACTTCCAGCTTTCTTCCTCGTCGAGATCATCTCTTCCTCTGGTCGAATGCCACGACTTGCATCCGCTGCCAGGAACAACTGCCCCCGCTGGAACGTTCTCACCATTTAAGGTACTATGTCTCTCCTGGCCACCCTTGCAACAGACTGTCCAAGGTGTGTTAGGCAGAAACCTGTGCAGTTCCCTTACCTGGGCAGTTGTTCCTGGCAGCGGATGCAAGTCGGTGCTTTGTCCAGGGGAAGAGAAGATCTCGACGTGGAGGAAAGCTGGAGGTCGTTGCACTGCCAGGGAAGAAACCAGCCACAGAGTTTCCCGGTTAAAAGGTACTACCCTTTTATTCGCGGTAGTGGTGAAGCGTGGCTATCCGGCCGCCGGGGTGCTTGGCACGGGCGATTCGACCACAAGACGATCCAGGAAGGCGAAAAGAGGGCGAACTGATTATCCCCACCAGTTCAGAGGAAGAAGACTCTCCGGGATGAAGATCTTCTCTGTCGTTGGGAAGTGGTGAGACGGTTCAGCAATATGATGGTTTGTACTGGTTCTGTTCACAATTTAAGACTAGTAAAGTCAATGGTGACTTTACATGCCCTGGGAGACAGTAGTCAGTCCCAGGGTATGGAGTCTATGTTTGGGGGTCACTATGACACCCCTGTGTTACTGCACTGAGGGTGCTGTGTAACACACTTACCAAAAATACATGAAACCCTATGGAGTAAAAGACCCCATAGCCCATAAAACACATTACAAAGTCAAAGGATATCTCAAATAATGTCTATGAGTGGGAGAAAATGAGTCTCACTCTTAGCAGGAGAAAAAAATAAACCCCAAAAATCCAGCAAAGCTGCTGGGGGACTCACTAGGTTTGGGAAATTAGCCTTAACAGAGATTTCTCCCTAACAAGGTGTCCCGTAAATCATTGACTTTCCAACTGGGTTGGCCTCCAAACCTCCTAACTTTTTCTTTCTGAACTGATCCAACCTCTTTTGACGTTTTCTGCAAAGACTTTGAGTGCATTTCCACTGTGTGATCTTGGGCACATTCAGCCTTGCTCTCTCCTAGAGTGGGCCTGGCCTATGAACTTTGGCTCTACAGTAGACCCAGCCTTCTTGACTTGCTGTGGTTACAAAAGTGTTGGTACTGTGTTATTTCCATGCTCTGCCTGTTCTCTCCCTTTTTAACGAACTATTGCAGTGCCATCTAAGGTTACGCGCTCACCTCTGTTTTGCTAATAAGTGGTGTGTTAACCTAGACTTGTCGAATAATTAACTAGGCAGGTGTATATACTTATAGTGACTGTGTTTGAACTTGCTTGATATATTAGTGCCAGTGTATTTTCATTTGTGTTTTAAATAAATAATTATATACTTTTAATACCAAAGCTCTGGACAGTGTTTGCTTGTTCTACTGTATTTTTGGCCCTATTGTGTATACTCTATATACTGCCTAACTCTTCTTGAGAGAAGTCTGACTGCTCAGCCACAGCTACCAGGTAAATCTGGGTGGTGCAGACTGCTACCAATTGGGTTTACTGCTTACTCCTGTAGTATTAAACTTTTTGCAGTGGTCCCTAAGGGAACTGCACAGGTTTCTGACTAACAATAAACAACAACAACAGGTCAGAAAAATGTCAAAGGGGAAGGTAGGGCAGGAGGGGAGTGAGCAGATAGAACACATAGTTGGGGTAAGAGCTCAGGGAGGCTGTTCATGTTTCAAATTTGTGTTGGTGGGGGGACAGGATCCAGGTAGTCCTAGGCCTTCATTACTTCGTGTATGCTCTTGCGAGCGGAACTCCCCAGGTCGATATCTCTGTTTTGCTCTTCCACCCTCCTCTTTAGTCTTGTTTGTCCATCCATCGCAGAGAGGGAGGTTGTCGGGCCAGGCCTGGGTATTTCTGTGTAAAGTCCCAGGAAAGGGGCCCAAGTTTAGAAAAATGTGTCTCTGTTTCCGAATCGGAGGGCTGTTATTTTTTTCAGCCGCTATTATGTCCCAACATTTAGCCAACCACATTTGGACTGCCGGTCCCTCTGGGTTTTTCCAAAGCCTTGCCACTGAAATTTTAGCGGCCGTCAACAGGTGGGCGCAAAGTTCTGCTCTGTGACCTGACAGGGGGAGTTGGCCCTCGCCACTCGCTCCTAGTAGGACAATACCCGGATCCCATGGGATTGTCAAGCCCGTTATCGTGTTGACTTGATCTAGCACGGGTTTCCAAAATTGGGTGGCCTTGGGACATGTCCATAACAGATGGTATAGTGTGCCTTTGTCCGGGCATCCTCTCCAGCACAAATTTATTTTTAAATTTCTTTATTGGCATTTATAATAGGCACAACAGCAGTGTGGCAGTGGGTGCCAACTGCGGCATAGAATAAATGTGTCCATATAAGCCAGTCATTTAATGAACAATAAACAACTTCAACATGAAGCATTTAACAATAACAACAGTAATTGTCTCCAAGTGGTTGATAAATAGTGAATTTTGAGAGGGTCAACACGGGAAGGGAAAGGAAGGAGTCCAAAAGGAGGGGGAACCAGGTATATTCAGGCGGTGGTCCATTCAGTGGTCTTGTGATGAATAGGTCAGTAAGCACAGGGGTGAATCATTCAAGGGGGTTTGTCGTCATTGGAGGGGTGGAACAGAGCCCCTGTGAGGGCCTTCCAAGCATCAAGTGCCTGACTCGCATCCTCAGGGGACCTGGCAATGCCTTCCTCCCAGGCCGAAGTGCCATGCATGGAAGCGTGGGCCATCTGGTCGCTTCCACGCCATGGCAATGGTCCTTTTGGTGAGGATGCATGCCAGGTCCATGAGCTTTACTGTGTGCTTGATTTTAGCTAATCTGGGATAAGTCACTAGGAGGCACTCTCCAGGGGTCCACTCATACCTGGTCATGCCAGCTCTCCTACAGGTTCGCTCAACTTCGGCCCAGAGTTGTCGGGCCTTGACGCACTCCCAAAAGATGTGCATTAGGTCCGCTTTGTCTCTGTTGCACCATGGACAGTTATGCTGGGGTTGCTCGTAGATCTTTGCTATTCTGTGCAGTGTTAGGTACGAGCGATACAGTACGTTGAGCTGGATCAATCTGAATCTTGAATTCCTAGAAACCTCTTTAGGGAATGCCAGTGCTCTCTCCCATTCTCCATCGGTCATTTCTCGCCCCAGGTCTCCGTCCCATTTGAGTTTTAGTTCAAGGCTGCGGGGATTAGGCCTGTCTATGAGGTGACAGTATATTTGAGACACTGTTCTCCACCCCTCCCCCAGAGTGTACAGGAGTGTCACAAAGGTGTTGGACTCGGGCTCTTCAGGCCAAGTATCCAATTTGGTTTGTGCTAGTTTACGGATCTTTAGATACCAAAGGAATTGGCCACTGGGCATATCATCTTCAGATTGTAAGGAGGAGAAGTCTCGGAAGGAGCCTTCGTTATATAAGTCCCCCCAGGTGTACACTCCCAGCCGTTCCCAATATCTAATGGTCGCTAGATCGACACTGTTCTGGCACAAGTCGGAAAGGAGCGGAATGTCCGGGGTATATGCGTGCTTCAGGTGGAGAAGCGATTTTGTTCTAAGCCATATTTGTTTTCCTAGGGTGGCAAAAAGGGGGTCCCGCCAGTGAGGTGCTGGAGGGCCCAGATGAGTTCATACAGCCGGATTGGAGCGATTGAGTGCTGTAGTAGTGCCGTTTCAGGAGTGACGTCATCAGCCAGCAATTTGGCTATGAAGCTGAGCTGGGCTGCCAAATAATACTTCTCCAGGTCAGGGAGTTGAATACCACCCTGTCTGTATGGAAGGATTAACGTGGATAGTGCCAATTTGTGTCTGCCTTTCCCCCATAAGAATAAGTATCGTCTCTAGTAGTCGGAAAAAGGGAGCTTTAATATAGTAGAACACATTTTGAAATCCGTTCAGAAATCTGGGGAGAACAATCATTTTGATGATGGACGCCCTTCCCATCAAGGACAGGGGGAGTCGGGACCAGAACCCGATTGACTTGCGTAGAGGGGGCAGCGCTAACGCTGTGTTATTTTCATGCATGAGTTCAGGCGTGTGGTAAATGTTGACTCCAAGGTAGCGGAATGTGGTGAGTCGCCCATTCACCTCCAATGAAGGCAGGTCATGCATGTGTTTACTTTTGAGGCCTCCCAATGGGAAGAGGCAGGATTTACTTCTGCTAAATTGTATGCCCGATACTTTGGCGAAGTTGCCAAGGACCACCAGCATGGTCGGGACGTTCAGGTGCGGATCTCTTATATAGGAGGAGGACATCGTCCGCGCACAGGGATATTATATGATCTGTCCTGGCCAGCCGTATGCCGGCATCAAAAAATTGTTTTCTGAAATAGATGGCAATAGGTTCGAGCCCAAGTATGTAGAGCCTGGGGGAGAGTGGGCAACCCTGCATAGTGCCCCTTTGTATGTCCCAGGCTGCAAAGATAAGCCGTCCGGATTTCACTCGTGCCCTTGGTTTAGTATAAAGGACCTTGACCCACCTAATGAATTTCTCTCCAAAGCCGAATTCACGGAGCACCGCCAGCAGCCACTCCAAGAAGATGGAGTCAAATGCCTTAATGGCATCCAAGGAGAGCAGAGCGTAGGAACTCCTGTCTAGGTTGGTTTGAGACAAAACATGTTGGAGCCTACGGAGGTTGGTGGTGGTGTTACAGCCTGGTACAAAGCCATTTTGGTCAGGATGCACCACCCCTCCTATTACCCTGGAAAGCTGCTTAGCTAGGATCGTTGTCAGAATCTTGACATCGTAATTGAGCATTGCAAGTGGGCGGTAAGAGTCACAATCTTCAGCAGGTTTGTTGGGTTTAAGCATTGGAATCACCAGCATTTCACGCATACTCTCAGGTAGGATCCCCAGTTCATAAGCCTCCTGAAAAACCTCATGCAGCAGCGGGGTTAACTCAGGTTCGTAAGTCTTGTACAATTCCATGGGCAGCCCATCGCAACCCGAGCCTTTGCACGTGGCCAGGGACTTGATCGCCTCGGTTATATTGTCCTTGGTGATGTCTGCGTCTAGGGCTTCTTTGTGAGCGAGCGGCAGTTTAGGCAGACCTATTTCCTCCAAGGTGTCCGATATCTCGCACGACGGCACCTGGGCATCATGGGAGTACAACTGGGCATAGAAATGCTTAAAAGTGTCATTGATGCCCTGTTGGGTCTGGTGTAGTGTGCCGTCTGCACCTTTCAAGGATGTGGTCGGGTATCAGGGGTGCTCTTTTCTGCACAACCAGGCTAATAGTCTGCTGGGTTTGTCCGCCTGGGTGTGTGCCCTGTTGGTCCTGGTAGTATAATCAAACTTGGCTAGCCTGTCCCAAGCCTTTTTGCATCCAGCTCTACTTTGCTTGAGCTCATCTTCTGCTTGCAGGGAAACTCGGGTGCCGGATTCAAGCTGTTAAATATCAGTTTCCAATCGCTCCAGTTCAGTTCTCAGGCGCTTCCTGATTCCCCCTGCCTTTGCTATGATTTCCTTTCGTGTAACTACTTTCAGGGCCTCCGATAATGTGCATAGATGGTCAACGCTATCCGTGTTTTCCTTTATGTAGTTCTCTAGGGACTCCCTGAAGTCGTCTCTGAATGCTGAGTCTTTTAGCGCTTCAGTGGGAATCCTCCATGTGGGTATTGGAGATCTGGGCCCTGCGGTGCTCCATTCTATTATTAAGGGGGAGTCATCGGAGATGGTCCGGCCCAAGTACTGCGCCGTGTCGATCTGGGGTAGGGTTTCTTTGCCAGTGAAAATGTAGTCAATCCTGGTGTGGAGGTTATGTGGGGACGAGAAAAAGGAGTAGCCCCGGTCTCTTGGATGTTTCTCCCGCCAGATGTCCACTAAGTCTAGGCGATTCAGCATGGCATTCAGTGCCACAATGGATGCTGACGGGCCCCCGGGGAGAGGGGTGGACCTGTCGAGTTCTGGGTTGCTGACACAGTTGAAATCTCCCCCCCAAATAAACAATCCGTTCCTATACTGTGTGACCTTGGCATACATCAGGTCTAAATGTGCTGGTATGTTGCTGTTGGGGAGGTATGAATTAGCAATGCATATTTCAGTTTGCTCAATATCACATACCTTCCTTCTGGATCTGATTCAGCTCTGTTGAGTTGGAAGGGATATGGGGGCTAATCCATGTGAACACCCCTCTGGCATATCTGGAGTATGTGGATCCAAACCCCTGCCCTCCCCAGTGTGTCTGAAGCGTTGCAATGGACTCCTTCGTTAGGTGGGTTTCCTGTAGGAGGGCCAGTCCCACCTTCTTCCTGTGGAGGTAGGATTTAATCCTGTTGCGACGAAGGTAGGTACCCAGACCCCTCACGTTCCAGGTAACAACCTTGATGAGTGTGGCCATGTTAGTTCAAAGAAATGTTCGAGTGTTCGTTCCCGGCCAAACCGGTTCACCCTCCTGTTGGCTTTGTATTTTGGACGCCTCCCCTCATGGCTGATCAGTATTGGTAGATAGTCTATTCCCTCCCGTGTCTTTAGTGACTGAATTGCTTTAGAAAGTGGAGACTTGTTAACGTTTTGAACGTCCACACGAAGAGGTGGATTAACAACATGGAACAACTATGAACTGCCCCCAGCAGCTGCTTTGGGAGGGCAACGCTTGGGGGCTTCCGCTTCCCGTTGGCCTATCCAGGACGTGAGATGCAGATGTAGCGCTGGCAACAGGCCGGCACTGGTTGCGACTGGGTGGGTTGTGACAGTGCCCATGTGTGATCGTCTGAGCTCCCGTCCATAGAAGCACATTTTGCCTTCTCAAAGGAGTATCACCTTGTAGATGCAATGTTCAGGTTTCCTAACATGATGAGGTTTCATTCGTAGGATTCCTGCTTAGACCTTCGGCCCCTAAAGTGCGTTCATCGCCATCAGCTAGGTTATTATGCTCCAGCCACATGTTTGCTGCAGTTGGGGTTTCCATGAAAACCGCCTTCACTTTGTAAAGTATCTTGAGGGGTATAGGAGCATGTATTTGAGATGGAGTTTGCGTAATCGGGCTTTAATTAGTATGAATGAGTTCCTGGTTCGCTGCACATTGGGGTATAATCAGGATACATGACGATATTGGAGCCATTCCGTTTGATATATATATATATATATATATATATATATATATATATATATATATATATATATATATATATATATATATATATATATATATATCTCTCTCTCTCTCTCTCTCTCTCTCTCTCTCTCTCTCTCTCTCTCTCTCTCTCTCTTCTCTCTCTCTCTCTCTCTCTCTCTCTCTCTCTCTCTCTCTCTCTCTCTCTCTCTCTCTCTCTCTCTCTCTCTCTCTCTCTCTCTCTCTCTCTCTCTCTCTCTCTCTCTCTCTCTCTCTCTCTCTCTCTCTCTCTCTCTCTCTCTCTCTCTCTCTCTCTCTCTCTCTCTCTCTCTCTCTCTCTCTCTCTCTCTCTCTCTCTCTCTCTCTCTCTCTCTCTCTCTCATTTAAGTATCGTCTCTCTGTCACGGAAATTCAAAATCTTCGCAATCATCGGTTGTGGGTGTGATCCTGGTGGGGTTCTCTTTTTTAAGAGATCGGTGAGCTCTCTCAACTGAGAATCCCTGTGTGAGCTTGCCGGGCCCAGTCCATGAAGTATCATGGACTCTACGTGTTCTGTTGGGTCGGTTCCTTCCATTTCCTCTGGAATTCCAAGAATACGTATATTGTTGCGGTGAGCCCTCCCCTCTGCCTCCTCCGATCTCGCCTCTAGTCGTGCAACCTGCCTTTCTAGTTCAGTTACCTTGGTTTTCAAGTCTGTGGCGGTATCCGTGGTTTCCTGCAATTTCACCTCAGCTTTGCTCACCCTATCTGTAAGATTAAGGGCATCTTGGCGTATGAGCTGCACGTCGGCCTTGAATTCGCCTATTTTGGTCTCAATAAATGTCTGGAGTGCCGCAATAGCCTGTAGTACCTGAGTGTTTTTAGGGTCGTCCTCGAGGGGGGGTGGCTCCGTTTGCGTGGTAATTTCATGTTGGAGTTCCTTTTTGGGCCTTGTCCCAGAAAAGGAGTCCATAATTGAAGCCGACTTATTCTTGTGTCGTGAGGCGGACATCTTGCGCTGTGTTGCGTAGGGTTTTCCAGCAGGTTCTAGCTCGTCGTGGTGCAAAGTAGCCCTTAGCGTGTCGTGATGGGTTCTCACTCCCTCGTATTAGCGTTAATCCTTCGTCCAGGTGTCAGGCCTTGCGTTACCTGGACGCTAGTGACTTGTGTCCACCAGTGCTTCCAAGCTCTCCCCGGGCACTGCACTTCACTGGGACTTCCCGCCAAACCGCCCACCGGCCGCAAAGAAAGGGCGGGCAGCGCTCTGCCAGAGAGTGTCTTGGCGAGGTGGGGGACACCTGGGTCTGACATTGTCCTTGGGACCCTTGCGGCCCAGTATATGAGGCCCCTCGAGTGGGGAGCTTTTCTTGAGGGCGCGAGCAGTGCTGCGGTTCAAAGCTCTAGCTGTGCTTTCACGGCACCCCCACAGGCCTTCACGGGTTTTGCCTGCAAGTGAATCTGGGCTCCAGCGTTAGTGTTTTGTTGAGTTTGCGCCCCAGCAGGAAACCCTGCTATTCCAAGTATTTCACTCGTGATACGGAGAGCTTGTCATGGTCCCGATCTTCGTTCACGCGGGGAACCAACAGAATGCGTGGATGCTGCAGGGGGATGATGGTTTGTCGGTCTTTACCCCGGAGGTATATCTGCGTTGCTAGCGGTTTCCTCCCTCGGTGCGGCCGCTGGGGGGGGCACTCAATCAGGTCCGTAGCACGGCAGCACCGCTGCGCCTCCAACTGCTGTGCGGCCGGGTGGGGTGGGCCGAGATGGGCTCAATGTGCAGCGGCTTCAACATGTGGCTATTTCAGAGGGCCGCTGCGCCCTCCTCAGTCTCTCGGTGTCAGCAGTTCTACGGATCTGGGCCGTGGCAGTCTCTGTCGTTCCTCAGGCCTACAGCGTCCGAATAGGCTCCTCCCACGCTAGAGCCTTCGGCTTAGATTAGGCCGACATTACTGTGGGACCACCGGGGTCCGTTCGCAAACCACGTTTTGGTGTATGCAGGCTCCGATTTTCTTCGGGTCTTCGCCGGAAAGGCACAGCAGCGCTTGTTCTAACTGGTGTAGTGATTATTTGCCAGAAATTATTGCCTTTGGAAGCAATTTCAAGGATCAATATAAGAATCAGGACGGGAGCTCAGCTCTGCTGCTGCCTCACTCCATGAGCTCCGGCCACGCCCCCCTAGGTATCACTGATAAGGCCCTGGCCTGGCAGACCTCCTTTCTCACTGACCGACCCTCTCAGGTCCAACTAGGGTCCTTCCTCTGTTCTATCTCTCTCTACCTGTGGTGTTCACAGAGGTCTAACCTCTCTCCCCGGCTATTCAACCAATACCTGGCTCCTCTCGCCCACTGCATCGCTGCTCTCTGCTCCAACTTTCAGTGTTATGCGAATGACACTCAGCTCTCTTGCAAGCTCCCCTCGGCCGCATCTACACCTTCTCTCATTCCTGACTGTCTGTAATTCAGGAGTGGCGTGCCGCCAATGATCTCTGCCTCAACGCCAGTAAGAAGGAGATCCTCCTAATCGGAACACAAGCTCCCTCCGTTTATCCCTCTCTCTGGCCGCCCACTCTGGGTCCTCTTCCTTCTCCTACCTGTGAGGCTAAATACCTTGAGATCATATTCGACTCCACCCTCTCCTCACATTTCGGATGTCTCAAAAAAGTCAAACTACCAGCTTCACCTCCTCAGAGGTATTCTTCCCTTCCTCACTTTCCCCCAGAAGCTCACTGTCTCCAGAGCTCTGGTCTTTTCAAGGCTGAACTACTGCAACATCCTCTTTCTAAATCTTCCTGCATCTACTCTCCGTCCTCTACAACTCATCCAGAACAGGACTGAAAGACTTGTCCTTGGCCTTAGCCCAGGGATTGTATCTCTTCAGCTCTGAAATCTCTTCATTTGCGCTCAGTGGTGGCAAGGATCAAGTTCAAAACCTTCTGCATTGTCCACAATGCTTTCTGGGGCCAAGGGTCCGCACTACCTCCAACTCGCTCTTCCTAAGTATCTCCCGTCTTAAACTCTCTGCTCATCCACCTCCAACTCTGAGGGTAAGACGCTTCTCCAAGCACAGAGTTGGGAGCAGATCTTCTTCGGCCCGGGCCTCCCTCTGGAATAGCCTCCCTAAATCTCTCAAGTTTAAGCAGAACTATTTTCGGTTCCGGAAGCAACGCAAGACCTTCCTCTTCGCTGCCTCTTTTTCTCTCCCCTGTATCTGTAACCCTACAGTCCACCCACTCTCTGCACTTATTAGCCACCCGCTGGCTGCACCCTCTGATTACAGGAACTTAGCCACCTGTTGGCTGCACTCTGTTACCTGCACTTCTACCTCTCCCCTCCCTGCGCTTGCGTGATCTGAATGACACAAGGCCTAGTAAGATTGTTGTTTTGTCCTCCTTTTGTTTCCCCTTCTTGTCTTGTTGCGCCTAGAAACACTACATCATATCACATAGCACCACCCTCTTCATCTCGCTATACCATATATTTTCAGATGCTGTGTCCACACCCTCCCCAATGTGCTCATATTAAAATTTAAAATGCAGGGTAAATTCTCTTGGTGCGTGTCTCCCCAGTACATTCAGCTAAAGTATCATCATTTTCTTTTGCATCACAAAATCCAAAGAAAAAAAAAAAGACAGAAAACAAAAAGACAAAACAATACTACCCGTATTATTTTCACATGCATCTTCTTCGTCTTCCCATTCCCCCCACTGTTCTCTTGCTCACTAACTGCTTCACTGCAGGCCTTGGATACATCTGTATAGTTGAAAACAATGTCAGTGATAGTTGTAATATACTTCCCATCAAGCAGCGCTTCTGCCTTCTTATGTTGTGCTTTTGTTGACCTTGCGAACGTCTGTGCATGTGTTGATGCCCTTCTTTCTGTCACTTTCACTGCTGTGGGCATTGCATAGATTGTCTCAAATGGACCAGAAAACCGAGGGTCTTTCCACTCCTGCACAGTGTATTTTGTAGCCAGGCTAAAGGGGCTGTACTTGTGGAAATTCCTCTTCCCCGTTACCATTAGTTTGTTCCTTTATGTTGGTTGGCCAACATGTCGATCGTTGGGCCTTCGAGAATTGTAATTGGTCACAGTGGTCATTTCAGTTAGGTAGTCTTTAATTTCTCCTCCTAGAATCTGCTGTAGGGCATTCGAAATTGAACACCCAGGAGGGATAGGCGCATGCATCCTCCTACCAATTACAATTTTGTGTCAAGTGATGATCTGCAACCGGTGAGTTGCGAAGGACAAAAAGAATCAATGGGAGGAAATACAGTCAATTTTGACACAATGACGAGGTAAGTTTCGCTAAGGTGCCTTAAGCAAGCCGTTTAGTTTCTCGACAATTCTGTTTGCTTGCAGCTGGTACACTGTGCAAAGTTTATGTTTTATTCCAAGAATGTGCATTACCTACGCAAATAAGTAATTAGCAAAATGCTGGCCAAGGTCAGACCTAATTTCGTCACACACCCCCAATCTTGGAAACTCCTTCCTCACTAAAAACCTGGCCACCGACTTTGCATCTTTTTTTGCACTGGGTCCAGCCTCAAGCCAACGTGAAAATGGACAAACAACCGTAACCATGACCATGTTACTGGAACCATGATCACCACCTCAGAAGATCTGTGTATTCATCACCTTGTTTGATAACGGGAATCCCCAAACCCCAATGCAGGATTTGGTGGCTCTTGTATCTATAAGAAAGGAGTATTCTCATGGTGCTATTTTCACTGCTCCCCCAGGTTCCTCTTCGTGGCAATCAGTTATTGCCAGGACTGGAAACACTGAGGCTTTCTGTGGGCCCCCTATTGCTGCGCGTTACCCTGTGGGAAGGGAAAGGATTTTCTGCACAACGCTGACCCCCGTGTAGTGGGGTACCATGCTCTGCCCTAACACCACCACACTTCCTGCTGCTGCTGCATAAGGGAGCTGTGTTGTGGTTGGTGTTACTATTCCACCATCTGTTGTTCTCCTGTGTTTCTGTGTCCCTTCTTGCTGCAAAGATATCTGTCCCTGCTGTGGCTAGGCTGGGAGAAGCTGAATCTGCTGCCATTGTGGCTGTAATGTGCCGAACTCCTGTTGTTGTGCCACTCGGATCACCTGTGCCTGTGCCTGTGCTTGCTGCACGAATGGGCAGGTGCATGTGGTGCATGCCCCATGTTCTGGCATATTTAAGAGGGTCCAAAGACCCTGTATCCTGACCAGCTATATCCTCCTCACCCACTTTGCTGGTATCCTCTCCAGAGGGGAAAGAAACCCTCCAAGTATATAATTACCCTGATGTGGGATTCCCCATTGTGGCACGTATTGTGGCTGCATTTATCTCCCTTGCTGAGATATGTTCCCTGTGGGAAACCTTCCCTGTTGTGCTGACGCTACTGCAGCAGCGACGGGCACGAGCATCACCCCTTCCATTGAGTACTTTGCCAGTTTCTTTTGTACTAGTTTGTTTCTAGCTTTGGCAGCATTTTCTGCCGCCTGTCTCTCGCTCTAATGTTTTTGTTTGTAGTAATGTACTATTGTTGCCTGTATTTCCAGCCAACCCTTTGCTTCTATTCACACAATCTTATCTAGTGCAGCCTGAACCTCCCCAGGCAGTCCCTTGACCAATATGTGGTCAAAAAGAGGACCTTCGTCCTCCTATGTCCAGAGATCCTGCACTTGTGTTATGTAATTCGCAGGATCATCCTCAGGCTTCATTTTATGTGCCATCACTGTCCCTAGATCGTAGCTATCAGGGTACATGCTCCTCAGCACTTCCCACACGTGTGCTTGGCAGTTGTTAAATGGAGCCTCATCATGGGCATTTCTGTTTAATTTGACCCCCTTGTACCGTGCCTGCTCCCATATTTTGTCTCCTTGTTCCCCTATGATGGTCACAAATAAGCTCTTTGTGTCACCTATTGCTGGTGTCACCCCGGCTGTCTTTTTCTCAAGCACCTGTATCTATTTGCTGGCCCCTGCCACAAGGGAGGGTAGACTACATATTAAATTGTCTTGGTCCATAGTCTGCCAAGGGACATAATGTGCATCTCCCTTACCCTTTTGTAACAGAGGCATTTGCCTTGTTCTTGACCATATTCCCCCTCCCGCTTTGGTGGCCTGGACTACACCTACTTTTATCTTCCCCTTTCTACTGTGGAGGGAAGTTGACCAGTCACTTCCACTCTCCCCACTGTCCAGTCATCTTTGTTTTCGTCCCCTTCTCCTGTCTTTGTCTGGGGTCCATTCGTCACCATCTCTGTCGCTCCATTCTCCCCCCTACTCCTCCCTCGTCTGAGGCTGCACTATCCTCAACTGCCTCCACTATTTCCACTTCCTTTTCTTCTTCCTCCTCATCATCTAATTTGAATTTGATTCTCCCTGACAACCATTCCCCTTTGCCCTGTGAGAGACCTGAGGGTATGCTCCCTAGCAGACCTCAAGAATCCCTTCTTCAGGTGGCCAGGGAAAGGCAGACGCGCTCAGATCCCAACGCTGGAGGTGGATAAGCGAGAGAGCATCACCTGGATAGGGGAGCCCGGGGTTGTGCTAGAGGTAATAACCCAGGTGAGACACAGTATTATACCGGGGAAGGAGAAGAGGACCGGATCCCTGAGACCTTTGTAGGCTGCACCACATCTGACTCCTTTCTTCTTATTAATCTCTCTTGCCCATATCCAACAAACCCTCTGTATATGATAAATCCCCTAGGGACCCAAACCCGGTTGCACTCAGAATCCCTGTTTTTCTGTGTCCTACCCTAATACTCCCAGTCATTTTCCTCCCAGACCCGCTTCATTATTATTTTCTGAACTCTGTTTGTTTTGACAAAACACTACCCTTCTAACAGCCTCCCCTAGTCAATTTACAAACCCTACAAAGCTCACCTTTCCGAGTTGATCAACCAACCCATTCCCTATAACACCTTTTCCTCATCCTACCCCATAGGATATTTAGAAGTTCTACCCCCATCCTTTCCAACACAAGCACTTTCCAATACCGTAACAGACAACCGACTTACACCTGAGCCGTTGACCTGACATGTCCCAACACAAGGGTCAGGCAGCGTCAGGCAATTGACAATAATTACGCACACCGGACGGCCCTTTCCCTTCCCCACAAGGATAAAAGGTGGAGCACTAAAGCCCACTTTGAGCAAGGCTGAACGCATGAGGAAGCAGCTATCCAGGACCGGCAGTTGAAATGGAGGAGAAAGGCAGAGAGACCGGGAGAGACGATGAGGAGGGAATTGCCCTTCCCCTTTTCACCTCAGACCCGCAAAGCCTCCGAAAGGAAAAATAGAAGACCGGCAAGTCTAGCTGGTGTGTGGTGTGACGGGTGTCAACGACACACAGGGCCCTCCCACGCTGATAGTCAAAGCGGGGAGAAGCGCTTGCCACTTTGGTGCTGTCATTGACTCCCCAGACAAGAAGACTCCAAGAGTTCAGCACAGCCGGTGAGTCGGAGGAGACAGATAGTGAAACTGAACTGTGCTGGGCACAAGGTTGCAGGCAGAAACCTTGTTGAACAAAGAACTTGTGTAATTGAACATTAAAGAAATCTTGGAAAAGGTTCAGAAACAGAGTGGTCAGGCGTCGCAGGGTGCTCATTTGAAGGACTCTGACTAAAACCTTTTTGGGGAGAGGCAAGTGTGAAGTGTCAAAGGGGTCATACGACGGTCGAGCAAAACCCCCAGCATACTCAAAAGTCTTTGACCCATGAGGGAAAACTGATTGAAACTGGCAAATGTGAACCCGAAAGAGGGATGCCTGCAAATTGAGAATTGTGAAAGACTGTAGTGAACCTGAGGGAGGCTAACGTTGCAAGAAGAATCAGAGCCCGGCTGAGGGTAATAACAGGGGCGAGTAGCAATCGCCCAAGGTAAAAAGATTGCCAAAGGAACTTTTGTTTGTTTATTGTTTTGGTACAGCCGGCCTTCTAAGGCAAGAGACTTTTGGAGGAAAAGAGACCTGGCCCCAGAAAGTCCTGGCATCATTGAGAGGACCTGTAACAGTGCTGGCGAGGCCCAGGAGTGTGCTGTGCTCAAAGGTCCTGCCTTGTCCCATGCTAAAAACCGTGGGGAAGGGAGACCCAGACATAGCATCCAGACTTTATCATTTGGTGAACACTTCTTTCTTTTCTTGAGAACATTAGCCCGCTCTAGTTTGTAACTTAGTTGTAAGGATTGGCAATAGTTTTTTTTAGTATAGACCCTTTTTATTTGACAAGACGCCACTAGGACTGCCTTATTATTAATTGATGGTCGTAGCTTGCTCCCATCTTAGATTAGGCGTTTTTCTCACCCATTATACCGTTTAATAAACACCCTTGTAGTGTGATCACTTGTGTCTGTCTTTATTGTTGCCACAATGAGTTCCCTACAGCCCCCTTTTTCTTTTCTGCCCACCTCGCCTCTATTACCCTTTCTGCTTCATTAAAAAGGGCATCTTTTCTCTGTTGTTTCTTTATCTCCTTCTGTCTTTTCCCATTGTGGGTTTGTATATCCCGCTGCGGGCCACAGGTCGTAATGTTGGATAGACTCCATAGGGTGGGGGCACAGCACTGGGTCCATCCCCTTTCTTTGTTCCTTCTCCCTCTTTTTTCAGTTGTTCCCTTTTAGTTTCTTTGTATAATTTCCAGAGCCTCAATATAATCCGTCTGCTTTTTAGTTTGGAGACTGTGTATTTTTTTAACCAGTATGAGAACATGTTTTCTATTATTTTACCATCGAACATTCCCTCCCCGGGCCACTCATAGAAGCACTGACCCGCAGTCTCCTGGACCCACTGAAATAATATTTCAATATTTTATCACGATACTGAGGCAATTTTCTGCACATATGACCGAGGGGGCTGTCTAAATAGGCCATTTTCCCCTGTCCTCCTACTCTGGTTCCCCAATGTCCTGGTTACGCTAGAACCTCTTCCCCCTTTTACACACCTATCCCACAATATGTACACTCACCTCCTCTCACTCTTTTCCCTTTTCTCTCACACTGGCCTTCTCCTCAGGCCCACCCACTTAGCGCACCAGTCTTTCTCCCCAGGCCAAACCACTCACTCCATGTTAGTAGCCAACGGCCCTCTCCACAGGCTCACCTTTTCCTGAAGTTAGTGAACAAACAGAAAATTGAATGCCAAGCGCACTATTATACAAGTACCCCTTGATGTTGATCCCTCCACCATGAATCAACACCACATGAATAACACTAGCTACCACATGTGCGTCCCTCTCTTTGCCTCCAGGACAATGATATAAAAACAAGCCTGCCTACGCCTAATGACACAATTATACAATTGCCTGAGCTATGCGCAACTCTCATCTAATGGGGTTCGCCACTTACTATGCACCTCTCCTGTTCTACTACAGGCACGCTCACTCCCACGTCCACTCCCTGAGCGGGAACCAGGTCTGCGTCCGCCGGACCTGTGCCCCCAATGGAGGGCAACCAAGATACCCTCAATTGGCCAAGGGAACTGAGGATCTCGCTGGGGCCTCCAAATAATGAACCAAAGGGGTCCTCCCAATCTTATTATACATAATTACCACAGGTAGTCCAAAAAGGAGGGCACACTGGACAAGAGGTAACTCCGTTTATTACAGCTAGGCAAGCACAAACAGAACAGTGGATCGGAACTGATTGATGAGGGCTGACAAACTGGCATACAGTGAACATCATTTTTAAACCTGTAATACAATGTTTGCAATGTTAGAAACTGTTACACTTCAAGCTTCGTGTTTTTTGTAGTTCTCATGAACACTACTGATTATGCTATTTCATTCCCTTATGGTTAAACATATGGTAGTGAAATGTGATTGGGGCAAACAGATCTGCCCTCTCTTAGTTAATTTTTTCCCCATGTGGCACCACATTGTTTTCCCACTCCTCCCACAAACAGTTTGCAATTAGTAAAATCATTTGTGCTGGGGCGTGGCTAACTAGCCATGAGATAAGCTGGGTTTCACTGTAGCTCCCGCCGATCCTGCAGAATCCTAGAATGCGTATGAGAATGAAGCGGTGTGCACGCTATGCAGACAAACCTACAGTTAACTGAACGGGCACTGCATACAGCGCACAACTCTGAATCCAGAATCGTAATGTTACGTGAAGAAGAAAGGTGACGGGGTCCCACAGAGGTCCTGACAAGATGGCCGCCCCTCAGGAACAAAGGGAATATAACGCACACTTTGAGGTCTTCCCTACGGAGGATTGGGAGCGCCCGCGGCACAAGAGGAGACAGCTGGGCTCACACTGTGCCGGGTAAAGTTGCAGTGGCTGGCGGACGCTGAAGCATGGTACGTGCCAGGCCCCTGCAGCGCGCTGAAACAAGGTGGAATGGCTAAACAGACAGCCGAGAAGCAGACCCCTATTGTCCGATGACGTGAATGCCAGTCCCGACGACGCCGGCAAAGAACGCTGAATAGCGCACCGGCATATACGCAAAGTCAGGAGTAGAACGTTGGCCGCTCCGATCCTAAGACAAACTATGCCTGTGGGCATAGAAGCGCTGGAAGCGGAGCCGGAGTGCCTCCAGCCGACATCGAGAAAGGCATGGAATTAGCGCTCCTAAAGCAAAAAGCTGGATATGGATTATGATAGCAACCCGTGAACACAGACACAGTAACAGTAGCCCGATGCGTAATAAAAGGGCGAGACCTGGTAAACCGGATCCTGGACGCTATTGCGGACCTGAAAATTGCATGGGAAACCAAATTGGAGGCAGCCTTGGTCGAACTTAAAAATCACTGGATCTTAAAATTGGAGCGGGGCAAGAAGATGTAAATTACTAAGACAAGACGTAAAGAAAATAGTGGAACACACAGGCAAACTGGAGAAGGAAGCAAAATCATACACAGCTGCTTGCACGTCACATGCCTCGGAGACCCACATACTGCGGCAACAAGTGAGCAACTTCGAAAACAGAGAGGAGGAAGCCGAAAGGCAGGCCCACAGAAACAACATACGCATTGTGGGGCTCCCGGAAGGAGAAGAAGGACCAAACGTCACCGACTACATTGAGACCATGCTGCTGCAAAAAATTGAGGGAGGGGCACGGACCCAGGGGTTCGCGGTGGAGAGAGAGCACAGAGTCCTAACAAGGAAACCGCCGCCAGGAGCAACTCCACCCCACCCCCCGAAACCGATAATTGACAAAATCTTGAATTATCGAGACAGGGAGAAGATTCTGGAATTCTCCCGAAAAGGGGGCAGAATACAGAGGGCAGTCGTGACAATAACCGCGTAGCCGGACTATACACTCATGGTGCAGAGAAGGCGACTGAACTATGGGACTGTGAAGAAAAGGCTGCAAGATGCGGGTTTCAAGTACATGCTGATGTACCAGGCGAAACTAAAAGTGCTTCACAGAAACAGGGCCCTCTTCTTTGAAACACCAGAGGAGGCGCTGAAATGGCTGGGTGGACAGAATTGCCCGTCGGGGACAGATACACAGAAGGAGGACGGAACAGGGAAGTGACGCGCCGGCTCCAGAGGTTGAGGTGCTCTATAACCTAAGACATTGGGACTTGAATATAAGATAGAATAAATGTAAGCTGGGAAATGAGCTATGTTTTAAGGAGAAGAATACTGGTGCGCATAAAATAATGAGCACAAGTGCGGGAGATACAGCGGACCCACTATCACACCCCAATAGTTAGTTTAGACAGGTTACCGGTAGTGTGGTAACCTCCTGCTGAGTTCCTAGTACTGGCAAGCCCAGATAGGGCTAAATGCGGGATCGTCTGAGATACAGGGATGGAGCTGGGCAACAGTTGGGGACGGGGAGGGCGGGGTGGTGGGAGGGGAGTTGGGGGATTTGCAGTGTTATTTGTTGGGGAACGAGCTTACACACACGCGCGCCAGTGCTTGAAGCGATTGAGGAGGAGGGACAGAGGTGCAGACTGGGTATGGCTGAAATAAGGGGGACCTTAAGATATTAACCTGGAATGTCAGGGGGCTCAACAGTTACCTGAAGAGGAATAAGATTATGATGTACTTAAGAAGGCAGAAAATAGATATTGCCCTAATACAGGAAACACATCTCACGAAAGATAAACAAGAGGTGATACAGAGGAAATGGAAAGGGACCATCATAGGTGCAACGTACTCGGCCTACGCCAGAGGGGTGATCACTTGGGTAGCACCACATGTCCCCTTCTAGCTGTTACACAGTAGAGGCGGACGGGAGGATGGTGGCAATATGGGGATTGATAGACAATAGAGGAATATGCATTATCAATACATATGCCCCGAACCAAGACACAGTGGCTTATTTCAAGACCGTATATAATAAAATGAGCTCGTACCTGGGGAGTGCGGTTATATGGGGAGGCGACTTTAACTGCACATTGGACCCAAGGGTCGACAGGTCAGACAGGAAATTAGATAAACCCACCCCCGCCGCCAGAACCCTAAAGACCCTGCTGGGAGACCTGCGGCTGGAAGACATGTGGAGGCTACACCACCCGCATGACAGACATTACTCGCATTACTCTGCCCCACAAAAATTCTACACATGGTTAGACTATATGTTTGCCTCACAGGAGATGACGGAGGAAATAATGTGATCCGAATACCACTCGCCATTGGTCTTAACATGGCAATATGTGCCTCCGAGAGCTAGGATCCCAACATGGCGACTCAGAGCTGAAGCACTGAAAGATACAGTGTTTAGGGAGGACCTGAGAGAAGAAATTATGGAATACTTCAAAAATAACACTGGGGAGATCCAAGATGGCCGCCGGGGAGAGGAGTCGCACCTAAACAGCGCTCCACCCGGGCCGCCAAAATTAGGCACAATTCACAGCAGTAACGGCCAGCTTCTTGCCCCCCCCCCCACCGACAGCTGAAGGACCCCCTCTTTCCCCCCCCCCACCTGGAGGAAAGCGGCGCCGCTGCAAAGCGAGCACGAGAAGAGAAACGAAGAGAGGGGAGGACCGGCCCCTCCCCCACCGGGGCCGAGTAGGACTCACCCGCGCATAAGAACTGAACACAGGGCGGAAGCCGCAGCGGCGAGGCGGCGGCCCGCGAAAAAACAGGATCGGGGGCAGCGCGAGCCCCTGAGGGGAGGGACCGCCCCCCACTGAAGAGCCTTGTCGGCAGGGCTCTGAGAGAAGAGCGGAGGTGTCGCGACCGGCTGCGGCAAGGAGAGGAACGGCGCGGGGGTGATCAGGGCGGACCGCTGGAGAGGGGAAGCGGGGGCCGCCCTGGAACAGTGCGCCTGGAAGAATAGAGGTGAGCCAACCCGGGGGGGGGCAAATAAACCTCCCATCCACCCATACAAGGACAGAGCTTGGTGCCCAAAAAGAAGGGGACATCCACAACAAAGTCCCAGCAAGGCCCATACTCAGGCAGTAGGCCGGCAGAGGGGCTCACCCTATAAGGGAACTTACCTTACGCCGGACCACCCACACAGCCCGACCCAGGATTGAGGAAGGTGCAACACAGGACCCCCTCCCCCCCTTCCCCAGCAAGCCGGAGGGGGAAAATGCGGAAGGGGTAATTCGTAAAAGAAGCTACAAGCAGCCACAAGACTATTATACGGCGGGACGACGGGGGAAGGAGCGGCAGTGGCAGACACCACACAAAGCTAGGGATAACCCCCACTCACAACAGCACAACAGGGGAACAGAATCGGAGGGGTGCACGAAGGCGCAATAGCCCCATAGACACTCCAACGAAGCACAATACCATGTCAAGAGCAAAAGGAAAGGGTAACCCCACCCAACAGACACCCCAATCGACGAAACAAGGCGCAGATATATTACAGCTGTGGTCAACAGAAGGGTCATCGCAATCAAGAGGGAGAACACAGGGAGAACCGATGGGAGATGCAGAGACTATCTCCCAGAATCAACAAACATTGACTAGGGGAGTCATGCAAACATGGTTCATGGACCTGCAAGAAAAATTCATGTCTACAGTCCAAGAGCAATTTGCGACCATGAAGGATGAAAAGTGGTGCAAGACACGAGAATTGACATAAATAACCTTGAAGAGAGAACAGACATGGTGGAGAAATCAGTGCAAAGTCTTGAAGAAGATACGAGACAGATTAGCGAGACACAGGAACAATTGGTGACACTCACTCATAACATGGAATTACAATGTGAGGATTTGGAGAACCGCTCCAGACGCTCTAACATTCGAATCAAGAACATGGCGGAGTCAGTGCTAGACAAAGATCTGAAAGAGGCGGTAATGGAAGTGTTTAGAGACATATTGGGGGTGCAAGAAACCGAACATATCGGAGTCGACAGAGTCCACAGGGTAGGACCAAAAAGATCTGGGGCCCCAGGGGAAAGACCACGCGATGTCTTAGTGGCCCTCTCTTCTTACCCGCAGAAAGAACAGATTCTCAGAAGGGCCAGGGAAATGGAGCATATCAAAATGAATGGGCAAGACATCCAACTGTATCAGGACTTGGCTCTGGTAACCCTCCAAAAAAGAAAAGCAATGGCCCCATTGGTGAAAGTGCTAATAGAAAAACAAATCCGCTACAAATGGACGTTCCCATTTGGACTCTTATTCACTTGGGAAGGAAAACAGAGGAGAGTGACAACACTAGAAGAAGGCCTCAGCACCATGGGTCTACAAGATGAAGAGATGGAGCGGGGGGAAGCCACAAACAGGAGAGAGCGAACGAGAAGACCTATGGGCTGGGAAACAAGCAAGCAGAAGAAGGCAAGCGCAGGGAGGGAGACCAGGAGAAAAATCCCATGAGGAACTCAAGAAAAGTACAAACTAGGGGGACGGACACGGGAATGTTGACACCGGAACCCGGTGGGGGGGGGCGTGGGAGCGGCGCCGAACGGACAATACACAGAAGGCGGTCTGGTCGAGACCTGACGGTTTGGAACTCGGTAAAGACTAATGGATCAATGGGGTTTAGGAATCCCCATAACATACCCCCTGAGAGTTGGGAGGGCAGGGAGCGAAGGGTGCAACTCCCTAGCGTCAATAGGAACCCTCGCCCTACTCGGGGGACAGTTCGTTTGGTTTAAAGTTAAATGTTGGGGGGCGGGGGGAGTTCAAGGGAGGGGAAAAGGTCAGAAAACTCAAAGAAATGAATCAAACATAGCAGGTGAACCGATGCAACGGCACACGAGCATTACAGTATGGGGATGATACGCTTTTTAACCTACAATATTAGGGGCATGAATCACCCAACAAAAAGAGCGAAACTGGAGCGAAACTGGAGAAACAGTTCAAAAGGGGGAAGGCAGACATTCTGCTTCTCCAAGAAACCCATATCAGAACAAGGGATAAGCAGAAAACAAGGATAAAAGGATACAAAATATGATTGCGGTGAAAGAAGGGAAAGACTCTAAACTGCTGCACACAACCGTAGATAAAGAAGGCAGATACGCCTTCGCCAATGTGGAAATCGAGGGAAGTCTCATCACACTTGCCTCAATATACGCACCCAATCAGGGACATGATGGTTTTCTCAGAGATACCCTGTCAAAACTGGAAGTCTTTGCAAAAGGGGAAGTGATCCTGGGGGGGGGGAACCTTAATTTGGCGTGGAACCCACACTTAGATAGGAGCACGGGTAACACACAGGGCCAGGGGGCGCCAACAAAGCGTCTGAGACAACAAATGGACCACATGGCCCTGAATGATGTATGGAGGGAGAGGAAGGGCGAACAGAAGGGTTACACATATTTCTCACATGTCCATAACACCATGTCTAGGATAGACTATTTCTGGGTGTCGGTGGGATTATTGGGAAAAATACAAGAGTTAGATAAGGGAGCAATAGCCCTCTCGGACCATGCCGCACTTTGGTTAGATGTGACTTTCCCAGGGAGGAAGAATGGGCTGTGGAGATGGAAGCTACCGCAGGATCTGATCCAGGACCCTGTAACTGGGGAGTCAATAAGGGAAATGATAGAGGAATACTTTATACAAAATGACACAGGGGAGGTCGCAATCAGCGCAGTCTGGGACGCGTTCAAAGCAGTACTGCGGGGAAAGATGATAGCGCTAAAAATCACGAGAGACAAACAAAGGTTCCAGTGGGAAAGGGAATTGGAAAAGGCGATTGAGGACATCCAAGAGAAAATGCTAACACACCCCACGAGGATACTAAAAAAATCACTGAAACACACACAGGCCAACTAGAGATGCTACGGACGAGAGGTGCAGAAAAGAACCTACTCTATCTGAAACAGAGATATTACATTAAAGCAAACAAAGCGGATAGACTCCTTGCGAGACAGCTAAGGGCAAAACAGAAAGAAACAACGATTAAGGCCATATGTGATGCGAAGGGGGATATCCAAACACGCACACAGGACATGGGGGAAGCACTGAGGCAATACTATCAAACTCTCTACTCCACCGAACGCCCTGACACATGCGCCCAAGACTCATATTTAGAGGCCCTACAGATACCGAAAATTTCAGAAGAGGTAAAACAGTCATTAGAGTCCCCTATTAGTGAAGAGGAAGTCAGGAAAGCAATAAAGGGACTCCCAGGTAACAAAGCCCCAGGCCCAGACGGGTTCACGGCCCCATTCTATAAAAAATATTCAGACATACTGACCCCGAACCTAACCAGGCTCTTGAACTCGTTTAAAGAGAGTGGCAATGTGACCCCCACAATGAATGAAGCGAAAGTATTGGTATTCCACAAGCCAGGTAAAGATCCAATAAAACCGGCATCATATAGACCAATCTCCCTGATTAATTTAGATGCAAAAATCTATACGAAGATTCTGGCAACAAGGTTGTCCCCGCTATTCCCTAATCTAATCGGCGAAGATCAATCAGGTTTCATTCCCGGCAGGCAAACACATGACAATACAAGGAGGCTCGCCCACCTAGTGGAAAAAATAGGTATATCCCACACCCCAGCGATACTACTGTCGGTAGACGCCGAGAAGGCCTTTGACCGAGTGGAATGGTCTCTCCTATTCAAAATCTTGAAGTGCATGGGGTTCGGGGAACAGTACATTGCGAGCATCAGAGCGAACTATAACTCCCCATCCAGTAGAATAGTCATTAACGGCGAGGTCACGGATAAGGTAATTATATCAAGAGGAACGAAACAGGGATGCCCCCTTTCACCTTTACTGTACGCTCTGTTCTTAGAACCCCTCCTAATAAAAATACGGGAGTCAACTCACATTAAAGAGATAGATATGGCTGGACAGCAACATAAAGTGATCTCCTACGCGGATGACATGCTAATAACCCTAGAAGACCCCGAATCCACTTTATCAGCAGCGGTGAGGGAATTAGAAAACTATGGGGCCATCTCAGGTCTAAAAATGAATAGAAAAAAATCAGAGATCCTAATCCTGGCAGGCGACAGAGCAAACATAGAAAGGGAAGCGAAGATGCAGGACCTTAAGATCGTAGAAAAAGGTATAAAATATCTGGGAATTCTAGTACCACAACAAATTGAGCAATTCTACGGGGAAAACTACCCGCCGCTAACCACAAACATTCGAAGGGAAATAGGCAGATGGAACCCACTACAGATTTCGTGGTGGGGCAGAATACAATCAATCAAGATGACGGTCCTCCCAAGGGTCCTCTACTATTTCCAGGCTATCCCGGTGGGGGTCCCCGACACTTTTTTCAAGACCCTAACCAAATTGTTATCATCCTTTGTATGGAAAGGGAAAATGCCCAGGATAGCAAAGGTGGTCCTCACGGCCCCAGCCAGAGATGGGGGGATGGCGCTCCCACATTTTAAAATTTTTTATCAGGCGGCACAGCTTAAAGTCTTGAGGGAATGGGTAAGGGAGAACCCGCAGCAGATATGGGCCAAACAAGATAGAGCGGTAGCAAGGACCCCACTGGTAGAACTTCTTTGGAAACAAAGGCAGCACAGACATGAAAACTTAAGAATTAGCGAAATAATGAGGACCACGCTGAAAGCATGGGACTGCCAAACACAAATAGGTATTATGTCCACGGAGCTGGGACCCTTTACACCCATCTGTAGAAATCCACAATTTCCCCCGGGGATGGAACAAGGGGCGTATGACCGCTGGGAAGAGGAGGGCATAACTAAAATTGGCGAAATGTTCGCAGGCAAGGAAATTATTTCACTAGAATCCTGCTTTACAGGCTCAAATCTCCCCAAAGGAGATAGATATAGATATAGATATGAACAGCTGAAACACTGGCTAAACTCCCCGAACATCACTGCGGCAGCAACCCGAGATCTCATTGCTTTCGAGACATACATCATCTCCAACACGGGGGAGAAAAAGTGGGTGTCAACTCTGTATAAATACATAAACACACAAGGGGAGGACATAAAATGGTCATATAGAATAAAGTGGGGCAGAACGCTGGGGAGGGAACCAACGGATAGACAATGGGAGGACCTATGGAAGGTGATCCCCAAGATGACCCGCTCGGCACAAACCAGGGAGATGTGGGTCAAAATTATGACACAGTGGCACTATTCTCCAGAGAGGCTCCACTCCATGTACCCAAACACGTCAAATCAATGCTGGAGAGGATGTGACGAAGTGGGATCATGGAGACATATTTGGTGGGACTGTGAGGGTATTAAACCCTTTTGGGAAGAAATTAGAAACGATTTGGACAAATTTTTTCCGGATGTGGGGTTGCTTGGGGAGGAAGTCTGGCTCTGTGGAATCAGAGATGATACAGCAAGGCTATACAGCAAATCACAATGGAGAGCCTTCATGGGACTTCTCATTGCGGCATGGACCACTATAGCACAGATGTGGAAGGACAAGGATACCCCACTGAAATACACATGGCTGCAAAAAGTATGGGCCCACATAACAATGGAGAAAATCACCCACAAAATCCAAGGGACCGGAGACAAATTCGGAAAGGAATGGGAAGGGACCTTGCAATACCTCCAGTCAGACTTTATGGAACAGTGGTGCCCCCATAATATCAAAGTTTCGGACATCTTCAACACATAATTGAAACTAGGGACAATTTGAGATCATCCGACCAAAGGGGAGGGAGGGGGGAGGTCGAAGGGAATGTTAATAATGTTCAATGTTATTTCTTTGATTGTATTTATGTAAAACTAATAAATACAAGTTTAAAAAAAAAAAAATAACACTGGGAGAGGTGAATCAGCTGCCACCCTATGGGAAGCGTTTAAGGTGGTGATGAGAGGATCAGCTATAGCCAAATCTAAAGGGCTGCAGGGAGGTATACTACGGGAGCTGCAGAAGGCAGAGGCGAAACTGGAGACAGTCTTGGGAGGAGGAGGTAACTCCCGGGAGGATGCTGAAACTATAAACCAACTGCAGTGAGAATGTGTAAGGCACTGGGAGAGATTATTCAATTTAAACTATAAGAAATATATAGAGAGGCAGCATGCTGGAGGAGACAAGCCGGGGAGATTGCTGGCATGGTTGTATAAAAGTGAGACCCCTAGACCAACGATCAGAGCGGTAATGGGGGAGAGTGGACATATAGTGAACACCCAAGAGGGTGTGAACATAGAGTTCCTCGAATTCTATAAACGATTGTATGGAGACTAAGGAGGGGGTGAAGGGAGTGAGATAGAGGAAACGCTAAAGGATATCGTCCTACCAAAATTAAGTGCTGAAGAGCGAGAGGACCTAGATGCCCCAATCACATTGGAAAAACTAGAAGCGGTGGTAGAGCAACTACCCACCAGTAAGACCCCGGGAGCAGATGGACTCCCCAGTGAGTTTTACAAAATATATAGGAAAGAAGTGCTTCCCTCGCTGCTGGCAATGTTAAATGAAGCACACGAAGCAGGGATATTGCCAATATCCCTGAGAGAGGCGATCATTATCCCACTCCCCAAACCTAATAATCCAAGCACGCACTGCGGGTCGTACAGACCATTGTCTATGCTGAACCAGGACAGCAAGTTACTCACGGCAGTGCTGGCAATTAGAATGAGACAGGTCATAAGCAGATTAATACATCCCGACCAAACCGGATATGTACGTGTAGAAGCATATCCAACAACCTCCGACGACTGCACCGGGTCATCGAGCACACAGAAGGAGACTCGAGCGAGATTGCAATTGTATCACTAGATGCAGTCAAATGGCCTTGATGGCATCCCTAAAAGAATATGGGATGGGATTTGGGTATCTTAAGTGGGTGAAATTAGTATACAGTTCGCCGCTAGGCAGAGTTACAACAGGAGTGATCACCTCGGAGAGGTGGCAACTTAGTAGGGGCACTAGACAGGGATGCCCTTGGTCCCCGATGTTGTACATTCTAGCATTGGACCTTACCTTGAGAGACCAGCACGTTTAGATACCCGGGGATCGACATTTATCATACAGTGGAAGCAGAATATAAACTCAACATGAGAAAGCGGTAGCGAGCATTAAAAACAGCATGAGGTTCTGGACTAAGCTCCCCTTGGCTATGATGGGGAGGGGGGGCGCTGCTGAAAATGGTCGTATTGCCTAGGTTACATTTTTTTGGGAACATACCGTACATGATACCAAAGCGTTTCTTTGTCACTCCAGAGCATATGCAGGGGCTTCATTTGGCACGGAACTAGGAACAGAATTGCCCTATGGTAGTTACAGAACACGTACGATAAAGGAGGAATAAAACTGCCTAACTTTGAAATGTATTGCTTGGCTAGTCAACTGCAGTACGTGGATAAATGAAAGACTCAACATCAGAGACCAGACTGTTGAGATTTGAGTGTGCCCCATATTTTCTGAAGGAATTGATATGGCTGCCAAAACCTGAGCTGAAACGGCGCCCGGAGATGTTGGAACTGGGATGGAAGGTATGGCGCAAGGCTTGCCAGGTCATGGAGAACCCAACCCCGTGTTCTCAGCAAGTGCCGCTAGTGGTGACTGGAGGAGACGTGCAACTGAGGAAGACGATTCGCAGGCATTGGGAACCTGTGGGAATTGCAACAATGGGAGACATATGGCGAGGGGGAGGCAAAGGAATTCGGGGTGCTAGTAGAAGAAACGGGTTTACACGTAGGGCAGTATATTACTTACACTAGAATGGTACGGCGATCAGAGAGACATGGTCTGAAATAATGCTGGAAGATCAACCTGACATGGCCATTGAAACGATGTATGATGTAGCAGAGGGAGGGCATGAGGTTTCTCGAATCTATGAGCTGCTGATGTCCAGGGTGGGAAAGGAAGTGGCCCAGTTAAAACAAGACTGGGAAGAGGAAGCAGGGGAACTCATGAATGACGGGTTATGGGTGCAGATTCACGGGTATCTTAGAAAAGTGTACAGGAACGCGAGGCTACAACAAATACAGCTATATGTAACCCACCGAGCATACATGACCCCCCAGAGGATAGCTCGGTTCAAGAACGCTGAACGACAAACATGCCCTAAATATGGGGAGGAGAACGCAGTGTTGATGAACATGTTTTGGGCATGTCCAGAAATTGGGAAGTTCTGGGGAGAAGTAGCCCACCGACTAAATGAGAAGGGGATCAAACTAAACGTTGATTCAGTGTGGGCATGCATGGTAGGGGGGGTTCCCTAGACCACGTCAACTGAAACATGTGAGCAAACTTAAGGATTTGGCATATATACTCACCAAGCGTAGAATTGCCATGGGGTGGAAAGCATGCAACACACCAAAGGTAGAACTTTGGTGGAGTGATCTTCAGAAATGGACCGAAGCCGAAACGGCAGTATGGGATGAAGCGGTCAGTAGGGGATGGGAGGAAGAAGCAGAAACCCTGACGGCCTGGAAACATTTAGTGGCCACACTGTTTGGGTCCACCCAGGACTGCTTCAGCGACCATGAAACTTATGAGAATATGGAAGGGGAGGCTCCCCTGGAGGAGAGAAAGGCAGAGCGCCAAGTGGAGTAGGCTTGCGTTGGGGGGAGGGTAAGGATAAGCAGTAGATACTTAACGATATGTACATGACGCTAAAGAATTATGACAAGTACTGCTGGTTATGTTGATTGTTGTAAAAACCAATAAAAATGTATTTTAAAAAAAAACATTTGTGCTGACCTCCGGTTCTTTAGCCTGCCATTGGTCAGCACCACAGCGGATGGAACATGAGACAACCTGAACTAATAGGAAGGTAGACATTCACACGGCACCTGCAAGATAGCAACCTTCATAAGCTTTGCGATGTACACTGTGAGGGCTTGTTATTTCCCAGGGACGTCGGAATTTACCGATTGGTACCCCCGAGGCATGTGAGTACAGTCCATCTCCCTGTTGCCATGCCCGCTAGCTAATGGACAATGTGAAACAATCGTGGTGTTGTGTGTATGAATTGGGCCAACTTCCCCAGCTCGCGTTAGCAACCGTGAGACTGGTTCGCCGGCCTTGATCACGTCCCCTTTTGCTGTCTCATGGACTTTGTTCTGCTCTAGTCGAGCAACTTGGGTCCAGCTTCCTCCCTCCCTTTGTTGTTGTGCACGGGACATATGTATAGTGCAGCCCTTCAGGATAAAGCCCAACCTAGAGTCCTCCGTAATATGAGTTTACTTGTGGTTTCTCTTTCCTTATGCTGGTGCAAATGGGTGCCCTCATGCCGTTGTTGTACACGAGGTATCCCTCTCCAGGTTAAATGTAGAGAGAGATAGGTAGAGAGATAGAGACAGAGAGAGAGAGAGAGACAGAGAGAGAGAGAGAGAGAGAGAGAGAGAGGGAGAGGGAGGGAGAGAGAGAGAGAAGGGGAGAGGGAGATATAGAAAGAGAGAGAGGGGGGGGAGAGAGAGAGAGAGAGAGAGAGAGAGAGAGAGAGGTACAGAGAGAGATAACTACTGCTACTAGAATTCGCTTGTTTCACTATGATATGCCTGTGCCCACCCCAGTTATTCCCTTAGCTGGTATGTGTGCCCCCTGTCTGGAGCTGAATCAGCACCTTCATTACACTCCTCTCATTCTGAATGGCTTCTCTCAGAAGGGCAGCCGGCCTGCCACTCTTGTTTCTCCCCTTTAGCATCAACCAACTGCTGATAAGAATTCTGTTTCACTTTCAAATTTTTGGGGCTTTTGGTTAATGTGTTTGCTATATTTGTGTACAAGTTTTATAACTATATACACAAACTTTATTATTTTTTTTTAAGTCTTTTTGGTACGAAATTTCATATGGAGTTTTGTGTACCAGGAGTACCATCAGCTTGTCCCTCTTAATTTGTACTGGTTTGTAAAATTCAAAAGGGCAATTTTTACTGCTTTTCCACTAAATAGAAGAGGCAGTACCCTTTACCTCTCCCTTTTTCCCCTTCCACCTAGGGATATAAAATAGATAGCCGAGCCGGATGGAACTTCCACCTTGAGCTCTAGGGAAATTATGATTTTGTCCCTACTGGGTATTTGATAAAACTGGGGAAAGAAAATGTTGTTATGTGTTTTCCTCCACATATTTCCGAGTGGGGAGAATGGCTTGGTTGGTTAGTGGTTGAAAATTAACCCCATCCTAGATTGTGGATACAAAAGGAGTTCATGCTTTCTTTCGAGGGGTTCGGGCCCGCTGGTAGAAAATATGGCCGGTTTAAACCTTTCCTCAAATATAAATGGCATGGGACTGGACCCTCCGCTTGGAGAGGTAATGTTATTTTCTTCATTTCCAGATATAAAAACTGTTTAGTAGCTATTACATTCATAGTGGATCCCCAGTTTGTATCAACTGATTCCGATCCCACTTCTGACACCATATATGTAGGGTCAGAAATGTGAGGCCGACAACTTTGTGAAGGTTTTTCAAAAGATGCCATTTTATTAACTCAAATGTTGGATAAACGCCATACCCTGTCGATGATTTCCCTGCCTAAAATTAACTGAAGAAAACACTCTACCAAAAGGTTTCTGTCCCTCACAATTAAACATACAAAAAAATAACAAGGTAATATATGGCAGGTCAACAACAACCAATGTAACAGTTACATTCACATAAATAACCAATGTTTCTCCTTCTATTCTGGGTAAATTCCACTTTCCATGGTGCAAGCAAGATTTTGTTCAAAAGTTCCAAATAAAAGTGAAGGATATCCTGTCACAGTCCCGCTTAGGTTCTCTCTGTTCCAACTTGATAACACAAAGTTCAAAAATGTTCTTCAACCCACAGTTCATGAGTATTCAACAAAGTACTTGCGACAATGATCTTGAAACACTTATTTTCATCAACATAGAATAGTTCCTTAGTTCAATGGTTTCAACAAAAAGGTCTTTGTCAAGATATTTCATTATCAGTTCGCAAAACCACTACATTGTCAATATTAAATACTTCTGCAGCAGTTCACATAATACTTGCTTCAGCGATAATATTTGTCAGGACGATTCTATATTAATCCACAAAACACTTTAGTAGTTCTTCAACTTCTTCAAGATAAGGTATTGGGCAAAATATTTCTGCAGCAATTCACAAAACACTTATTTGGAAATGTTAACTTCTGAACGAGTTCATACAACACTTTCTTCAATGATAATTTTTTAGGATGATTTTGCATGAATCCACAACACTTTAATGGTTCTTCAACTACTTCAACTTAGTTAACAACATCACAGTACTTAAACTGACTTTCACCTGGTCCACTCACTTGCCAGGCCTACTTTGACACAGTTCTCTGTTCTGGTGCCCTCTCCTGCCAGCACAGATCCAAATACTGCAATATTTTCTGACTGTGTACTCTCCTGCCAGGCCAGAATAAACTAATACGTGTAAGTACTTCCACATTAAAGGTTACATTTAAACAGGTTAGCAATGTCTTTTGATTCACATCAGGTATAGTAAACTCTTCATGGGAAACAAGAACCAACCTAGTGCTATTTGTTACACATGTGTGTTCGCAGCACTCTCTGCAAGTTATGCTCCTCTCCTTCTGAATGCCTTCTCTCATAAGGGCAGCCGGCATGCCACTCTTGTTTCTCCCCTTTAGCACCAACCAACTGCTGATAAGAACTCTGTTTCACTTTCACAATTCTTTGGCTTTGGCAATGTGGGTTTAAACCATTTGCTTTTAGAACCTCCTTTTCATATGGGCAACAGTTTTTATCATTGCTAACATTCTTAACTGCCTTCTTCTGGCTTTGGCAAGTCTGGTTTTATTTTCGTAATTGCCTAGGTATGCTTTTCTTTTGGCTTAGGCAATGGTGGTTTGTCTTTGCTTCTATGGATATTGCCCTTCTCTTCTTGTTGGCTTTTATTAGGGCATATAATGTCACAATCACACTCCTCTGGTATGATAATTAGGTTCTTATTCTGCCCTCTGCCCCTTTTTATATCAGCTTGGTTCATAACAGGAAAATGTATCTGCTTTGCATTAGTTCGGTTTTCAAAAAACGTCCTCCTCTGCTATGCTACTTTGTTTATCTCAATTCTGAGAATAAGATCCCTGGGATTGGGCCAGTGGGCCGCTACGGAGCACTCTGGGGTCACAAACCAACATTGAACTCACTGGGTCTGTCGCGCGAGTCTGCTCGCCTCGCTGCCTCCAAGTCTGCTTCTTTGTTTTCCCTGTGTGGCCCGGCAACCTTCACTTTGCGGCTTCCCGTGTGCCTGCTTCTGTCAATTTCGGAGCTCTCCCGACTTCTGCAGCTACTCTGAGCTTGTCTGCCACCAATGCTTGTCTGACAGTGGGAAAAGCTGCAAAAATGTTATGTTTTCCACTGCACTACCTCTGCAGCTGCAAACTCGAGCTTGGGAGACCCTCTCAGGACCGGCCTTCCAATTACACACTGCTGTGGTCCTGGAGTCTCTGCTCACGTCTGCCTTCTGCATCTGCTGCCACGTGGAGTTGGAAAAGCTACTCCACCTTCTACTGCTGCTCTCACTCTCTCTTACCCTGCACCTGAGGGGGCCTTATATGCCTCCTATTCCTCCTCGAGTGTGGGTCATTTTCCTTAATTGACTGCCACTTGCAGTCCCGTGCCTCTGCATTCCTCTTCCCCATCCTGGTACTCTGGCAAATACTCTCCTTATACATACACCTCCAAAGAAGTCATATAAGGATTCCATGAAATATTTGATTTTACAGAAAAATTGGTTTTCTAAGGGTTTAAATTGGTAACACTTAAAGACTTTCCTTCCTTATTTCTCTGGGACTCGTAAGAGCTTTCATTTCGATAAATGTCAGTAACCTTAAAAAGATTTAATTTAACGTCTCTACCCGACTGTTTATTATTGTTCTCACCCCCAGTTCGACAGTCAGATTGAGAAACTAAATGTTCTTGCTGACAACAAGCCATTACATATTCCGGTATTAAAGAAATTCTCTTCCTTGAGGAAGACAAATACAGCGTCTCATCCCACAAAGTCCTCCTGTTCCCGTAGGGCCCTTCTCCTCCCAGGTGATCCCACCCATCCAACACCACACACAGGGTCGGTATCAGGAAGCGTCTGCCTTTGCCTGGCCACCTGGGAGGAGACTTTAACTAGGGTTGTTGTGAGGACTGCACAGAATTCATCATAACTGTGATACCATATCCCTAAGTGGGGTGCGGGACCTGAGGCCCCAGGGAGGGATAAAACCCATGGCATAAGTCACTCGGGAAACGTTAGGAATCAGGGGGTCCCCAACGATAAAAGAAAACTAAAAAGGGCTTGATCAAACCAAGGAAAATGATAAATGTGTACTAGGTTTTGAACTGTGCTATAAGGGCGCATTGAGCCCTTTTGTTTTGATAAAGAAACATCAGGCGGGGACAAAAACCAACCATCATGCTTTCCTTTTGGCAGAGGCCCTTCTACTTTTGTTAGGTTAGGCATTTTGTTAAATTAGGTCGTTTGTTTCCAGCGTTAGGGACAGTAATCAGGTTAGAATAGTTTTTTTCTGGACGGTGGACTTTGTAGGACATGCTGATGGGCAATCCTTTACACTCCTTTCTATTCTTTAGAAGTAGGGACAAGAAACGTGATTGATTGATTGGTTATTTACAATGCGCCTATACACAAGTGTTTAGGGACAACATACGTTTTGGTGTTCTCATAAAAAACCTTTTTACTCAAAATGCCTCCTTGTACATCTCCTGATTCTGACTTACCACATGACCTAGGGTTTAGGGACGGGGGTGCTTTTTAGACGAGAGCGACAGGGACAGACAAAGGCCCCTTCTACACTTTAATACCTGTGAACTGCCTCAGAGAGTTGTACTATTCTTTAAGCCATTTGCGACAAGCGTAAGAAGTTTATGGTTATGAAAAATACTTGAACAATATCCAGTCTCACTCTTGGCACAGATGGCTTCAAGAACACAGCAAGATAGTTCAAGGTTTTTTATTTTAAGATTTGAAAAGAGGCTCACTAAGGACTGTCCCTCTCTATCTCGTCTACTGTTTGCCATTCGCCCTCTAGCCCAGGCATTCCTCAGCCACAGGTGGGCCTCTAGAGACCGTTAAACCCTGCTACCTCAGGTGCTTTCTGGCTGTTTGTGTTGGCCTAAAGGGAAATGCGTAATTTCTCCATCTCCCACTGGGAACAATCTAGGTGGTCCCTAATCGAAGTTCCCCTGAGATGGTACAATGTATGGAAAGGTGCCACTTACGCCCCAAAGGCTCCCTACCTTTCATGCTCTTACACTCCTCAACTTGGTATCTTAATGTCCCTTTCCCTTTCTACTACTCTCCTTCCAACTACTACACTCCGCCATCCCCTCCATGCTCCCTCACACTCCTCCTCCTGTCCCTCCCCCTCTGCTACTACTCTCACATCTCCACACCACTACTACTCTCTACTCTTCACTCTCCCCTCTTACCTGTATTACTCCCCCCTCCACAGTCTACTACTACTCTGCTCATGCTGCTCCTCTTAACCCACACCATCACTGGCAATCACCATTTCACCTTTCCTAGTCACCTTCTCATTCACTTCATACTCTCCCTATGTCAGGAAAATTCACACCTCTCACGCACTCAAACCCAAGTATCACTTTCTCTCACCAACTATTACCTCACCTTGCACACTCCTTCAGCAACGCTCCCCCATGCTTCTCTGCACTTTCCTTCCTCCACCTGTTTTTTTCGTCCTCCTTCTCCTTGCTTGATCCAACCCGAATAAACCACACCATCCATTCCTCTCCATTGTCAGTGTCACTTCCCTGGCTGCCCGGGCTAACCAGGGTCAGGAACTAGGAAACCAGAAAAGAAACTGTAGCACGGAACTGGTACATGGTAACAGAGGCATGAGCTGGTACAAGGTAACAGAAGCAAAGAACTGGCACATGGTGACAGAGGCAAGAAACGGGTAAACATAACAGAGGCAAGAAGCTGGCAAAAAGTAAATGAGGCAAGGAACTGGTTAAATGTAATTGAGGCAATGAACTGGTAAAAGGTCTGTCCTTTCCCCAGGTGAGGTGTTACAGACAAGAAAGCATACAAAAGAGGTCTTAAGCTCTGCCCTTTTCTCATACATGGGTCCACCGGTTTCAGGTAATGGCAGCCAGCTGCATTCAATGTCCCAGTTTGTAAAAGGGATTTCCGGCAGGTTGTCAGGAGGTGCACAGGGCACCCCAAGGAGGTTTGGGGCCAGCTATGCTGATATAAGGAGACAGACAAGCGCACATAGCTGGAGGGTAAACAAGAAGAAAGAACAGACAAGGTAAATCAGAACAATGAAAAAGGAAGTAAAGGCAGAACTCAATGGTTAACAAGAAAGGATGGGAACTGTGTACTGGACAAACAATGGGGAATCTCACTGGTGGCATAAACAGGTTGGACTTCAGACTACCCAAAGAAATAAGGGATGCTCAATGTCTCTGTGCATGTTACTCTTACAGACACCACCATGAAAGCCAATGGAAGGAGGAAGTAAGAGTGGCTTCTCTATCTGGACTATAAGACACAAACAAGGAGTGTACTTAGACAAGAGAAAACTGTGTAGGTCCAGCCAGGACATACAGTGTACGCCTTCTATGGGAAGAGAATGCAACACGTTATTACATGAAATCACTATAGAGTACAAATAAAATGAGACAAAGGGTGCCAAAAAGGGAAACAAGAATTCTGAACAGGAAATCAGGAACTAGGAAACGAGAAAACTGTAGCACGGAAATGGTACATGGTAACAGAGGCAAGGAGCTGCTACAAGGAAACAGAGGAAGGGTACTGGTATAAGGTAATAGGCAAGACACTGGTTAAAAGTAACAATCTAGGTAACAAAAGCAGGCTGGAAAACTGGACTGGAAACACACAAACTATGCAAGATAAAGCTGTGGAAAAAAGGACTATATTTAAAGGAAACAGTAAGGGAAACAGTAAAACAGGCTACGCCCTGTAGCTAAGTGTCTAAAGCTTAAGACTAAGTAGACTTGAAAGAGCAATAGAAGGGAGAGCAGGGAACAGAGAAGGAGCCTGAATGTAAACAGTACAAGTAAAAGAGGCTTGAAACTACAAGGAAATCAGCACAAGAAATAGGGAATCGAGAACATATTCCTTCAGCACAAAGAAAGTAGAAAATACACTGGCAGCAGGCAGAGGGGGGAGGAGGACTGAGCCAGCAAGGCAAGGCTGTGAAAATTGGAGCAAGGCAACTCAAAAGCAGGGTTCAGTCCCAAGCGAAGCCCAAGGCAGAATGGTCAGCAATGCACAGAGTTATTCCTAATGTGTGGCAGCTGCACGAGGTTCAGAATTCAATCCAAGAACAGGGAGTTTGAGGGTGGGCCAGCTTACAAACAGTGCTAGCAGGGAGGAAAGCCAGGGCATACTGTATGATTGGGCTGCACACAAGCAGTCACAGGTGTGGTTAGTGGAAATACCTGCCATTGACTACGGGAGAGGATCCAGTGCTGGCAGACCTCAGGTGTTTCAGTATACAAACAAAAGCACAATAATTGCTGTGGCGTTTTGAATATTGCAGTCAATTGAAATTAGTCTGTCTCCTTCCAGTCATGGTGAAACCACTGTGCATGCATGCCATTCAGATTCGAGAAGAGTTTCTGGATTGGGGTGCCAGTTTTTTCACATATCTTGCAGATGAAATATGAGAATGGGAGTCCATGTTTTGGGAAATACAGATTTATGAAAGCAATATTAAATAATGATTCTGGGCTTTCTCTGGTGATGGACAACGCCCCACAGGTCTGAAGACAGCGCCAACCAGAAGCCGAGATGCAGAGATATGACACAGGTCTGTAGACTCTAATGGGCCTCGTCCCTGCCAGGTAAGAAAATTAACTCTTCTGCCAGTATGGTGAACTCATCAAACTGGGAGCACCAGCTTTCCTCCTCAGCTGGCTGGCTATCTCCTCCTCTTTCTCCTTCTCCTTCTCTCATTAGATTCAGGCCTCACCCCAGCTGGGTAAGGGAATGAGCATTCCTGCCAGCCTGGAGAAGTCAGTAGACTGTGAGCCCCAGCTTTCCTCCTTAGCTGGCTGGCTATCTCTCCCTCTGCTGAACGAGTCTCTCCTGGGGTCTGTGCAGGTACAGCAGACTGTAAGCCCCAGCTCGCCTGGTCAGCTGGCAGCTCCTTCTCCTCCTGCTGGCCAGTCTCTTCTCCTTGCCTCAATCAGGGATTACACTGCCTGTAAGTAAGCGTCCCGGTCTTCCCTCTTCTGGCTTCACTCCTTCCCCATGGTTTGCCCAGGGAGGGCCCCTCACACTCTTACTGAGTCTTTCCTTACATCCTTATATTTGCTATAGCCAATAGAATTTGGGGAAAGTCTAAACCGCTGATAGTGATTCTCATTAGGAGGGATCATCGTTGCTCCTTGGCTCTTTCTCGTCTCAGTTGTTAGAAAGAGACTAGACTGCTGACAGTGGTTCCCATTAGATGCAATCACCATTCCTCCATTCCTTTCCCTCATCACAGTACAGAGAAAGGAATGGTCATTCAGGTAACTCTTATCATCCCCCCCCCCCCCCCCCCCCAAGTACCGGCACGAGGAAGAATAAGAGGGGTACAATTTATGAGTCTATTAGGGGAGGGATTGTTCTTCGGGTTATCGGACAGTGGTTTAAGGTCCTTCGACTGGTGGGAATACCGCGTTCCATCTAGCAAGTCCACTTTACTCTCATTAGTATTGCCTCCCCCACACATGGTCCTCCCTCTGGCAGCAATTCTCCACCCCCCCCCCCCGCGACCCCACCCAGCAGGATCAGGTAGCAGCTGTCCAACCCTGGCCATATGGGGAAGAGTCTCTCCCAAAGCCAATAGTGGTGACATCGCTAGATTCATCACATTATGTAGAGATTGTTTGAATGCTCTCTACACTCACTAGTGCTGGAATTGTGCTGGCGATGCAGGTGAGTTTCTCTATGTCCCATCTGCTTGTTTCGTACCTTCCTTGGTGAGGTTGCTTGCTGGCTGTTCCACCTCGAAAGCTGCTGGTACTGGAAGTCCTACGGGCCAAACAGACAGAAACTGGCCAGGACTTGTGCAGTGCATGAAGAAGGGCAAGGACTGGGGCTTCTCAACTCCTCCCATCGCTTTTGTGAGTGGAGGAGTGGAGGGAAGGACTGGCTCTGGCGTGAAACCGGGTAGGCCTCCCAATGCAAACTGAGAGGGGTCCCCAACCCTTCTCGACAGAGGCAAGTCCCTGACCCTGTTGCACTCTACACAAGCTTTTTACCTCAAACTGCATATACAGATTTTACATGTTGCCACAGTATTGAAATTGTAGAAACCTGCGCTGTCTGACACATGAGTTATGTCTAGTCGCCAGGGAATCAATCCAACACTAGTTCTTTTTATGTTCAACATTTAATGATTTGCGAAGACAAACTCATAAGAGCATTCGAAATTATTATAAGATTAGGACTTTATCGCAAGCTAAACAGTACTCCTGAAGCAATGCTTAAGATGAAAATGTGCCATTTGTTGAAGGGCAATTACTCAACAAATGTTTAGGGAAATAAAATTAGCTTGTCCTAATTGATCACCTAATAAAATTAGCAAGCTGCCAAAAAGTAGAAACAATGTTCGCCTGCACATCGGTTATTAGAGGACTTACCTTGCGAACATCGATATTTGAGGATGAAGGGCTGGTTTTGCCAAATGTATGACACGAGCAGGGGTGCAAATCGAGCCAAGATCCGCTCAATATACTGCAGAAGAACTTCTTTGCCGGTCTTATGGTCCTTAGGCTCCTGTGGCACCAGATAGAGGCGATACTGTACAACGTCGTCAGCTGAAATGTGCTTCTTGCCCACCTCCATTCTTGAGTTTGCAGAAATAAATTATTAATGATAGCTATAAAAAAAAAATATATATTATTTGCTCTAAATTGGCATTTAAATTATGGCGAGTGTACTTAATTTAATTATAAAAGCCTGCTATAATTCATCACATGTAGAGTGTCATCAAAATGAGTTTGATCCTGTGTGAGTTAGGCAAGTCAAGAATATAAAGCTCTCAATCAGTCCCCAGTTGAGTGCGAGTTGTTTTCCACTCCTGCCTTTACTTTAATTCTGATATATGTTATTTTTTGCATTATAAATTCAGGATAAATGTAACAGAAAGAAAACAACTGGCCTGCTGGAGAAAGCAGGTCTTATGCAGCCAGAGAATTTTTGAAAGTGAATTGGCATTCTCAGGAGTGACTTTGTAGACAAGTGAAAGGGGCACAAAATTCAAGTGCAAGCTAACAGCCAACTTTTAAAAAGTCACTCACTAACGTAATTCTATATATACACACAGCACACCAGCTCTTACTTGTCAAAAAACTAAATATCACTAGCCACCGGCGGGTGAACATTTTGCTCCATGATTCTTTTTATAGCTACACAATAGTATCATACATATGTTTGTAACTAGTCAACTCTCTGCCTGTAGAATACATGACCATAGTTATTTAGCAGGGGGTTCGCCAAGGAATCCGGGCATCCGTTTGTGTCTCATTTCTCCGAGCTGGCAATATTGCCTCATATTACTTATTGTGCATGGTATATCTTTCGAGATGTGTAGCACCCATCACTATATACGTGTCCAATATTCAGCTGCATAGAGCTACTGCATTAGTCTCTCTCCACATTTGAATACATTCTCTTATCAACATGTGTGCACTATACAATGCTATCCGATCTGCCCTCTACGTCACAAGTTGCCATATGTAAATGATATGCTACTTCAGTGTGAGCTCGTTCTTGCAGAGTGTGCTTTTTTGTATCGGGTGCCTTAGCATACCTTTGGGTGTTTCAGTCCCCCTTTCTACAAGTGCATGCAGACAGGTATCGGGGTAGATCTCTGTCTTCGGCTGGGGGCTCCTTCTGGAACAGCCTCCCTGCCACCCTAAAACTTGAGGATAACCATCTCTGGTTCCAGAAGCACCTCAAGACCTTCCTCTTTTCTTCTACCTTCTCTCCCCCTCTCCTTTGCTGATCTGTTCTCTCTTGGCACCGTGCACCTGGGCACCCTCTGTCCTCCTGGCCCAGGTACCTGCTCACCCTGCCACCCGCCCGCACTGCCTCCGGGCCACCCCTTGCACTGGGGTCTGTATCTGTACCCATTCAGCCCCCCCTTTTTTCTTCCTGCACTTAAAAGACCTACTCTGTCTGCTGCCTTAAACTTATCACTTGCCAATTGCTGGCTGCACTACCACTGTTTGTTGCCTTTATTATTTATTTATTAGTATTAATCTGTTCTCCTTTGCTTCGCACTTTCCACTTCTCCCCCCTTCCATGCATTTTTCACCTCCCCCTCTCCCATGCACTTGCGCGCTCTCAATGTCACTGGGCCTAGTAAGATCGTTGTTTTGTTCTCCCCTGTTCCCCTCCCTTGCCTTGTCGCGCTCTGAAACACTTTTGTACGGGCGCAATAGAAATAAAATATCAATATCGGTCTTCCATCCACCCCACTATGTAATGAATCTATAATAAATACATGTAACTGGTAGCAACAGTACCCCGTTTTCATATGTCACGATCAGTGCATTAATCACCATCCTTGAGGATTTTGCCACCAAGACCAGATTCGTAATCAGCCTAGAACATCTAGAAAAAAAGCAGTGCTGTCACTCAAGGATGTCATCTGAGGGTCGCCAGGGGTCACAAATGCGACCCTCGATGTCTCCCTTTCTACCCCTGTGGTCTCTCTAGCTACCCCTTTAAAAATAAAATTATATATTTTCCAAAAGCAAGGCAGCGAAGCCTTTGTTCTGTGGAGCTGCACGCCCATCAATCTCGGATGTCACCAGAATGCGGCTGCAATAGCCAAGAAACATCCAAAGGTTGGGAAAACACCAAAAACTGCCCAACAAAGTTGTGAAAGGTAAAAAAAGAGTTTTTATTGAATCATAGCAGTTTTAAAAAAGGCTTCCCAATGTCAGAGAGGCTGACTGATGCGTTTCACCACACTCCTGTGGCTTGTTCAGAGTAACTCCTCCCTGTAGTGCGAGCCCACTTTTAACACACAAACTTAATTAACAAACAGTTAAGAGGTGACTCAAGCTGGATACTACTATTACAGTCGGCCATTTTGAGAAGGGCTCAAAAAACGTGCATGAGTTTCCATAGTGTTTACAACAAAAAGGTAGTGGATTCAGCCTTCACACTTGTTAATACATGTATTCGATATATATTCTAAACTACAATATTTAGAGCTCCCCCAACAATTCTGGAAACATTTCCCAGGTTGTTCGTGTATTATTATCCACAACAGGTTCCAATTAACATTAGAAAGCAGTGCTATTGATAATCCAAGTTGTTTAATCCATCATTTAAAGTGACAGTGCATAGTGCAAAAGAGAGCGAGCAGCATCATCGTTTCGCTGGATGCATATGCATCCAATTTATAATAAAGTGTGAGCGCCTCAAATAGCAATAATGATCATATACATAATGTAAAAATAAATAATAAAATGCTGATGTAATCTATACAACGGGTCAATAGCAATGACAACAATATTAATTACATGTGGATAAAATGACACGGTCTATTGATAAAGTGGCAATGCATAGTGCAAAACGGAGCAACATAGTCGTATGACTGAATACACATATACCGTCAGGAGAAGAGGTGCTAATGCCCTGTGAGATAATATTAGTCTTGTATAAAAGGCCCAAAGCCCTGTGTTCAAATATTAATACTGTCTGTACAGAAGGCCATAGAAATACCCATTTCATACCATTGGAACAAGAATCAGCATCCTCATAAAGCATGGTTGTAACTACTTTCTCCTTAATGTTCTCAGTACCAAATCTCGAAATATCTGGAGAATATGCTACCCTTCTGGTTTCTTCATCTGCGGCTTCATTCCTGCAAGAGATAAAATCTGTTCACTTAGTGTGAGCTGAGCATTTAACGACCGCTATGGCCACTGGGAGTTGTAGTGCCTTAATAAGCCTGTCCAATAAGGATGCGTGTTGCACTAGAGTGCCGTCAGCACGAAGGTAGCCCCTCCTCTTCCAACGTGCTAACCCTGTATGTACGCTTGACGTCACATAGGCGGAGTCACTGTACACTGTCACTTCCTGCCCTTTGTGTTTCTCGACAATAAGCGCTACCAATTCTGCTGCTTGCGCTGAAAAGGGAGACAGTAGTCTTGCACTTGCTACAACTTCAAATTCTCCATTTAATCTGTGTCTCACTACTTCTGCGCCTCAATGCCGTTCTCAGATAGTCTGATCTGTTTTCGAAGAACCATCAACAAATAGAATTTGCCGTTCCGCCAAAGCATTTTTCTTCACACAGGGTATATCATCATAAAATTAAACATAATTAGCACAGTCATGAACATGATCGCGGTCTGCTATTGGCTCAGCTATAAACGTGGCAGGGTTCACTATTTTACATCTTTCAATCTTAATCGTTGGATTTGAAATCATTACTTGATAAGCTGAATCTCTTTGGGATGTCAATGTACCTTTGGGTTTCTCTAAAATGGCAAACAGAGCATGCTCCACGAAGAGAGGCATAGAGCAGACCATGACAATACTTGTAGACTTCTAAATTGCAAATGCGGCGACTGCCAATGACTGTTTGCAAGGAAATTGTCCTCTCATAACTGGGTCTAAAATCCCACTGTAATAGGCAAAAGGCTTGTACCCCAATGTGGTTCTCTGTGTAAGCACTGCTGTCATGACTGTGCCATTTGTGTGCGAAAACAGATACAATTATTTGGCATAATTGGGAATTCCAAAAACAGGGGCTGTACAAATTGCTTTTTTTTCAGCTCCTCAAACCCTTCCTCCATTTCTTCAGTCCATACTATTTTTACTTAATCCACTTGTGCTTTCTTTAAAGCTTGCAAAAGGGGTCTTGTGTACGAACTGTAATGAAACACCCAGCCTCTCTCATAGTTGCAAAGCCCCAAAAATGGATGCATTTGTTTCACTGTATTTGGCTTTGAAGTTTTCATAATCGCTTCAGCTCTTTCAGGCGTCGCCTTTTTTCCTTCATGTGAAATCAACTGCCCTATGTATAACACCTCTTCTTGGCAGTACTGTAACTTCTCCTTGTCTACCTTTTATCCATTGTCTGCTAGAATAGTCATCAACTGAATAGAATCTTGTCTGCACTCATCTTCCGTGGTGCTACAAATTAAAATGTCATCCACACACTATATCACTGTACTCTTAAGATCAATATTGCCTAAATCCATCTGTAAAACTGTTAAAAATGGAGGGGGACTCACAGTACCCCTGGGGCAAATGAGTATGTTTCAATCGAGTTTGGCGAAACGTAAAGGAAGTCAAGTCTTGTGAGTTTTTGTGAAACGGGATCGAGAAAAAATGCATTTTTCAAATCAGTCATTGTGAAATATCTATCTTCCACCAGGATACTGCACAGTATCGTCGCTGGATTAGGAACTAAAGGAAACTCTGCATCTACAATCTGGTTAATCAGTCCCATATCTTGTATAAATCTCCACGACACACCGCAGTGTTACACGACGATTCCGATGCCAGCAGAATTCCTCGTTTCATCAGTGCTGAAATAGTCTGAAATATACCTCCATAAGCCTCTCGAGACATAGGGTAACGTCTTGCTCAAGGTAAAACTGCTCCTGGCTACAGTTTTATTTTGACTTACCCTATCCCCTTTAATAAACATACATCATAAGGACCTTTGGTCCAAAGGACGGTTGGCACCTTCTCCAAGTCTTCCTGAAAATATACTGGATGCTGCTGCATTATCGCCATTTGCTGTGGGACTTCCCTTTTCTCCATTCTAATCCAGTATGTAATGCTCATAAAGAACACCACTTCGTCATCTGTTTGGACTTCCCTAAACAGGTCGTCATCAGTAATGTTAGTCAGCCCGTACCCTTGCTCGAGAGCTATTACGGTTCTCCATAGTCTACCATCATCATCTACTCCTTTGAGCATTGCCATTTCCCTTTGTACTATAGCTGCTTCTAATTCTATGTGGATAGTTTGTCCCCCTCTTCGTCCATAGGTATCCGTGGTCTAAACAAAAACTTGTCAGATATCCTCACAATATTTCCCACTAAGCCAGGTAGCCATGTCAGTAGAATTCTCACCCCATAAAGAAAAACTTCTGCATCTACTGGAACACCTCGCAGAGCCACTTGCCCTGTGAATGCCAGTATACATTTGCCCATGTTTAAATAGTGTATTCCTAGAGTGGAGCACACAATACCTTTATCAGTGAATGAAATCGTCATGTTAAGTTTTGTCATTAAATCTCTTCCCAAAATGTTAACTGGTATCTGTCGTTAATATAACAAAGGAACAGACATGTAACACTCTCCTATAGAGACTGGTAATTCATCGTAAAAGGAACTCGACTCGTAGCTCCAGAGAACCCTTGAGCATTCATGGCAATTCCCGACATTGGATATTTTTCCTCTCGTATACATGAACAAGTAACTCCAGTGGCTACTAGAAAAGAAAAAGATTTGCTTTGTATCGTCACATCAACCCTTGGTTCCTCTTGGGGGTCGGGTGTCACAGATAATACTGAACACATCAAGTCACCCGGTGAGCTGTCCTATTGTGGGTACAAGCTCATCCCTGTTCCTATTAAAAGATTTCCTCCTACCGCAGTGACACCTCCTATTCTGGGTGTCAGCACTTGTCCTGTGTTTGCATACTGCTGTGTCTGCATGGGGGCCTGTTGCGACTGCCCTTGTGTTGGATTCATTTGCACTCACTCTTGTTGCTTTACCTGCTGCACTCGCGGCACGTGTGTCTCTGATACACTGTGTGATCTTGGGCAAACCCTTCCCTAGTTTGTGTGCTATATTATGGAGGATAAGCTGCCCCCCCCTCTTGAGAATTGGCAATTCTGTATGTTCCCCGGGCTCCCACATTTGCATGCAATGTGCCCTGTCATCCCACAAGTCCAACATAGTAGGGGTGCTCGTTTTACAAGTTCCCCTTGAAAAAATCCTCCCTGGGTACTCCGATTCTCATTTTGCGTGAAACCCACCTTGATTATTTTGGAATCCTCCTCCTCTTCCTCTATAGCCCTTACTTCTGCCTCGTGGCACAAACCCATATCCAACTTCGTCCACTGATTATGTACCCATTGCTTCCTGTATTCCCAATCCTTCTGCACTGGTCAATACCGCCCCTTCTATGGCATATTGTGATCATTTCTAATGAACTAACCTGGCTTCCTCAATTTTCCTAGTCTCACATTTCTTCCTATTTTTCTCTTGCAACAACTGGCAGTGATGCACTATCATCAGCTGTATCTCAGCCCATGGCTTTGCTTCCATTCCCATTTGTTTCTTCATCCGTCTCTGTACTGGCTCAGGCAACTGCTGACATAAAAAGTGGTAAAATAATGCCACCGTTTTTTCTCACGGCTCCCAAGTTTCAATTTGCCATTTCTCTTGAATGTCCTGAATGTAAGCAATAAGGTCTTCATCTTCCTTTATCTTATGTGTCATAATTGCACCCATATTTGATGTGTCAGGATACTGTACACAGAGTTCTCCATACGTCTGCTCTTCAATTATTAAATGGCGCTCTGCATGCACTGTGTTTTGTGCTGTCGCACTCAAATATCCTGCTCTCCTCCATATATCATCAGCTCTCTCCCCAAGAATAGCTGCCCGGATTCCCTTAATGTCCCCAATGGCCAACGTGTTTCTCCTCTCATTTTTTCTAACTCATAGATCGATTTCCCAGTACCCAAAGTCAAACTTGGGAGAGTGAACCTTAAATTATCCTTATCCATCTGCGGCCATGGAATATACTGTGGTCTTGCTCCCCTTTTTCCAATAAGGGAAAATGCATAAAACCCTGAACCCACAGTCGGTTCCCATCATTAATCTATCCACGGCAGGGATGATCGTCCCCGTTCGCCCTCCTTGCCGTTAGTGACCTTAATCTGCTCACATACGGCAGCGATTCTCCCTTCTCACCATCCTCAGGGACGTTCTGGATATGGTATGGGATCTGGTGTCATGTTCTTAGGTTGATCCAGATCCGACCATCTTACTTTTTTTATTCATTTACAGGCTTCCTTTAGAGGCGCACGTGCTCCCTCCTCCTAACCGGAGGATGGACTCCCTTTCCTCGTCTGACATGTCTTGTCCCCAACTAGTGCGACTATCATCCCCTTCACATTTGTCTAAGTTAAGTCTGCTTAAGGACAATGCTCTATGTTTGTAACTGAACGTAATTTCTTCTTCGCTTAACTGAAATGTTAGGGATTGATCCCCTTTCCCTCCATAGTTGCTACCTTCCTTTAATTCTTGATAGACTTTATTGATCCTTTCCCCGATGCTACCCGCATCAAAGTTTTCTTCTTCCAATACTACTATAGATACCCCTGACGTTGCTTCCTTTACCGGAAAGAACTCTTCTGTTCTATCTCATCGTATTGCTGGGCTTGGCCCTACTGGTTCCTTACGAATTACACTAGTATCAAGACCCTGCTGTCTTCTCCCTCGTTCTATTTCTTCATATAATTCTCTTTGCTTTCTCGCCTCCCTTCTAAACTTTCTTCCTCTTGCCTTCATTCTTTCCATTACTCCTTCCCTTCTTTCCTCTTCTTCTCTTCGTCTCTATATTCTTTTGTCCCTTAATGTTTATGATTCCACCTCTTTTCTCTTCCTTTCTCTTCTATCCCTGTCTTCTATTGCTCCCTGTCTATTGTCATATTTTCTTTGTTCTTCTGCCCATTCCTTCTTTTCTCTCTTGCTACTCTTGATACACCTGCTCTCGTTGCTCCCTGTTATTCCTTTTCTGCTCATCATCTTTCAATCTCTTCTCGTTCTTTGTCGCTCCTTTCTTGCTCATCCTTATCTTCTCTTTGCCTAACCTCCTCAATGCCTTTCCCATCGATTTTAAGTAATATCTGTCCTCCCAGCCATTCGGTCTGCACAGGCGCCATCTCGTCAGTATTATCCTTCTCTCCTTTCCATCTCTTAATTTGTCTTTCTATTTCTGTCGATATATTCGAACGCTCACTCTTTTCTTCTTTGTCTTGCATGATCTTACAGATCTCTTATTTTCTCTTATTGTCCTCTGGACTATCATCGTTGCTATAAGCAGGCGGTTCGTATATCTGATTACTATACCCGGTCGCGGCTTTCAACTCCGCTTTGAACTCCTTTAAAAGGCACAACCATATTTCTTACGTACTAGCGCCTTTTTGTTCAGACGAGGCAAGGGGAGCTGAGGGCTCAACACCTTCCTCCTTTCTCTGACTAAGCATTCACTGCTCAGGTGGCGGATCTTCCCTCTCTTCCTGGTACATTTTCCAGAGCTCTAGAATTGCTAATCTTTTCTCTAATTTCTTCCCTGTGTACGCAGTGTGCAAGTATGTGGTCATGTGTTGCAATACCGCGATCCCCCTTGTGGCCACGGCATGAACATCTTATTTGCCGTGCCTTTCACCCATTCCGCACTATACTGTTTGAGCTTGGGCATGTGTTTTGGCATTGTCTTGCATAAGTGCATCAAAGGAGTATCTCCCATAATGACAAGTCTAAATTGGATGTCAATACTTACCAGAATTATAAAACAACCTGTATACCTTGGCGTAAATCACCACTATTTCAGTGTATTTAGTGTTCTTTCTTTGCACCTTAACAAGGAATGATTCAGCTTCTCACGTTTGCCGCCTTCAAGAACATATAACCGGCCTTGGCTGCTTTGACTTTGATACCAGGCCAAACAGCCTCATCACGATCTCAGCTAATTATTGCTGCGACACAGTTCTCTGCTTTTCTTCTCCATGGGTCCTTGCTTACTAAATTTGTGACACCGATGTCCAGCTTCTATTCAATGGTCTGCTCAGCCTGCTGTCTATTCACTACATATAGCCAGCTTCTAAGGTCACTGTACCATTATTGAAGGGCTTGCATTTTCTGCAGTGCGTCACACACGTGCAATCTTCTCTTCACATGTGAAAGTTTACTTGATTCTTTACTTCGTCAGCAGTTTCTTTAAGCTCCATGCATTCTCTTCAGGCAGTCTTCTCAGTGAGTCACGTTCGTCTCTTGTGACGTCACCAGCTCCCTTTTCACTCTTCATATTCCTTCAGGGAGTTCTTCCCTCTGATTGTTGTCTCTTCGGGAATACATTTGATAAGGTTTTCACAAAGGGTACCTTCTTTCAAATATTCTCTGTGGTATGGTCACAACTGCTGGTGTCAAGCATGGCACAATCTCAGGCTCCCAACATACAAGGAGGTAGGGGGGGCGGGATTTCCTGCAGAGGCATGCAGCTGCTCCTCTACAGAAGATTGCTTGCAGATGAAGGCAGCACTCTGCAATGCTGTAGGGGAATGTCAAAAGGGTGAATGATGATGTAGAGGGTAAGGTAAAATGGTAACATAGTGACGAACACCATTCACAGCAATTCAGGATCAGTGAGTGACTGAACAGCTGTTTTTAAAAAGCGGAATGAACACGGTCTGATCGTCCATGTCCAGATGCAGCCAGGACACCATGTGATAGTGGGGCAGCTCTTGGAAAGAGATGCAGTACAGAGGACTAAGTATATTGGATGGTTTGCAACGCAAACATTAGCATTGCCTTGGTGCGCGTTTTGTAAAATGTCTGCGGCCCAATAGAATGGTTTCTCACTTGATATGGAAGCTCATTTGGAATTTTCATTTCACACTTTATTATGTGTGGCCTAAGCCAGCTTATTCTTGCCCCTTCATTTAGCCATATGAGCCGCTCTAAGATATTAAGATAAAAGCACGCCAGAGCCTCTGCAGACAATTCCAAAGCAAATTAATGCATAAGTAATTGGACGTAATGCCCCGAGTGAAGCTGCACTCAAAATCAGCCGAAGTGTAAACCATGCGAGTGCCAGTTACACAGAAAGCCTGTACAAGTTGACAGCCTTGTTTGGGTGTGTTGTAGGGAAGTTGAGGCCTTACAGCGAGAAGACTAATTTACAGTTGGCCTAAAGCAGAGGAAAGATTTGCTTAGTCAGTGAAGGCATGTGGGGGACAGAGCAGAGGGAGGTTGAATGTGCAAGGGTAAACATCTCCCTCATACCAATTCAACTTGGCCTATCTAGGATCGGGTAAGTAACACCATGGCGCTGTGCTGTTTCCTAGTCCTGCACTCTGCTTCCTCATTCAATGAAACAAAAATGCATTCTGGGGTTTTGAATTTGGTTAATGCCAACTGGACTTAATCAGTACCGAATAGGCTGGAAATGAGCACTGTCAGCCTACAACCCACACATATATATATATACACACATATACATATATATATATAATACATTACTCACCGTAATCGTATTTCTGATGCTTGTATCTGCTTAGATTCACATGCTGTGCATAGTCAAGTCATCTAGTGGAAGCAGCAGAGTATTACAGTTGTTTTTGAAACTCGAAAAGGGACGTTGACAGGGCGTGCCAGTAATTATCCATAGTGTGACGTCCACTGTACCCATGATCCCTCACGTGTCGAGGTCCCTAAGATTGTGTTTTTTCTGACATGAGGTAGCATGAGGTGTAGCGTGAGTACAGATATATCCAAGCAGATACTTATCAGACAAGCTCATAAGCATCCATGCGCCTTCTCTCTGAGGGGAGGAAGGGTGGGTTGCATGTGAATCTAAGCAGATACAAGCATCAGAAATATGATTACGGTGAGTAATGTATCCCTTCTGAGGCTTGTGGAATCTGCTTAGATCACATGCTGTGCATAGATTAGCGAGCAGTGGAAGAAGGAGGTGGGACGTGAGAAGGTTCATGAGCGAATAAGTGTCTTAGAACCGCTTGTCCCACTTGTGTATCTGTCTTGGAATGGGTGTCAATGCAGTAGTGCTGAGTGAAAGTATGTATAGAGCTCCATGTAGCTGCTTTGCAAATACTGTCTAAAGGAACATTTGCAATGAAAGCCAGCGTGGCTCCAATACCTCTTATGGAGTGGGCACTGGGCGTAAAAGGCAGTGTCTTATTTGAAAGGGAATAGCACAGTTGGATACATCTGACTATCCACTTTGAGATGGTGTTTTTAGAGATGCAATCTCCTTCTCTGCCTGGCGCTATGGAGACAAACAGCTGATCTGTTTTTCTTAGCGGTCTGGTTTTGTCTACGTAGTAGAGGACCGCCCTTCTCACATCTACTGTGTGGAGCTTTACCTCAGCAGAGCTTTTGGGTTCTTGGAAGAAAGCCGGTAGCTCAATAGACTGGTTAACGTGGAATTTTGAAATGAACGTAGGTGAGAACCTAGGGTGAGTTCGTAAAATCAGTTTGTCCTTATGTATAGTAAAGAAAGGATCCTGCACTGACAGAGCTTGGATTTCACTGACCCTTCTTATGGAAGTGATGGCTACTAAGAAGGCAGTTTTGTAAGTGAAATGTTTGAGACTAGATTTGCGCATAGGCTCAAAGGGGGGGGGGGCCATGAGCTTAGTAAGTACCACATTAAGGTCCCAACCTGGTGGTGGGTTAGAAATTGGAGGGTGGAGTCTCTTTACCCCTTCCATAAATGCCTTGACAACTGGCATTTTCCACCACAACACCCTGTTCTGGGAAGTGGTGTAGGCTGATAAAGCTGCCAGGTGCACTTTAAGTGAGTTGAACACTAACCCTGCATCCAATAGGTGGAGCATATAGGTGACGACATTAGAAGGAGTACAATCAACTGGGTTGATTTGCTTATTCTGGCACCAAATAACGAATCGTTTCCATTTATCATAGTAACAGTGCCTTTTGTTAGGTTTTCTTGATTCTTTCACGATATCCATACATCTCTGGGGTAAATTGAGATGTCCGAACTCTATGACTTCAGGAGCCATGCTGCTAAATTCATTGAGTTGGGCTGAGGATTCACTGTTAGCCCAGAGTAGGTTGTACTGGCACGGGAGTTTGATTGGATCGCACACCCCCAGCTTGCGTAGTTATGGAAACCATGGTTGTCTCGCCCACATAGGAGCAACTAGGATGAGCGTCATTGGTTCCCTGTGGATATTGTTCACCACCTTCCTCACCAGAGGGGTTGGTGGAAAAGCATAAGCAAACATCCCTGACCAATTCATCCATAGGGCGTTCCCCTTGGAGCCTGGTTGGGGGAACCTGGATGCGAAGTCTGGGCATTGACGATTTTCTCTTGTGGCGAATAGGTCTATAGTTGGAAAACCCCACATGGAAAAGAGGTGTTCTACGACCTCTTCGTGTATACGCCACTCGTGTTCTTCTGGCAGGGGGTCTCTGCTCAGCAAGTCTGCTAGAGCGTTGAGTTCCCCTGGAACAAGTTGAGATGCCAGGAACATCTTCCGTCTGAGTGCCCATTTCCAGATTTTCTGTGCAAGTCTGGATAGATTTGGAGAACATGTCCCCACCTGTTTGTTGAAATAAAACATTGCTGTGGTGCTGTCTGTTAGGACCTGCACCAACAAACTTGTTAAATGGGGTTCGAATGCTTCAAGGGCTTTGAACACTGCTAGAAGTTCCAGCACGTTGATGTGGTTCTGCGCCGTGGAGTGAGACCACAGACCCTGAGCTGTGTGGTGCAGGTAGTGTGCTCCCCACCCAGCTAGTGAGGCATCTGTTATGACCACTGCTTGCATCTGTGGATCGTAGAAATGTTTCCCCTTGGCCAGATTCTCTCTCGTCCACCAGCGAAGATTTTGTACCAGTGTTGACGAAACAACCACTAGATCGTCCCACTGACCGCTTGCCTGAGACCATTGTTTCGCCAACCACTCCTGTATGGGAGGCATGCGCAGGCGCGTGTGGGGAACCAGGTAAATGCAAGATGCAATTCATGCCTATTAAACGCATTGCTTTGCGTACCCTTATCTGGCGGCCGGCCTGATAGTGTGGTATTTGCAGTAACAAGTTCTTTACTCTCTCTTCTGAGGGAAAGACTAACCCCTCCTCTGTGTTTAGAACAGCTCCTAAGAACTGTTTGGAGGTGCTGGGCACCAGACTTGATTTTTTTCTCGTTGATCGAGAAGCCCAATTGAAAGAGGAGGTTGATTGTTGTCTGAATGTTTTGTCTGCAAATCAGAGGCGATTCCCCTGTTATGAGCCAGTCGTCCAAGTAAGGGTACACTGGGATTGCCTCCCTGCGCAGGTGCATTGGCACCACCGCCAGTACCTTGGTGAATACCCTTGGAGCCGAGGCTATTCCGAAGGGCAGCACCTTGAATTGGTAGTGCTGGTTCGCTATCTTGAAACGCAAGAAACTTCTGTGCGCTGGAAACATTGGAATATGAAAATAGGCATCTTTCATATCCAGTGTTGCCATGTAATCCCCCTTTTTTAGAAGCGGGATTACTTCTTGTAGCGTGGTCATGCAGAACGTTTGTGGCTTGACATACTTGTCTGCAGGCCTTAAATCTAATACAGGGCGCATTGTTGGATCTTTTTTGGGTACAAGGAAGTAAGTTGAATATATACCCCTGTTTACCTGGTTGGCTGGGACCACTTCTATGGCGTCCTTTAATAGAAGCTCTGTAATTTCCTGTAGAAGAATCTGTTGATGTTCATTCGGAGTGTACCTTTTGTCTCGGGGGATGATCGCAAGGTTTTTGAAGAAGTTCTACACTGTAGCCCCCTGCTACCGTTGACAGCACCCATCTGTCTGAGGTAATACCATCCCATGCGTGCGTGAAGTTGAAAATGTGTCCTCCTACTGGAGATGCATGGGAGGGTACCTGGAGCGGAATGTCACTTGCCCTGAGGTGGCGTGCCACCTCGAGCCTTGCCTCTGCCCTGGGTACCAAAACCTCGTCTTTGTCCTCTTGGGTAGCCCTGAAAGGACTGTCCCTGGTTGGTGTTATAGGAACCCTGGCCCTGGTTGTATCCAGATCCCCTCTGGGAATTCTGTCCACGAAAGCGGTGGAAATTGCCGTTGCCCCTCTGCCCCGTGGGTTTGTTTGTGAGCTGGCCTAAAGACTTGAGTGTTTCATATTCGTCTTTCGCAGTTTTTAGTGCGTCTTCTACCGCCTTGCCAAAGAGCACATCTTTTTCCACTGGCATATTGATTAAGGTGGCCTGTGTTTCCGCCCTGAAGCCCGATTGGCAAAGCCAATCGTGTCTTTTGATGATAGTGCCCTCAGCGATGATTCTACCCGCATTGTCTGCTGCGTCAAAATTTGACTTTAGGAGACAAGTGGACACCGCTCCACCATCTCATGCCACCTGGGCTAATTGGGACTTAAGTGGCTCAGGTGCAGATGAAAGTAATGCTGAGACCTCATACCACTTGTGGCAGTTGTAACTTGCCAGAAGCGTAGCATTCTTTGCTATGCGAGTTTGGTAGGCTGCAGAAGAGGCTACTTTCCTGCTCATTGCGTAAATCTTTTTGCTCTCCTTGTCCGGAGGAGCCTCAGAGGAAGCAAGGGGAGTGCCTGTTCTTTTACATGTGGTGGTAACCACCAGGGAGTCCGGTCTTAACTGGCCTCTTATTTAAAGAGGATCAGAAGGTGCTGGCCTGAAAATATTTTCAACACGTGCGTTAACGGCCCGTGTGAGGTTGGGTGCTTCCAAAGATGGTTGGATTCTGCGTTGTACAGATTTTAATATTGGAATGAATTGGCCCACTGTCTTCTTATCTCCCAACAATTGCTCAGTGAAGTCTCTGTCTTCTACCACCTCCTGGGTATCTATGCGGTAGTGTTCTGCTGCCTTAGTTAGCACTTCGTTGAGTAAGGGTTGGTTATCTATAGGGGAATCTACTACTGGAGGATCCTGGTTAATGGGTGAATCCAGGGAGTAAATGTGGGCTTCCTGGTCTGGGTCCTCATCATCCCCCTCATAGAAATCATCTATTTCGTCATCCAAGAGTTGAGGATCAGATGTGTCAATAAAGGAAACATCGTCCTGTTCTTCTGGATGGACTTCAGGGTCATACAGATCTAAAACTCTGCCCTGAGTTGGGAAGTCAGTACGAACCCTTTTAGCAGGAGGTTGAGACACAGGGGGTCGGGAGCTGGGAAGGGGCTGCGGTGGGTGGGTTGGACTGAAGGCTTATGAACTGTTCAGGATGTTTTTCAAAGAAGTTCCCAATTAAGGAAATCCTACGCATAACCCTGTCTATGTCCTTGGCGGACCAATCTTTCAAGCTTGGAAAGACAATTTCGGGCTCGGAGTCAGGAAGGCCCATGTCTTCATTAGTGGGTGGGATAAGCTTACGCCTAGGGTCTTTAGGTTTCCCCTTGCAGATGCTTTCTGTATGGGAGGTTTTATGTGTTTTGTGGTGTTTGTCCCCACACTGGGTCCCAGATGAGAGCGAGACTGACTTCTTGGGCCCAGACGTCTTACTAGCTGAAGAACGTCGAATTTTGTGTTTGGGGGCCGAGGTTTAGTCTGCGGACGAATGAGCCACAGATGTCGTTTTTCGCGAGGCACCCTTGCCGTCTTTCGACGTTTTACCATCTTTCGATGCCTTAGTTCTGTCATGCGGCGATCTAGATCAAGATTTCCTAGAGGACAGTGATTGAGTTGACGGGGAGCCGAGCGTTGTCAAGTACTCGAAGAATCTTTCGAGTGTCGACTGGGTGTTGTGTCCTTTGTGGTGTGTGTAATTGGAGCACTACCGCCGCCGGGTGTAGTCTCCACAACATGGCCACCGGCCTGTCCTACGGGAGCAGGGGCTTGCGCTTGGGTAGCGTCCGCTACTCCGGTGCTCTCGTCGTCCGAAAGTGCGGCTTCGCTGCCATCGCTGAAGGCTCCTTCCACTTCCATGGCCTCGAGTTGCCTGGCGTGGTGGGCCCAGCGCTTAGTTGAACGGTCTTTCAACGTCTTAGGCTTGAAGAGCCAACATGCTCGACAAGACGTCTCCACGTGATCCATCGGGAGACACAAGTTACACACGAGATGTTGGTCTACTCAGGGGAACTTACAGTTGCACTTAGGGCAAAACTTAAATGGGGTGTTCTCCATAATACTGGGTAAGGGTGATGGCAGCGGGGCGAACAAAGTGTACGAATGGGAGAATATGCATTCTACAAATGGCCTCCTAACAATGCCCCCCCCTCTCTCCCTACTGTCTGGGCACCAAGGCAGCCTTCCAAGGCTGTTCATTGCGTCGCAATGATTTCCGACGGTAGTCTTCTTTCTGATTCTTCGGCGTAGTGTAACGAAGTCGAAGAAAGAATAGAAAGAGAAACCATCTTATTTTAACAAAGTCAATGGCTCATTTGCCAAAAGTAACTCCGCTATACGCGTCCGTCTAGCATGGTGGAAAAAAACAATCTGAGGGACATCGACGCGTGAGGGATCATGGGTACAGTGGACGTCACACTAGGGATAGTTACTGGCATGCCCTGTCGACGTCCCTTTTCGAGTTTCGAAAACAACAACTAATACTCTGCAGTTTCCACTAGATGGCGGGCTATGCACAGCATGTGATCTAAGCAGATTCCACAAGCCTCAGATATATAGATATATATATATATGATAAAAGGAGTATAGACCGTGAGCCTCCCCGAGAGAGGGGAGAAGTTGATTCCACACTGCATCGTCTTCACTAGTGGGGAAAACAAAGATAAGAGGAAAAAAGTAGGAGCTCTGCATAATTAGAGAACTTGGGAAATGTAGTGGTTGTTTAGGTTTGTTTTGTTATTGTACCTTTTATAAGTGCGGAGGATGCCCGGGAGGGGTGTGTGTGTGTTTCTACGCAAGAGGAATAGCTCTAGCGGAAGAATTGAAATAACTGTTTTGTTTTTAAAACGCATATTTTTACTACACTGTCTGACCCCATTGGTATGACCAGAATTAAGGGGACCTAAAAGGTGACAGGGAGGGGAATAGAGGGATAGAGCGGAGTGCATTGGTTTTACCTTAAGTGGGGAACGAGTATACAAGGACACTCCTGATACGACACAGACCAAGTATCAGAATGAACACCGACACTCCATTAGAACACATATTTAAGGCCTTACCCCTTTACTGTGACAAGATCAGGAAATACCACAATCAATCGGTAACTGACACTAAAGGAGAAGGGATGGCTCACTCGTGGCCAGAAGAGGGGTCCTTTGATAGGTGTGCCCTGGACCATATGTCTACGTACCTGACCGCAAAATCTAAGGGGAGACCACTACAGAACAGACAAGAAATATTGGACTTATGGAGAATATTTGAAGAAACAAAAACCCCAGAGAAGGGGTGGGTGACACCAGGCGATGGGACAGTGACTAGCACAGGGGAGGGTGAGAAGGAGGGTGAGAAAATGAAGAAACATTACCCGTTATTAACTCGACCCGCAGAAGGGTATATAAATCCAACCTATGTGTCTGGGGGATGATTATAGCAGACCCAAGCATAGCCCCGCCCCCTCCGTACACTGCACCCCCACCAGTGTCTACCCATACAGGGGTGAGCGCCAGAGATTTAGAGGTGGCATTGGTCACAGAGGTCCCGATGCTGCCCCCCGGGACCACTCCCATACCGCCTGGGGAAGAGTGGAAATCCAGGATTTCTGTTCAGGATTGACAGTGCACCCATAAGAACTGTACATGTAGAACGGGAGAGGTGGTAGCTAGTTTGGGGAACAGAAATGTGGGGTCCGCGAGTCGAGACGAAGAATACTGGAGCGATTTCGATGACACAGGTGAAGGGGCAACGGGAGGGGCCGAGTTAGCACCCTCGACCACATCAAGGATGGAAAGCTTGCGGGATGGAAGGTTAAGGGAATGGTTCAGGAGAATGGCAGTGGCAAAGAAAAAGGGAAGTAGTTTTAAAACTGGGAAAGTTAAAACGAAATTGCAGATGCCCCTAATCCACAAAGGCGCAGGAGGCCCTCATTATGTCCCCTGGGCGCAGATGGATAAGAACAACCTCCTCATGTCCCTGCCTCAACTCACGGCGGGGATGGGAAAATGGATTTACGCTTTTGAAAAACAACTGCATGATTGCCCCTCGCTATAGGAGACATCAAAAGCTTGCTAGTATCTGCAGTGGGAGACCAGGCAGAATTGGTGTGGGTGAAAGTGGGATACCCGGGTGTAAGATTAAGCCACGATTCCCACAATGAGGCGTCATTCAACAATATCAGGGCGTGGGTCTGGGATGCACTGCGGAGCACCTTCCTGGACACCCCCAATTTACAAATTGATCATGCAATGCTAAAGGGGGGATGAAGAAGATGCTGCACAGTACATTCTTCCGGTTCAGGAGATGTGGAAAGCAGAAGCGGGCAGCGCCTGGGTTCAATCAACGTCTTTGTTTTATTTTATTGTGAAGAGGGGGCTCCCTAAGGAAGTACAGAAGGAGCAAAGCAGAAGGTTGGCCTGAAATTCAAAGCATCATAGTCCACCACTGTAAGAGGATCAAAGAGCGTGAAAAGGAAACTATTCAAAGAAGACAGGCAGAAGAAGCAAAACTAGTTCAAAATAAACTAGTGAACGTAGCAGCGGTGTCCGTAGCACCGCACCCAGAACAGATGGGAGAAGAAGGGCGTGCCGCCGTTGCCACATAGGCAAGGATGGGAGCAGTTACGGCAGACAACTGGCAAGGACAGAGGGGAGGAAACCAACACTATACAGCACCCGAGTGGCAAGTAGGGCAGCAGAGAGGACAAGGTGGATTCTGCGAGCAGAGAGGAGGGGGGTATTCGGTGGGCAAGGGCCAAGGGGTGGAGGACAAGGACAATGTTGGTCACGCCGGAGGTGGGGTCACTTCTCCAGAGAATGTCGCAGCAGACAGGGAGGGAACTACAACTATAATCAACAACCTTATGGAAATCCCCAACCCGGGAGCCCACAAGGACCAGCTCAAGGGTCAACCATGATCCCATATGAAATACACCAGGCATATACTCAGTTACCTCCCCAAATCCCTGGGCCGCATCGCCCACCACCACAGCAGCAGGCAATGCAGCAACACCAGACCCGCCCTAACCCTCAGGTCAAGGGAAGCAGACACCCTTTCGCCACTGCACCCAATGGGGCAGCGGCCCCCTATCAGGAAGCAACTCTAGTAGGAGGGAACCCCTTCTCGTTTCCAGGAACAGACACCTATCCTGACTAGGACAGCCCACAGAGAGCACTTGCATGTCCCGTACTATCAATGACATTGCAACCAGAAGAGGAACTACTGGTGGGGGCAGAGACAGGAAATAAGCAATTCATCTTCATGGTGGACTAAGGAGCGGAGAAGTCATGCATAAGGAAAGGTGACTTCATGCTATCAGGAGAAATTCTCGACAAACAGGGATTCTCTGGTGCTGTAGTTACGGTTGCATACACAGAGGATTTAGATGTTAAAATAGGGGGGGAATGTCGTGCAACCGCCCTTCCTCTACTATGAAAGCCCCCCTGTCAACTTACTGGGAAGAGACCTGCTCAGCAAACGAAACATGACAATATCATTTACAGACAGAGGGGTTGTCTGCGCCACCATGTGCTCCCTCCGGCTGATGCTAGTGATGCATGCAGTGGCTAATGAGATGGTGGTGAGAGGGATACCTATGAACCCAGACAAGTTTGTTGTTGGCATTAGGGTTTTTGCCAGAGCATTGCCCCAGATCACCAGGAAAGAGCCTGCTGATTTCATTTTCCGACCTGTAGCACTGCCCGAAGTGGTTGCTGGTACCATCATGTCACTAGACTTAGAAGGGTTGCAGGTGTCTGCCAAGAGAATTGTAGTACTGGGAACAGAGAACCATTGGTGCCAATGGCGCACACTGTTGTGCATTGACCCCAATATACCCCTACAGGAGTTGTTTGAAGATGACAACAATGATGGAGAAATAGTGCTTGCAATTTGTATACCTTGAAACATCATGGTCCACTATCGAAAGGTGCAGAGGCCCCTCATGGCCATTGTTAGTGTGCCACCCCCATTTTGTGAGAGCGATCTGCAGCAGGTTCCATCACACTTATAGACCACAAACCCACATGATGTAGGGATATTAAAGGAAGGGACACCAGTAAGAATAACACTCAAACCAGGTGCACTGCTGCCGAGGGTCCAACAGTATGCACTGTCCAGAGAAGCAGAGGAGGGAATTCAGGAAACATTGAAGGCCCTAGTACAATAAGGGATTATAGGCCCTCCATGTCACCATGCAATACCGCTATCTATCGGATCAAAAAGGCAACAGGGGGTAGTTGGAGGATGATCTAGGACTTGCGCCCCCTTAATGATATTGTACAGAAAGTTTCCTCTTGTTCCTAACCCGGCCTCCATCCTGTGCAGCATCCCCGAAACAGGCCACCCATTTCACTGTGGTGGACCTGAAAAATGTTTTTTTCTCAGTGCCCCTTGACCCAGGATCACAGTATTTTACAGCATTCAACTGGGAGGAAAGCGAACACCATTGCTTGCCCCACAGGTACTGTGAAAGCCCTAGTATCTTCAAGAGAATACTGCATGATGATCTTGATAACATTCAGGTGCCCAGCAGGATCATTCAATACGTAGATGACCTACTGGTCTGCAGTGACAGCGAGCAGGACTGTCGGAGGGACTCCATTGTTTTACTCCAGTTACTGGCACAGAAAGGGTACAAGGTGATTAAGAAAAAACTCCAGTATTATTTAACAGAGGTGCCCTACTTGGGGCAGCTCATCTCCAAAGATGGCAAGAGAATAATACCAGATGGAGCTGCCACGGTGCATGCCACCCATAAACCAACAACCTTGAAAGAGATGGAAAAGTTCTTAGGGCTCTGCAACTATTGCAGGGCCTGGATTCTAAATTATGCAGCATACACCAGGCCACTCCTACAAGGCATCAAGGAGGCACAAAAGGATGGAACTACAAATCAGTGGACAACAGAAATGATAACAGGTTTTAATGACCTAAAGGATGTAATTTTAACAGCTACAGTTCTAGCAAGCCCAGACTACACACTTTACTTTACTTTGATACATTTATACTGCGCAGCCATAGACCCATGGGCGTGAGGGCGCGGACAAGACTGAGAAACATAGAACAAAGAGCTGTCCCGAGATGCAGGAGAGACAGAAAGGACATAGAGGCGAAGGGAGAGCAGAGACTAATTCAATAGCAAGGTCTCGAGTTCTTTTTTGAAGGTGCTCAATGACGATGGATTTCTTAGGTGAGTTGGCAGAGCATTCCAGAGCGTAGGAGCCACAAAGAAGAATGCTCCAGCTTGAACTTTCTTGGTTTTGCATCTCGGCTGGAATAGGAGATTTTGGTTGTTAGATCGTAGATTTGGGAGACAGGGTTTTTCCCTGATGTACTTTTGTAGGCAAGGGGGCATTGTCCCCATGCAACACTTGCAGGCAATAACCCGAAGTCTAAAGGAGATTTGCGCCTCTACGGGAGCCAGTGGAGTGCCCGTCGTGCTTCCGTTATGTGAGAGCTATAGGAAAGTCCTGCTACTACTCTTACAGCTCCATTTTGTACCACTTGAAGTCTACCAATAGTTGCTTTGCTAGCCCCCGCCAGTAGGCTACAGCAGTAATCTAATTTGGAGCCTATTATGGCTCGATCAATTGCCTCTGCGTTCTGTTGGGAGATGTACGGTCTCAAGTGAGCCAGTAGTTTGATGTAATAGAACGCAGATGCCACCGTGCAACCTACGTAGGCCTTCATATTCAGTGATTGATCCAACACCACACCCAAAACTTTCACTTTCTGGAGGGTGGGAATTTGAACGTCCCCCAACTGAAGTGTTTGTATGCAGGGTTATGGTTGGCTAAGATTCCCTCAGAACCCACTACCATGAGTTTGGTTTTTCCCCGATTGAGGGCCAGATTGTTTTGCATCATCCAGTGCTCGATGATGGAAAAGATACGGTTAAGTTCAATTTCATCCAAATCATGATGTCCCGTAAGCGGAAAGACGCATTGTGTGTCGTCAGCATAATTAGAGAAAAGTACCCCCTCTTGTGCCAGATATGCAAAAAAGGGTACCATGAAGATATTGTAGATGCAAGGTGATGAGATGACTCTCTGCGGAACTCCAAAGAGCACCGGTATAGCAGGCGCCATAAGTTCTATACGTAGAACTATACACAGGAGTTCTACCTATTTTCACATTCAAACAGCAGCTTCATGACCTCGGTGCTAACACAGAAAAGCTCCATGGGGCACAAGCCTTTGGCATACTACAGTGGCACGCTCGATTCTGTCATGCAGGGACAGTTCGCTTACAAACACGCCCTTGCTGCTGCAGCCTTCGCCATTGAAAAGAGTTCCACTATCGTGATGGGATGCTCAGTAACGTTGTACGTCGAGCACTCGCTGTTTGCAATACTAGAACGATCAGAATCCACCCTGACTACCCAGAGGGCATCTGCGTATGAAATAATTCTGTCCAGACCCCACATCCATGTGGTGCGATGCAGGACAGTATATCCGGCAACTTTCCTCACAGAGCCATGCACTGTTGAGGACCTGTGACAGCATGACTGTACGACATATGAAGGGGAAATTCCAAAAGCCAAGACAGTGCTTTAGAAGAAGGGGAAGTGAGGGGGTGCTGTTGCACGGCTTGCAAGATGGCCGCTGCTTGAAAGGCTCTGGCAACGGCACCATCATCCTACTGAAAATTCTTCGTTCTGCGGACCTGCTCACTCTCCAAAACCCCGCTAGCACTAACATTAAACTCTGGGGCATCGTTTGAACCTAAAACCACCCTTGGCTATACACCAGAAGAAGAGCAGATCGAGCCATCAACCAGCTACGGCCCCGAAGTGGGTGTTGGAGATGGAGCTGAGGAGGGGCGGCCCCGCTGTGGCTGGAGGAGTTCAGTGCCTGGCGACTACACCCCACGATAACAGCCAGCCGTGCATGCAAAGGTTGGTGCCCTGAGGTGGGGAGCGAGCTCCAAGATGGTCCCTGGACCACCCCCGATTACGCTGCTTGCGCGCCAGTACCTGCGCCACGACACAGGCAGCTCCGGCGTGAATGCGGGCCCCCCTGAAGTCTGATTCAAGGTGTGATCAGCTGGCGCAGCCCGCATCGCAGCCAGTACTCGGCTGGCGGTGCTGCGCTGGCACACTCATTGGGACCCACCCTGCTGATCGTGTCGACTCACCAACCAAGACTCCCACCTACACCACCGCTCCTCTTCATACTGGCACACACCTCTACATTGGACCACGACCAGGGGCGTACCTCCCGGCCGAGACCTGGGTGCAGCCGATGCCGTGTCCCCGGGGGGGATGATTGGAGGCAGCCTGCCCGTTGCGGGAACCGCCGTAAGAGGGTCGTAGTACACCACTTGAACCCTTGGCCCGGAGCAGGCCGGACACACCCCTCACTGCCCGGGTGGAGAGTCCAACACCCATCCTTAGCAACAGAACTGACAGGGGCCGAAAGGAATTCGCTGGGACGACCCTCTGCAACGCATTGTGGACATAACGGGCACTGGCTGGGAAATCCTACCCTGGGCTCTGGCCCCGCTGCCAGCTCCTGTGGGACGTCCTGAAGTGTGGATAGGATCAATTCTCCACACCATCACCGCACGGGAGCCTGCGCAGCACACAAGTTACGCCGCACGGCACTGGGAGCTATTCGTGTGCAGAGCTTCACGACATCAGCCTAGAGCAAAGGAGCAGTAGGTGAGTGGCTATCGCCAAAAGAGCACAGCTGCTGGCACCATACCCCACCCCAGATCCCGCTGTAAGGGGCCCACTCGATATACCCTGCGCCAAGGTGCTCCGAGACTCATCCTCCCACGTCACCGGGCCGGAGCCCCTGATGTCACCCATCGTATTACTGACCCTGGAGTGAGCCCACACGCAGGCTACCACACCCTGAGTGGCATCATGACCGACGGCCGCCGCCGGGCCAGTGGCGTCCTAGGGATACTTCTCGGCGTAACCACACACTGCCAATAGGAGATCCCCTATTCCAAGGGGTCTGCACTGGCTCCCACCTGCTGATCCCCTAGAGCACGGAAACCGGACCTGCATCACACAAGGCGAGAATGTATGGTTCCTTTGGGCGGCCTCACATATAAGCACGACTACTTCATGCTACAAGGCCCCTGTACCTGGAATACCTCTCCGACCTGACTTCCAGACCCCTGATCTTACTGCTAAACAACTCCTTTGCCGCTGTGCTCTGAGGCCTAAAGAAAACTGCCCCCAATGAAGGAGACAACAGCAAGCGTTACACCACACACGCAGAGTACCTTCACTTCCAACGTGCCTGGCTGCATCATAACACCCCAAGGGTTGCTACATAACCCCTCTAATCCAGCAACTCAAAACAGGCGAGGAGACACTTTCAGTAACTTGCGGAGACACTGCATACCTTTCAAGGGCGCCGTTGCTGCCAGCTGAACTATAGGCCCCATCGCTTCTGTCCTCATCAATGGACAGCACCACACGGCTGGTACGGGTGAGAAGGATGCAGTGATGGGAGAGCTGTGAGGGGTGCGGTGCAGGCTTTCCTGGACCACCCTGGTTGCTGCAAGCATTGGAATCATCACACTGCACCGCATAACCATTGTCCTGCGGTTGCAAGCCCAGCGCCCGAATACAGACACCATAGGAAGCTTGCAATCTGACGACCTGCTGTCCAGAGCACTAAATTGGTGCGAGTCAATCATGACAGTCCATGCCTACTGACGTGCTACAGCTTCGTGTGACACGGCTATGCAGCCAGCCCCTGTGGGGCTTGGACGGAGCCACTACTGAGACGAATAGCCCCTTGAGTGTCGCTACCATGGCAAACCCAAAAAAAACAGGCCAGGATGGACCAGTTTGCGCGCCCCGACCAACCGCAGCTACCACCATCATCCTCCCCGGGCCAACCACCGTCTCAAATGGATGTCGCTGCTCTGAACCAAACACTACTGGCCCTGAAGAGCAGCACAGACAATTTAGGAGCTAAGATAGATGCCTTGACCTGAAAAGTTGACATCTCTGCTATACAGATCGACAAATTGTGCAGACGCATGACGGAATCTGAGCAGTGGATAGGGGAAGAAGAAGATAAAATTACTACCCTACAGCGAGTTGTGGCGGACCTACAGCAGACCGTTAAGAAGATGGTAGCCAAAAAGACTTGGAAGGTCGGTCCAGGCGAAATAACATCCGACTTGTTGGTATATCAGAATCGACCGCAATCGACAATATGGAGAAATGTATAGAGACCCTACTGGTGGAGATCCTGGGAAACCCCAGGTTCACACCGATGTTCATGGTGGAGAGAGCCCACCAGTCTTTAACCGCGAGACCTCTCCGGGCACTCCACAATGCCCGATTATAGCCAGGCAGGATCTTTAGCTACAGGGACCGGGACATCATCCTCTGCTCCGCCAGAGAAAAGGGGGAGCTTCGCTGGGGCTCCTCCACAATCCGTTTGTTCCCAGACTTCAGCCCCAGGGTGCAAGATCAGCGTAAATCGTTTCAAACTTCCAAAAACACCCTCTGCAAAAAGGGTATTAAATACAACGTGCTGTACTCTGCCAAACTCCAAGTGCAGTATAACGGATCCACAATTATCTTTACCACCCCAGAGTCTGCGGAATGTTTCGCAACAAATCTTCCCGACCCTGGGGGCTCCCCAGGACACTCCCCTCCCCCCCATCATCCCTGAACGACTGCGATACTAAGATGCCTCTTACCACACGATCTCAACAAAAATATGACAGCGGCACCGGAGCCCTCTGAGCAGGGCCCGGAGCCGACACAAAATGGCTGCTGCCAGTTGGAGTGCCCTAGCCGTCCTTAGCGCACCACTACCCGTAGCCACTGCAGGTCTGCTCTGTTGGTTTTAAGGGTCTTGTTAGGGATAGGGGGAGGTATGGGAGCCGGTAGGTTACCGTTTCTGGCGTGGGAGGGATAGGGGAGGGGACAAGCCTCAGTACTGGCTGATCTGTTTAATGTTATTGGTTATTAAGGTTTCGAGTAGATCTTCGATGACTCGAGCATCTCACAAAGGTATACCACACCCAACTGGTACAGATATCACAACACATGTCCACACAGATCAAACCACATCAGCTGCCAGGACTCCACCAACAACATGGCTACACCCATAGCGGGCGGGAAACCTGGGGCGACTTTTGGCTGTCTTGTCCTGGAATGTATCACTAATCAGAAGAAATCACGACTATTGCAAACTACAGCAGAAACAACGGGGCAAACATATGTTTACAAGAAACATACCTGGCCCGGGGGGCTCCTCTCCCTAGATTAGCGGGATGAGGTATTCATAGATAGGACTCATCGTATTCCTCACACTCCAGAGGAGTTGCTACTTATATCCACATAACCCTACAATATAGCTGTATGAGCAGATCAAAAACGAAGAGGGGCGATACATAATACTTGCGGAGGAGCTGTGCAGCACAAAGCTCCTGCTTATAAATATTTATGCGTCCAACATTGACTCCCCCCCCCCCCCCCCCCCCGAGTTCTTCCACCAATGCGCCAAACACATTCACAAATTCCCAGCATATGAGATAGTATGGGCTGGTGACTTTAAATTGGCCCTTACGCTAGTCCTGGACGCATCTGCAACGTCACAGCTGACCCTTCCGCAAGCAGTTAGGGCATGGTCCTCCATCTCCCACTGTCATGAACTACATGACACATGGTGTAGCGAGCACCCACATGACAGGGAGTACAGATTTTTCTCCGGGGTGCATGGTAGCTTATCTAGGATTGATTATATAAGGGTCACCACTCCCATTCTTAGAAATGTCACTGCAGCATCCATCCTCCCCCAATCCCTATCCGACCATTCACTGGTTAGTCCGCTTCAAGACCACCTTATGCCCCCCTAGCCTGCTCTGATGGCGATTCAGAGCCACTGCCTTGGAGGACGTTGCATTCCGATCCGAGATAGGCCATGAAATTGGGACCCATTTCCAAGCCAATGGAGGGTCAGTACCTGACCTAAGCATAATTTGGGAAGCCTTCACAGTTTATATAAGAGGGTGCTGTATCTCAAAAGAGCTTGGTGCATTAAAAGCCCTACGACGTCCATGAGGGTATTGGAAGGCACCATTCGTGAAGGGGAGAATAGACAGGGTATCTTAGACACACCCGAGCTCCGCCAGGAGCTTCGGCACACAGGGAGGAGCTCCAACAATTGGCAATCAGAGAGGAGAGGTTCCTTGGGGACCCTATATTGGCAACGAGATATGGGGAGGTGGACCGACCGAGTATGACTCTGGCCTGGGCTATTAGGAGGGAACAACCAACCACCAGTATAGCAGAGGTCGAAAACCTAAATGGTGATCTTATTAAAGACCTGCAGGGGATCAATGACGAAGTTAGGGAGTATTACGAACGGTTACACACATCATGCCCTACCCCTGGTCATGACGAGCTAACACGATACCTAGACGAAATAGCTTTAGGTTGGTTGGACCAGGACCTGGGAAACTCTCAATTTCCCTATTACTGAAGAAGAGATACGAAAAGCAATAAAATCACTCCCCAATGGGAAGGCTCCCGGCCTGGAAGGAATAACGGCAGAATTCTATAAGGCATATGCAGACCTGGTGATCCCGTACTTGATGGGTATGTATGACAGCGCAACGTCCAGTGGTATCCTCCCGAAATCTACCAGATCCACCTCGGTGACGGTGCTTCTGAAACCCGGTAAAATAATCCCTGGCACCTATCATCATACAGGCCTCTATCGCTACTTAATACAGATAATAAAATCCTTGTAAAGATACTCACAGTCCCACACATACCAGACCTGGGCCTGCCGGATCGGGCTGGATTCATCCCCAGAAGGAACACTCAGAACAATTTAAGGTGCCTGTTCACCCTTATACACAATGTAAACCCGGAGGTGCCAATAGCGGTGGCTGTGCTTGATGCCGAAAAGGCTTCCGACTCTGTTGAGTTGCCTTTTCTCTTTGAAGTGCTCCGACGCTCCAGATTCGGTTTAACATATACCAGATGGGTAAAACTGCTTTATACGGCCCCCAGAGCGTCGATATACACAAACAACATGATCTCGGCGCATATCTATCCTATGCGCGGCACCCGCCAGGGCTATCCCTTCTCACTGGTCCTATTCGCCCTCGAGATGGAACCTTTGGCTTGCCACATTCGGGAATTGCACGTGCACCGAGGGATTTGCCTACATACACATATTTCCACCGTATCTCTATACGCCAACAACATCCTTCTTTATGTTAAATATCCTCTTCAAAATTGAACTCCATTAACGCAAGAGGTGGTTAAATTCAGAGAATTATGTGGGCTCAGGATTAACTGGGACAAGTCCGAGATCCTTCCCTTAACCCCAGAAGTGCGACAGGCAGATGGGGGTGACAATTTCCGCTGGTGTCCACAGGGGATACGTTACTTGGGCATTATGGTCTCCACTACACAAGACACCCTATACAGAGACAACTATATAGCCCTGCTACAGGTCTTAGAACAAAAGGTTGAGGATTGGATACTGCTCCCCAACTCTCAGGCGGCCAGTATAGCACTTGCTAAGATGGTAATACTCCCTAAATTGCTATGCATCTTCAACAATGTACCAATATGGTCCCCTGACTGCTATTGGACTCTCTTTAGGAGAATGACGAGGCTGGTGTGGGCTGGTGGGCAGGCTAGGATAGCCTACAACACGCTTACATGCCCATACGAACTCAGTGGCTTGGAGTACCGGGACATATACTTATAATACCTAGTAGACCAGGTACAATAAATTGCTGGATGGAATCCTCCCAGCCGCGATCCTCCTCACTCCCAGTTGCCGAAGGCCATCCCCCACCCAGACGCTCTGATGAGCATGATCTGGGGCAAGAGAGACACAGTCCCGAGAGGTGAGGTTCAACCAATAGCAGTAACTTGTAAAGCCTGAAAACGCATGAACCAACTGCTGGAGACTACCCCCTACTTCTTACCCAATCTCCCAATATATAATTTAATAGGGATCCCGCTCACACACAAAAGATGCTTCAGAGAACAATTTCAGACCCTGGGACTACATACACTAGGGGACCTGGTGCAGGATGGCCGATTTGTGCTTTGGGAGGAGCTAAGGTCTAGGGGCGAACATAACGCGGTGACCCTACTTCATTATTACAGACTGCAGTACATTTTAAAGGAACAAGTGGGCTGACATCCCATTAGCCCCATCCCCTCACCCAGCACAATGCTACGTAATCAAGCCTCTATCCACCAGCAAGCTTGTCTCCACCATTTATAGACTGGTTAGAAGCGGGAGAGAGGTAAAGAAACAGACATATAAAACCACATGGGCAGTATCATTAGGGAAACCACTGAGTGAGGAACAGTGGAAATCTGTCTGCATGCAAACCCGCTATTTATATCACTAAACTCCTGATTCAGACTGATCCACTACAAATTTATCCATCAGGTTTATGATTTCCCCCTCAACCTGAGTAGGTTCTTCCTCGAGAACCCCTCCACCTGTAAGAGATGCAATGTGGAACTAGCGGACTTCTATTATGTTAGCTGGAACTGCCCTCGCAATGGAATCCTTTGGGAAAACAGAGGGGGTTATGTCCGAAATGCTGTCCTCGACGAGGATATACTCAACGGAACATTGGCTACTGGCTTTAATCGAAGGAGGAACCTGCACCAAAAAGAAACTGTTGGGCATGGCCTCAGTGATAGCTAGGTATCTAGTGGCAAGAACGTGGGGGAATTCTAACCACCCAACATTCCCGAAGTGGATGGAAAGTATGAGCCTATGTGAACAAAGAGAAACCAGGTACGCCTCCTCACTTTCGCCCACCAGTCACCCGTTTGACTATTGGCCCCCCCTTCAGACGGTATCAAGCAGACAAGGCCAGGTATCACAGGCTCCGGAGCCTAACGCAGGTTTTGATAAAGGGGACACAAAAAATATGTTGGCCCAACCATGAGGTGCAGACTTAATGGAACACTATATCGGACATTCCAACGCTTCTTGCGGTGATATCTATAAAAGCAAGAGACAAATGCATATTATTGGAAGTAACTTTTTGAGTTGAAGGGGAGGGTGGGGAGAGGGAGACATGTTGGGGATATTATGGGCCTTGTTGGTCTCTTGTTATCTGTAAAACAATAAAGAAGGTTTAAAAAAAAAAAAAAGGACGTTTTTTTCGTTGATGGGTCAGCGTCCATTGATCAGGAGACAGGTGAAAAACATGTTTGGGTAGCAGTGGTGCGATTAGAGGAGGGAGAATACCAAACACTCATTAGGAGGAAATTACCCAGACGTTATTCCGCACTAACAGCAGAGTTTGTAGCACTAAAAGAGGTCTCAAGGGCGTCAAAGGGGTGTTGTCTTACCATTTATTCTGACTCTGCGTATGTCACTGCGACAGTACACACAGGTCTATCTAGGTGGAGGAGAAGGGGGTTTAGGAACATGCTGATCTGTTAAATACATTGATTTCGACCCTCGCGAAGCCTTCAGTAGTAGCAGTCGTTAAATGTTTAGCTCACACTCAAAACACAGCCGAAATAACATTGGGAAACGCCGCTGCGGCAGCAAAAAGACAGCATACCTTTTAATCCATATGGGTGCAGAATACATCCTAATTACCTCTGTAACTCCCGAGACAGCAGATGTATACACAGCACTCCCTGTAGCACAAATTATCGAATTGCAGAGCAGGGTGCCAGTAGAATAACAGAACCTCTGGCTTAAACGTGGAAGCATCCAATCACCCACAGATCTCCTATGGCGACAGCAAGCAACAGGAAAAGTGGTAATGCCTGTTGAGCTACTATACATGTCGTTTGAACAGCTACAATTTCCAACCCATAGATCTAAGCAACACATTGCTGCCAGTCTCCACGTAGATTGGTTAATTCCAGACTTACAGAAAGACCTAACACAAATGGTGGTCCAATGTAACATGTGTCAAGTTTTCAACACAGGAATGACTCTGAGAACCCTACGAGTAACATTAACCCGCCCGGTGGGCCCTTTCCGTGAGCTGCACATTGACTATGCAGACATGGGAGAAAAGTGCAATGGGGCAAGATACCTTATTGTGGTGGTGTGTCAATTTTCACGGTGGGTAGAAGCAGGCCCATGCACCCACCCCAATGCCCAGTGTGCTGCAAAATTCCTCGTAATAGCGGTCTTACCCCGATGGGGAGTGTGTTATGCCCTACGATCAGACAGTGAGACTCACTTTTTCAATGAGTTTTTCAAAGAAGTGACCCTCATATTGGGAATAAAACACAAGGGGCCTCATTACGACCCAGGCGGTAAGTTACCGCCTGGGCCGTGACTTTACCACCATGGCGTAAACTACGTTTACGCCATGGTGGTTGGCGGACTTACCGCCCCATTCCGACCTTGGCGGGGCGTTAAGTCCCCAATCCCCATTTACCCTTCCCCATTCCCATTCTTGCCCCATAGGGCATAATGGGAGTGGGGAAGGCGTTAATTACGCCACCATAAATTACGGTGGCGTAATTAACTCCATGGTCCCTTAGCGCCATGGATTTTAACACCTGCTAAAAGCAGGTGTTAAATCCGCCATGGCGCTAAGGGACCTCGTACTCAGGCGGTAAGGGTCGGCGCTGTTTACGCTGCCGTAAACCCCTTACCGCCTGGGTCGTAATGAGGCCCAACATGTGCTCCATTTACCACCGACAAGCTAACGGGTGGTAGAAAAAAGAAACTGACTACTTAAAAGCATACTTTCTAAACTATGCAACATCCTGAAAAAGAATTGGGTGTACTGCCTACCCCTAGTTCCACGAAATAGTGACTGGCTGGCGCATGCAGATGCCACCGTGGCCAGTAAGAAGAGCATCAGATGCTCACAGAGCTGCCGCTATCCAAAGAGAGTAATTCAAACAATACCGTACACAACTCACATGAGCAATACAATGCATTTCAAAACAGATCGCACCACCCTATACAGAAGAGAGCGAAACTACAATTAACTCACTAACTGACACTGCCCCAACACAACCCTTGTTGCCCGGAGAGTGGATATATGTCAGAGGTTTTGTCTGAAAATGGAACACACCCATATTCCATGGACCATATGAAGTGGTGTTCTCCACCCCTCAGGCAGTAAAGGTAAACGGGCTAAGATATTGGATACACCTCTCAGATGTTCGCAAGGCCCCAGAGAACGCCACACAAGTTGTGCCGACTGGGAATAACACTACTACCTCAATTTAAGTAGCTCTACGCCAATGATATTTGTGCATGTAGAATTAAAGACAAGACATACATAGCTGCTTCAGCATGAGCTACAGAAACTAAAAACTCTCTCCCTCTCTCTCTCTCCCCCAACCCCTTTTGCCCGCCCCGTTCTATCCTTTTCCGCAGGTGCCACTAGTATGGAGATGAGGCCATTGCGAAATTCATCAAATGTACATAGAGTAGGGGTAGAATTAGCTCCACGAGAGCGTATAGTTATGATTGCAGTTTGCACGTCACAGCTATTTTATTTACTGTTTTAATATTTGCATTCAGAATTTATTGGGGGATGTCTTATCTGGGCTGGCCATATAAAATAAGGGGGTAAGGGGGGGCAAATGGACATGGGATGGATACAAGCGGACCTGGAATGGAAGCATAGCCTTGAACCTCAGAAGTTTATATCGAAATAAGACAAGAACGATCCCAAGTGTTACTAGATCAGCAGGAAATGTAACTGAAATGTCACCAGAAGACCCAAATGCCACCGATATACCCTCCTCAGTGGCTGCATCCCAAACGCCCTCCCTCATCCCGAACACAAACAAAAGGTTTTTTCGTTCACTTACTTTCCTTCACTTAACCCCGAATGAAAGAATGAATGAAAGCACACCTCTAGTGGATGTAGAACAAACCGATGTGGTAACAAATCAAACCATGTATAATACCACCAATGCTACCTGTAGCAACTCCCAATCCGCTCTATGTAACAGCATAATGTTTCAACTACTAAAATCACACATCCAACGATCTCTATGTAACACCAGTACTTCTCAAAAAACAATGTTGGGAGGGGGTAGAAGGATCCCCTTGTGCAGTATAAGAAAGAAAAGAGAAATAGGCCCATTTAAATATGATGCCTATCATGGCTTAGGGTTTGATGCAGTGGAAGGCCTTTGCCATCCTGAGCACTCAAACAGCTGGTATTCCGATATGAGTGCAATAGGAAGGTGAACGACTAATGGGAGTTGCTATGTTTGATCCTTAATACTGCATGCCTCCAGGGCGGCCAAGGTCTTGGTACCACAAGAGGTGCCCATGTTAAAAACACAATAAATGTGTAGCAATATTGCCGCCACATTTAAGGGTCTGCCAGATCATGGTGGATTTTCCCCCAGTGCTGAGCTGGGGGCAAATCTGCCGCGATTTTGCAGATTTTCGGCGCTAATACCGCCGGTGGTGATGGCGTGAAAATTGCCCATTGGGCCAAATGGGGAATTCCCGAATGGGCCCAATGGGGAATGGGAACCAACCGTTCCACCAAACCTGTGATCCGGCATGAATAGCAGGGGGGGGGGTTTGGCGGTAGGGCTAATAGCCCCAGCGGTAATACTGCCGGGGTTAGCGCCCAACTCGCGATGAGGCCCAATGTCTAATTCATCTTGCACTATGTAGGATCAAAGGCACTTTTCAGGCACGCAGTGTACAACTAGAACTCATCGATCCCGACTCACGAAAATGCAAAACAAGCTTGAGCAATACCAAGTGCTTCAAAGAACCACACCTCCATATTGAAGGAAAGCGATACATCAACAACGAATGGCAAGGAGCGATGTAGGGCAGAAGGGCTGTTGGGGGCACTCATTGTGCAGAGCTGTAACCACAAGTGGGCAGAGCACATCACGAAACTGACGTGAGTCACAGCCCTCGAAAGGCCCATAAAAATATGCCAGCTAGAATCACACAAACTATATGCTTCTTCAGTGAAGTAACAACTGCTGTTGGGTCAAATACCAAATGCAACAGAAATGTCATGATCACAGACCTCAAGAAAGGTACAGCTGCTATAATCGACTATTATTGGATTTGTGAGACGAGAGCGTAGTTGCCCCTCCCACCTTCTTGGAGGGACTACTGTTCTCTGGCAACGTTACACTCAGCGCTGCTGGTTATGCCGAAGAGCATCTCAAGGGGGGTGCCATGCTCGAAGATCCCACTGCACCCCCCACCGAAAGACACCTCTGACCACTGGGCAATTACCAACAACACTTACATGCCCTCAGGGGCAGCTGCGCAGACAGAGAAGATCGTCAAATTACATATCCAAGGATTCATCTAATCTGCTGACACAAACACCTGACGAATATAAACTCTTCAACTCGGCAGAGACATTTTTTGAATCGCTAGTGCCCAGCATCCAGAGGGGGGCCAATGCCAAATGGCTCCAGATTATTAGATGGGAACTGATCCAGCTGGCCAACGATACAGAAGAGGGGTTCAACGTCACCAAGGTGGAATTAAGGGCCCTTAAGTTAATGACAATGCAAAACCACTACGTCCTTGATCTCTAGACAGCGATGGAGGGTGGCATTTGCAAAAAGATCGGGAGTTCATGTTGCACATTTGTACCTTCTGAAGATGCTGAAATGGGACACTGTCATGTTATTGCAGCAGTGCATGAACTCAGGGTGAAGATGAAAAAGGAAGCTGGGGTCCAAGAAGAAGACTGGTCTACTATGGCTTTCCGCTGGGTACCATCATGGCTCGGAAAGTTGGTAAAGATGCTGGTTCCTATCATCATGCTCATTTTGGTGAGTTTCTGCACGTACCAATTGTGTCTCCGTTGTTGTGCCAAAGCAGTACCTAATAGTGCAATGATGGTGACAATTGGGAAGACTAACAATAAAGTACCTCGTGATACACAGGAAGTAGAGATCCAAACTGAGCAGGACAATGGTCCCAAATACTGCATGGTAGCTGGTCCCATGGGCAATGAGGTAAACACTCCGTACCAGACCACAATTGTACCGCCCCCACATCCCAAAAATTACAAGGACGTTTGGGTACATTTAGCAGGGGACGGGGATGTATATACATGACCTGCACGCCTGAACAGTATGCACAGCATGGGGAAAGTTTAAGAAGCGTCTGTAGAGCATGGATGCATATAAAGGGCACACCCGCATGGGAAGAAGCAGAAAGATGTGCAAATGAGTGGTAGTATGGGGGGTGAATTTGTTACTGTAGAAGTAACAAAAGGGGGGAATGTTGGGATGGAAATTAGCCTATCCCACCCCCCCTAGGCACTTCCAAATAAGGCAAAGCCCATATGAGGCAATGTAACCTACAAGGGGGCAGTAGTATGCATCACCAGGTATCATATAAAGACCCTGCAGTGCATAGAAGTAGGTGCGTAGCACTGGAAATGTCCACCACCCGCAGCCCCACAGCCCCATTTTCTGTTAGGCCTAGAAGGGACAGGCTGCAGGCTCATGCTGCTCACATTGCTGGTTTACAAAGCCCAATTCCTGCAAAACATGCTTGTTCCGTTTGAGCCCGGTTACCACAGAAGTCCATTTCCCTCTCATCCCTTCAGTGTTGCGAATATTTAGTATCGCCTCAAGGAATGCGCCCTGCAAAGAGTATGAGACAGCACCAGGCTCCGCGCTGTGTCCATTCATCTCCACTAATCTGCCATCAGGCTCCTAATCCCCACCCAGAGAGGCCGGAGCCGGTATAACACTGCCTACGTGACCCCCACACCTTTTAATTCTCGATAAGCACGAGACCCCCAGGTCCTAACCTTCATAAAGTGTCCGCCAAATATCTAAAGCCTAAACAACTGTATTTCTCTCATGTGGATGACACTCAGCTCATTTTCTGCATTGTCCACAAGGCCCTCTGGGGCCTGGAACCTCAATTCCTTCAACTCTCTCTTCCTAAATATCTTCCTTCTCAGGCTCTTCGCTCATCCGCCTCCAACTCCCTCAGGGTTAGAAGCTTCTCCAAGCAGCAAGTGTTAGGCAGAATCCTGTGCAGTGACCTTTTTTGTTTATAAATACTTTTATTAATATTTTAACAAACAAACATTACAAACCAAACCTGCAGTGTATGCGATAACATTATACTTATGCATCATTCAATCGTGTTCACTGCTCCCTTTTCCCACCCCCCGTTCCGAGCCTACTCCTATTAATGTTCTATTCTCACCTCTTGTGGTGGGGTATCTCTCTCCATGAGATCCAGAGGGTCTTGTATTGACCCAAATAATTCTGCTATGAGCAATCTCCAGGCCATCAGGGTCTCAGTTTCCTCCTCCCCCCAGTGCTGCTTGCTTCCTGCCATGCCATTGTTTCCGCTTCCGCCCATTTCTGCAGATCGCCCCACCATATCTCCAGTCGTGGTTTGTGGCATGTCTTCCACCCCATAGCAATTATCTGCTTCGCAAGCGCATATGCCAGATCTTTCAGTTTGCTTACATGCCTAAGTTTTCGTGGTCTAGGGAACCCCCCTAGCAAGCAGGCCCACACAGTATCCACCACAATCCTAATACCCTTTGCTGCAAGTTTGCGTGCGACCTCGCCCCAAAAGCACTCAATAACCGGGCATGACCAGAACATATGCACCATGCCCACGCTCTCATCGCTCTTAGGGCATGCCTGCCGTCATGCATTCTTGAACTTGGCTATCCTTTGGGGTGCCAGGTACGCCCTATGCGTAATATACAATTGCATCTGTTGAAGTCTTGCGTTTCTCGACACTTTCTTGTGATACCCCTGGACTCGTTCCTACATCCCATCCTCCATCAGGCTACCCACTTCTTCCCATTCCTGTCTCAGTTGCACTAGCTCCTTCCCCACTTTTGCCATCATCATCTCGTATATCCTAGATATCTCGTGTCCCCCTTCCGCTATAGCGTATATTGTGTCTATAGTAGCATCTGGTTCTTCCTCAAGAACCAGTTCAGACCACATTCTCTTGAGCTTCCGTACAAATCTATGGTACGTGATATACTGGCCAGTATGTAACCCGGTGTTCGCTCCCAGCACCTCAAAATCTGTTATGGTCCCCTCTTGCCAAATATCCCCCAGTGTCACTATCCCAGCCGACTCCCAGTGATTCCTGATTGTCTTCCTGAGCTGCTCCTCTCCCCCCGCCAGCGCAACCAGTGGTACCTGAGGAGAGCACGGACACGGGTTTCCTCATCAGTTGGCACGCCCTTCTCCACACTTTCCACCCAAGCCCCAACATCTTGGGGCGCCCGTCCATTACAGCCTGGGGCAACCATATTATCTCTTTCAAATAGAATGGGACACAGTCACCTCTTCTGAGAGCCATTTGGCCACATATTGCAGCTGACTCGCTATGTAATAAACTTCATAATTGGGCAACTTTATACCCCCCTCTCGTGAGAATTCTGGAGTTTCCAGAGGGCAACTCTGTTCCACGTACCATGCCACAGGAAGTCCCTACACATACCAGCCAATTTAATAAAAAAACTTCTTAGGTATCAAGTACGGGATGTTACCAAAGTAGTGCAGGAGCCTAGGCAAAACCACCATCTTCAACATTGCGCTGCGTCCCATCATTGCTAAGGGCAGCTTAACCCAGAACTGCATGTTCCTGTGCAGTGACCTTAGGGACCACTAAACACAATTAAGACTACAGGTGGCAATACAAGTTTTACCTTTGGTACAAGCCTGTACTACTATGTTAAAGTGGCAGCAGCATCTCAGGAGTATATGAGCAGTAGCAGAGATTACACAAAGGGACCACAATTACTGTGACTCAAGCAAACACTGACTCAAGGTTTCAGGTAAAAAATATAAGTACATTTATTTTTAAACCATTTGTTATAAACACAACACTTCTATTAATTCAAAAACCACACGTAAAATACAGTACAACTAACCAATTCACTTTGTACGGTATAACTTCAAGGTAAGTACCCTGTGTTTTAGCGGACCGGTGTTGTGAAACAAAAGACATTACCGGGAATACACTTGCATTCACTTTCTGACAGTCCTGACAGTTCTGTCTTACTAAAGAAACGCGTATCTGCGGCAAGAAATGTTACCGGGGCAAAAACACACTTAGCACCTGAGATACCCAGAGAGAGTTGGGGGCAAAAATCATAGGCAATACTTTTGTCAAGGCAGACAGAACCAGAGAACACTCTTAGACAGAAATTCTAGAGAATCAATAGGCCGGAGCCAGTGTCAAGTGGAACCGGGTTCCTGTTGTCGAGGATCACGCAGTCGGATAGTTCACGATTCAACGTAGCCAGGAGTAGTTAGATATTGTCAACAGAGTAAGCAAAAGTTATAAGAAGGAGGGAAGACAAGGGCAAGCCTTGGAGGCGAAGAAAAGGGATTCACCCTAATTCCTCGGGCAGAACACAGTACCTTATTCAATGAAGAGGCTGGTGCCAAGGCAGTTGTTCCTGGTAGTTTCCTGCAGACCCACGGTTCCTGGAGCTTTGATTCGAAGGAGGACGTCTGGAGGGGTCTGCACCACACAGGGCTGAAGCCGGCAGCAGCGACGGTGAATAAAAGGTGCGCTCGGACCACTACAGCAGTGTGCAGCGATTTCGACCACGAAGAGGATCCTCTGGCTGTAGAAGATGAGCTGGTTATCCCCACCAAGCTCAAGGGAAAAAGACTCCGGACTGGATCTTCTCTGGTCGTCGAAGGGTAGATAGCTCAGGACTGCAGCAGGGCTTCACCGGGACAGGATAGTTGCAGCAGTCGAGTTCTTCACCGCTTCTCTTCCGTTCCTTGTAGTTCCAGTGGCAACTCTGACTTCTAGCCCAAGAGACTTACCCTTTATACGAAAATCCCCCATTCACACAGCCTGGCTGTCAATCACGCAGCAGGGGGGTTGTCCGGCCCGGACAACCACCTCAGCCAATCATGGCAAAGTGCGACTCGGGTTTCCTAGGATACCCTGTGCAGGGGGTGACTACACCCCTCCCTCACATTCAGCCCACCTAGACACCTGGGCGCCTAGAGGAGGGCTTCTTGGTAGAAGCCCACCAAAAGACAGTGAACAAAGGAGGCAAACCTGGTTTGCCGTGCAAAGTAAAACACAAGAAGGACTTTAACAAAGAGAAATGGCGAATAAACCCGACCGGAGCCAAAAGAAAAAAGTATTTGGTCAAGCGCGTTTAAGTTCGAGGCTAATATAATAGCCTAAAACAATACCACGTTTATATAGTATAATCGCGGTAGAAAAGTTAGGGTAGATACCACTGCCACCAGCCAAGTCTAAATGTTAAAAGGGCAAAACAATGCTCTAGCAAGGAACAGATAAAAAGGGCCAAGGATTAACCCTTTCCAGTACTCCATGTAAGATGGGGTGGTTAAATGACCAGGTAAAGTTAATGGCAACTTTACCCTTTTCTGGGGGACAGTAGTGGGCCTCAGAAATGGACTCGTGGGAAGTCTAAAAGACAACCCTGTGTCACTGCACTGAAGGTGCTGTGTAACACACAAAAGAAGGGGGCTACTGAAGTGGTGTACTCCAGAGTCCATAATCACAAAACAGGTGAAATACACATGGCAAAACACAAGTAAGAGTGGGAAAAAAGGGGTACACTCTTACTAAGTGGAAAAACAAACTCCAGAAATCCAGCAAAGCTGCTGGGGGACTCACTAGGTAATGGAAATTAGCCATAGAATGAGAATTCTTCCTAACAGCAAGTTCGTGGTAGATCTCTTTCTTCTGCTGGGGCCTCCATCTGGAACAGCCTCCCTGCCTCTCTGAAACTTGAGGAGAACCATCTCCGGTTCCGGAAGCACCTCAAGACCTTCCTCTTTGCTTCTTCTTTCTCTCCTCCTCTCCCGTGCAGATCTCCTAGCTTAATCTGAAACTGCACTGGTTTACCTGGCTACACTCGGACCTCGGGTCCAGGTCTCCTCCCCGACAGCTGCACACCTGCACTGCCACCCTGGCATCCCTTGCAATCGGGGACCGTTTCTGTATCCCTACAGCCCCTACTAGCACTTGCCACCAGCTGGCCACACTTTATTTATTTATTATCTTATTTATTTTACTGTTATCCTATGCACTGCCCCCCCTCTTCCCCCTGCACTTTTCCCCTCCCCTGCACTTGCGCAATCTCAATGTCACCTGGCCTAGTAGGATAGCTGTCTCTGTGTTACGCTGACCTGGTCTCTGCGGAGGCATTGGGGCACGGTTGCAGCCCTCCCTGAACTTGAATCACCCCCTTCAGGCCTCTCCCTTAGTATGTGGTGATACTGCTCCTGTGAATTATGGAGGATAAGCGCTCCGTCCTGCTACTTCTGGCAGGGGCGCGTCGAATGGGATCTAGTTCCTTCACTGATCCCTGATAAGGATTAGTCCAGTCCAGCTGCGACTATGCTTTCTTGAGCTCTTGTGATGCTGTTCGTTCTGTTTAATGTCTTTATATGTTGCTCCTATTTATGCCTGCAATAATGTCTCTCTTCTGTTTTCTTCCCTTAGATGGAAATGCTGCCTCAATGCAGCTGTGAGATGCGAGACGCGGCCGGATGGAAGATGGATGCTACTGCAATGTTCGACAGCAGGTAAGTGATGGTTTAAGATAATGGCGAAGTATGGCGAAGCGCAACATTAAACTGTCTGTTTTTTCGATTTCCAACCTTGTCTTCTATTTTTCCTTGCAGGCGCTGCTGTTGACAATGGAGCGTGTCGTGCTACGGTGCCATGATTAAGATTTTGGCATTTCGGAAAGTGTAAATATGAATACTTGGTTTGCCGAAGAGATGTACAGGTAGGAACAGCTTCCCCCAGTTGGTAAGTATGCTGGCAGGAAGCAGGATGTCCAGGAAGCAGGATCTTCAAAGTTAAGTCTGACCTCAGGCGACTGTGAGTGTTACGCTGCTTGCAAGTGCAGAATAACGGGAAGCGTCTGTCTTGAGGATCGGGCAGCTTATATAGCTGAGATCGTGGGTACGCCCATTAGGGCCGGCTTACCAGCAACACCCTACCACTCCTAGAGAGTGAGCACATGCAAAGGCAATCCATTAGCAGCCACACCCAAGAATACACTTGGGGCTGCTTAATGGATGGAATGTTCAAGGTTAATGGATCCTGCTTAATGGATGGAATGTTCAAAGTTAATGCATCTGAAGTGCTATGTCCATAATAAAAGCTTTTTGGTGTTAAATGGATGTTCTTGTTTACTTTTGTTCATGAGCCTGGCACCAAAGGCGCCAGTGTCAATCCAGGTCTCCTGTGCATGTGACCCCTGCATGCATGTGCCCCTGACTTCATGACCATGACACTCTGGCTTCCCTCTGTTTCCCCTCCCTTGCCTCATAGCGCCTTGAAACACTTGTGTATAGGCGCGTTATAAATGTAATATCATATCATAGCAGCAACACACGTCTCCTGTAACATGAGGTAATGGGAAGGGTAAATCAGAGATCAGTCCCCAGGGGTGAAACGTTGGGTGCAGGACCTGCAGTATCAATGAAGCCCTGAATGTATGGGTCATGGGTCAGCACAACTGTATTTTTATCCTCCCTTCTCCCTGGTACCATTTCCCGTGCCGCCCAGGTGCCTGACATAATGAGTGAATAGTCTGCCATAGTTGTTTAGTTTAGATAGAAACATTGTGTTTTATGCGTGCCCTGACCTTCACCGTGAGGATGAGCCCAGCTGACCCACGTGCATCAAGATCGATGGGGAAGAACCAGCCAATTAACGCCTAGCATCCCCCATGGAGCAGGCCCATGTGTAGGGTGCCTCCAATCAGTGGCACCAAATCGTACTATATGTGAATGACGATTTCAACGTTTATAAATTCATGTTTGCGAATATAAGGCCAGAGCGCTCTCAGGCAGCAGAGTTCTTTGCTGGCATTTGTATTCTGTATTATTAAACCTTGTCATCCTTGCAAAGCTATCTCTTGGCTTATTTCCATAGCAGGTTGTATTCACTCTGGAGTGTGCGCATAGAGGGACTTGCCTTCACAGGCATTCTGAGAACAAGCGTAAAGCAGGGCTCCGCCAGGACAACAATGGGATTCGGGTGCCAGCCCTCTTCAAGTGCGTCTCAGGATCGGCCTGTATTCTGCTCGGCTCCTCAGGAGACTTGGTTCCTTCTCCAGATTGGTTCTGATCTATTGGGATCTGCTGGAATTAATGGAGGACCCCTCCTCATATCCACAGTCAGGTGAGCGCATGCACCCAGCCCACCAATGGCATGATCTGCTCCAAACATGCACACCAGCAGTGGTCCTATTAGGGACCACTGGGGTTCTCGCGCTCTTGTGCGCACCAGATACCCTGGCACCAGTAGTGTGGATTGGGACCAGACAGTCCCAGCCCAGTTCCTGGTACCTACACACCTGACCTGCAGAGACCCGCGAAAGAAGCAGCTTCCGCGGGCAACTGAATGCCCAAATAAAGAAATCGATTCTGTTCTAATGCTGGGGAGGTGGAGACGCTACGCCACATATTATTACACTGTAAATCATTAGCAGTGAGGCGAACGTCATACTTTGGCCACTTAATACAATCCTACGTTCGGTTCAAACTGGTAGAGTATGGCAGTTTATCATGAACTCCTTTGGCCACAACAAATGGACGATTGCTGCGATTCATTTCTTAAAAGAAGTTTTGGATACATGTGAAAGGGCAAAATGATTAACATAATGTGCATTTTGATTATGCTCTCCTTTGCATAGCATTGCAGCTTGTGTACATTTCTGTCTTTTTTTCTGATTTTAAAGTCTTTTATAGGAATAATTATCTTCTAGTTTACATTTTAAATGAATTATTGCATGCACGTTTTTACTATGCTTGTTAAAGGTTACTTGTTAACCAAATAACAATTTTTAAAAAAGAAGAAATCCCAGCCCTCTGTGAGCAGGGGGAAGGCCAAGTACAAAATGGCCAAAGGAACACACAAAAGACCTTGTGGCAATGCCATGTTAGACACTAGCCACAGTCATGAGCCAAATGCGGCAAAGGCAGTAAGGCTCAGTAAAAAGTTATAAAAACACAAGAAAAAGCTACTGCTGCCACCAGTCTGTTCCAAGACACTTTGTACAATCACCAAAAATTCCTTAGAGGGTGTCTAGGGCTATAGAACACAAAGGTCCCATTGTGCGGTACTGTATGGTACTTTACGCAATGATCAAATGTTACCAACAAGTGGCAACAAAGTTGAAAGACTAAGACAAACAAAGTTTCTTAGTACCGATAGCCTGAAAGACGTGTCAGTTTATCCATAACAGTGAGCGAAAACCCAGTGGAATGCAGCTCAAGGCTGTGCTCCACTGCAAAATGTCAGGTCAGGATACATAAACAAATGCAAAAGGTTTGGGGGTCCATTGACAATAGAGGAAAAGTTACATCTAGAGATATCTTTTCTAACACTCACCCCCTCCCTAACTCCCCCACAGACCAGGGACATAGGGAACTACCCCTGGTTGGGTCTCATGTTCAGGTCGCTTAAACATTCTGGACAGGCCATCAGCATTGCAAAGTTGGGAACCTGGTCTGTGCTCAAGTCCAGTGCTGCAGGTAAGATTTTGAAGTGAGAGTAAAATTATTTTTGGGGAGTAAAAATGCAAGTCCATTTTCCAATGGGAGTATTTTATTAGCGAGTAAAAATAATATGTTTTAACTGGAAAACAGAAAATGTTTATTTATTTGCACCTAGATCTGCACCTAGATATACATGTAACGGCACCTCAATGCCCATTTGCGCGCTTTATAAATCTAAATAAAAATACATCAAAAATACATCTTTACTTCTTCCAATCAAGCAGTAATAATAGCAGTGTCTACACTACTAGTCAAAACATATCCAGGGGAGCTGTTTGAGTGAAAGTTGAGGCACAAGGTCTTAAGTGTCTGTTTCCTATTTTTTTCCGGGGGATTTTTTTACTCCCCATAATTATTTTTTGGGGATATTTGCCTATTTTTAGGGAGTAAAGGTGGCTCATACACCCCTTATCTGTAGGGCTGGGGAAGTCAAAGCCGTGCAGGCTAATGGACCACCTGAGCAATTTAGGATTCTCACTTTCCGTATTCATCAGTCACTTTAAGGGCCCATGGTCAGTCTGCACAGTGAAGTGGGTCCGATAGAGGTAGGGCCTCAGCTTCCGAAATGCCCACACTATGGAAAAACATTCACTTTCCATGGTAGACCACCTGTACTCTCTGTCCTTAAGCTGGCGGCTGATAACATCAATAGGGTGCTCCCTGCCTTTCTCATCTAGTTGGGAGAGAACTGAACCTATCCCCGTGTCATAGGCATCTGTCTATACAATAAATGGTCTCTGATAACAGGTGCCCTGAGGCCAGTGGCCTGGCACAGGAAGTCTTTCAAGCTTTGGAAGGCCTTCCCACACTCTTCAGTCCAAGTGATCTTCTTGGGTTTTTTGCAGTACTGAGGGCAGTCAGAGGAGCAGCTATGGTGCCATAGTCTGCCATAAAGTTCCTGTAATACCCAGTGAGGTCCAGGTAGTCTCTCACTTGGGTTCGGGTTGCGGGGCAAGCCAGTCTGGTCTGCTTGTACCTTACTGGGAAGAGGCTGAATCTTACCTCTACCAACCTCATGCCTAAGGTATGATAATTATATTTTATTTATATTGCGCTCGTACACAAGTGTTTCAGAGCACGACCAGGCAAAGGGATGGGAACAAAGGAAACAAAAAACAACAATCTTACTAGACCCAGTGACATTTAAGAACGCGCAAGTGCCTGGAAGAGGGAAAAGGGGGAATGTGCATGGAAGGGGGATAAAGTGGAAAGTGCGGAACGGATGAGATAATAAATAAAAAATAAAATAAATAAAAAAGGCGAACGACAGTTAAAGTGCGAACAGCAAGTGCTAGATTTGTCAGATAGGGTATACTGATAAGTGCAGAAGAAGGGGAACTGTATGGATACAGATACAGGCCCAAGTGCAAAGGGTGGCCCGAGACAGTGCAGGAGGGTGGCAGGGTGAGCATGTACCTGGGCCTGAATGAACAGAGGGTGGCCAGTTGCATGGTGCCGAGAAAGAACAAGATCAGCAGGGGAGAGGAGGGGCAAAGGTAGAAGCGAAGAGGAAGATCTTGAGAAGTTTCCGGAACCAGAGATGGTCCTTCTCAAGGACTACTGAGCCCTGACCAATTTGACACTTGCTGGTCTTTATGGTCAGGTGGGCCTTCTGAAGGGTCTGCAACACGTTCGCTAGGTGTCTTACATGTTCCTCCCAAGTGGGGCTGAAGACTGCTATATTATCCAGATATGCAATTCAGAATTCATCCAACCCATTCTGACTAGCCTTTGAAAAGTGGAAGGTGCATTATGTAGTCCAAATGGCAGTTCCATGTTATTTTCCCGACAGGAATTCCTTAGAAGTGATTTACTTCAAAGGAATTCTGATAAAAAAATGAATCAATGTTTTTATTGGGTAGGGGTCCCCCAAAAACCCCTCTTTCCCTATACTAGTCCCCAAGCCCCTCCCCACTGCTTTAAACCCCTTACCCACAAACCCTATATTATTTGGTGAATTTTCGAGTGGAATTACTTGGAAGTAAATTACTTCCAAGGTATTCCTGTCTGCAAAACGACAGGATACCCAAATGGCATTACCCTAAACTGGTAAAGCCTTTCTGGGGTCGAGAATGCAGTCTTCCTCTTGGCATCTTCTGACAGGGCAATTTGCCAATACCCGGTTTGTTTGTTTATTTTATTTCTATAGCGCTCCGGACCCTGGAGTATAAGGGCGCTTAATACAGGTTACAAGGCACAGTACATGGTAATAAGCAGTGATACTAGAACAATTTGAACAGCAGTTATATACAAGAAATATAGGCAGTGGGGTGATAGCACCCAGTAATGACATAAATGAGGCATAAACAATAAGTGCAGTTTATATCTAGGTCTAACTTCCAGGTTGACTTTTTGTCAGAAGCCACCCAATGGCAAGTTTCCTGAAAGATTGGAAAGATTTAATATTCAGTGGCATGGAGTTCCAAAGTTGGGAGGCGAGGACGGTAAAGCTCGAGCCTCCGGCTCTTTTAGAGGTGAATCTAGGTACTATGAGACATAGGGTATTGGAAGATCTCGTAGTTCTAGTGGAGGATTTCATGGTATATTTGTTAGTCAGGTAGGGTGGTGCTAAATAATTGAGGGCTTTGTAAGTGAGGCAGAGTGTTTTTAGATACATTTTATGTTGAATGGTGAGCCATTTACAAGTGGTTCTAGTGGCAGAGATGTACTCACGCCTGGGAATGTTTAGCGCTGCCCGTAAAGCATTAGTTTGAAGGACTTGGAGTTTATTATCGCTTGGTTGGCACCTAAGTAGAGGCTGTTTCAGTAAGTCTAGCTTAGATTGTATAAGGGCTCTGGCTAGCGTGAGGCAGCTGTTGGGGGAGAGCAATGGTCTACAGGCTCTGATTAGTTGTCCGGTATAGGCAGTGGCAGAGGCAGTCACGTTAACTTGCTTAGTGAGGTTAATATTGGCATCAAGATAGAAGCCGAGTGTTTTCATGTTTTTAGTGACCGCGATAGAGTTGCCATCAATTATGATGCTAGAGTAATTGGGACTAAGTTTTTGTAGGTTGTTCGGTGAGCCAACAATGAGCAGTTCAGTCTTCTCGTCATTGAGGCAGAGGACGTGTGTGGCCATCCATGCCTGAATGACGGAGAAGATTTCATTGATCCTGGCTACATCAGTATTGTAATTGTCCGAGATGGTGAGGCGTATCTGGGTGTGTTAGGCAGAAACCTGTGCAGTTCCCTTTGGGACCACTGCAAAAGATTTAGGACTACAGGTGTTAGCAGTAAACCCACTTGGTAGCAGTCTGTACCATCCAGATTTACCTGGTAGCTGTGGCTGAGCAGTCAGACTTCCCTCAAGAAGAGTTAGGCAGTATGCAAAGTATACATAATAGGCACTCAGACACAATAGCACAAGCAAACACGGACCAGAGCTTTGGTATCAAAGTATATAATTATTTATTTAAAAACACACTGTTTGAAACACTCCAGCACTCTTATTGTAAAACACTCTAAACACAGTTACTATTATAATATATACAACCCTTATTCCTTATCGGACAAGTCTTAGTTAACACCACTTATTTCCAGACAGAGGTGAGCGCTTAACTATAGATGGCACTCCAATAAGTTCATGAAGAAGGGAGGGAAAAAGACAGAATATGTGAAGATACACCACTCTAAGATTTAGGAACACTTTTAGCAAGGCAGAGGAGCAAAAGTCACTTGTGAGCCAAAGTCCATAGGCTGGGCCCAATCTTAGAGAGAGCAGAGCACAAATGCGCCCAAGATCACACAGTTACACAGATCACTTTGAAAAGTCTTGCAGAGAGTTCGAAAAGAGTTTAGAGAGGCTCAGAAAAGTTTAGCCAGGGTGTCCCAGGCTAACCCAGGTTCAAAAGCCGGGGGCTAAATCTACCCCGTACAGTCGGTGGCAAGGGAAGCCAGGCGGAACACAGTACCTTAAGTGGGAAGGATCCTCCAGCGGTGGCAGTTGTTCCTGGCAGCGGGTGCATGTCTCGGCGTCGTCCAGAGGAAGAGAAGATCTCGACTTGGAGGAAAGATGAAGGTCGTTGTACTGCCAGGGAAGAAACCAACCGTGGAGTTTTCCGGTTAAAAGGTATTACCCTTTATTTCGCGGTCGTGTTAAAACGTGGTATTCCGGTTGCTGGGGTGCTTGGCACAGGCAAGGCGGTCACGAGATGCGTCGGGAAGGCGAAAAGATGGTGAAACTGGTTATCCCCACCAGTCAAAGGAAGAAGACTCTCCGGCGGGAGATCTCCTCTGTCGTTGGGAAATGTGGTGAGACGGTTCAGCAGGGCTCCACCGGTGGTGTCGTCGTAGCAGGTCGGCTCAGCTTCTCCCTCGTCGGATTCTTAGGTCCTGTGGCGACTTCTGAAGTTCCAGTCCCCAAAGCCCTGCTTTTATGCAGAAAACCCCCCATTCACTCAGCCTAGCTGTCACTCAAACATGCTAAGTGGTGCGACTTGAGTTGCCTGGGCAACTCAGTCCAGGGTGCCTAAATCCCCCTCCACCCCTCCTAAGTACCCCAGACAGAGTGGCACCAATTTGGAGGGCTTCTGTGGAGAAGCCCGCCAAAAAATGGAACAAAGGGCTCGACTTGGGTTGGAGTCACAGAAGAGAACACAAACGCCATTTTAGAACCAAGTTTTGGCAAAATATACCAACCGGAGAATTAATAATAAATAAATAAACCGGCGGTATGTTCGAGGCTATAGTAATTAAATAAATAAAGATAGTAGCCTCGAACAATGGGAAAATCCCATAGAGAGATATTTGCGGTTGAATATAAAAAGTAGTATCCACTGCCACCAGCCAAAACTCGATCAGGGGGGACGGAGACGTGCCCCCTCGACTAACAGACCCAGTCAATCGAATTGCCCCAGCCAGTACGTCCACAATATGATGGTTTGTACTGGTTCTGTTCAGAATTCAAGACTAGTAAAGTCAATGGTGACTTTACATGCCCTGGGAGACAGTAGTCAGTCCCAGGGTATGGAGTCTATACTGGGGGGTCACGATGACACCCCTCTGTTACTGCACTGAGGGTGCTGTGTAACACACATCACAAAAACACATGAAGCCCTATGGAGTAAAAGACCCCATAGCCCATTAAACACATCTAGAGTCAAAGGAATACACTCAAATCATGTCCAAGAGGGAGGGTAAAAGAGTCTCACTCTTGGCAGGAGAAAAAAATAAACCCCAAAAGTCCAGCAAAGCTGCTGGGGGACTCACTAGGTTAGGAAATTCAGCCTAAACAGAGAATTCTCCCTAACGGGGTGTCATCCGCGTAGTTTGTGTAGGTGACACCCAGACGATCCAGTTTATCAAAGAGGGGCTTTGTAAAGATATTGTAAAGGGTGGGTAAAACACATGATCCTTGTGGGACACCACAGGTGATGGGGATAGGGTCTGCTGCTGCCTCCAGAGAAAAGACCCTCATGGTTCTATTGGCCAGGAATGACTGTATCCACGTGACAGCAGAGGGGAAAAAGTGGGTGGCAGAGGAGAGGTGGTTACAGAGTATTTTATGGTCGACCAGGTCGAAGGATGTGGTAACAAATCAAACCATGTATAATACCACCAATGCTACCTGTAGCAACTCCCAATCCGCTCTATGTAACAGCATAATGTTTCAACTACTAAAATCACACATCCAACGATCTCTATGTAACACCAGTACTTCTCAAAAAACAATGTTGGGAGGGGGTAGAAGGATCCCCTTGTGCAGTATAAGAAAGAAAAGAGAAATAGGCCCATTTAAATATGATGCCTATCATGGCTTAGGGTTTGATGCAGTGGAAGGCCTTTGCCATCCTGAGCACTCAAACAGCTGGTATTCCGATATGAGTGCAATAGGAAGGTGAACGACTAATGGGAGTTGCTATGTTTGATCCTTAATACTGCATGCCTCCAGGGCGGCCAAGGTCTTGGTACCACAAGAGGTGCCCATGTTAAAAACACAATAAATGTGTAGCAATATTGCCGCCACATTTAAGGGTCTGCCAGATCATGGTGGATTTTCCCCCAGTGCTGAGCTGGGGGCAAATCTGCCGCGATTTTGCAGATTTTCGGCGCTAATACCGCCGGTGGTGATGGCGCGAAAATTGCCCATTGGGCCAAATGGGGAATTCCCGAATGGGCCCAATGGGGAATGGGAACCAACCGTTCCACCAAACCTGTGATCCGGCATGAATAGCAGTGGGGGGGGGTTTGGCGGTAGGGCTAATAGCCCCAGCGGTAATACTGCCGGGGTTAGCGCCCAACTCGCGATGAGGCCCAATGTCTAATTCATCTTGCACTATGTAGGATCAAAGGCACTTTTCAGGCACGCAGTGTACAACTAGAACTCATCGATCCCGACTCACGAAAATGCAAAACAAGCTTGAGCAATACCAAGTGCTTCAAAGAACCACACCTCCATATTGAAGGAAAGCGATACATCAACAACGAATGGCAAGGAGCGATGTAGGGCAGAAGGGCTGTTGGGGGCACTCATTGTGCAGAGCTGTAACCACAAGTGGGCAGAGCACATCACGAAACTGACGTGAGTCACAGCCCTCGAAAGGCCCATAAAAATATGCCAGCTAGAATCACACAAACTATATGCTTCTTCAGTGAAGTAACAACTGCTGTTGGGTCAAATACCAAATGCAACAGAAATGTCATGATCACAGACCTCAAGAAAGGTACAGCTGCTATAATCGACTATTATTGGATTTGTGAGACGAGAGCGTAGTTGCCCCTCCCACCTTCTTGGAGGGACTACTGTTCTCTGGCAACGTTGCACTCAGCGCTGCTGGTTATGCCGAAGAGCATCTCAAGGGGGGTGCCATGCTCGAAGATCCCACTGCACCCCCCACCGAAAGACACCTCTGACCACTGGGCAATTACCAACAACACTTACATGCCCTCAGGGGCAGCTGCGCAGACAGAGAAGATCGTCAAATTACATATCCAAGGATTCATCTAATCTGCTGACACAAACACCTGACGAATATAAACTCTTCAACTCGGCAGAGACATTTTTTGAATCGCTAGTGCCCAGCATCCAGACGGGGGCCAATGCCAAATGGCTCCAGATTATTAGATGGGAACTGATCCAGCTGGCCAACGATACAGAAGAGGGGTTCAACGTCACCAAGGTGGAATTAAGGGCCCTTAAGTTAATGACAATGCAAAACCACTACGTCCTTGATCTCTAGACAGCGATGGAGGGTGGCATTTGCAAAAAGATCGGGAGTTCATGTTGCACATTTGTACCTTCTGAAGATGCTGAAATGGGACACTGTCATGTTATTGCAGCAGTGCATGAACTCCGGGTGAAGATGAAAAAGGAAGCTGGGGTCCAAGAAGAAGACTGGTCTACTATGGCTTTCCGCTGGGTACCATCATGGCTCGGAAAGTTGGTAAAGATGCTGGTTCCTATCATCATGCTCATTTTGGTGAGTTTCTGCACGTACCAATTGGGTCTCCGTTGTTGTGCCAAAGCAGTACCTAATAGTGCAATGATGGTGACAATTGGGAAGACTAACAATAAAGTACCTCGTGATACACAGGAGGTAGAGATCCAAACTGAGCAGGACAATGGTCCCAAATACTGCATGGTAGCTCGTCCCATGGGCAATGAGGTAAACACTCCGTACCAGACCACAATTGTACCGCCCCCACATCCCAAAAATTACAAGGACGTTTGGGTACATTTAGCAGGGGACGGGGATGTATATACATGACCTGCACGCCTGAACAGTATGCACAGCATGGGGAAAGTTTAAGAAGCATCTGTAGAGCATGGATGCATATAAAGGGCACACCCGCATGGGAAGAAGCAGAAAGATGTGCAAATGAGTGGTAGTATGGGGGGTGAATTTGTTACTGTAGAAGTAACAAAAGGGGGGAATGTTGGGATGGAAATTAGCCTATCCCACCCCCCCCTAGGCACTTCCAAATAAGGCAAAGCCCATATGAGGCAATGTAACCTACAAGGGGGCAGTAGTATGCATCACCAGGTATCATATAAAAACCCTGCAGTGCATAGAAGTAGGTGCGTAGCACTGGAAATGTCCACCACCCGCAGCCCCACAGCCCCATTTTCTGTTAGGCCTAGAAGGGACAGGCTGCAGGCTCATGCTGCTCACATTGCTGGTTTACAAAGCCCAATTCCTGCAAAACATGCTTGTTCCGTTTGAGCCCGGTTACCACAGAAGTCCATTTCCCTCTCATCCCTTCAGTGTTGCGAATATTTAGTATCGCCTCAAGGAATGCGCCCTGCAAAGAGTATGAGACAGCACCAGGCTCCGCGCTGTGTCCATTCATCTCCACTAATCTGCCATCAGGCTCCTAATCCCCACCCAGAGAGGCCGGAGCCGGTATAACACTGCCTACGTGACCCCCACACCTTTTAATTCTCGATAAGCACGAGACCCCCAGGTCCTAACCTTCATAAAGTGTCCGCCAAATATCTAAAGCCTAAACAACTGTATTTCTCTCATGTGGATGACACTCAGCTCATTTTCTGCATTGTCCACAAGGCCCTCTGGGGCCTGGAACCTCAATTCCTTCAACTCTCTCTTCCTAAATATCTTCCTTCTCAGGCTCTTCGCTCATCCGCCTCCAACTCCCTCAGGGTTAGAAGCTTCTCCAAGCAGCAAGTGTTAGGCAGAATCCTGTGCAGTGACCTTTTTTGTTTATAAATACTTTTATTAATATTTTAACAAACAAACATTACAAACCAAACCTGCAGTGTATGCGATAACATTATACTTATGCATCATTCAATCGTGTTCACTGCTCCCTTTTCCCACCCCCCGTTCCGAGCCTACTCCTATTAATGTTCTATTCTCACCTCTTGTGGTGGGGTATCTCTCTCCATGAGATCCAGAGGGTCTTGTATTGACCCAAATAATTCTGCTATGAGCAATCTCCAGGCCATCAGGGTCTCAGTTTCCTCCTCCCCCCAGTGCTGCTTGCTTCCTGCCATGCCATTGTTTCCGCTTCCGCCCATTTCTGCAGATCGCCCCACCATATCTCCAGTCGTGGTTTGTGGCATGTCTTCCACCCCATAGCAATTCTCTGCTTCGCAAGCGCATATGCCAGATCTTTCAGTTTGCTTACATGCCTAAGTTTTCGTGGTCTAGGGAACCCCCCTAGCAAGCAGGCCCACACAGTATCCACCACAATCCTAATACCCTTTGCTGCAAGTTTGCGTGCGACCTCGCCCCAAAAGCACTCAATAACCGGGCATGACCAGAACATATGCACCATGCCCACGCTCTCATCGCTCTTAGGGCATGCCTGCCGTCATGCATTCTTGAACTTGGCTATCCTTTGGGGTGCCAGGTACGCCCTATGCGTAATATACAATTGCATCTGTTGAAGTCTTGCGTTTCTCGACACTTTCTTGTGATACCCCTGGACTCGTTCCTACATCCCATCCTCCATCAGGCTACCCACTTCTTCCCATTCCTGTCTCAGTTGCACTAGCTCCTTCCCCACTTTTGCCATCATCATCTCGTATATCCTAGATATCTCGTGTCCCCCTTCCGCTATAGCGTATATTGTGTCTATAGTAGCATCTGGTTCTTCCTCAAGAACCAGTTCAGACCACATTCTCTTGAGCTTCCGTACAAATCTATGGTACGTGATATACTGGCCAGTATGTAACCCGGTGTTCGCTCCCAGCACCTCAAAATCTGTTATGGTCCCCTCTTGCCAAATATCCCCCAGTGTCACTATCCCAGCCGACTCCCAGTGATTCCTGATTGTCTTCCTGAGCTGCTCCTCTCCCCCCGCCAGCGCAACCAGTGGTACCTGAGGAGAGCACGGACACGGGTTTCCTCATCAGTTGGCACGCCCTTCTCCACACTTTCCACCCAAGCCCCAACATCTTGGGGCGCCCGTCCATTACAGCCTGGGGCAACCATATTATCTCTTTCAAATAGAATGGGACACAGTCACCTCTTCTGAGAGCCATTTGGCCACATATTGCAGCTGACTCGCTATGTAATAAACTTCATAATTGGGCAACTTTATACCCCCCTCTCGTGAGAATTCTGGAGTTTCCAGAGGGCAACTCTGTTCCACGTACCATGCCACAGGAAGTCCCTACACATACCAGCCAATTTAATAAAAAAACTTCTTAGGTATCAAGTACGGGATGTTACCAAAGTAGTGCAGGAGCCTAGGCAAAACCACCATCTTCAACATTGCGCTGCGTCCCATCATTGCTAAGGGCAGCTTAACCCAGAACTGCATGTTCCTGTGCAGTGACCTTAGGGACCACTAAACACAATTAAGACTACAGGTGGCAATACAAGTTTTACCTTTGGTACAAGCCTGTACTACTATGTTAAAGTGGCAGCAGCATCTCAGGAGTATATGAGCAGTAGCAGAGATTACACAAAGGGACCACAATTACTGTGACTCAAGCAAACACTGACTCAAGGTTTCAGGTAAAAAATATAAGTACATTTATTTTTAAACCATTTGTTATAAACACAACACTTCTATTAATTCAAAAACCACACGTAAAATACAGTACAACTAACCAATTCACTTTGTACGGTATAACTTCAAGGTAAGTACCCTGTGTTTTAGCGGACCGGTGTTGTGAAACAAAAGACATTACCGGGAATACACTTGCATTCACTTTCTGACAGTCCTGACAGTTCTGTCTTACTAAAGAAACGCGTATCTGCGGCAAGAAATGTTACCGGGGCAAAAACACACTTAGCACCTGAGATACCCAGAGAGAGTTGGGGGCAAAAATCATAGGCAATACTTTTGTCAAGGCAGACAGAACCAGAGAACACTCTTAGACAGAAATTCTAGAGAATCAATAGGCCGGAGCCAGTGTCAAGTGGAACCGGGTTCCTGTTGTCGAGGATCACGCAGTCGGATAGTTCACGATTCAACGTAGCCAGGAGTAGTTAGATATTGTCAACAGAGTAAGCAAAAGTTATAAGAAGGAGGGAAGACAAGGGCAAGCCTTGGAGGCGAAGAAAAGGGATTCACCCTAATTCCTCGGGCAGAACACAGTACCTTATTCAATGAAGAGGCTGGTGCCAAGGCAGTTGTTCCTGGTAGTTTCCTGCAGACCCACGGTTCCTGGAGCTTTGATTCGAAGGAGGACGTCTGGAGGGGTCTGCACCACACAGGGCTGAAGCCGGCAGCAGCGACGGTGAATAAAAGGTGCGCTCGGACCACTACAGCAGTGTGCAGCGATTTCGACCACGAAGAGGATCCTCTGGCTGTAGAAGATGAGCTGGTTATCCCCACCAAGCTCAAGGGAAAAAGACTCCGGACTGGATCTTCTCTGGTCGTCGAAGGGTAGATAGCTCAGGACTGCAGCAGGGCTTCACCGGGACAGGATAGTTGCAGCAGTCGAGTTCTTCACCGCTTCTCTTCCGTTCCTTGTAGTTCCAGTGGCAACTCTGACTTCTAGCCCAAGAGACTTACCCTTTATACGAAAATCCCCCATTCACACAGCCTGGCTGTCAATCACGCAGCAGGGGGGTTGTCCGGCCCGGACAACCACCTCAGCCAATCATGGCAAAGTGCGACTCGGGTTTCCTAGGATACCCTGTGCAGGGGGTGACTACACCCCTCCCTCACATTCAGCCCACCTAGACACCTGGGCGCCTAGAGGAGGGCTTCTTGGTAGAAGCCCACCAAAAGACAGTGAACAAAGGAGGCAAACCTGGTTTGCCGTGCAAAGTAAAACACAAGAAGGACTTTAACAAAGAGAAATGGCGAATAAACCCGACCGGAGCCAAAAGAAAAAAGTATTTGGTCAAGCGCGTTTAAGTTCGAGGCTAATATAATAGCCTAAAACAATACCACGTTTATATAGTATAATCGCGGTAGAAAAGTTAGGGTAGATACCACTGCCACCAGCCAAGTCTAAATGTTAAAAGGGCAAAACAATGCTCTAGCAAGGAACAGATAAAAAGGGCCAAGGATTAACCCTTTCCAGTACTCCATGTAAGATGGGGTGGTTAAATGACCAGGTAAAGTTAATGGCAACTTTACCCTTTTCTGGGGGACAGTAGTGGGCCTCAGAAATGGACTCGTGGGAAGTCTAAAAGACAACCCTGTGTCACTGCACTGAAGGTGCTGTGTAACACACAAAAGAAGGGGGCTACTGAAGTGGTGTACTCCAGAGTCCATAATCACAAAACAGGTGAAATACACATGGCAAAACACAAGTAAGAGTGGGAAAAAAGGGGTACACTCTTACTAAGTGGAAAAACAAACTCCAGAAATCCAGCAAAGCTGCTGGGGGACTCACTAGGTAATGGAAATTAGCCATAGAATGAGAATTCTTCCTAACAGCAAGTTCGTGGTAGATCTCTTTCTTCTGCTGGGGCCTCCATCTGGAACAGCCTCCCTGCCTCTCTGAAACTTGAGGAGAACCATCTCCGGTTCCGGAAGCACCTCAAGACCTTCCTCTTTGCTTCTTCTTTCTCTCCTCCTCTCCCGTGCAGATCTCCTAAGCTTAATCTGAAACTGCACTGGTTTACCTGGCTACACTCGGACCTCGGGTCCAGGTCTCCTCCCCGACAGCTGCACACCTGCACTGCCACCCTGGCATCCCTTGCAATCGGGGACCGTTTCTGTATCCCTACAGCCCCTACTAGCACTTGCCACCAGCTGGCCACACTTTATTTATTTATTATTTATTGTCTTATTTATTTTACTGTTATCCTATGCACTGCCCCCCCTCTTCCCCCTGCACTTTTCCCCTCCCCTGCACTTGCGCAATCTCAATGTCACCTGGCCTAGTAGGATAGCTGTCTCTGTGTTACGCTGACCTGGTCTCTGCGGAGGCATTGGGGCACGGTTGCAGCCCTCCCTGAACTTGAATCACCCCCTTCAGGCCTCTCCCTTAGTATGTGGTGATACTGCTCCTGTGAATTATGGAGGATAAGCGCTCCGTCCTGCTACTTCTGGCAGGGGCGCGTCGAATGGGATCTAGTTCCTTCACTGATCCCTGATAAGGATTAGTCCAGTCCAGCTGCGACTATGCTTTCTTGAGCTCTTGTGATGCTGTTCGTTCTGTTTAATGTCTTTATATGTTGCTCCTATTTATGCCTGCAATAATGTCTCTCTTCTGTTTTCTTCCCTTAGATGGAAATGCTGCCTCAATGCAGCTGTGAGATGCGAGACGCGGCCGGATGGAAGATGGATGCTACTGCAATGTTCGACAGCAGGTAAGTGATGGTTTAAGCAAATGGCGAAGTATGGCGAAGCGCAACATTAAACTGTCTGTTTTTTCGATTTCCAACCTTGTCTTCTATTTTTCCTTGCAGGCGCTGCTGTTGACAATGGAGCGCGTCGTGCTACGGTGCCATGATTAAGATTTTGGCATTTCGGAAAGTGTAAATATGAATACTTGGTTTGTTGAAGAGATGTACAGGTAGGAACAGCTTCCCCCAGTTGGTAAGTATGCTGGCAGGAAGCAGGATGTCCAGGAAGCAGGATCTTCAAAGTTAAGTCTGACCTCAGGCGACTGTGAGTGTTACGCTGCTTGCAAGTGCAGAATAACGGGAAGCGTCTGTCTTGAGGATCGGGCAGCTTATATAGCTGAGATCGTGGGTACGCCCATTAGGGCCGGCTTACCAGCAACACCCTACCACTCCTAGAGAGTGAGCACATGCAAAGGCAATCCATTAGCAGCCACACCCAAGAATACACTTGGGGCTGCTTAATGGATGGAATGTTCAAGGTTAATGGATCCTGCTTAATGGATGGAATGTTCAAAGTTAATGCATCTGAAGTGCTATGTCCATAATAAAAGCTTTTTGGTGTTAAATGGATGTTCTTGTTTACTTTTGTTCATGAGCCTGGCACCAAAGGCGCCAGTGTCAAGCCAGGTCTCCTGTGCATGTGACCCCTGCATGCATGTGCCCCTGACTTCATGACCATGACACTCTGGCTTCCCTCTGTTTCCCCTCCCTTGCCTCATAGCGCCTTGAAACACTTGTGTATAGGCGCGTTATAAATGTAATATCATATCATAGCAGCAACACACGTCTCCTGTAACATGAGGTAATGGGAAGGGTAAATCAGAGATCAGTCCCCAGGGGGGAAACGTTGGGTGCAGGACCTGCAGTATCAATGAAGCCCTGAATGTATGGGTCATGGGTCAGCACAACTGTATTTTTATCCTCCCTTCTCCCTGGTACCATTTCCCGTGCCGCCCAGGTGCCTGACATAATGAGTGAATAGTCTGCCATAGTTGTTTAGTTTAGATAGAAACATTGTGTTTTATGCGTGCCCTGACCTTCACCGCGAGGATGAGCCCAGCTGACCCACGTGCATCAAGATCGATGGGGAAGAACCAGCCAATTAACGCCTAGCATCCCCCATGGAGCAGGCCCATGTGTAGGGTGCCTCCAATCAGTGGCACCAAATCGTACTATATGTGAATGACGATTTCAACGTTTATAAATTCATGTTTGCGAATATAAGGCCAGAGCGCTCTCAGGCAGCAGAGTTCTTTGCTGGCATTTGTATTCTGTATTATTAAACCTCGTCATCCTTGCAAAGCTATCTCTTGGCTTATTTCCATAGCAGGTTGTATTCACTCTGGAGTGTGCGCATAGAGGGACTTGCCTTCACAGGCATTCTGAGAACAAGCGTAAAGCAGGGCTCCGCCAGGACAACAATGGGATTCGGGTGCCAGCCCTCTTCAAGTGCGTCTCAGGATCGGCCTGTATTCTGCTCGGCTCCTCAGGAGACTTTGTTCCTTCTCCAGATTGGTTCTGATCTATTGGGATCTGCTGGAATTAATGGAGGACCCCTCCTCATATCCACAGTCAGGTGAGCGCATGCACCCAGCCCACCAATGGCATGATCTGCTCCAAACATGCACACCAGCAGTGGTCCTATTAGGGACCACTGGGGTTCTCGCGCTCTTGTGCGCACCAGATACCCTGGCACCAGTAGTGTGGATTGGGACCAGACAGTCCCAGCCCAGTTCCTGGTACCTACACACCTGACCTGCAGAGACCCGCGAAAGAAGCAGCTTCCGCGGGCAACTGAATGCCCAAATAAAGAAATCGATTCTGTTCTAATGCTGGGGAGGTGGAGACGCTACGCCACATATTATTACACTGTAAATCATTAGCAGCGAGGCGAACGTCATACTTTGGCCACTTAATACAATCCTACGTTCGGTTCAAACTGGTAGAGTATGGCAGTTTATCATGAACTCCTTTGGCCACAACAAATGGACGATTGCTGCGATTCATTTCTTAAAAGAAGTTTTGGATACATGTGAAAGGGCAAAATGATTAACATAATGTGCATTTTGATTATGCTCTCCTTTGCATAGCATTGCAGCTTGTGTACATTTCTGTCTTTTTTTCTGATTTTAAAGTCTTTTATAGGAATAATTATCTTCTAGTTTACATTTTAAATGAATTATTGCATGCACGTTTTTACTATGCTTGTTAAAGGTTACTTGTTAACCAAATAACAATTTTTTAAAAAGAAGAAATCCCAGCCCTCTGTGAGCAGGGGGAAGGCCAAGTACAAAATGGCCAAAGGAACACACAAAAGACCTTGTGGCAATGCCATGTTAGACACTAGCCACAGTCATGAGCCAAATGCGGCAAAGGCAGTAAGGCTCAGTAAAAAGTTATAAAAACACAAGAAAAAGCTACTGCTGCCACCAGTCTGTTCCAAGACACTTTGTACAATCACCAAAAATTCCTTAGAGGGTGTCTAGGGCTATAGAACACAAAGGTCCCATTGTGCGGTACTGTATGGTACTTTACGCAATGATCAAATGTTACCAACAAGTGGCAACAAAGTTGAAAGACTAAGACAAACAAAGTTTCTTAGTACCGATAGCCTGAAAGACGTGTCAGTTTATCCATAACAGTGAGCGAAAACCCAGTGGAATGCAGCTCAAGGCTGTGCTCCACTGCAAAATGTCAGGTCAGGATACATAAACAAATGCAAAAGGTTTGGGGGTCCATTGACAATAGAGGAAAAGTTACATCTAGAGATATCTTTTCTAACACTCACCCCCTCCCTAACTCCCCCACAGACCAGGGACATAGGGAACTACCCCTGGTTGGGTCTCATGTTCAGGTCGCTTAAACATTCTGGACAGGCCATCAGCATTGCAAAGTTGGGAACCTGGTCTGTGCTCAAGTCCAGTGCTGCAGGTAAGATTTTGAAGTGAGAGTAAAATTATTTTTGGGGAGTAAAAATGCAAGTCCATTTTCCAATGGGAGTATTTTATTAGCGAGTAAAAATAATATGTTTTAACTGGAAAACAGAAAATGTTTATTTATTTGCACCTAGATCTGCACCTAGATATACATGTAACGGCACCTCAATGCCCATTTGCGCGCTTTATAAATCTAAATAAAAATACATCAAAAATACATCTTTACTTCTTCCAATCAAGCAGTAATAATAGCAGTGTCTACACTACTAGTCAAAACATATCCAGGGGAGCTGTTTGAGTGAAAGTTGAGGCACAAGGTCTTAAGTGTCTGTTTCCTATTTTTTTCCGGGGGATTTTTTTACTCCCCATAATTATTTTTTGGGTGTATTTGCCTATTTTTAGGGAGTAAAGGTGGCTCATACACCCCTTATCTGTAGGGCTGGGGAAGTCAAAGCCGTGCAGGCTAATGGACCACCTGAGCAATTTAGGATTCTCACTTTCCGTATTCATCAGTCACTTTAAGGGCCCATGGTCAGTCTGCACAGTGAAGTGGGTCCGATAGAGGTAGGGCCTCAGCTTCCGAAATGCCCACACTATGGAAAAACATTCACTTTCCATGGTAGACCACCTGTACTCTCTGTCCTTAAGCTGGCGGCTGATAACATCAATAGGGTGCTCCCTGCCTTTCTCATCTAGTTGGGAGAGAACTGAACCTATCCCCGTGTCATAGGCATCTGTCTATACAATAAATGGTCTCTGATAACAGGTGCCCTGAGGCCAGTGGCCTGGCACAGGAAGTCTTTCAAGCTTTGGAAGGCCTTCCCACACTCTTCAGTCCAAGTGATCTTCTTGGGTTTTTTGCAGTACTGAGGGCAGTCAGAGGAGCAGCTATGGTGCCATAGTCTGCCATAAAGTTCCTGTAATACCCAGTGAGGTCCAGGTAGTCTCTCACTTGGGTTCGGGTTGCGGGGCAAGCCAGTCTGGTCTGCTTGTACCTTACTGGGAAGAGGCTGAATCTTACCTCTACCAACCTCATGCCTAAGGTATGATAATTATATTTTATTTATATTGCGCTCGTACACAAGTGTTTCAGAGCACGACCAGGCAAAGGGATGGGAACAAAGGAAACAAAAAACAACAATCTTACTAGACCCAGTGACATTTAAGAACGCGCAAGTGCCTGGAAGAGGGAAAAGGGGGAATGTGCATGGAAGGGGGATAAAGTGGAAAGTGCGGAACGGATGAGATAATAAATAAAAAATAAAATAAATAAAAAAGGCGAACGACAGTTAAAGTGCGAACAGCAAGTGCTAGATTTGTCAGATAGGGTATACTGATAAGTGCAGAAGAAGGGGAACTGTATGGATACAGATACAGGCCCAAGTGCAAAGGGTGGCCCGAGACAGTGCAGGAGGGTGGCAGGGTGAGCATGTACCTGGGCCTGAATGAACAGAGGGTGGCCAGTTGCATGGTGCCGAGAAAGAACGAGATCAGCAGGGGAGAGGAGGGGCAAAGGTAGAAGCGAAGAGGAAGATCTTGAGAAGTTTCCGGAACCAGAGATGGTCCTTCTCAAGGACTACTGAGCCCTGACCAATTTGACACTTGCTGGTCTTTATGGTCAGGTGGGCCTTCTGAAGGGTCTGCAACACGTTCGCTAGGTGTCTTACATGTTCCTCCCAAGTGGGGCTGAAGACTGCTATATTATCCAGATATGCAATTCAGAATTCATCCAACCCATTCTGACTAGCCTTTGAAAAGTGGAAGGTGCATTATGTAGTCCAAATGGCAGTTCCATGTTATTTTCCCGACAGGAATTCCTTAGAAGTGATTTACTTCAAAGGAATTCTGATAAAAAAATGAATCAATGTTTTTATTGGGTAGGGATCCCCCTAAAACCCCTCTTTCCCTATACTAGTCCCCAAGCCCCTCCCCACTGCTTTAAACCCCTTACCCACAAACCCTATATTATTTGGTGAATTTTCGAGTGGAATTACTTGGAAGTAAATTACTTCCAAGGTATTCCTGTCTGCAAAACGACAGGATACCCAAATGGCATTACCCTAAACTGGTAAAGCCTTTCTGGGGTCGAGAATGCAGTCTTCCTCTTGGCATCTTCTGACAGGGCAATTTGCCAATACCCGGTTTGTTTGTTTATTTTATTTCTATAGCGCTCCGGACCCTGGAGTATAAGGGCGCTTAATACAGGTTACAAGGCACAGTACATGGTAATAAGCAGTGATACTAGAACAATTTGAACAGCAGTTATATACAAGAAATATAGGCAGTGGGGTGATAGCACCCAGTAATGACATAAATGAGGCATAAACAATAAGTGCAGTTTATATCTAGGTCTAACTTCCAGGTTGACTTTTTGTCAGAAGCCACCCAATGGCAAGTTTCCTGAAAGATTGGAAAGATTTAATATTCAGTGGCATGGAGTTCCAAAGTTGGGAGGCGAGGACGGTAAAGCTCGAGCCTCCGGCTCTTTTAGAGGTGAATCTAGGTACTATGAGACATAGGGTATTGGAAGATCTCGTAGTTCTAGTGGAGGATTTCATGGTATATTTGTTAGTCAGGTAGGGTGGTGCTAAATAATTGAGGGCTTTGTAAGTGAGGCAGAGTGTTTTTAGATACATTTTATGTTGAATGGTGAGCCATTTACAAGTGGTTCTAGTGGCAGAGATGTACTCACGCCTGGGAATGTTTAGCGCTGCCCGTAAAGCATTAGTTTGAAGGACTTGGAGTTTATTATCGCTTGGTTGGCACCTAAGTAGAGGCTGTTTCAGTAAGTCTAGCTTAGATTGTATAAGGGCTCTGGCTAGCGTGAGGCAGCTGTTGGGGGAGAGCAATGGTCTACAGGCTCTGATTAGTTGTCCGGTATAGGCAGTGGCAGAGGCAGTCACGTTAACTTGCTTAGTGAGGTTAATATTGGCATCAAGATAGAAGCCGAGTGTTTTCATGTTTTTAGTGACCGCGATAGAGTTGCCATCAATTATGATGCTAGAGTAATTGGGACTAAGTTTTTGTAGGTTGTTCGGTGAGCCAACAATGAGCAGTTCAGTCTTCTCGTCATTGAGGCAGAGGACGTGTGTGGCCATCCATGCCTGAATGACGGAGAAGATTTCATTGATCCTGGCTACATCAGTATTGTAATTGTCCGAGATGGTGAGGCGTATCTGGGTGTGTTAGGCAGAAACCTGTGCAGTTCCCTTTGGGACCACTGCAAAAGATTTAGGACTACAGGTGTTAGCAGTAAACCCACTTGGTAGCAGTCTGTACCATCCAGATTTACCTGGTAGCTGTGGCTGAGCAGTCAGACTTCCCTCAAGAAGAGTTAGGCAGTATGCAAAGTATACATAATAGGCACTCAGACACAATAGCACAAGCAAACACGGACCAGAGCTTTGGTATCAAAGTATATAATTATTTATTTAAAAACACACTGTTTGAAACACTCCAGCACTCTTATTGTAAAACACTCTAAACACAGTTACTATTATAATATATACAACCCTTATTCCTTATCGGACAAGTCTTAGTTAACACCACTTATTTCCAGACAGAGGTGAGCGCTTAACTATAGATGGCACTCCAATAAGTTCATGAAGAAGGGAGGGAAAAAGACAGAATATGTGAAGATACACCACTCTAAGATTTAGGAACACTTTTAGCAAGGCAGAGGAGCAAAAGTCACTTGTGAGCCAAAGTCCATAGGCTGGGCCCAATCTTAGAGAGAGCAGAGCACAAATGCGCCCAAGATCACACAGTTACACAGATCACTTTGAAAAGTCTTGCAGAGAGTTCGAAAAGAGTTTAGAGAGGCTCAGAAAAGTTTAGCCAGGGTGTCCCAGGCTAACCCAGGTTCAAAAGCCGGGGGCTAAATCTACCCCGTACAGTCGGTGGCAAGGGAAGCCAGGCGGAACACAGTACCTTAAGTGGGAAGGATCCTCCAGCGGTGGCAGTTGTTCCTGGCAGCGGGTGCATGTCTCGGCGTCGTCCAGAGGAAGAGAAGATCTCGACTTGGAGGAAAGATGAAGGTCGTTGTACTGCCAGGGAAGAAACCAACCGTGGAGTTTTCCGGTTAAAAGGTATTACCCTTTATTTCGCGGTCGTGTTAAAACGTGGTATTCCGGTTGCTGGGGTGCTTGGCACAGGCAAGGCGGTCACGAGATGCGTCGGGAAGGCGAAAAGATGGTGAAACTGGTTATCCCCACCAGTCAAAGGAAGAAGACTCTCCGGCGGGAGATCTCCTCTGTCGTTGGGAAATGTGGTGAGACGGTTCAGCAGGGCTCCACCGGTGGTGTCGTCGTAGCAGGTCGGCTCAGCTTCTCCCTCGTCGGATTCTTAGGTCCTGTGGCGACTTCTGAAGTTCCAGTCCCCAAAGCCCTGCTTTTATGCAGAAAACCCCCCATTCACTCAGCCTAGCTGTCACTCAAACATGCTAAGTGGTGCGACTTGAGTTGCCTGGGCAACTCAGTCCAGGGTGCCTAAATCCCCCTCCACCCCTCCTAAGTACCCCAGACAGAGTGGCACCAATTTGGAGGGCTTCTGTGGAGAAGCCCGCCAAAAAATGGAACAAAGGGCTCGACTTGGGTTGGAGTCACAGAAGAGAACACAAACGCCATTTTAGAACCAAGTTTTGGCAAAATATACCAACCGGAGAATTAATAATAAATAAATAAACCGGCGGTATGTTCGAGGCTATAGTAATTAAATAAATAAAGATAGTAGCCTCGAACAATGGGAAAATCCCATAGAGAGATATTTGCGGTTGAATATAAAAAGTAGTATCCACTGCCACCAGCCAAAACTCGATCAGGGGGGACGGAGACGTGCCCCCTCGACTAACAGACCCAGTCAATCGAATTGCCCCAGCCAGTACGTCCACAATATGATGGTTTGTACTGGTTCTGTTCAGAATTCAAGACTAGTAAAGTCAATGGTGACTTTACATGCCCTGGGAGACAGTAGTCAGTCCCAGGGTATGGAGTCTATACTGGGGGGTCACGATGACACCCCTCTGTTACTGCACTGAGGGTGCTGTGTAACACACATCACAAAAACACATGAAGCCCTATGGAGTAAAAGACCCCATAGCCCATTAAACACATCTAGAGTCAAAGGAATACACTCAAATCATGTCCAAGAGGGAGGGTAAAAGAGTCTCACTCTTGGCAGGAGAAAAAAATAAACCCCAAAAGTCCAGCAAAGCTGCTGGGGGACTCACTAGGTTAGGAAATTCAGCCTAAACAGAGAATTCTCCCTAACGGGGTGTCATCCGCGTAGTTTGTGTAGGTGACACCCAGACGATCCAGTTTATCAAAGAGGGGCTTTGTAAAGATATTGTAAAGGGTGGGTAAAACACATGATCCTTGTGGGACACCACAGGTGATGGGGATAGGGTCTGCTGCTGCCTCCAGAGAAAAGACCCTCATGGTTCTATTGGCCAGGAATGACTGTATCCACGTGACAGCAGAGGGGAAAAAGTGGGCGGCAGAGGAGAGGTGGTTACGGAGTATTTTATGGTCGACCAGGTCGAAGGCTGCTGAGAGATCTAAAAGGAGTAGGATGGCAGCCTTGCCCATATCTTTAATTTCGTCAATCTGACTTTTAAGGTCAACAAGGGCGGTTTCAGTTCCATGTTGAGGCCGGAAGCCAGACTGACGCAATCCGAGTAATTGGTTAGACTGTAGGTAATGCTGAATTTGCAAGTAAGCAACTCTGTCAAGTATTTTTAACAGAAGGGAACAGTTGTGATAGGCCTGTAATTTGTAGGGATGGAAGGGTCCAAGGTCTGTTTTTTTAGTAGCGGGAGGACCCACGACTGTTTCGGATTATTGGGTACCGAATTAGTGGAGAATGACACGTTTATAAGCTTAGAAATGAAGGGGGCGAGGTCTCTTGCTGCATCTTTTATGATATGTGCAGGGCAGCTGTCCCCTTTGCAATTTGATGGTTTGAGGGATGTTATAATTTTTTGCACTTCTAGTACAGTTACATTTTTGAAGGTGAAGCCCTGGTTGGTGTTAGGGGTGGTAGGTGGGCTAGGAGTAGGGGGCTAGGGGTGGGACTACTATTGGAGAGTTGAAGCCTTTTATTTTCGATTTTTGTTTGTAGGCCAGTAATTTTGTTCGCAAGGGCGTCTTGGATGCTAGTGCACCAGAGTTGATCCTTCACGGACGTGTCCATAGGTGGATTGGGGTTTTCTAACTCCTTCAAGATAGTGAATAATTCTTTGGTACTGGAGCTAGCATTGCTTATTCTTGTATTGTAGGCTTCCTTTTTAGTGTGAATGATGTGTTTTTTTTTATAAGAGGAAGATGCATTTATGAGATTGACTTTGTGTTCCTCTGATGGATTCATTTTCCAGAGGGTTTCCATTTTGGACTTTTTATTTCTTCATATTTTGAGTTCAGGTGTATACCAGGAGTTAAGATGTGCTTTAGGTTTACTTTTGCGTAGTTTTAAAGGGGCAACAAGGTCAATAGCTTTGGTCATGGCGTTGTTGTAGGTGTCTACTAGTAAGTTGAGGTCTGATGTATTTGGGATCATGTTTAGGGTGGGTAGAACCAGGGGGATGAGGGCTTCGGCGGTGATGTTCCGCTTATTTCTTGTCAGACATGCTGGTTCAGGTGGGCGCTGTATGTGGAGAGGGTTATTAGTACTAATGTCAAATGAGAGTAGGAAATGGTCGGTCCATATAAGTGGTTGGGGGTCCTTACAGGTAAAGTTGCAGTTGTGGGCAACAAGCCAGTCTAAGGTTCTACCTTTCTGGTGTGTAGGTAGGGTGTTAAGTTGAAAGTAGTTATGTTCGCCAAGTACATTGGCAAGGGAGGATGCTGAAGTGTCGTGAGGATCATTGTAACCCAAGTTAAAGTCACCTAGAATAATATTCTGTGATAGAGGTTTAGTTTTTTCGGCTATGAGGGAGGTTATATCTTCCTTAAAGGAACCTGTGGGACCAGGGGGTCTGTATAATAGTTCCAGGGTGATGGAGTTCTTAGGGGAGGTTTGAATTTTGATAGATAGGTGTTCACAGGAATTTAGAGGAAGGGAGGTCACAGATCTAATGTCAAGCGTGGATTTGAAAATAAGTGCTACACCTCCTCCACGGGCATTAGGTCCGTCGGCCCTGAGGATGGAATAGTTGTCTGGAACTGCGAGAGATAGAGAGGGGCCTGCTGCAGCATGAAGCCAAGTTTCTGTGGTGGCTAGGAAGTCCAGGTCTGCTGAGCGGATATCTGCAATTTCCGTGGGGTGAGCCACAAGGGATCTAGCATTGAGTAAGGCTCCTTTAAGTTGCACAGAGTTTGCGATGGTGTTTTTATTAGTGATTTTAGTAGTGGGTTTGTTGGTCATTTTGCTAAGTAGGCTAGGGAGTCTATAACCTAGTCTGTCGTTACGTGTCATGAGGTTGGGGTAGGCTGTAGGGCGATGTTCTAGCAGATTGCGTGAGTTCTGGATGTTGTCTGAGTGGTCATCTGTGGCGAGGTTAGGTAGAGTGTTACCTAAAGTAATGCTAATTTTAGTACTATGGTCTGTAGGTGCACTGTGGGGGAAAGGAGGTAGGGAGGGTAGGAAGGGTGTGGGGCAGGGAATGGGGTGGTGTCTAGGACAGCCAAGCTTGGCAAGTCCATTACTGAATGGGATAAAACTATTTCTGCTACAAGGCGTGCAATCGGGCATAATGCAGAAAGGGAACATGATGAATACTAGCCAGGCTGGCATAGTTCAGATATGGATACAGGTGGTAGCTGGCTAGCAACTATAAAGCACAACACGATCAGTGTAGTCTGTTGGCGACCATGAGGCACAACACAATCAATGTGGTCTGTTAGCGACCATGAGGCACAACACAATCAATGTGGTCTGTTAGCGACCATGAGGCACAACACAATCAATGTGGTCTGTTAGCGTCCATGAGGCACAACACCGCAATCAATGTGGTCTGTTAGCGACCATGAGGCACAACACCGCAATCAATGTGGTCTGTTAGCACCCTAGGGTTTAACACGTAGTGCAGTGGGGCAGCATCTAGGTTCAGAATAGGACATAAGCTGAGGTGGGGTTAGGCAACGCTTGGGTTCAGGTAGGATGCTTGAGCTAATAATGCAGTGGGCAGCAACTATGTTCCGAGTCGTACCTAAAGCTATAGCACCAAAGGTGTCATATGCGAGGAGAGTAGTCGTGTATCAGAGCGCAAAGCTATGAGGCACAAACTTGCAGGTTAGAATGCTGGGTACAATTACTGCATGTGGCAGAAAAAAGCAGTCTAGGTGCTGTTTGCTAGTGGGAGCCCACGAACTATCGACACGAGAAGAAACAAGCAAGGTTGAGGTAGATGTGCTGTCGTGGGTAGTTGCACACCGTGTTAAACAACAAAACAGTGACCATCGTAGAGTAAGGCAGCCGTAGCCGCGGTAGCAGTATATTTAGGTACAGGTATCTAGATACTAGATTCAATTCTAGTCAGAAGGGCAGTGAATTAAAATGCAGAGGGGCGCAAGTTCAAATACATAAAACAAGCATACCTAGGTTCAAATTTGGCTGAAGGGGCCGAAAATGCAGTGGATTAAAAACAAATTATGGTAATCGCTACATAGTGTTAAATACAGTGGCAACCATTAGGCTTGTACCCAATGAAGAGTTGTTAGGTCAGTTAAAGGCAATGGCAATTCAAGGTAGATGCAATATCAAAAGCGGAGGCAACACGTGAGGACGAGCAAGTGCAGCATTGATGGGGCAGTTTAAAGGCACTGGCAAAAGGCACTGGCAATTCAAAGGTAGATGCAATATCAAAAACGGAAGCAACACGTGAACATGTACAGATCCAACATTAACAGCGTGTTGTCAGCAAGTGTGCATAGTGCACGGTACGACAATGAGGAAGCAGTGTGCCGGCAGCACGCTACTCAGAGGTCGATACAGACCCAGCAGGAGGGCAGAGGGAACAGGCGACCGAGGTGCTATGATTAGGAGCGCCGTTGGCAAGGCGGTGAGAGAGATGGGAATAAGTCGGATAGTGGCAGTAGTGCCTAATGGGCACGGGCGAGGCACGGAGTGAGCGTGAGCGACCAGAGGCAGCAAAACGGTGAGGACTTGGCCACCGGAACCCAAAAAAGGGATGTTCAGGGTGTGCACATGCACGAGTTCTAAGACGATTAGTGCAGGAGCTTTAGCACGAGAATGTTAGGGGAAACAAATAGTTCAGTGAAGTAGTTCGGGGTGAGTCTTACTGTAGCTGGGCGTTCCGACCGGATCAGGATGCACAGGTCAGGTAGTCAAAAGGATGAAGCAGTATCTGGCATAATGCCTGGGCGAGCGGCGAGGAAAGGCTATGGACAGGCTTGGGACAGGCGCTAGCCTTGGTTCCTTGGGCCTTCGTGACGGTGGGCCGGCTTACGCCTGCCAGCTCCTGATAGGAGCAAAAGTAGCACAAGGCGGCCAATCGGGTGTCTGGTTACCTACCTGGGTGTGGATTAGGCATCAACAACCAGGAATTGGTGTGGGGCAGCCATCTTGGAGTGGTCAGCCTCATGGTGGCAAATGGAGGGTGAAACATGCCGGGATCAACAAAAATGAGCAACAAAGACGATTCCGTGGGTTGTAGTTGTACAAAACTGCTTTGAACGCTCACGCAGTGTGAGCGGAGCGATTCAGATACATTTCAGATGACGTTCAAAGCGTGGCAGTAGCAGCATACGAATTGGACCATACTCTTACCATGTGGGTCTGAGTATTTTCATACATCACATCTGTTAGGAGGTCATTGCTCCAGAAGCACTCCAGACAGTTGGAAGCACCCAGCAGGTCTACCAATTTGTCTGTTCTTCGAAGGGGGTGAGAATCTGCTTGGTGACAGCATTCAGAGCCCTGTAATCCACACAGAACCTCAGCTCAGAGGAACCTGCCTTTGGCACCAGAAGCACTGGACTGGACCATTAAATACTGGAGGGTTCAATCATTCCTAGATCCATCTTGTTGACCTCAGACTTGATGTGGCCTCTTACCTTGTCTTATATCCTAGAATTCCTACATTTCGTAGGCACAGTATGCCCAGTGTCAATGTCATGCTTGCACCAAGGTGTCAAACTTGGAGTAAGTGTAGCCAAAGGGGGAGAACGGCCTCAGGGATGGATGCCTTCAGTCTACGTATGTGGAAAACTTTGGGAGCTTTATCAGGCCTCCCAAGGTACACAAAAATGTTTGCCTAACCAAGCTGCTCCACAACGTTGTAAGGGCCTGGCCACTTATTCTGTAAAGCTCTAGGCCTTATGGGATTCATAATCAGGACTTCCTGGCCTGGGAAAAATGAACAAGTGAAGCCATCTTGTTATACCAATGTTTGACCAAAGCCTGAACAGCCTTCAACTTGTCACTGGCCTGAGCCATCAGAAAGACCATCCTTGTTCTCAAGCATAGCACACAGTGATGCGCCCTGATGCCTGCAGGCTCCGGCGCAATAAAAGCATATAAGTAAATACAAAATAGTCCACCATGTTAGTAGTGACAGGGCAGTGGGGAGCTCCCACCTTTCTTTGACTATAGCCTGGGTTCCACTCAAAGGGTGACCAAAGAGAAGCTCAAAGGGACTGTAGCCAAACCCTTCTCAAGGGCACTCTCTGTAGGCTAAGAGTAAACATGGTAAAAGGACATCCCACTTTCTCCTTTGGGGCTCCACAAGAGTTCCAATCATACTTTTGAGAGTTATGTTGAATCTCTCAACTAAGCCATTTGTCTGTGGATGATAAGCAAATGAAACTGTATAGGAGACCGCACACTCCTTCCACATGGCGTGCATGCACTTAGACAAAGTTGCTGCCTCTGTCTGACAACTTCTTTTAGGAAGCCAATCCTAGTGAAAATGCCAAATAATGGTTTAGTATCTGACCTGGCAGTTACCCGAGTGAGATGGCTTCAGGATACCTGGTGGCATGGTCAACTAACACCAGAATAAACCTGCTGCCAGAGGATGTTGGAGGATCAAGGGGACCACCAATGTCAATCACTACTGTCACAAATGGAGGAGTCTTCCTCACCCGAGTCTTAGTTGCTGGATGGACTAGATGACTTTTCTTGAAGTGGATGTGTTCCTTTCTTTCAGGAGGATCGTCTGTCATTATAGAGATACGGTCGTTCTCACAGAGGAAGCCACTATGCCAGCTGTAGTACCAGCAAAGACACAAGACTCCCACCCGAAAAGACCAAGTGAAGGGAAAAAGCCAAAGGCACCAAATAACCTTTCATTCTAAAGCAAGATCAGCAAAATGATGAGTGGCAGATGTTCCGGCAATAGCAGAGAAGAACAAGTCCAGACGGGATGTGGATACACCATGAACTTCCTTGTAATCCGAAATAGTGTAAGCCAATGGATAAGTACACCGGGGGTTGAAAGGCTAGTGTAATGAATGCGAGAGGAATAGTAGTCCTGGAAGACAGCAAAGTAGTCAAATCTCAGCAAAGATGGAAAGGGAAGCAGGGAAAGGACCGGTGTCGAGAGTTAGGTATAGGAAAAAAAAAGACGGAGGGATTGAAGACAGGGAAATCCAGCAGAGTATCTGAGAGAAACAGGTCTGTAGAAAAAGAGTAGCAAGGAGAGCAGCGAGGCAAAGAGAGGGCTGCCAATGTAGGAAAGAGAGAGCGAAGGACACGCAGAAACAAAAACAGCATCTTACCCTGAAAAATCCAAGAGCAAGGGTTGCAACGCACTGTAAAAACACCACGATATATGTATAGGGTGTAGCAGCAACCATGATAGAAATAGACTAGACCGGTACGGACCTTCCGGAGAAACATAGCTAAACATTAATGGCACCTTAAGGACCATTTCTGCCATAAATTCCAGGAGGAGCGGCCGATGACAACTACTCTCCAAAATGGTACACCCACTACAGGGAGTGGTACCAGTAGAGCCTGGATTGTTGCACCACTTTTCCAAGAGATCTGGCAAGTGGCACAACTCCTGCAGTGACCTATCTGGTTCCCCATCTTGGGCCAGTAGAAACGCATGGAAATGCTCTCTTTAGACGGTAAGATGGCTCCGCTGGTTAAACGCTCGTTTCTGTGATTGATCTGCAGGTCGAAGGTTCAAATCCCGGCAAAGCCAACTCAGCCTTTCATCTTTCCGAGGTCTATAAAGGAGTACCAATTTCGATCGGGTAATGACAGTAATGTATGTAAACAAGTCCTCTCTTAAGCGCTTTAGATTAAAGCGCTATATAAAGAAAACAAATTATTATTTTAAAAAAACATTATTATATTTGATCTTCTTGATCCCAAGATGACCCACATGGGGGACTTCATGCACCAATTGCGGAGGAAGGGTCTCGGCAGAAAAGGAACCACCAACCTCCCATCGTCTCCTTCAGTGGACTCGATGGGCTCACTGTACAGGAGCCTACCTTCCCAATAAATTATGTGTTTTCCAGAAGGTTCACCCTCAAGCTGGGAACAGGCCGGTCTACTTAGGCCTAGTAAAGATGGGCACTCTCATTGGCCCTTACTAAACTTATCCCCTGCCAGGATCCCCTTCTGAAAGTAAACTCTGCAATTCAGGGTGGTCATGTGGGTTGAGAATTTCAGGCAAGCCCTCTTCCTCGTCGGGTTCAGTGACCTGGCCAACTGCCTCCACCTCAGTGGTAGGTGAGTTAGGGGCAATGTTCTCTTTCCCTCTTCTTTGTTTTTGCACTCCCTTAGCCGTGGGTTCTCCCTTTGGTTTTGGCTCAGCGTGGACTTTTCCAGGGCAGCCTTGGTCCGAGACCTAGTGCGTGGTCATTCTAGTGTATCCACCACAAGATCTAAGTCTCTATGGTCATTTCCCAGCAGAATCTTACCAGGGACTTGACTCTGTACACTCACAGGTGTTAAGATGGATTTCTGAACTCCGACCTGGAGGGGCAGAGGTTCAGAAGGCCTGCCTAGTTTCTTGAAACAGGGTAACCTCTGGACAAGCCAGACCAATCAGGGTAGCGATGGCGGTGGTCAAGACTAAGTCTCAAGAGGGGTGAGGGTGACTGAAAGACCTCAATGAGCACACAAAGCAAGGACACTTACAAATTACTCCGGACAGGTGTTATATTAAAAATATAGACACATTTATTACAAGACCTTTCTAAAATCGACCATAGCAAAGAATCACAATAATACTAAAGTAAACCAACACATCACAATCAATACAATATATATACAAGACCGAGGGGTCTAAGGAGTTAAGAGCACGGAATATGTAGACCACCTAGATGGGGAGGAAAACAGGCAGTGCAAGTAATCATTAGACCCAGTTCGACATCAGAAATACACCTAACTAGGAGGCAGTCCAAGTCCTACGAAGAGAGGAGCCTTATGCTCAATAGTACATGCACGCGCTTGTGCCAATGGACAAAATAGGGTCTCTTCAAGGGTCTCTTGAGAGTTCAGGAAGGTGAATGAAGCGATGAAGAACAAGTCCCGACTACTCAAGCAAGACCTCCACTTGCGGGCGGAGCAGGGTGAGAGTCCGGGATAGAGTCGCTATTTCGCAAGAGCGGTAGAAAAGAAATGGGCTCCTGCGCGAGTGGACACCGGTTGGGGTATGGACTACTCACCAGTCCCCGACACAGGCAGACCCAGACTTCGCCAGTTCAGTTCACGTTGCTGGCAGGTTCGGATGCGACAAGCAGGACGTCTCGACACCGTGTAGATTCCGCAGTAGCAGGATGCAGGGTTGAGGGGGTCACAAATGCAGTGAATGTGCACAGGTCATTGCCAGAGTAGGGCAACACGGCAACCGCGGTTACTCTGGTCTGGGCGTACTCGTCTCACTTCAGACCTGGGAATGCCAAGTGTACGAAATTCGGTGTGAAGGTGCCGTGGACAAAGAGCTAGCAGTAGGCCAAGTTTTGAGGGCTTCCCCGAAACGGTGGCGGTGACAGAGCAAAACGTCCTGCGTAAACTGGTCAGCCCACTGGTTGGCCCAGGGACACTTTCGAAGAGGCTTACTTGCAGGGTTTGATGACGGTGCCGAGAATAGTTGGTCGCACTATTCAAATGGGTCGAAGCGCCTTCGCAGACCTTCTAGGACAATCAGATGTAGAGAGGTCTCACAGGATGACAGCGGGCTCAGGGTGCCAAACCTTCCAGCGGATCACCAGCAGTTCCTCGACTCGACTTCTTGTTGTAGGATACTTGGCTCCTTAGCCCTTGTTCGTTGTGAACTCAGGAGATCGACCTGGTAGTGGTGTTTTCAGCCTCCTCTTATCCAAAGTTCCCTTCGCGCCAAAACGGAGAGGACCCAATGGGAGATCTGCTTACAAACACTCACTCCATACGTGGACCAATCACGGACCATGGTGGTCCCAGGCATTCAGGACACTCCAGACTCTCTGGCACCCAGGATGTATATTGGGAACAGACATCCCAGCCCACATCCTGGAGGCACACACACAAGGCATGCAGAAGCCCGAGAAAGCTTTGGGTTTCACGGGAAAGTGCATGACCAAATAAGGACTGACCCTGGTCTACTCGACCTGGGGAAGGTGAAGGGGCAAGATGGCGAAAGGACAGGGCAAAAAACCGCGTGGCATGGCCATTTTAGAGCCAGGCCACCTATTCGTGCCAAATGCGGTAAGCGCGGATAACATGGCAAAAAAGGGTTCAAAACATAAGATAAACAATAGCTGCCACCAGTCCCGTCCGTGACACACCTGCACAGTTCATAATAAGTCCAGCGAGAGTTTCTAGGGCCTTTGGAATGACTAGAGACCCAAGAGTGCGGTAAAGTAAGTTACATTGCACTCTTGTTACATGTTGCACAATAGCTGCAAAATGAGGAAAGGACGAAGGGAAACAAAGTCTCCAGTACTGACTGTTTTAAGGGCATGTCAGTTTCCCCATAAGAACTGAGCGAAAGCCCAGAGGAGTGCAGCTGAGGGCTGTGCTTCTCTGGCAAAGTTTAGATCAAGATGTAAAAAAGCAGCAAAAAGTTTGGGGGTTGACACAGAGAGGGAAAATTACATTCAAATATGAAATCTTTCCTAACAACAGGTATCCTAACTACTCCGCCATTCTCAGCTAGAGTTGCATACATAACTGGAAACTTGAGAGGGGGTCTATCAGCCTACTTGGTGGGCATCAGAGGAGCTCTGGCCAGTTCTTCAGGGGTTTTTCCATCCAATATGGAATCCACCACGGTTCTGCTGGCCCCAGTGTCACTAATGGCATGGGTGTCTACACCATCTACAGTACACTATCCTTAAAGTAATGCTTTGCATCAGGGATGGCGGCATATGCCTCAGCTACTCTAGGTTGCCAGGATCCGACTACTTCGGATACTATGCCACAGGGTAAGAAGTATGAAGAGAAGAAGCCCCCTGTGAGTATCTCTTCCTCATCATGGGAGAAGGCCAGAGTCACAGAGTAGACCCCAGGTTTTGATCTTACATCTGGGGCCCCCCTTCACATGGTCACTTGCTCCACACAAGATCCACTGGGTCTTGAGACATAGGGAGGGTTAGAGTAACCGGAGTTGTGCTTGAGATGGTTAGTCCCACTACCCTCTACATGGCCTGGTGACTTACCCTTCTTAAACTTTTTGTGGCCCTTCTGGGAAGAGGACTTTTCAGATGACCCAGCCTCTTTCTCTTTTGCTTCTTCCCCATCCTCCTGCTTAACAGAAGCAGGTTTGTCCTCATGAGGTCAGCTACAATGGCCAACTTCTTAGGATCTAACTCAGAGGCAGCCAGATGCGGCTTTAGCTCAGGGGAACATGAGGCAAAACTGTGCTCAACATGACCAAATGGAGCATACGCTCAAAGGTGGTTAGCTTATAACCTTCCACCCAACCAGTCACGTTTTTCAAGGATTCAGTTACATGTGTGACCCAAGTGCTACTTTTTTCTTTTTGTACTGTGATGAATCCTATGGATCCCTCCCTGAATCTCTGCCTAAAGTCTCCTCCCAGGTGGCCAGGGAAAGGCAGACACTACATGATCTTGACCTTGGGGCTGGTGCTCTGGCGGGAGGATCACCTGGGAGGAGAAAAGGCTCAGGGAGGTGAGAGGAATCCAGACGATGAGACAGTATTTGCCTTCTTTTAAAGGAGAAATGTTTCCACTCCCACAATATATAATGGCTTGTTGCCATCATGACCCTATCTGTTGCAAGGGTTATTCACCAGAGTGTGGGTGAAAGTAGTCAGAAGCTCTGCATGAATAAAACAAATAAACATCTCTTTCAAATTGAAGGAACTCAGAGAATTGAAAATCCCCCTAACTTCCAAAAGTGTAATGGAAGGAGGTTTGTAAATGCGAACCACATTTTGTCTAAAAAATGTTATTCATCTTTACCAACCGGTCTGATGACCTATTCATATAATGTATTTATTTATTAATTAATACACTTTCAGCCAAATGGCTTTGTATATACAACATTAAAACAGCCCTCTCATATTTTAACGGTTATCTATCTACCATAAATAAGAATATAACCATGATATCAGGAATACACAGTCAAAAGAGTTACTACATTGCAAATAGATTCAGGATGTCATGGACATGTTAAATACAAAAATAGAGCTCAGCTGGTTAGTGATTTAGGAATCTCAACACATTTGCAATAAAAAGTCACTATATAAAAAAGAAAATCATATTATGGTCACATCCACTTGGCAACGCCGCAGAGACATCATCACAATTAAAACCACTATTATAGGATTGAAGGCAACTGATATTTATGTTTTTCAAACTCTCACAAACCATTAACAGATGCTCGATAGTTACTATATCTTGAGAAACACAGAGAAAAACGAGCATCGCGTGCAATTCCTTGACGCGCCCCTTGGATAATCAAAGCATCACTTTCACTAATTGTTAACAGATACTGTCTTGCAATGGAGCTGTTGGGATAAGCACTTATGTAAGAGGGTTTAATCAGGCGAGTTGAGATGTACTCACAAAAAGATGCACTATTTCTCGTGGAGTACATATTGACAAGATTTTGTTCTTTACTCGTTGTCGAGAGTTTGACTTTCAGGCGAGCCGTTATCACGTGCACAACGCCGTTCGCTGATTGAGAACAGCATCCAAGTTGCCACTTTGTGTAGAGTGAGAGGAGCAAACAATGTCCCCATGGAGTTACAATTGTCTATCTCACGGAATGCACTACCAAAATTCGCCATCATTCGCCATCATTGTACTGTTGTTCAACCTTAATAGGTTATTGTAAAACATTACCGTTTTCACAATGAAATCGGACGGGATACCGTCAATGTCAAATTTTAAGTATAGATATTCTATTGACAGTGACTGTGGCATGCAAAGTAATTTGCGCAGTATTGAGCTTTCATAGCATTTAAACGCAGCACCATATTGGTGTCCCCATATCTCGATTCCATAGAAAAGGATGGATGGATGGAACGAACTTTGGCCTGATATAGTAGGAGAATTGTCTCAATCTAAATACTACTTTGTTTACCTATGAATCGACGGATGGCACTTAGGGCTCTGTTACATTTGATCTTTGTTTCTTTCCAATGTGTTTCCCACTTTCAAGTATCCTGAACATAAATGCCTAGATACTTGAAGGTGGAAACACTTGCAAGATGCAGTCCATTTAATTTGCAGACAACATTTCTGGTCTTCCAGGCGATGGGGCAAATTTCATGATCTAACTTTTCTCTATATTGATTGATAATCCGTTGTCATGTGCATACTCTCCTAAAGCAAAGATCAAGCTTTGTAGACCTTTTGGTGTATGTTGGACCAAAACCAGATTGTCAGCGTAAGCTAAACAACTAGTCAGGTGGTGACCCATTTTCACAGGGCTGATGTGCAGGTTATTAAATGCCGACCCAAGGTCTGGGAGGTATAAATTAAAAAAGAGTGGCAGCGACAATGCACAATTTTGTTTTACGCTGCGTTGAGTAGGTATGGAATCAGACAGTTTTCCCTCTGCATCCAAACTGATCCTAACTGTGGTGTTATTATATAATAGCATAAACATCTTAAGCAAGCCAAGGGGATATTCCATAGTGACAATTTCTTCCAGTTTCTGTTTCGCATCACTGAGTCAAATGCTGCACAGAAGTCAATAAAGGCAGTATAGACTGGGGTGTCTCTGCGCTTCCATGCATATTCTACTGATGTAACAAGGATGAGCAGATTGTGGGCAGTATTCAATGTTTTAATAAATCCCATCTGGTTTTGGGGGAAAGTATATTATTCTCAGAGATCCAGTGATTAGGTTCTAGAAGTAGTACTTTGGCAAACAATTTGGATGGAACGCCTAGCATGGCTTGCATCCTATAATTGGTGGCTACATTCCAGGGGACTTTTTTATGGACAAGCAGAATGTTTTGGGAATGCAGCCTGTATTGCCTATATGGGTGAGAAGTAAATGTAAGGTATGAGCCCACGTTCCCGGGGATGCTTTGACAAGTGTGTTACAAATACCATCAGGGATTGCCGCTTGTGATGAGTTTAATTGCTCAATCATGATAGTAATAGCCAAAATGAACACTTGGCAAGTCCAAGGAGACGTTGAAAGAGGAAAGGGGTTGTCATCATGTGTATTCGGACCCAGAGTGGTGACAATGTGCTTCACCCAATCTGGTTCAGTGACCCCATTAACGTTAGGGCACGCAACTCATTGCCTCGTAATACCGTCCATATTCTCTTTTTGGGTAGCCATGTAAGCCATTTCTTTCCATTTCTCTAAATTACATTTTAGACTATGATTGTTTAGCCAATGCCGATATTTTTGCTTAGCTTCCCTAATGCACCGGCTTGCTCGCTTGGTGATAGTGGACATAATGTGGTATATAAGACAGCAACAATTTTGTTACGTAATTGCTGTTTGGCTAATGCAATAGCTGGATCAAAGTTCACCTGTTTGGTAATGGGCGTGTTTGTGCGTTCAGCAGTGCTTTTATATTGCCTCTTAGAGTCAATAGATTCTTTGATTTGATGGACCAGGCTAGCGAACGCAGACACAATTTCAGACTCTGGATCGTAAGTCGGTAGATCAAAACGTGCTATGAAACTGGGCATCAATCGTATAATATTCCCTTGGTAAAGGTTGTTGGGAAAAGAGACCAAAGTTTAAGAAAAATAACAGTTACAAAAATTAATTTTGTTATTTGGGACGCCAAGTCTCATAATTCCATTAGTACTGGGATGAGAAAAGAGGGATGCAGAGGAACCAAGTTGCGGTGGTCAGCTAATTAACCTAAATGACCCACACCTGAGGGAGACGGAGTCTTAAATGGCCGCCTCAGCTGCGGGCTAATGAGAAGCTTTTGAAGTCAGCAAAGCAGAGGAAGCAGTGTATGCTGTGCTGGCCGTGTCTGCAGGTGGAAGTGGGAGGTGGCGCCTCTCCTTATCCCCCTTGCAGAGGTTGTGCAGCAGAAAGCTAGATTGGTGGAAGACGCCGAAAGATCTCCAATGACTGGGTTGAGCAGGAGATTTGCAGGCATTTGGGAAGCTCCGAGTTGGTGTGGCGGCGGCGAGAGCGAACAACCAGAAACTGTTGCCTTGGTCCAGGAGAGCCACAGAAGCTAACGGCCAGCGAGCACAGAGCGAGAGCGACTTATCCACTGAGTTCCCCACTTGCAAGTGATACCGGAGGGCTTGAGTGCTACTCACGTACACCAGGTCAGTCGCTCTGCTCGCATGTGCATGACAGAGGCGCTTCCATTGAATAATGAACTATTAGAAAACCACAAAGGTGGTGGTTAATGAAACAAAGTAGCTGTGATGTATAGCTTTTGAGAGTTTTGGAGATCTGGACAATCCAGTGAGAAAACAGTATTAAGAATTGAGAATACCAAGCAATGCCAAAGCCAAAAGAGAGCTAAAGCTGGGCCAATTGTGAACACTAAGCAAAACCAAAGCCAAAATAGAGCTAAAGCTGGGCCAAGTGAGAAAACCAAGCGTTGCCAAAAGCCAGAGGGCAGTAATAAGAACTCCAAGGGTTGTAGAAAGACTGTATCCTAGCTACTGTTTAACCATTGGTGCAGAAGGGAGAGAAAGGTGGCAAACAAGCTGCCCTTCTGGAAGAGGTTATCCAGAGGGAGATGATCATCGTTGTACTGTGAATGTTGTATTCCCTACAGGCTGGATTTTGATAGCAAGAAAAACTATTGAAGTTGTTATTCTAAAATTGAAAGTTACTCTTTTGTTGTGGAAGAATTTGACGGGTAGACGAGTGTACCTGTAGGGCAAGAAGAGATTGCCCAGAAGGAACCTGGTGAAAGGATAAACCAAGTAGTAGAAGGTGCAAGTGCCGAAGAGTGGTACTAATAGAGAACAACATATTGAGTTTTGACTGTTGCAGAAGAGTTGTAAAAAGCTAGCTGAAGAAACGTTACAATTCTTTATACAATTAAAATTCTGGTGAACCATTTTGATCAGATTACTTGTTGCTATTACAAATATGGAACAGTTCTTATTCCAGGAGGAGTGAGAATGTATGACTTTTGCAAGAATTATGGTAAACCACCCTGATGAAATGATTTGTTGTTGCCACAAATGTGAAATAGTTCTTATTCCAGAAGGAGTGAGAGGTTATGACTTTTTCAAGGTCCTTTATTGAGGTAACCAGCCCTCCAGATAAGGTGCATATAAGGCCTTTTTATGCAATGAAATCTTGAAAATACGGCCCTTTCCTTGCGTACCACTTACACAGGCTATTTATGGCAGCACCCCCATAGATCATGGAGCTCACTGGTGACAGCAAGGCAAGCAGCACCTTGTAAATCTGCTCTTTACTTAAGTTATCCACACAGTTCCTTGAGTCCTGGTCTGTTTAATTTTTTTTAACACTCTCCACGGTTTATGATTCTATCAAGATAATACTTTCTGAGTAATGTAAAAGGGAATTTGTGTTTTGTTCACTTTATTCAACTGCCTGCATTTTGTAGGTTACAGTGTTATTAAAGCATCTTGAACCATGAACATGCTTTTCACTTTGCTTTAGTACACAGGTAGTATTGTGTAAAATGAAAATGGTCTTAAACAAGGGCTGCATTTCTGCTTTATTCTCCTCGGTCTTAATACGCTTTAATAGAGGCAGCGCAGTTGCAGCAGCATGGACATTTCATACTTTGTTTTCTTTTCATCACAGAAGCACATCAATTGCATTCAATGGCTTGGGGGTTCTTGATCTCTTGACGTTTTTAGGAGAGCCTCCCAGCAAGCAGTTGTTGGGCTTTTGTGAAAAGGAAAAACTTGTTTGGTGTTCTATATGAAGATGTGTTTTGTTTTAAGATTTCATGTGTTCGCGTGCATGAAAGGGCACAATACATAGTTTGTTTTCTTAGAGAGCAACACACAGCTAGGCATGTGGTCTGAACTTTAATTCCCTTTCTGACCACCGCAAGCAAGCAGGTATAATGGACACAGGTACAAGCAGTGCTGTATATATTTTCAGTGGCACAGATTGTACCGGTACCTCTCAACAGGACTGCTATATATTCAGGCAAAGTAGCCTAATTTATAAACAGAGCTGCTATATGCATGTCCTGGCATAATGCCAAATATTCACAGCAGGGTTGAATGCATCATGCCCACATTTTGTGGACAGGACTGTTATGTTTTGGGACAGTACCTGAATTTCTTAATAGAGCTGCTGTTAAGAAAACACGAACATGTGTTGGCATTTTCTGCAGCGAGCTGAAGTACTGAGCAAGGACAGTATCTGAGCTCTTCCCATCAATCGCTGACAGTGTGAAAGATGGCATTGCTGTCATGTACTTCAATCCCTTCTACTCGGTCTTGCGCTTTTGAAAACTTCTGTTTCTCCCATGTCCGATTACTGAGTCCCACTACCAAAAATCTAGCACATTTCAAAGCCTCATTATGAATCTCCTGACTAATGTAGGGTAGTCCAAACATGCTTAGAGCTTTTGACAAGCCATTTATGTCAGGCAAGCCTCACATGGAACTGCCAGTGCCCTAACCCTGTGTGCCGTTCAGTGTCAACAGCCCATTGGGAAAGGCAGCTCAGTGGGTCAATAACCCTGCTGCAGAGATTATTGTGTAACCTGTTAGTTCAAATCCTGTTGATAGGCCATTTAATGAGTCTGCATCAGAGATATGCATTTAAGATGCAGGCAACATTCAATTGTAACGGAGTTGACTTAACTTTCAACTTATCAGAGGGACTACTAAATGTTCAGTGATTCAGAGCACACACATTTCATCCGGCATGCTCTACTTGTAGTGGTTCAGAACACTCAACTCATCATGGCTGCTATACCTGTGACTGCTCAGAACACAACTCTTCAGGGCTGCTATCCCTGTAATGGCTCAGAACACACAAATCATCAGGGCTGCTATACCTGTAATGGCTCAGAAGCAGAACATGCACATCCCATGAGGACCACTATATATGTAATCACTCAGAATAGACACATTTCATTTGGGCTGCTATACTTGTAATGGCTCAGAAGAAGCGCATCCCATGAGGACTGCTATACTTGTAATGGTTCAGAAGTAGAACACGCACATCCCATGTGGACCACTATACTTGTAAAAAAATCAGAACAGACATCTCATTTGGGCTGTTATTCTAGTAATGGCTCAGAAGAAGCATGCCCCAGGAGGACTGCTATACTTGTAATGGCTCAGAACAGACACAGCTCATTGTTACGCTCACCTGGTCTCTGCGGAGGCGTTGGGGCACAGTTGCAGCCCTCCCTGAACTTGAATCACCCCCTTCAGGCCTCTCCATCAGTAGAAAAGCTGTGAGCGGTGGTACGTGGTGATACTGTTCCTGCATGGAGATAAGAGTGTGTGAGTGCGCCAATTTGTGATTGTTGTACCTCTTGAACCCTTCACCCCAAAGTACAGTTTCTGTGAGCATACGCCGGCCCATAAAGCTCACCTGTGAATTATGGACGATAAGCTATGGGTCCTGCTACTTCTGGCAGGGGATGCGTCAAATGGGATCTAGTTCCTTCACTGATCCCTGATAAGGATTAGTCCAGTCCAGCTGTGACTATGCTTCTCCTTATGATTGGTAAATCTTTCTTGAGCTCTTGTGATGCTGTTCATTCTGTTTAATGTCTTTATATGTTGCTCCTTTTTATGCCCGCAATAACGTCTCTCTTCTGTTTTTCCCTTAGATAGAAATGCGGCCTCAATGCAGCTGTGAGATGCGAGACGTGGCCGGATGGAAGATGGATTCTACCGCAATGTTCGACAGCAGGTAAGTGATGGTTTAAGGAAAAGCGCGAAGTATGGCAAAGCGCAACCTTAAATGGACTGTTTTTTCTATGTCTAACCTTGTCTTCTGTTTTTCCTTGCAGGCGCTGCTGTCGACGATGGAGCGCGTCGTGCTGCAGTCCGAGTCCCTTTTATGGGAACATATTTTGAGGCTAACCAGACCTTGTCTCCAATTTGATAGTCGGGGGGCTTTACTACGATGTTGGTCAGCAAATTTCTTTTGTCTGTTCTTGGCTTGGAGTAAATGTTCTGTTGCTTCTTTGAAGGCCTGGGAAATAGTCGTATGTAGGGTTTTAACCGCTGGCATTTCCAAAGGGGTTGGGAGATCCAATTCTGAAGTACGTGGATGTTTACCATATATAGTGTAGAAAGGGGTTTGTCCAGTGCTGGTGTGTAATGAATATAGGCATATTCAGCTATTCATAAGTCCTTCCAATTTCTTTCCACTTGATGTAACATGCAACGTAAGTAATGCTCGAGGGTTTGGTTTGTTCTTTCTGTTTGGCCATCTGTTTGAGGATGGTGACTTGTGGATAGTCGAAAGTCAATTTGGGCCATTGAACAGCATTTCCTCCAGAAGTTGGATACGAACTGACTACGTCGATCTGAGATCAAGACCGATGGAAAGCCATGTAGCCGTACGATTTCCTCCAGGAATAATTTTGCTAAATTGGATGCATTTGGAAGACCCTTAAAAGGAATAAAGTGTGCCATTTTAGAAAACAAGTCTACAACTACTAAGATGGTTGGTGTTGAATCCTTGACTGGGAGGTAGATCTGTAATGAAATCAAGGGACAGTGTGTGCCATGGTGCGGGAGGAATTTCCAATGGTTGGAGAAGTCCAGCTGGTTTCTGCTTTTGGGACTTGTTTTATGCACACACACCGCAAGATTGGATACATTGTATGATGTCTTTACGCCATGTGGGCCACCAATAGTTTCGTTTTACTTTAGCTAGAGTTGTGGCAATTCCAGGATGACCTTAAATCAGGGAGTCGTGATAACCCGAAACAACCTGCTCTCGTAAATCTTTACTTGGCAAGTATAGACGGTTCCTAAAATATGGTAACTGGTCTTTAATGGTGTAATGTTCTCCTTGAGTACACCACTCTTGTGAGAAAGTGGGATCCATTAAGAGTTGGATCCTGTTTTGGAGTTCAGCCTGTGTCAATGTTGTCGTAAGACCCAGGAGTTTGTCTTCTGGAATGATGGCTACAGGATATGGAGTTTTGTATACCTTTTCATCAACACCCATGCGGGACAAGCCGTCAGCCTTTCCGTTTCGGACTCCTGGCTGGTAGGTGATCACATAGTCATATTCAGCGAAGAAAACAGCCTGCCACAGTTGACGTGAGGATTGAGCCTTTGATGTTTTTAGGTATTGCAGGTTTCGATGATCAGTTATGATCGTGATAGTATGTCTAGCACCAAGGAGATAGTGTCGCCATGCCTTGAAAGCTGATTTTATAGCCAAGAGTTCTTTGTTTGTGATAGCATAGTTGAGTTTGGGAGGTGAGAATTTTCGTGACCAGAAGGCCACAGGGTGTAACTGGCCAGTTCCTGGGTCCCTTTGTGAGAGAACAGCTCCCATAACCATGCTAGAGGCATCGGTTTCAACTATATAAGGGAGGTCTGGGTGAGGATGCCGTAGAACTGGAGCAGAAGTGAATTTTTTCTTAAGTTCTTTAAAGGCCTTCTCTGCTTCTTCGCTCCAATGCAACTTTTTATTGTTTTTTCTCAATAGTGATGTAATTGGATGCACCATTTGGGAAAATCTGGGATGAATCGGCAGTAAAAGTTTGCAAAGCCCAACATACTCTGGATTCCTTTAAATTAAGTTGGTGACGGCCAGTTAAGAATGACATCTACCTTGTGCCTATCCATTCTGATAACTTTTGGTGTGAGGATAAAACCGAGGAACTGCACTTCGGTGACATGAAAAGAGAATTTTTTTAGTTTAGCATACAGTTTATGTTGACAGAGTTTAGTAAGGACGGAGCGGACATGCCTGAAATGGTCTTCTTTTGTAACAGAATACACTAAGATGTCATCAATGTAAATCAGGCCGCAAACGTCGATTAACTCCTGCAAAACATAAATTTTTACCTGGTATTCATACAAGCCGTATTTGGTACGAAAGGCGGTTTTCCATTCGTCTTCTTTCTTCACTCGAACAAGATGGTACGCACCCCTAAGGTCCAGTTTGGAATAGATTTGGGCGTCTTTGGCTTGATCCAATAATTCAGGAATAAGAGGTAGTGGATAACGTTTTTTTACTGTGATCTGGTTTAAAGCGCGATAGTCGATGCAAGTCCTCAAATCTCCTTGCCTCTTTGGTACGAAGAATAAGGGACTGGCTGCCGGTGATTTAGATGGGTGGATAAATCCATTTGCCAGGTACTGATCAAGATAAGATTTCAAATGGAGGTTTTCTGGTTCAGTAAGTGCATAGATTCGACCATGAGGAATTTGCGCACCAGGTATGAGATCGATCTGACAATCCTAGGGCCTGTGCGGTGGTAGAGTATTGGCTTGTTCTTTCTGGAACACGTCTTGAAAATCTTGGTATTCATTTGGTAGAGTACTAGTCACACCTAGTACAATTGCCGCTGTACTGGGAGTAGCAGATGTACATAAGTCTGTTTTCCCCTTTTCTTGGTAACAACGGGTGCGAGCACAATCATCGGAAAAGGCCAATCTATTAGAGGGTTGTGAGCTAACAACCATGGCATCCTTAAGATTAGTCGAAACTGAGGAGCTTTTATGAGATCGAATGCAATAGATTCTTGGTGTCCATCCTGGCACAGTAGGGTTAGTGCTGCTGTACATTGGGTTACTGGTCTGGAAGCTATTTCTGTCCCATCAACAGTAGTAACTTTTTCAGTAGTCGACTTAAAGCATAAGGGAAGCCCCATCTCTGCTGCCAGATCTTGGTCTACATAATTCCCAACTGCTACGCTGTCTATGTATGCTTCGACAGCATGCATCCGAGACGGTTGTTGGTGATTGATCAAAATTACTGGTAATGCAAAGTGTGAGGTCTGTGGCTCATCATTCTCGCTCGACAAGCTGACCTCTATGCCTGCCAGGCTTGGTAGTTTTCTGACTCCTTGTTATTATCTTCCTTCTCTGTGGCTCCAACTGTTCTCCTTGGTGGTTTCACTGGACATTCTTTGAGGAAGTGGCCTGATTTTCCGCAATATAAGCATAATTGCTGTTGCCTTCTCTTGTCCCTTTCAGTTTTAGTTAAAGGGCGGCGTACACCTCCGATTTGCATGGGTTCTACCGTGCTTTCCAATGTATGTGGAACATTATCCTTTGACCGGACATACACAGCTCAAGTGCCTAACCTTATCCGGTCCACTTTTCAGTCTTGTAATCTGTGATCTAATTGCACCACAAGGTTGATGAATTGTCCAGTCTTTAGGTGGGTTAACCACTTGAGCAAGGACATCCTTTAGTTCCCCTCGTAGACCCCGATTAAATAGTGTGGTCTTTTTTTCCTCAGGCCACCCAGCTTCAACGACTAGTCTGTTAAATGTTGCTATATATGTAAGCAAGTCTTGACTTCCTTAACGGAGCGACAAAAGTTCGTTGTCTAATGCTTGGCCTTGGGCATGACGAGCAAAGAGTTTTTCCATTTCCATCTGGAAATCCCCAAAGTAATGTAACAACGGGTTATCCTGACTTACCAATGGTACCGACCAATCCACAGCACTGCCACTCAGATATGACAAGACAAAAGCAACCCACGCTTGGTCGTTAGGAAAAGCCCCAGGTCTGCAAAGGAAATGAAGACAACACTGGTTCATGAACTTCGCATACTTCTTGGGGTCCTCTGTAAATCGCTCAGGTGGAGCTAAAGGAACTTCCCCAGGAAGGGTTATTTGAACTGGATTGGTGGAACTGGATTGGTGGAAGAAGTTGGTACAGGTGCTGGCGGAATGTTACCAGGCAATGGGGTCTGTCCTGCCTGTGATTGGAGCAATTGTTTACTTATTTCATCTGTACGATCCTTAGTAACAATCAAATCCCTCCTAAGAGCGTTGGTTTCTTGCCTGGCTGAATGTACTTCAGGGCGTAATTGTCCCAACAATTGAACTAACTGGTCAGTCTCTGAAGTCTCCATGACGCCCAGGTGGATAATATTATTGAGGTTTTGCGTTCTGTTACGCTCACCTGGTATCCACGGGGACGCCACCCAGCCCTGGTTGGATGATTTGCACTCTCGACCCCTCTCTCGGTCCCTTGGTAAGGCCTCTGGTTAAAGATGGGTCTGCAATATAGGAGAGCTGGATTCAATATCAGATCGTCTTTATGTTTTCCCACCTCCCTTGGCCTCAACTCCTTCCTCCCCCTTGGGCCTTCTCCTCACCTTAATATTGGTAAAGGTGGATTCTCCGTCCTGCTCCTCGTGGCAGGGGCACATAGATGTGGGGGGCGAGCAGCGACCATGTTACTTCACTGGTGCAAGCCCCCCTGTGGAAATCCAGACCTGCTGCGACTCCGTAGTTTAGCTGCTTTACAGTCTTTATATGCAGTTCTTATGTTCCTCTTAGTTCGAATAATAATGTCTTGCTTCTTTCCTTTTAGGTATGGAAAGGTATTTTGGTGTTGTCATGCAGTTTGAAGATGAGCATGGGCCAGCAGGAGAAAGCGCGGTGTGCGCGATGCGCGGCGCTGTTTCGCCTTTTATATTGCTAACCTGCGTCTTTCCTCTCCTTGCAGGTTGCGATGTTCCCCGCCGAGTGCCGTAATGTTCCAGCAATGATACTGACCAGGAGATGACTGCCCAGGTAAGAATTGTGTGGCTTTCTTCATTCGGGAGGAAACGTGAGTAAACGCGTACTAATGCTGTCTTTCTTTCTCCTCTTTCCGGGTTATGGTATTCCAGGATGCATGCAGACCCGGATGATGGAGTTCGTACCTTCAGGTGAGTGGAACTGAAGTTGGCGATGGATTGAAGACAGGATACTGTTCCAGGTAAGTTTCGTAGAGTTCTTTCTCTCTCTGCAGGTCCTTGGTTTCAGGTAAGCTGGCATCAAAGAACTGGACACGGTGAGCGTTACGCTGCCCACAGCAGAATAACACAAAGCATGTTCTGCTGTTTGGGTGCGGTTTAACTAGTCTCAGGTAAAGTAGTCCAGGTAAAATAGTCCCAGGTCTGCCACACCCAAAGTCGTCCAGGTAAAGTAGTCCCAGGCCTGCCACACCCAAAAGACTAGACCGCATAGCTCAGTTCCTTGTAACTGAGCTATGTGTGTGCCTCCATGTTGGCTGAACCCTCCCCCCACTCCCCCCCCCCCCCCCAAGTTAAATAGTCCCAAGTAAATAGTCCCATTCCAATGTTGGCCTTCATGATGGTTATGAGCCTGGCGCCAAAGGCGCCAGTACTGACTCCAAGAGAGTCGTGGATGAGGTTTTAAGGCCTTTGACCTGGCTCTAACTGGAAGGCTGACTTGCCAGTGAGGGCCAGGGGCAAGGGTCATGACAGCGGCATCATCATCCTCCTTTTTCGTTCAATGATGGCAGCAACAGCAATACTGTTACTGTGAGCAGCCCAGCACCTTCCACACTGTCATACGAGGGGAGGAGAGGGATACAATCCTACTTTCTTGCCAATCTATAATCTTTAGTATTAACTCTGTTTTTGTTCCAGAGGTTGACATATCTCTTTCAGCACACAGCCTTCTTAATGTTTCAGATTTGGAAACACTTAAAGTAATAGTAGTGACTGTGTCCATATTATTAGTTTAGCAGGTGATTTACAATTACAAGGCGATCAAAATCAGTGTTTCTGTGTAACTATAATTCATGCACTATATTAGCGTGCAACACTGGCGTACCCCAGATCTTATCCTCAACAATGTATACCAATTTGTTAGAATTAATTTCTAAACTCTGAACTGGTGGACAGATGTTTAGGAGGCCACCCTTGTTAGATGAACAGGGGACACCTCTGGGAAGATAGCAAGACCAAATCACAATAGCTTGGGGAACAGTGAAGGCTAAATCTCAGGACGAGTGAGGGTGATCAGGGGTCTCCACAGTGAAACAACAAGAATTACAATTAGACAGTAATATACAAAAGAATACTATTTATTATAGGCCCGGATAACAACACAATGAATAATGAAATGCACTAGTAAAGCACCACACAAGCAAAACACTATGCAATATATATATATACACTCGCTAGAGTCAGTACGAGAAAGTTAATAACTCCACCAATACCTGTAAAGGGGAAAGGGTGACTAACTTTTGTAGCATCAACAGTCTTCAGAGATGGCAACCCTAACCTTATAAGTTCAGCCCTACGATGAATTTATTTCATTGGGTATTTATAATGCGCCTATGCTGCAGATGGTGTTTCAACGCAAGGCACGTTCATGCGTAAGGTTCACAAGTACTTTTTACAGAGCAGGAAAAAGTTAGGGGAAGAATTGAGAACGGGTGAAACGGGTTCCAAGAGTCGGGAGAGGTTCTGCTATGATGAACAAAGTGGCTCCCGACTTACAAAGGGCTTTAGGTAGTGAATACTAACCAAGCCAACAGGGAGGCGGTCAAAATAAACTTCAATACTTAAATGCGTTTGGATTAACAAAGGGCACCGGTAAGTGACTTCACTACTCAGCACCTTTAGCTCAGTTTTGGTCCACACTTGGTAGGTCTAGAAGTGGTCATTCGAGGTACGATTTCAAGCCCTCGGGTCGACTTCCAGATGCACAGGCACTGAGGATGCGGATACAGGTCCGGTATGGGACAGGAGCTGCAACTCTTGATTTGGATGAAGAACGAAGAAAATACTGACGCAGCAGGTCTCGCGACATTGGAAGGAACGTGGGAAAAATGCCTTCAGTGACTGTCGCTGTCGCACAGCTACGCAGGGGCACCCAACTCTCACGGTATGATGTAGCCAGCTATCTTGCGACGCAAAGGTGCCGGGATGATGAAATTCGGCAGAAGGGTGCTTTGTTGGATAAGCTGGGATTCCCCAAAGTCTCGAGTCGAATCCTATGATTGGGCTGGACAGCCCACTGGATGGCCCAGGGACACTTCCGAACAGGCTCACTTGCAGGGCTACCAGGAGACGTTGAGAGTGATTGGTCACACCACTCCAAGGGTTTGAAGCACCTTCACAGGTTTCTGAGATCAAGCGCAACGCAGGGCTCCACCAGGACAACAATGGGATTCGGGTGCCATCCCTCTTCAAGTAAGTCTCAGGATCGTCCTTTGTTCTGTTCAGCTCCTCAGGATACATGGTTCCTTCTCCAGATCGGTTTTCATCTGTTGCTGACCTGCTGGAAACAATGCAGGACCCCTCATTTCCACACTCCCAGCCCACCAATGGCAAGATCTGCTCCATGTATGCACACCAGCGGTGGTCCAATCAGGGCTGCTCGATTCGCATCCCTTTCCCGATCGGTGGCCCCTTGCCCGCGCACTTCGTCTGAGCGTTAACCAGTGACTGTTTCTCTGTGGTGCAGGGTGTAGCTGCACAGTGGTGTCGGTGCATAACAGAATCTGCACAAATCCCCAAGCTGGGGTCTCCAGCTAATTATAGACTGTTACCCTTGCATAGGTTTCTCTATCTGCGTTTAGAAACATTTAGCACCATTGAGCAGATAATACATGTTGCAGCGCTAGACATTCAAAGCTATGCTGGGCTGAAAAAAACATATTGCAAAAGAGAAATCTGGCACGCAATGGCACAGTCCATACAAGCTGCACACAGTGGAGCTAAAATTCTAACTCAGTTCGTTGAAATGCTGCAGTGGCTAAGAAATACATTCTTTTATTATTTCTGCATAACGTACAGAAGCAGCCACGCGCACATACATTATATAACTCGTCTTTTAGTTCAGATTATTTATGTCTTGTCCCATGTGTCTACTGTTTCAAGTTCGCTACACCCTTCCACTGGATCAACATGATTATAGTTTGGCCCCTAGCTACATCAAAATCTGGGAGCCGATACAACCTGGTGTTCATCGACTACAATACCCAATATCGGGACGCCTTCCCCTTGAGAAATAATACCACTGAAGCAAATCTAAAGGTTCTCATCCTATTCGTCACAAGAGTGGAATTCCCAACAGTGATTCTCACATACCAGGGCAGTAGTTTTATGTTGAAACAAATGAGTGAAATAAAAACATGAATGAAGATCCAAACATTACGAACATGCAGCTACCACCCCCAGACCGATGGGCTAGTGGAGTGTTTGAGCCAAACACTGAAGCACATCCTTATGGAGCTGGTCTGAGAAGATGGGTGGAATTGGAATGACTGGATTCCCAGGGATCTGCTTACTGTTCCAAAAATGGCAGTCGTCCACAATGGCAGTGATCCACAAGGTTCTCACCCTTTGAGCTGCTGCAGATACGGAATCCCAGAGACATACTCTATATCCTGAGAGAAGAATGGGACGATCGAACAGTAGGCAAACCAGTGGCCATGGTTACTCACACCCACTATTACATGGAGAAAGTTTGTGAACTGGTGAGACACCATCAGCAAGAATCACAGGGCAGACAGGAAAAAGCCTACAGTAGGGAAGCCAGGCTACCTACTTTTCCAGTGGGGGACCAGGCAATGGCCCTCCACACAGACCACAGCCCTGGCCTAGTAGCACAAGCCATAGGCAATAACCAAATTGGTTTAACCACTAACCTACAAGGTACAGCATGCTGGCCGATGGAAGCCCGCCAAACTGTACCATATGAACAATCTCAAGAGCTGGAGGGAAAAACAGCAACCTGCAGCTACTTCTGTTGCATGCTAATAACCCAAGGAAGACACCTTTACCCATTGAAGTACAGAGTGACCATACTGGCAAGGCTGTCCACAACAGAACATCAAGAATAGGCTCAAGGGATTGAAGGTTACGCCGACATGTTTGCTTCAAAACCAGGACAGGTACAGTTTTAAGTTGATAAGATACATACATCTCCCAAAAGGGTAATATGTCAGAAACCGTATAGGATACCCGTAGCAAAAAAGGTTTTTTTTAAAAAAAATCACCAGGAGCTGAACAAAATGCACAACCTAGAGGAGTCATCGAGAGATCATAGCGAGTGATCCTTCCAAAATGTTCTTGTCCCAAAAATCAGACAACAGACGGTTCTATGATAACTTTAGACGCCCCAGTATGATCGCCAAATACAATGCATATCCTGTGCTGGGAATAAATCAGTTGGTTGAGAGACTGGCCGGCAAAATGTATTTCCACCTTAAATCTGACAAAGGGTTACTGGCAGCTGCCTCTGGATGAAGAGGCCAAACTCAAGACCACATTTTCGTCTCCATAGGGCCTGTTTCATTTTACGGCCCTACCTTTTGGGCTACATCGAGCTCCTGTAACCTTTCAAAGGTTAATGGACCACATCATGCCTCCCTGTCATGCCTCTGCCTGATGCCTACCTAAACAATAGTGTTTTCTGCATCTCGACATAGAAAGAACCTCTACAGAATCTCATGGACATCTGTAACCAGATGTGGAAGGACCACTTAGCTGCCAACCCGACCAAATGTCCTCTAGCACCCCCGTGTGTCCAATATATGGGGTTCCAAGTGGGAAATGGACAAGTAATAGCCCAAAAAGGTACTGTGAAGAATCCAATGGAGTCATCTGTTAGGCGATCCTCTGCACACCGATCCACTGCACACCAGAAAACTGCTCACATTTCCCCAACACCTTCCTCGGGTTCCCACACGACTCCCTCCAGGGTTCAAGGCTCATGTGATTCGGTTTACCCAAAGGATCGAAAGCTCCGTACCAGGTACGATTTACGGGCTAGATTGCAGCCCTTCCTGCACTGGCAGTTGCCATGGAGAACATACAGCAGAAGGGGCGGTGGAACACCTCCACGCCGATCGTTCACTTGCTCACGTGATTCAGAGCGGCGTTTCCCACGTGACCTTGGTGGACGTCACATGACCCCGAAACGCACAGTATATAAACCCTGATGCTCGGAACACTCATTGCTTCTCAGCTGTCTTCAGACCCTGTTTGGCGCTACGTTGGATACATTCTATTTGGTTACCTTGATCTTGGAACTCTCACTTGGACTCCTTTGGATTACCCTTTTGTACCTTTGCTTGGAACTGTTTACCTATTGCTGGATTTTGGCACGACCCTCACTTGTCTCTGGATCATCCTTTGGTACTTTGTTGAACTTCTACGCTATTTCCCTTTTGGGATTCAAGTTACGCCTTCAGCTATACAGGTGGCTTATCCTGCATCCACGTTTGCCTGCGTTCCTCTTGTTCCAGGGACCGCATCATCTGAGCCTCGAACCTCCCTCCTAGGTTTCCTGGGTTTTCTAAACACCGGATAGGTAAGACTATTCAGGTCCTTTGATTCTTGTGATACATTGTGATTGCCTGGTACTTAACCTCGTTCTTTTTGCAGCAGCATCGGTGTTCCAGAGGTTCCGTGGATCCGGGAAGTAACATCTCCCACCTGTGGCCCCAAAGGTCGCACAGCGGGATTCTTTTGGTTTCCCTGTGTGTCACTTGGGGACGGAGGTCTCAACGGTCTACACGACACTCAAGTCAGAACAGACTGAGAAGCCATATAGTCGTGTTAGATAATGCAGGGGTCCACGGAAGAACCCATAGCTGCTTTAGTTCAGGCAATTACAGTGTTAAGGGCAGATATGGCCGCCGCTAATACGGTGATACACCAAAGACTAGATTCCATACAGAGTGTTCAGCATTCCCTTCCGGCAGACCATGAATTCGGGGATGCTACCACTTCAACCACACCTCCTCCGTTGGCAAGTACCCCAGCTCCTACTTCGGTGGTCCTCCCAACCCCTTCCCCTTTGGCCGCTCCTGAACGTTATCAAGGTGACCCCAAGAAGTTCAGGACTTTCATCAATCAATGCAAATTACACTTCCTGTGTAGACCTCTGGCCTTTCCTAATTCCACTGCTAAAGCTGCCTTTGCCCTTTCTCACCTGGCCGGGACAGCTGCCGCTTGGGCTAACCCTTTACTGGAGAACAATAGCCCGGTTCTCTATGATTTTGATTTGTTAGTCCTAGAGATGTCTCGAGTCTTCGATACCCGACACAAGGCACAGTCTAGGGATTTGGAGTTGTTAGAGCTAACCCAGGGTAGAGGGACCTTGATAGATTACATCACCCGTTTCAACCAATTGGTCGCCGAGACTTCATGGCCAGAAAGCAAGCGGGCGGTCATATTCTATAGGGGGTTGAATAATGCAATGAAAGATGCCTTAGCAGTGATTCCTTCCGTGCCTACTCAGTATCAGGAACTAGTGGATCTTGCCCTGCAGGTCGATGCGCGTCGATCAGAGCGCAGAGCCGAGTTGGGTCTTTCTTCCCATCCTACAGGTGTTAGTACCCCTGCTTCTAGTCCTGAGGAACCTATGCAAGTGGGAGGTTTACGTAGTCCTATCACGTCATCTGAGAGAGAACGTAGGAGAGGGGATAATGCATGCTTTTATTGTGGCACCACGGGACATTATGTGAAAGAATGCCCTCGACGCCCCAAGAAGTCTCAGGTTTTTCGGACAGCTCGTCCTTAGATCCGGAGACCAGGTCGAGTTCCCAATCTTCATCTCCGGGAACCACTCTTGCTTTTGCTCGTGTCCAGCCCATCTTTGTACAGGCCACTCTTTGTCCTTCTACGGGTATCTCTCATGCAGTCACGATCATCATTGACTCTGGTGCCACTGGGAACTACATAGATATTGCTTTAGCCCATTCTCTCAATCTACCTTTAGTGGTAAAGACCCGACCTGAACCGGTTCAAGCTGTAGATGGCACTGCACTAGTCTCTGGTCCCGTCAGACACCAAACTGCTCCTCTATTATTGACCATACAAGATATTCACATAGAGACGATAAGTTTTGACTTGATCACCACACCTCAATTTGGTATCATATTAGGAATACCATGGTTGCGTGAACACAATCCTCTGATCAATTGGCAAACAGGCACGGTGCTCTTTGAGTCTGATATCTGTCAGAACTATTGTCTCCCAACCCATCAAGTAACAGATACTCCATCACGGGCCTTGGGAGCTATTGCTCAACTCACCTTGAATGATGATGGATCAGAGGTTGTGAATTCACACACCGTTGGAGGGGTAGTTACCGGGATTCCATCTGAATACAAAGCATTTGAATCAGTTTTCGATTGCGGTTCTTCCGAGGTGCTTCCTCCACACAGACCATATGACTGCCCGATTGAACTAATCCCGGACTCTACCATTCCTTCGGGCAGGATTTATTCTTTGTCCCACTCGGAAGAACAAGCATTGAAACAGTATGTACAGAATGCCTTACGACTAGGACATATCCGCCCCTCTACTTCACCAGCTGCAAGTCCCATTTTCTTTGTACCTAAAAAAGAGGGGGATTTACGTCCTTGTGTGGATTACCGGCGTCTTAACGCCATCACGAAAAAAGATAGGTATCCAATTCCCTTGATTACACCTCTTTTGGACCACTTATCCCATGCCTCCGTTTTCACCAAGCTGGATCTTCGCGGCGCATATAATCTAGTGCGCGTTCCTGAGGGCGATGAGTGGAAAACTGCCTTTTGCACCCGTTACGGCTTGTATGAATATCTAGTCATGCCCTTCGGTCTATGCAACGCCCCGGCAACATTGCAGCGTTTTATGAATGACATATTCAGGGACATTCTGGACGTATACACGGTTGTTTATTTGGACGACATCTTGATCTTTTCACGGAATCTTGATGACCATGTAAAACATGTTCGGGAGGTCTTATCCCGTTTGAGAGAACATTCCCTATTTGTCATACCCGAGAAATGTCAGTTTCATAAAACGTCTGTTGAGTTTCTGGGCTTCCACATTACCCCTGGGGCACTATCCATGAACAAATCCAAGGTTAAGGCAGTCCTAGATTGGCCAGTTCATCAGACACTCAAGTCCTTGCAGGCCTTTTTGGGCTTCGCCAACTTTTACAGGCGCTTTATTTCGTCCTTTTCCACAATTGTAGCCCCACTTACGGCCCTGACCAGCCCTCAGGTACCCTATCGGTGGCAGAAGGAACATCAGGAATCTTTTGAGGCTTTGAAAACCGCTTTCACCACCGCAACGATTCTCCAGCACCCCAATCCCGATCTTCCATTCATAGTCGAGGCGGATGCCTCTTCTTTTGCCCTCGGTGCGGTGTTGTCTCAGACATGTCCTACAACAGGCAAGTTGCACCCGGTGGCATACCACTCCCGTAAGTTTTCCAATACTGAGATCCATTATACCGTAACGGAGAAGGAACTTCTGGCTGTCATGGACGCCTTTCGTGTCTGGCGCCATCACCTTCTGGGGGCTAAGCATCCAATCACTGTATACTCATATCATCGAAATCTACAGGATCTGGCCTCCTTAAAGTGCATCAATAGCAGACAGGTCCGGTGGCATCTCTTCTTTTCCGCTTTTGATTTCCACATTACTCATCGTCCTGGAAGCTCTCATGGAAAAGCAGACGCATTGTCACGTTCTCCGGGTGGGGTCGAGTTGCCAACCTTCCCCGATACTGTTCTTGGTAAGAGTCATGTGATTTGTCTCTGCACTCCCTCTCTGTCATTGTTGGATTCTATACGAGCCTGGACGAGCAATCATTCCGACCAACTACGGGATTGGGATCCCGTATATTGTGATGGTTTGCCTTTCGTGCATGAACGTCTGTTCCTTCCCACGCCCAACACTCGTAACCTGGCCCTTGAGTGGTCTCATGATGCTCCCTTTAATGCCCATCCTGGCCAAGAGCGCACTATGGATCTCCTAAAGCGCTGGTGCTGGTGGCCCTCTATGAAGCGCGATGTGGAATGCTATGTCAATTCATGCGCTGTTTGCGCTCAGGCCAAACATCGAAGAGGACGTCCAGTTGGGCTGCTGCTTCCGCTTCCGGTACCTCCAAGACCTTGGCATACACTGACGATGGATTTCGTGACCGATCTCCCCAAGTTACGAGGTTTTGACACCATCTGGGTGGTGGTAGACACGTTCACAAAAATGGCTCGCTTTGTTCCTTGTAAGGGGATCCCTTCGGCCCCAGTCTTGGCGGAGTTGTTTTTTGAATATGTGTTCATGTTGTTTGGGCTTCCTTCGGTCATTATTTCCGATTGTGGGTCACAGTTGGAGATCATTGACTAATTACTTGGCATCGATACCAGGTATTCTTCGGCCTATCACCCTGAGACTGATGGGCAGACTGAAAGGACGAATCAATCTATGGAGCAGTATCTTCGGTGTCTTATCTTGCAGCAGCAGGCCTCCTGGTTGAGTGCTTTACGGCTTACCGAGTTCGCATACAATAACGCGGCTCATTCTGCTACAGGTTTTTCTCCTTTCTACGCCCTCTATGGCCAACACCCCAAGGTCTTGCCTGTCCCTGACGCCTCTGTCTCTTTGAATCCTGCGGCCACGGCTTGTTTTAGGGATCTGTCTGCTGTTCATGCTAGTACTTTGGTCCATCTTACTGAAGCAAAGGCCTCTATGAAGTCTCGTGTTGACAGCAAGCGCCTGCCTGCTCCTCCCCTTGTGGTGGGTTCTAGGGTGTGGTTGTCTTCCCGTCACCTTCGCCTGGTGGGTTGTCGGAAACTTCTGCCTCGTTTCGTTGGCCCGTATGTGATCTCTCAGGTTGTTAATCCAGTGGCTTTTCGTCTGGTTCGCCCGAGTTCTTGGCGAATCCATCCTGTTTTTCATGTCTCTCTCCTCAAGCCTTGTCCTGATTCTTCCCGCCTTCGGGCCCCAGCAGCCCCGGTGTCCCTGGCCTCCCCTGATGTTTTTGAAGTGTCAGCCATTTTGGGTTCCCGTTGGTTTAGGGGTAGGCTCCAGTATTTAGTGGATTGGAAGGGTTATGGACCGGAGGAGCGTTCTTGGGTTTCCGCTTTGGATCTTGACGCTCCTCGGTTGGTAGCCCAGTTCCATAAGGATCACCCGTCCTGCCCACGGGGTCGTGGGCCGTTGGGGGTGGGGGGGCTATGTTAGGCGATCCTCTGCACACCGATCCACTGCACACCAGAACACTGCTCACATTTCCCCAACACCTTCCTCGGGTTCCCACACGACTCCCTCCAGGGTTCGAGGCTCATGTGATTCGGTTTACCCAAAGGATCGAAAGCTCCATACCAGGTACGATTTACGGGCTAGATTGCAGCCCTTCCTGCACTGGCAGTTGCCATGGAGAACATACAGCAGAAGGGGCGGTGGAACACCTCCACGCTGATCGTTCACTTGCTCACGTGATTCAGAGCGGCGTTTCCCACGTGACCTTGGTGGACGTCACATGACCCCGAAACGCACAGTATATAAACCCTGATGCTCGGAACACTCATTGCTTCTCAGCTGTCTTCAGACCCTGTTTGGCGCTACGTTGGATACATTCTATTTGGTTACCTTGATCTTGGAACTCTCACTTGGACTCCTTCGGATTACCCTTTTGTACCTTTGCTTGGAACTGTTTACCTATTGCTGGATTTTGGCACGACCCTCACTTGTCTCTGGATCATCCTTTGGTACTTTGTTGAACTTCTACGCTATTTCCCTTTTGGGATTCAAGTTACGCCTTCAGCTATACAGGTGGCTTATCCTGCATCCACGCTTGCCTGCGTTCCTCTTGTTCCAGGGACCGCATCATCTGAGTCTCGAACCTCCCTCCTAGGTTTCCTGGGTTTTCTAAACACCGGATACGTAATATTCAGGTCCTTTGATTCTTGTGATATATTGTGATTGCTTGGTACTTAACCTTGTTCTTTTTGCAGCAGCATCGGTGTTCCAGAGGTTCCGTGGATCCGGGAAGTAACATCTCCCACCTGTGGACCCAAAGGTCGCACAGCGGGATTCTTTTGGTTTCCCTGTGCGTCACTTGGGGACGGAAGTCTCAACGGTCTACACGACACTCAAGTCAGAACATCATCACGGATTTCCTGGCAGGAACCTTATCCCATGTGGCCGGGGACGGAAGCCGCTACTATATCCTGACCCTGCGGTGGCAATATGAGGGAGGATCACATGGGAGGAGATAACTACTGGGGAGATGTCATGACTTCATTGGATGAGACACAGTATCCCCACTTTCTGCATGAGGAAGACCCTCGGACACACATGTTCTTAATGGCCTACTGTTAGCTAACGGTTCCCCCTTGTAGAGGAAGTCAAGAAACCTTTTTTCTTTAAACTACTCTGGTAAGGCCCCCACCTTTGACCCAAACATCCACGACTCACACATAAAACCTTTTGTTTCTGATGTGCCTTTATGTGAAATCTCTGAGGAAAAACCACCTAAGAGTTAAAAGTCCAATGACATCCATGGACTCCAACTCAGATAACCACTCAGGTACTGAGACGAGGAGAAGGATGAGGGAATTTGTGCAAAGTGACAGGAGCTCGAAGTAAAAAATGCAGGTTAGTTGTTTTTCCAAGTCTTCAGTGCACGGGACATTTAAAGATGGCAACCACACTATTAGATTAGGCAGTGCAGGAGAAGAACCATGCTGAGGTTCACTAATGCGAGACACACAGACCGGTGTGGTGGAATGGAGAAGGTCGCTGGGACAGGAGAAAAACTGCATGCGAGCAAGAACGGCAGTGGAGATGCTGGGAGCCACGCAGGAGCTCCTGGACGTTGGGCCGCTCAAAGAGACAGCGTTCTACACTCAGGGCTGAAAAGGAAAGCAGGCGTTTGACCGCAGAGTCGCACAGGACACTGGAAGAATGTCTGCACACTCCAAAGTGGAAAGCAGGTGAAGCAACCACACAGCAGAGGCGCGGGAAGAGTCAGTGATGCTGTATGGAACCAGTGAGTCTGCCCAAAGCAGCTGGGGAACCCGTGGCGTTCCAACAACCGCACAAACAAATGTTTGAATGGTACAAAATTGCTGATGCAGAAAATAACCAAAGTTTGTATAAATGCAGTCAAAACAAAGTACAAATAACACTGAAATGCAACACTCAATAAGAAAAACGTTTAAACATAGACATGGCAAAGTACAAAGGCAAACCCAATCAAGTACAGAAGAATGAGATGCCAGTTTGGGGGAAATGTTTGAGCAAATGTTACCATAGACAAATATACCACGCAACCTCATGGTACATGCTATTATGGTATAGCCAAAGAACGGTGAAACACATAAGAAGTCCTGGCAGGCCAGTACACCAGGGAGCTGACATTTTATGAAGATTCCTGGCAGTGGAGTATAATAGGCGATCTGCAAAGTTAAAAGAAACACTAAAGAAAGACTGTTACGGAACCTATTGTTTGAACAAGAATTTTGTGAGTCCAGTGAAGACACAAAGGAACTGTTAACTAAAGAGACATTTTTGCCATCCTATTTAAGAATCCAGGGGAAGGGTCCACCCTCTGGATCCAAGGGACTTTACCTTGGTGAACATTTTCATTGGACTCATTCTTATACTTTTGGTTTTGAACACTTTTGCCAACATCAAGTTAAAGACATTTCCTTGCACTCCTTTGTTGTTTTGTTTGTAGTGTGAGGGTCAGGATAGGACGTTTTAGACACAAGGAAGGCTTTTCAGTTACTGACATCCTGATAGAGACAGATCCTTAGTTTTTGGTTTCTAAGTTGGGAAGTTCTTCTTTAGAATAGGGCCAGAGGGGCATTTTCCCAACCCATTTTTATTAATACATGTCTTTAACAAAAACATGACAACTTGGAATCCGAGTGATTTGCCCGCGGCTGAAATTACCGAATGCAAATTGTTCGCATGAGAAAGGTGCGAACTACCAAAAGTTTGCACCTTTCTCATGCGAACACACTTACATACTACCGGGGCTGCAGGGGTGTCCCCCGCAATCCCCGCTCACTATACTATACAGTATAGTGAGCGGGGGTTGCGAGGGACACCCCTGCAGTCTTTTTTTTTTAATGCTTACCTATAATGCTTCCACCAAAGTTTCGAACTTTTGGTGTTCGAACCTTTGGTGGTAGCATTTTTAGGACGTTTTGACCATGAAAGCTTTTGCATGCGGACAAAACGTCCTAAACCAACAACTTGTATCTGGCTTTCATTTCTGACCCCTCAGAGTACAAATGGACATGGCCCAAAAGGGGTCAGAAGGCCAGTACTCTAGCTTTATTAAGAAGGGATGGGAGCAGCAAGCAGTGAACAGCAGCAAGGGCCCAATCGGCAAAGTAACCCAAACCCTAGATCACCATGGACTGGGTTCGGTGGCAGTGTAAGGAACTCATGGTGGCAACAGTAAAGACAAGTGATCACAGTTCAAGTGTGTTTATTAAACTATATGTGCAGGTTGGAAAAACGCCTAATCTAAACCTAAATCTAAGATGGGAGCAAGCTAAGACTATCAAATCATAATAAGGCAGTCCTAGTGGCGTCTTGTCAAATAAAAGGGCCTATACTAAGAAAAACCTATTGCCAATCCTTATGCTAAATACAAAAAGAGTGTGGGATAAGATTCACAAGAAAGAAAGAAGTGTTCACAAATGATAAGTCAGGATGTGGTAGCCGGGGGTCTCCCTTCCCCATGTTTTGGGCACGGGACAAGGTGGGACTCCAGAGCACAGCATACGCTCGGGCTTTCGCAGCATGAGACAACAGTTCCGTTCTCAGCTAGCTATCAGGACCATCGGTGGTTAAGTCTCTTTCCTACGAAAAGTCACTTGCCTCCGAGGACCTGGTGTGTTCAAAATAATAAACAAATGTTCCTTTCCATATGTACTGGCTGACTTTTCACCCCTCGATCCCTCTCTTCCGGGATCAGATCCACCGCTCAAATATCAGCCTATCTCCGTCAGGTTCACTACGGCTTTTCAAAACAATCTCACCTGTGACATTCACAAGTCTTAATGTCTTTGTAAACAGTTCACTGTGGACACCACTCTGCCGGGTTCACTCTTATCAACACACTGTTGATTGGGACTTCAGGCTTCGCCCCGTTCCATCGGCATCCCTCCATCGGGGACATTCTTGCCAATTATACAGTTCTTTGTCTTGAATTCACTATGCAGGATTCATCTCCCTTAGCTTTCCAATTACGTGCAGGTCAAAGACTTTCAACTGTACAGAGTGTTTTGCTAGTCTTCTGGTTTTGGTAGTTTCAACAAACGGTGGATCAACCAGAGTCTCTCGAGTGAGCCCCCAAGTGGTGCCGGACCCCTCTGCAGCTGGTTTTCCTTTAATGTTCACAGTTGTTTGAACTTTTCTTAATTTGCCACTTTGTGACTTTCATTCAACACAGTTGGGTTTGTTTATCGGTTCTCCCCTCGACTCACCGGCTGTGATGAACCGCTTCGCCCCTCTCGTATCTACAGTCAAGGACGGTACCACGGTAGCAGTCATCTTTCTCTGTCCTGCTTATCAGCCTATGCATGCTCCGTGTGCTGTTGACATCTGCTGCAGCACACTCTGGCTATTGTTTGCGGTTTTACGAATCCTTCCACAGATACTTCAGAGGTCTGGGTCGGAAAGGGCAAGGTCGCTTCTCTCCTTGTTACCCTTTTGATTCTCGCCGCCTTTCTCCTCCTCTTGAGCTGCAATGTTTGGATAGCTGTCTCGTTGTGCCGTCTGCCTTTCTCGTTGTGTGCTCTTGTGCTCCACCTTTTATCCCTGTGGGGAAGGGAAAAGGATGTCAGGTGTATGCGATTCTGGTCAACTGCCCGACTTTGCCTGACCCTTGTGATGGGACATGTCAGGTAAACAGCTCTGGTGTTAGTCTGTTGTCTTTTGTAATGTGCGAAAGTGTTTGTGTCGGAAAGGGGGGCGGTAGAGTTTCTGGGTATGCTACGTGGTAGGCTGGGGAAAAGGTGTTAGAAGAAGGGGGATACCGCGTCTCACTCGTCAGTGTCCTGCTTCCACTCCCCGAGGTGATCCTCCCTCACTGGCCCACCCCCAGGAACTGGATCCAATAGCAATGGCCGTGTCCTGGCCACCTGGATGACAGATCCCCGGAGACTAGTCAGGGAGACACCTTCAGGTTTCTCACAGCAGAGACTCCACACTAAAACTTACAAGCATGGGGGAACTGCCACACATGGCCCTTAATACAAACAGCAATGGGATGAACACCAAGCCACTATTGCCAGAGAACGGTGTATGAGCGCAGAGAAAAGGGGTTGGGCATAGCCCATTATTTGAAGGCTCTGATGCCTCTAACAGCGCCCAGGAGGGGTCAACATGGCCAGATTGGGTAGTGCAAGGTACCAAATGGGAGCAGGGTGGAGAACTTAAGAAGAGGGCATAAGTGGTGGGTTGTTCACGTGAGGCCGAGGAAGTGGCGATGGTGGACCAAGAAACCAACAGGAGGAAGGAAGGAATGGCGAAGTGCGGAGGTGATTTCTGAGAAGGTGAGGTAGTGGTTAGCGAATGCAAGAAGTTCTGCCGTATGAGGGTGATACTGAGGTAAGTAAGGCAGGTGAGCTATTGCAAGGAGTAATAGTGAAGTGCATGTACATGATTGAAAGGAGTGTGGCTGAGTAGGTGCGCATAGTGGAAGTAGTTGTAGTGGTTAGGAAGTAGTTGTAGTGGGGATGAAGTAGCTGTAGGGTGGAGGAGGAAGTTGCAGGATCGAGGAGATAATTGAAGTGCGGAGTAAACATTGAAGAATGGAGACGGAATCTAGAAGGAACGGCATTTTAGGGCCAGAAAAGGAGGAGGTTAGCTTTTGGTGGGGTTAGAGGAAGAGGTGCAGTGTGAGGTTTGAGGAGGTAGAGGAAAGCAAGAGCATGGCAGAGGGAGACTAGGTCGGACAGGGTGCCTGCAAGGTACAATCCCCTATCCTGGTAGAACACTAACAATTGGATAGAATAGGGACAGTTAGGAAGTCCCTAAGGGAGACTAATGTAATCTGCCTTTAGGCCATCACCATAGCTACCTTAGCTGTAGCATACTGAGAGAGAAACAGTTGTTAGCTACTAACTTAGGATAAAGGACATCTGGGTTAGGGAGAAGGCGCTTCTAGATGAGAGGGACAGCCATAAAACTCCTTGAAAGTTGAATTAAAACCCTTCAACTATCTTTGAACAATTGAGTGTATCTTGAGCAGTCTGTGACATCAACACATTTTGATTAAACCGGTAGCAGATTTACAACACCATTAAGTAATTAACTTGCAACAGACTGTTTAGAAATTATGTGATCAAACAAATGTATTCGGGTGTTGGTGCCATAAAAGCATAAAACAATACATTTCATAAAACATACTTTACAGTTCATAATCACAGTGCAACTTCTCACATTTCATCAGACATCCCGGCTATATAGACAACAATATTAAAAGTCTAATGGTCAAACACTTGAAATATAATACAGCTTGTGTATGGCCATTGAGAAAAATAAAGAGGGAGCTATACAAGAGATCTTAAGATTCAACCCAGCACCATGTTTCAGACTATAATCGTAGCGCCCAACTACTTGAGTCTTAATAACCAGGCTCGGTGTATAAATTGAGAAACAACAAATACTGCAACTGGATCCCTTGCATTCAGATAATGTTCCATGGCTTCCTGGGGCTGCCCCACATTCCTACGTTTAAAAAGGGGTACCAAATAGGGGCGTCTCAGATAGCCAAATTTGCTACTAAAGAAAATAAAGTGCATGATCGATTCATTAGCTGCCCCACAGGCTACACATTTTGGGCTATTCTTCTCATCCCATTTTGCGGTAAATAAGGCTACTTTCAAGACATTACTGCGTAGTTGTACATAGAGGGAGCGGGCGTATCCTGGGCTAACATTGTCACGGTATTCCTCGAAGCCGGGCACCCGCTTGGGAGCCAAATGTATAAGCCCTGTACTCGGGGCCAAGCAGTCCAGTTTCATCTGGCTAGCCCCTAGGTCGTGGTATGCACGCTTCACCACCAGCCTAGTTCCTGAGTTAATGCTCTCAGGCCTCTCCCATAGCTCAAGCAAATTAGGTTTTGTAAGATCTGCGCGGATGAACCTAAACCAGGGTAGCGACTGAGCCCCCCCCACCCCCCCAAGTGATAGGAAGTTGGACAGAGGCAATCAGTATGGTGAAAAGTGTTCGTTTGACCAGATCCTGGCCCAGTACAACACAGGACTGCTGGCCAGAGCACCCGCAATAGCAGGCCAATTTCACTCCATCCGAAGATTAGCCATTGGGGCTCCCCTCGGATGCATCAGGATTGCCCTGAGGAATTAATTCTCTGAAACACTGTGGGATGGTACCCTTAGGTGGCCCCACAACTCCGCCCCATACAAGGCTGCCGGGAGAGCTTGTGCTCTTTATAATTCCAGAACTGCGATATTGCCCCACTAACATTGCTGCTTTAAAAAAATCTGCAGTACCCCAAAGTATTTGTCCAGCATCAAAGTAGCCTTACACTGCTGGTTTGACCACTGGCAGCTCTCTAAAAACCAAATACCCAAATAGTCATAGGTGGCGACTTGTTCCAATATCTTGCCCTCACACACAATACACAGCGTGACCCTTTTGGCTAACCTATGCCTAAAGCCCATTGCCTTTGTCTTATCCCTGTTGATCGCCAACTCGAGACGCTTACAATTCCCCATAAAGATGGCGAAATTTTTCCTCAGACCCATAGGTGTGGTCGACAGGATAACTGCGTTGTCAGCGAAGAAAAGCGCCGGAAACCTTACCTGACCAAGTGCAGAGGATTCAAGACTATCTGCAACAGGTTCCCCGATAATTTGATCGATATACAGTGAAAATAACAGGGCTGCAAGTGCACATCCCTGACGCACTCCCTTCTCCACTGGGAAAGACTTGGTTAGTTCCCCACCTCGCTGAAGCCTTATTACCAGAATACAGTGCACAAATGGTATCGACAAGCTTGGTCGGTACACCCCTCCTGACCAGTACTTCCCACAACAGCTGCCGTGGTACGCAATCAAATGCAGTTCGGAGGTCCACAAAAACAGCATAAATTCTTGTCTTGTTAAGTAGGGCGTATTTGGACAAGATCAAACTCAGTCTGAACACCTGGTCTATTGTGCTGATGCTCCTGCGGAAGCCTGCCTGGAGATTGTTTATGGTTTCGCTCTCATCCGCCCACTCCAAGTGCCCAAGAAGGACTTTAGCGTAGATCTTCCCTGCGCTGTCAAGCAGCGAGATGGGCCAGTAATTCCCAGGTACATTAAGGGATTATAAAGGATTAGCCACCTTCAGATAGTGCATCAGGGAGTCCCTAGCAGTCTTGCAGGTTTGATCGAACCACCTTGCAGACTTCTGGGTCTCCTGTCGCACCTTCTTGGCTGGCTTAGTTACAAAGGGGTGAATGGGACAGACCATGTTTTCGTAGGCTTTGATGGTGCTCTCTGAGGTGCTTGCACTCCCACAGATTTCACTCAAATGCGATGCAGTAGTTGCATACATACTCGGTTTGGTAACCTCAATATCAAGGGTAGCCCACTTAATCCTAAGCCTTGCGTGGCCTTGGACTGCAATAGTAGAGCTTTCTGATCCAAGCCGCCCCACTTCCTTTCCGAAGCACACACCCTTGGTTTCACAGCACACCGGGCTATGGTCACTCTCCCACTGCTTTTGCACATACACACTGGCAATCCTCTCCCAGTCCCCAGCACTGACAAAAATATAGTCAATCCTAGAGCTCCCCATTGGGCATTCGAAAGTGAGGTTAGCAGGCTGGTCTCTACTAAACCGGCTGTTACAGGCCTGCAAATTTACACCATAGATTTCACACACCCCCTCAATAGCCAATGGGGGGAGTTCTCACAGGTTTCTCGCAAACCACAGAGGGAATACAGCGTGCCACATCAAGCTCTGACCAATCAGAAGGGCTATGGGACATCAGCTCAATTTGTAAGTTCAGATCCAGCATAGACAATACCAAGGGGCTACAGCCTTTGCATAGTTTGCATTCTAAAATGGTCCGACACATTAAACTTACCAATGGGGAACAGCCATAGGGTCGGTTGTAAACATTAAATAAGAGCATCTGCCTCCCTCCTCCCCAGGTTGCCTCGAGGCACTGGAGGCAGGCGACACCAGAGGTTTATCCACAAAACTGAGGCCCGGCGAGGGGCTTACCAATGTTAGCAAACCACCCTTAGGTCTACCTCTTTTTCCCTTAGATGCCGGCCTTGCGTATGATGCGAAACCTTGGAACAAAGTGGATGACATTTGCCAGGTCTCCTGCAGACAAACCACATCGAACCCATTGATGAAGTTCAACCATCCTGTGTCCTTCAGATGCCTATGGAGCCCCTCCACATTCCATGACAAGAGTTTTTGGGACACAAGGCTCACCGTCACCTCTGTTGTCCAGATAGGTCGCTCAACAGAAGAGCTTTACCCCTTGGGTCAATCGTTGTCATCCAGTCCGACCACTCTTCTGGGGGAGGATAGCACTTCCATCCTGATGGAAGTAGGTCCAAGACTTGATCCAGGGTTGGCAAAGAGGTATGGGCTACGGGGGGCATGCGCTCAGAGAGATCCCGGAACCAACTGGTGGGTAGCTGCGTAGCTTGTCTGATTGGGCCTAGCCCCTAGTTGGCCATTTGTCACAGACACCTGGATGTAGTCCTCTGGGCCTCTAGGTGCAGTCCTCCTTTCACACCTCAGGATATCCTCTTGTACAATGGATCTGCACCCCCTCAGATGCCTTATCCAGTAGATGAATAAAAGGTTCCTGGCCGCACGCGGGGTACATTCACCACATAGATACAGCATAAGGGGCCTCTCCTGTCCCCTCACTTGCCCCATCCCAAATCACGAGTTTGGGGCCGGCACCAGGGCAGCATCCTGGCTTGCCCTGGACCCCACAGATCCTGGCCATTCCTCACCGGCCTCCCTGGTAGATGGATGCGGGAGAATCTGTCAACCGTTTCGCTTAGGGCACTGGGGGTCCTATTGCTGGACATCATATTCCTGCTACCTGGATGATCGCTTTGGGTGCGAGTGGGTACTTCACCTCCTTTCATTGAACATACTTGCTGGGGAGCATGAGGCCCACAGCCACTGCCGGTCTCAGTTCAATTTGGGGGTATCCTTGTACCAGCTTCCCCCCTAAGCCGTGGGATCGTCATATTGTTTTTGGGTTGCCCATGCGTAGATATTAGCCCAGCCTCCATGCATGGTTCCAGACCCTAAGGGTTACCCTTCACAGGGTTGTACTGAGGCAAGGATTTAAGTTTATTTGTTATGGCCATCAGCTGGGAGACCCCATTCTTGAGCTGGGTTATCACTGACCTGAGGCCCTCCAACTCCAATGAGAAGACCCTTGTGGGCATAGCACAACAGGAGCGCACAATGTTTGGGCAGGTTCGCAACACTGGGTTCCTGTAGATCCGGCCGCCCTGCTGGTGTTCGGTTATTACTGTGTACACCTCGGGTCTTCCCCCTGGGTCCCTACCGTTATAGGAGCACTTTCTTCTAGTAACGCATAGCGATTTTTTAGCACAATTCCTGAGGCCACCACTTCCTCGATTAACCCCTCCTCCGGCTTGTTTCCCCATTTCCGGGCCATTAGGCCTCTGAGATGCAGGTTGCGTTCCTTCCATCGTGATAGCATTAGCTTTGGTCTTGGCACTGGCTCTTTACCCATTTAGCCTGGGCCTCTGGATCTGAATCTGTTTCATTTTTTTTGAAAATAGGGTAATGGTTTTATTATAAAAAAATACATTTTTTATTGTTTTATAGTTTTTTTTACATCAAACAATCAATCTTCAACAAAAACAGCAGTACTTCTAATACTTTAGCATCATGTACATATCGTTAAGTATCTACCGCTTATCCCTTACCCTCCCCACAACTTGAGCCTACTCCCCTTCGCATTCTGCTTCACTTTCCTCCGGGGGAACCTCCCCTTCCATATTCTCAAAAGTTTACTGATCGCTTAAGCAGTCCTGGGCGGACCCATACAATGTAGCCACTAAGCGTTTCCAGGCCATCAGGGTTTCTGCTTCCTCCTCCCCTCCCCTACTGACCGCTTCATGCCATACTGCTGTTTCGGCTTCGGTCCATTTCTGGAGGTCACTCCACCAAACTTCTACCCTCGGTCTGTTGCATGCTTTCCACCCCATGGCAATTCTGCACTTGGCAAGTATATATGCCAAGTCCTTAAGCTTGCTCACATCTTTAAATTGGCACAGTCTAGGGATCCCCCTACCATGCATGCCCATACTGATTCAACGTTTAGCTTGATCCCTTTCTCATTTAATCGGTAGGCTACTTCTCTCCCGAACTTCCCAATTTCTGGGCATGCCCAAAACATGTGCGTCATCCCTGCGTTTTCTTCCCCACATTTGGGGCATGTTTGCCGTTCAGCGTTCTTAAACCGTGCTATCTTCTGGGGGGTCATGTATGCCCTATGGGTTACAAATAGCTGTATTTGTTGTAGCCTCGCGTTCCTAGACACTTTTTTATGGTACCCTTGGGCCCGCTCCCATAGCCCATCGCTCATGAGTTCCTCGGCTTCCCCTTCTTGTCTTAATTGGGCTACTTCCTTCCCCACCCTGGACATCAGCAGCTCATAGATTCGAGAAACCTCGTGCCCTCCCTCTGCTATATCATATATCATGTCTATGGCTGTGTTAGGTTGATCATCCAGTTCTATTTCAGACCATGTCTCTCTGATCCGCTGTACCATCCTACTATAAGTAATATTTTGCCTTACGTGTAAACCGGTCTCCTCTGCCAGTACCCCGAATTTATTTATTCCCCCCTCCAGCCGTATGTCTCCCAATGTTGCGATCCCCACCGATTCCCAGTGCCTACGGATCATCCTCAGTTGCACGTCTCCTCCGGTCAATGCCACTAGCGGCACTTGCAGAGAACACGGGGTTGGGTTACCCATGATCTGACAAGCTTTGCGCCATATCTGCCATCCCAATTCCAACATCCCGGGGTGTCCTTGTAGCTCAGGTTTGGGCAGCCATATCACTTTTCTCCGAAAACACGGGGCACACTCTGATCTCAACAGTCTGGACTCTGATGTCGAGTCTTCCATTAGCCATTTGGCCACGTATTGCAGATGGCTGGCCAAATAATAGATCTCAAAATAAGGCAATTTTATACCCCTTTTGTCATACGTGTTCTGTAACTTCCATAGGGCAATTCTGTTCCTAGTTCCATGGCAAATAAAGCCCCTGCATATGCTCTGGAGTTTGTCAAAGAAACTCTTTGGTATCATATATGGTATGTTCCCAAAGAAATGTAGTAGCTTAGGCAATTCGACCATCTTCAACAGCGCCCCCCCTCCCCATCATGGCCAAGGGGAGCTTAGTCCAGAACCTCATGCTATTTTCAATGTTCACTACCTCTTTCTCAGTGTCGTGTTTATATTCTGCTTCCACCGTGTGATAAATGTAAATCTCCAGGTATCTGAACGCGCCAGTCTCCCACAGTATATTTAAGATTGGCAGTTGTTTCCGCGGGACCCCTATATACCTCCCCAGGGGGATATATACACGATTTCTTGGGATTGACTGTGATGCCAGAAAGCAACGCAAATCGCTCCATTACTTCTAGAATATATTGAAGATTTTCCTCAGGGTATCTCAAGTATAACATGTCATCTGCATACAATGAGATTACATGTGGCCCCCCTTTTGTGTAAATCCCGACTTCCTCATATTGTTGTCTCAAGTATATCGCCAGGGCTTCCAATGCTAGGATGTACAGCATCGGTGACCAAGGGCATCCCTGTCTGGTGCCCCTACTGAGTTGCCACTTCTCTGAGATGATCGCTCCCATTTTAACTCTGGCTAGCAGTGAACTGTATAAGGTACTCGGGTCCCATCCCATATTCTCTTAGAGCTGCCATCAGCCAAGGCCATTTGACGGAGTCAAAGGCCTTCACTGCATCTAGTGATATGCTTGCCATCTCGCTCGAGTCTCCTGCTGTGTGCTCTATGACCCGGTGAAGTCGTCTAAGATTGTCTGATATATTTCTGCACGGGACATATCCGGACTGATCGGGGTGTATTAATCTGCTTATGACCTGTCTCATTCTATTTGCCAACACAGCCGTGAGCATCTTGCTGTCTTGGTTCAGCATCGACAGCAGTCTGTACGACTGGCAGTCTGTGCCTGGCTTATTAGGTTTGGGGAGTGGAATGATGATCGCCGCTCTCAGGGATTCTGGTAATATCCCCGTTTCAAATGCTTCACTTAACATTGCGAGCAACGAGGGGAGCACTTCTTTCCTATACATTTTGTATAACTCACTGGGGCGTCCATCCGCTCCCGGGGTCTTGCTGGTGGGTAGTTGCTCAACCACCGCTTCTAATTCTTCCAATGTAATTGGGGCATCTAGGTCATCCCGCTCTACAGCACTTATTTTGGGCAGGCCAATATCCTGTAATTTTTCCATTATCTCGCTACTTTCACCCCCTCCTACGTCCCTGTACAATTGTTTATAGAATTCAAGGAACTCTCCGTTCACACCCTCTTCGGTATCCAATATTTGCCCACTCTCCCCCATTACTGCTCTGATCGTTGGTCTGGGGGGGTCTCACTTTTATATAACCATGCTAGCAATCTCCCTGGCTTGTCTCCCACCGCATGTTGCCTCTCAATGTATTTCTTATAGTTCAGATTACACAATCTCTACCAGTGCCCTGCGCATTCCTGCTGCAATTGGTGTATGGTTTCCGCATCCTCCCAGGAATCACCTTCTTTACCCAAAACTGTCTCTAGTTTCGCCTCTGCCTTCTGCAGTTCCCTTAGTATGCATGCCTCCCTGCAACCCTTTGGATTATCACCACCTTGAATGCTTCCCATAGAGTGCCGGCTGATTCAACACTACCAGTGTTATTTTCAAAGTATTCTACAATTTCTTCTCTCAGGTTCTCCCTGAACACTGTATCTTTCAATGCTTTAGCTCTGAGTCGCCACGTTGGGATCCTAGCCCTTGGAGGCAGATATTGCCATGTTAGGACCAATGGCGAGTGGTCCGAGAGGACCCTCGCTTTGTACTCTGATCGCAGTATTTCCGCCATCATCTCCTGTGAGGCAAACATATAGTCCAGCCGTGTATACAAGTTCTGTGGGGCAGAGTAATGCGAATACTGTCTATCGTGCGGGTGGTGTAACCTCCACATATCCTCTAGCCGGAGGTCTGCTAAGAGGGTCTTTAGAGTTTTGGCAGCGGGGGGTGGGTTTGTCTGATTTCCTGTCCGACCTGTCTACCCTTGGATCTAACGTGCAGTTAAAATGGCCTCCCTATATCACTGCCCCCCACAGGTACGGGCTCATTTTGCTATATAGGTTCTTGAAGTAAGCCACTGTGTCTTGATTCGGGGCATATGTATTGATAATGCATATTTCTCCATTTTCTATCAACCCCCTTATTGCCACCATCCTTCTGTCCGCCTCCACTGTGGTCTGTAGCAGCTGGAAAGGGACATGTGGTGCTACCCAAGTGAGCACCCCTCTGGCATAAGGCGTGTACATTGCACCTATGATGGTCCCCTTCCAATTTCCTCTGTATCACCTCTTGTTTCTCTTTCATGAGATGTGTTTCCGGTATTAGGGCTATATCTATTTTCTGCCTTCTTAAATACATCAGGACCTTGTTCCTCTTCAGGTAACTGTTGTGCCCTCTGACATTCCAGGTTACTATCTTAAGGTCCCCCATATTTCGACCCTTCCCAGTCCCCTCCTCTGTCCCCCCTCATACTCCATTTTAAGCTCAGGCGCGCATGTGTGCAAGCTCGTTCCCTAACAAATAACACTGCAAATCCCCCAACTCCCCTACCTCCCCCCACCCTTCCCAACCCCAACTGAACTTCACTTACAACTGTCCCCCTCCTTCCCCCCGCACCCTGCAACTTCTGTCCCGCCCTGCCCGTCCCCAACTGTTGCCCAGCTCCATCCTTGGATCTCAGGCTACCCCGCATCTAGTCCTTTCCTGGCCTCCGCCGACACTTGGAACACAGCAGGGGGATACCTCCCTATGTGTATCCCAACTAATCTAACTATTGGGGAAGGAATCTGATGCCTCCGTATCTCCCGCATTCATGCCACAATACGCCACGCCTGCCTACCTCCCCCACCCTCCAGCGTAATGTCTCTCTCCTCTGTTATAATATACTATAATCAAGTCCCAAGTCACATGTTATACAGCACCTCGTCACCATGACCACCGCTTCATTTGTTCATCTCGCTCTCTGTTCGGCCTTCAGCTCCTGTCGGGCAGTTCTGTGCATCCAGCCATGCCGTGGCCTCCTCTGGGATTTCAAAAAATAAGGGCCCGTATTTGTGGAGCACCTTCAGTTTCGCAGGGTACATCAACATGTATTTGTAGTTTGCCGTGCGTAGCCTTCTCTTCACCGTCCCATAGTTCAGTCGCCGTCTCTGCAACCGGAGTGTATAAAGCGGGTACGCCGTGATGGAAGCAGACGCTCGTTGGATAGTAACTCCTTTCCGAAAGTGTTCCAGGATCTTCTCCCTGTCCCTATAATTCCAAATTCTGTCAATCCGGATGGCTTCCTGGCAGTGGCCTTCTTGTTAGGGCCCTATTCGCCCTTTCAAATCTGGGTGAGCGATCCTCCTTTGATTTCTTGTAACAACATGTTTTCGATGTAGTTCGTGGGGTCTAATCCTTCCTCCCCCTCTGGAAGCCCAACGATCCGTATGTTATTCCTTCGAGCTCGTCCTTCGGTTTCCTCCGCCCTATTCTCTAGGTTGCTCACTTGCTGTCTCAGCGTGTGGACCTCTGCGGTGTTTGACGCACAGATAGCTGTGTTTGTTTCCACTTTTTTCTCCTGCCCACTCGTGCGTTCCGCTAGTGTTCTCACATCTTGCCGTAAGAGGTTGATGTCTATTTGTACTGCGTCTATCTTAAATTCCAACAACGTTTTTAGTTCTGCCATAGCTGCATCAAGTTTAGTTTCCCCATGTTGCTTTTAGATCTGCGAATGCCTTTAGATCTGTTGATCGTTCCTTGTTGGTGTCATATCCGGTTGGATGTTCTTCTCTCTGTTCCTGGCCCCCTCTGCTGTCTGTGGCATTTTCGTGTACTCCTCCATCGTAGGCTGCTTCCCCTTTGTTTTTGGCAACTTGATGCCATTTCCGCCTCAATTTGTTCCAGCCTTTGTGGAGCCACTGGGGTGATACTGGTTGTGCTTAGGCTCTGCTTGGGTGGGGCCACTGCCTTGCTGTGTGCGGGAGAGGGCCTATATCCTCCTTACGATTCCAAAGGGCGGCAGGGGGGGGCCTGTTTTATGCGCGGGCACTCCACTTGTCCAATCAGGGCTCCCACACTCCCACCTGCCTCTAGCCTCTTATCTGCTGGCTAGTTATCTTGTCCACTTCATGCCCGTGGTCTGCATTCGGCATCATGCATACTGCAGTTTGTGGTGTTGTCTACCACGTCCAGCTGTTTTCACAGTCTGCGCTTAGCGCTGGTCACGTATTCAGTGTTTTAGGCCAATTCTTCTCCAGGCCTGTGCCTGCTTATAGTGCTAAGGGGAGGCCCGGGCCCCCACCCAGTCCCAGAGAGCAGCCTGTGGGGGGCACCCTCCCTTCCAGTGTGCGCTTGCACAGTAACTCTGTAAGCACTCAGCAGCTGTTTGTTCAGTCTGCACCTGTACTGTGTGGTGATTCCTCACAGGCGCTCTTCGCCTACTGCTCTATCTTGGGTTGTCTTTTGGTATTCCACGTGTTGCCCATCTGCATTGTTGGACTTGTGCAGGCTCCCTGTCCAGCTGTTCCACAGGATGCTCTGCTGCTACCACTTACGAGCATTTGCAGCTCATCACACGTTGTATATCAGTCCCCATTGACTTTGCCAGTAGTTCCCCATCCGCCATTGTGTCCTTTGCGCCCGTTTTAGCTCCTCTCCCCACCGCTCTCCTTGGGTGTCGCGTCTGTTTCCTCCCGTCGCCGCAGCTCCTCAATTGCACTGGTTGTGCTCCTTCGGCGGCTCCATCTCTAGCCACGAGCCGTATTCGCGACTCTGTCCGTGGGGGGATGCCTCAGGGCAAGTCCCCTCTTCCTTTAACTGTGGCTGTGTCCCGCGATTGGGTAGTTGGGGGCCGATCTGTATCTCCTCATCTGCCCTTCCCCCATATATTGTTGAGGCACTGGGGCGGGGCAGTCCCCCTCACCTCAGCTCCTTGTGGCTTGGCTGGGGTGACTTCCAGTCCTCTGTCACACGGATGCAGCCTGCCCAGCTCTCACTCGCCCTGGCGCTTCCTGGTCTCCGATGGGGTCACTGCATATCATTCGCCAGCCTCCTCACTTCACCAGATGTCATCTGTGACTTGGCGTTTCATTTCCCATTCGTTCCTACTATCTTCGCGATGCAGTGGGTCGTTGGTGTAATGGCCCTTTGTTCCCTCAGGTCGACATTTTGTCTTTCACCGCGGGTCGGGCTCAGCAAAACTTTCATGCGGCAGTCCTCATTTATCGTCCTATGGATTCTTCTGTGTTAGGGCTAGAAGTGTGGCCGCCCTATTCATACTGCCTCAGTTTAAGAAATATCCGCGCATGGTGGGTTTAAATTGCCTCAATTTCGCAGGATCAACGGGGGAATCGGCAGGAGATCACGAAGAGCACGTCTTATCCAGCAGCCATGTAGCCACGCCCCTCTCCTGAATCTGCTTTGTTACCTCTTCGGCAGATGTATTATTGTTCTGGCCCATATCCCTTGATTGCTGGTGGCACTCAATTACCCCGCCCCCCACCAAAGCCAACGGAGCCGCCATCCTGGTTTATAACAGGGACGATGCCGGCGCCCCATCTCCACTGTTCTGCTCACATCTACTGTAACGCTTACCTGAACTCTGCGGGAACGCCCTGAGAGATCTTTACCAATCCTTTCTTCAGGGAACAGAGAATTACTGTGGAAACATCAAACAATAACTTTCCTTAATATCCACCCCTTGGGAATTTCTCTTTCAACAGACTGTTTAGGATTTTAGTCCCCAAGTATACCCCCAGGCTCACCTGATTATTATTTTTTTATGAGCTCTCCATCCTGTTTTCACACAGGGGCGCAAGTCCTGAAGAATGTTGGTATTATGGAGGCAGCAACACTAAAGGGGGTAGGATAACTAGAGAGTTCTAGAACATGAGATAAACCCTAACTCTAGTCACCCTTATTCTAAATACCTAAGTAAAGTTTAAGGGAAAAGGAATAACCCTATAATGACCAACGGTAGTGAGTGTAACAACCCTCCACCTAATGCCTCAGAAAATATACATATACAGGATTGACTACCGAGTGATGTGCGGGTAATTTACATTTATCAGCTTGGCTGAGGAGAAATTTCGTTATTATAATATTAGCAGCAATTACACAAAACCTGAAAACAATGCCTAAAATGTCAGAGGCAACTCCACTCGAAAAAACTAACAACACGCAGACAATTATATGTTTGACTCATCTAGTAGAGGAGCGCCTCTTCAAAACACTAGCAGCTCTGATAATAATGCCACAGCTGCGTGCGCTCCTTGCCGGCAGTTACAACTGTCAACTGTGACTAGAAATTCGCCGCGTAAACGGCGACAAAAAGAAACACTGACTAGCATAAGAATATTAGAGACTAAATCTTCGCAATTACAACACCACCACAAAAGAATACTTGCAAATTGTTCCAGTATCCCTGCCGGTATTCACTGAGGAGATGTTTCACAACACGACGGAAAAAAAAAACTAAAAATGTAAGGGGCTGGAACTAGACTAAATGGAAGGGAGGCGGGGAAGATGAAATGAGTAGAAACTACGGGCAAGGGCTCTGACTGGAAGCAGCTGAGGAACTTCCTGAGAGACCGCGGTAAGCGTTAGTACTGCAAGCAGTCAACGACGCGAAGCGCGAATCTCCAGGTGAGCCTGCAATATATAGGAAAATACTGAAATAGACTAGACCTGTGAGAGTAGTCTCTGGATGGCGCAATGAGGCGGCCATTGCAGGAAAACAGGAAGTCCTATTGATTCAAATGGAAATTACCTGTCTATCCCCGGGCAACACCACTATCTGCCTGGAATTAACCCTTAAGACTACTATTAACCTACGAACTGGCCTGTGATCATGACATCTACTAGCATGGACTTCCAATTCTGCCTGTCACTCTTTTTACAATGGGCATCGCCCCTTTTGTTGGGTGTCGTGTTTCATGCAGTTCTGAAACCTTGATTGACATCCGGAGGGGAGTTTGCCATGCAGTTGGATGGCCCCCTTGTAGCTGGCCCCCCATTTAGGGTAAGACCCAAAGTTACTTAAATATGCAAATTAACAAGGGGGGGGGATCCAATGGTTGGGGTATTTCTTCTCTGTGAAAGATAGTGAGCTAAAGACTCTGGGTAAGTCTCTCGTAACCAGGACTAATGTCTGGCAGAGGGACTCCCAGGACCCCCTTGTTAATTTGCATATTTAAGTAACTTTGGGTCTCACCCTAAGTTACTAGGGGAATCCAGACGTTGACCCCTTGCTCACTATTCTCAAAGAGGCACAGATCCACCATACTGATGAGGTTCAACCAGACCGAAACACGTGTCTGGGGTTGCTGTTGGTACTTTTGTTCAGAGGAGAATTGCCTAGCGTTTCGGTGCTAGACTGCCCCAGGGCAGGATAAAGACTGATATGTTTGGGATATTTCTTCTCTGTGAAAGATAGTGAGCTAAAGACTCTGGGTAAGGCTCTTGTAACCAGAACTTATGTCTGGCAGAGTCTCCCAGGACCCCCCTTGTTATCTAACCATGGTAGTGGGACAGGTCAGGTACATTGCTCGGGTACTAGTCTATTTTCGACCAGAGCGGGCTGTCCATGTAACAGTGTTTGTGTAGGGAAGGGGGGGGGGGAGTTAAAGTCCCCAGGTATCCTACATGGTAGGAGGGGTAAAAAGTGTTAGAGGGAAAGTGATACTGCGACTCACCATCAGGTGTCCCACTCCCAAAGGACCCCTACCCAGGTGATCCTCCCGCACTGGTCCACCACCAGGGTCTGGATCCAAAGGCGATGACCATGACCTGGCCACCTGAGAGAGAGAGATATCCCCGGGGCCTAGCGGGTGAGACGCCCTCTGGTTTCTCACATTGCAGAGATGAGGAACATTTTCGAGCTATGTGCTGCAATCAGAAAGCCTCCAGATTGAGCTAGGTGGAACCACAGATACAAATCACCCCCTCGCCAATCCAGAGAGGAGAAGCACCAGTACTGAGAGGAGATACAACCAGGAGATACGCAGCACCAGGACAAAGCGCTCCTCCTCCCCAAACCCTCGTCGGAAAGGGAGGAGACGGATTCACCACCTGTTAGGAAAGATTTCACATTTGAATGTAATTTTCCCTCCATGTGTCAACCCCCAAACTTTTTGCTGCTGTTTTACAACCTGATCTAAACTTTGCCAGAGAACCACAGCCCTGAGCTGCACTCCTCTGGGCTTTCGCTCAATTCTTATGGGGAAACTGACATGCCCGTAATACAGTCAGTACTGGGAGACTTTGTTTACCTTAGTCCTTTCCTCATGTTGCAGCTTTTGTGCAACATGTAACAAGAGTGCAATGTAACTTACCTTACCGCACTCTTGGGTCTCTAGTCATTCCAAAGGCCCTAGAAACTCTCGCTGGACTTATTATGAACTGTGCAGGTGTGTCACGGACGGGACTGGTGGCAGCTATCGTTTATCTTATGTTTTGAACCTTTTTTGCCATGTTATCCGCGCTTACCGCGTTTGGCACGAATAGGTGGCCTGGCTCCAAAATGGCCATGCCACGCGGTTCTTTGTCCTGTCCTTTGGCCATCTTGCCTCTTCACCTTCCCCAGGTCGAGTAGACCCCGGTCAGTCCTTATTTGGTCATGCACTTTCACACGAAAGCTTTCAGTGATTGGTCCATGTATGGAGTGAGTGTTTGTGATCAGATCTCCCATTGGGTCCTCTCCGTATTGGCGCGAAGGGAACTTTGGATAAGAGGAGGCTGAAAACACCACTACCAGGTCGATCTCCTGAGTTCACACCGAACAAGGGATAAGGAGCCAAGTATCCTGCAACAAGAAGCCGAGTCGAGGAACGGCTGGTGACCCACTGGAAGGTTTGGCACCCTGAGCCTGCTGTCGTCCTGCAAGACCCCTCTGCATCTGATCGTCCTAGAAGGTTTGCGAAGGCGCTTCGACCCATTGGAATAGTGGGACCAACTATTCTCGGCACCTTCATCAAACCCTTCAAGTAAGCCTCTACAGAAGTGTCCCTGGGCCAACCAGTAGGCTGATCAGCTTACGCAGGACGTTTTGCTCTGTCACCGCCGCCGTTTTGGGGAAGCCCTCGAAACTTGGCCTACTGCTAGCTCTGACTGCATGGCACCCTCATACCGAATTTCGTACACTTGGCATTCCCAGGTCTGAAGTGAGACGAGTGCGCCCAGACCAGAGTAACCACGGTTGCCGTGTTGCCCAGCTGTGGCAACGACCTGTGCACGTTCGCTGCATTTGTGACCCCCCCCTCGACCCTGAATCCTGCTACTGCGTAATCTACACGGTGTCGAGACGTCCTGCTTGTCGCATCCGAACCTGCCGGCAACGTGAACTGAACTGGCAAAGTCTGGGTCTGCCTGCGTCGGGGACCGGTAAGTAGTCCATACCGCAACCGGTGGCCCCCCGCGCAGGAGCCCATTTCTTTTCTACCGTTGTTTCGAAATAGCGACTCTATCCCGCACTCTCAACCTGCCTCCGCCCGCAAGTGGAGGTCTTGCTTGAGTAGTGGGGACTTGTTCTTCATCGCTTCATTCACCTTCCTGAACTGTCAGAGACCCTTGAAGAGACGCTATTTTTTCCATTGGCACAAGCGTGTGCATGTACTATTGAGCATAAGGCTCCTCTCTCCGTAGGACTTGGACTGCCTCCTAGTTAGGTGTATTTCTGATGTCGAACTGGGTCCAACAATTACTTGCACTGCCTGTTTCCCCCCCCCCCCCATCTAGGTGGTCTACATATTCCGTGCTCCTAACTCCTTAGACCCCTCGGTCTTGTATATATATGGTATTGATTGTGATGTGTTGGTTTACATTAGTATTATTGTGACTCTTTGCTATGGTCTATGTTACAAATGCCTTGTAATAAATGTGTCTATATTGTTAATATAACACCTGTCTGGAGTAATTTGTAAGTGTCCTTGCTTTGTGTGCTCATTGAGGTCTTTCAGTCACCCTCACCCCTCTTGAGACTTAGTCTTGACCGCCTGCCATAGCTACCCTGATTGGTCTGGCTTGTCCAGAGGTTACCCTGTTCCAAGAAACTAGGCTTGCCTTCTGAACCTCTGCTCCTCCAGGTCAGAGTTCAGAAATCCATCTTAACACCACCTGCGCAGAGCCACGTTGTCCATGGGTGAGTCAGAGTCCCAGTCGAGCACAGAACGAAGGAAGAGAGGGTACCTTTATGCCCTAGGAAACCCCTCCACCTCAGAACGCAGACTCACATTGCCTATCACCATACACAGGAAAATGTTCAATTTCCTTGTCGACTCAGGAGCAGCAGTTAACGTGATGCCAGAATGCGAATGCAAGAAGCTAGCACAAGCGCTGTGACTGAAAAGAGCCTGAGTGGACATTCACGCAAATGGTGCAAAGCAGCCGCTCCCATGTCTGAGTGTGTTCACGACCACATGTAGACACCAAGACAAACACGACCGCATACTCATCCATGTAATCGATGCAGAAGCATCCTGTGGGTGCATATTGAACTTCAAATCAGCAAACAGATGGGGCTCATCCTCATCTTTCACCATATCATGGCAGGCAAATACACACCGGCCGCCAAGGTTGAAGCGACTTTCAAAGATCTTTTCAAAGGGATAGGAAAATTGAAAGGGTGCAAAATACAACTGCACATGACACATCAGTGAACCTATCGCACAACACTATCGAGGGATACCCTTCAACATCAAGCTGAGAAAGAACTGCTAGCCCTTATTGATGCCAGCGGAATTGAACCCGCTAACGGCCCCACCCAATGGGTCGCCCCGGATGTTCCTGTGCCAAAGAAAGGCCCGAAAGGACAAATACGGCTATGCATGGACATGTGCGAGCCCAACCAGGCGATATTGAGGGAGCATCACCAACATTATGCATCTGCTAAATGGAGCCAAGGTCTTCTCCAGGCTAGACATACATAAGGGGTGCCACCAGGATGAGCTGAGCGAGGAGTCCCACTACATTACAACATTCACTACACATCTTGTAACTACATCATTCAATACACATATTTTGCTACAAGTAATTGAACTTTGGGATCTCATCGGTCACAGAAATATTCCAGGAAGAAATCCGGAAGGTTATATGCCACATACCACACTGCATTCAATACAGTGACGATATTCTCATCTTTGGAAAGTCACAGGAGGCCCATAACGCAACACTCCTAAAAGTGTGCAAAGCGCTGAGTGACGCGAACCTGACACTCAACAAGGAGAACTGTGCATTCAAAAAAGCCACTCAAATTCTTCAGCCGCATGGTCTCAGAAAAGGACATTGAACCAGACACCGACAAGATCCGGCGTTGATGGACGCCCCCCACCCAACAAATGTCGCCCAAGTGAGTTTGTTCCTAGGTCTGGCGAGCTATTACACACGCTACCTATCCGAGTTCGCCTCCACCAGTGCCCCGATAAGAGCACTGACAAAGAAAGACCACAAGTTTGCATGGGAGTCAGCACAACAAAAGGAGTTTGACAAGATCAGGAGGGACATGGCTGCAGCAATCTGCAGTTCGTATTTTGAACCAAATCTGCACACAAGTCACCGTAGACACAAGCCCAGTCAGCCTAGGAGCCATCCTAGCTTAACACTCTAGTAGTGAACATACCCAGAGGAAAATTGTGTTGTACCCTAGCAAGAGCCTCACGGAAACCGAACAATGGGACTTGCAGGTTGAGAAGGAGGCCCTTGATGTGGTGTGGGCCTGTGAGCAGTTCGACCTGTTACTGTACGGCAAACCGTTCACTGTTGTTACTGCCATAAGCCCCTTGTCACAATTTATGGAAAACCTATGGCCAAAATGCCACCCTGCATCGCTCGCTGGGGACTTTGAATGCACGAATATCGATTTAACATCATGAACAAGCCGGGAAAGGAAGAAAAACCAGACGATTTCCTGTCCCGCCACCCACTACCAAGACCACACTCCTCGGGGAGTAGAGGTGATGGAAATGTAAAATATATCGTACACAAACCATGGGCCATCTCCATGGAAGAGCTGGTGCGGTGCACGCCAGAGGATGCAACCCTGGATCTAGCAGCTGCCTGCATCCACAATTGGCGACGGAGGTCAACAGAGGCATCAATACAACACAACCAGGCTGTGGGTGTGGGTGTGCAGCTTTTCAAGACACTCGCACGATTGCAAAAACAAACTATCTGTGTCCCCATCCACGCTGATCCTCAAAAGGGGATAGAATCGTACTACCAGCACCCCTACACCAGAGAGGTGTGGACATAGCGCATGAAGGCCACCGATGGATAGTGTCAACCAATTGACTGCTCCAGAGGAAAATGTGGTTCCCTGGAATGGACAGGATCATTGAGAGCACCTTCTGTGCGTGCCACATATGCCTCAGCCTGCACCCACAGTCATCCCCTGAACCTCTGCAAATGACATCACTCCTGGATGGCGTATGGGAAGAAGTGGCCATTGACTTCTTCGGTCCGCTCAGCTTGGGAGAATGCATACGTGTGGTCCTTGATAAGTACTCCAGGTACCCCACAATCAAGATCCTGCAGTCCTATGCAGCTGTGATCCCGGCGTTAGATTGTATCTTCTCGTATGGCATTCCGACAATGGGCCCCCTTTCACTAGCCACGACTTTCGAGACTTTACACAGTATATGGGCTTCCACCACAGAAAGGTCACCCCACTGTGGCCCCAGGGGAACGGGACTGTCGAACGATGTATGGCTAACATCAAGAGGGCTGTCAGGATATCCAACATCACACACATGCCCATAGAACAGACGCTATATTAACTCTTGCGTGACTACCGAAACACGCCACAAGACTCCACAGGTGCCTGCCCAGCGGAAAAAATGTTTGGTCGCCAAAGTACGGACGAGAATGCCCATTGTCCCCTGGAATGAAGTCTGTGCTACGCTGTGTGTGTCAGTAAAGTGCTGCTAAGGGAAGGGAACGCGTAAAACAGGATGAATGCATGTGCTGACCGCAAGGGCAGAGCCCGGGAGTCACACTTACAGCTAGGTGACCATGTTCCATTGAAGCAAACCGCTCCCACAAAGGAACACCACACTTTGACATTAAACCCTAGCCATTGAATGGCTCTATGATCACAGCTCAAAAAGCAGACAAACGCGTGACAAGAAACACCCCTTTCTTCAAGAAGATACATTGGGAAACCAAGAAGAGGACAGAAACTGGAGGGATGACGAGGGCATCACACAAGAAGTGTCGGGGTATACGGGAGACGAAGAGGAGTCAGAAATTGTGAGACATGCTGGCCCAGGAGAGGAACAGAGCGGGAGTTCCTGCATCCCAGAACTGACGATCTGCCACGTGTGATCATCCGACGACCGAGACTGTGGGTCGAGGTGATAAGCTAGGACACTGTTACTTTGGGGTGTGGGGTCAGAGATGTAATGTCGTGCTCCGCTTGTCAGGTGACACTGGCACGTGAAACAGAGATGGGTCATGTGACAACAGTTCATGTAAGCACACACGGCGCAGGAATAAAGCACTTTATGTTTAATGCCCCATCCATCCACCATCATTTGTACCTGACACTTATGTTCCCAAAATGCACTTTGTTTGTATACAAAGAAGCCAGCATCTTATATTCAGGACACCCACATTATGCCATGCTACTTAATAAGCACTTCATATGGTATAGTCAAACAAACTTCAACTGATAAATGGTATTTGCAAAAATTGCATAACTGTGCGCAGGAATAAAGTAGTTTATGTTTAATGCACCATCATTTGTACCTGACACTTATGTTCCCAAAATGCACTTTGTTTGTATACAAAGAAACCAGCATCTTATATTCAGGACACCCACATTATGCCATGCTAGTTAATAAGTCTACGCAGAATACTCAATATGGTATATTCAAACAAACTGCAACTGAAATGGAGCGCAATCGTGTTTTTTTTTATATCTACAAACATAGGTTACGGTCAATAGGAAATGTTAGTGTTTACTGCGACTCTGAACTTTAACATTTTTCTTAACCATTCTGGAACGGTCAGAGTTGTTTCCATGACATTACTCACCGTCACTAACAAATCTCAGGATGACGTAACTTCAAAAGTTCCAAATGCGGTTAACATCCTAACTCCTATGATGCAGCATGCCTTTAGCTTTCCAGTAGTATGAATAGAAGACGGATGTTGCGTATTGTATCACGGCCAGAGAAGAGAGACTTTATCAGTCCCTTGTCTGTATCTTTGGAGCGACACACTTTCACATTAACGCGGACTTGCCAGAAATATCGGAATTGCGTTCTCATGTGTGTAAACAGAGCAGTGTGTGATTCTTGAAAAAGCAAATGATTAAGCGATAAAAAACAAACAACAAATAAAAAAAATAAAAAAAAGAACCAAGCGCCATGTATGTAAGGGCTCGCTGTACTTAAAATAATCAATGTTCGTTTTGCATTCCATTTAAGCGACTCCGGCCTGTGAACCGGGTAAGTGTGTTTAAACGTACAAGATGGCCGTTATTCTACGTAACATAAACTATTGACTATTCTAGTGTCTTTTCACCTTCGCGCATTTCAGTTCTTACTTCCGGTTGTCGCACGCAATCGCGTTTTTGGAGTCAAGACAACCAGGAGGCGTCGGAGAGAAGCGCAGTCAGAAGGAGGGAGGGGTCAGAGGGTTGAAAGGCGGCGCGTAGGGAAAAATGAGTGAATAGTGGTCGAGAAAAACCAAGGAAGCAAACAGAACAGGCACAGGGAGAGAAGTTGAGTCTGGGCGAGGGAAGGGAAAAGGAAAAAAAAGGATAAAGAAAAGACAGGAGTGTAAAACAGCACCCGCTGCAGGACAGGGAAAAGTGGAGTCTGCGTTAAAGCAAGGGAGTGGAAAGTAGAAGACCAAACGTGTAGGAAGCGTTAGACGAATATAAACATGCACGGGAAGGAGGCTGTGCATGTGAGTCCAGTAGGAGCAATGGGAAAGGAAGAACATTCCAGGCAGGTGTAGCCGGAGACGCACAAACAGGCTCACCAGACACTCATTAGAGAGAGGAAAGCACAAACTGTTTTGAGCAGTCACTCAATCGCAGCTACAGCATTAGAAAGGCAACGAGCTGCACGATTCTTCATGAATGGGAATGGCCCAAACATTAGGTTAGGGGTGGTGAATCGAGGGGTTGATGGCATTCACAGAACTTATCAATACCACCAAGTGATATTTAGGGCCTTTTTAACAAAGCAGTTAAAAACACCGGTCTTTAGACTTTGCGACGCACAGTATCTGAATCCTTAAGACTCCGGATAGGAAGGTGTCTCTCGTCGCTGTGCTATATAAATCTACGTCCCAAAGTCAACTAATGCCGCAAAAGAAAAGGGACCAAGTAACGGGCATTAAGAACCGAAGTCCAGGACGTTTTGGCCGGAGTAGCTAGACTATGTAATTGCCTAGGATGGTGTGCGACCTCGCCTGGCAAGCTTGTGACTTGGTTCAGTGGCACCACCAACGTGTCTTGGGTGAGCTTTCAAGTTTATCCTGGTGGTGAAGGAACAATGCTACAGTGATTTAAGGAGAAGATGATTTAAGGAGAAGATGATTTCACGCTATCGGCGGAAACCTGTGACCCAGATCCTACAAGTGTGAGTACTATAGACCGATGTCTATTTTGTGGTGATAAGTCCGGACTTTCAGTCACTGATTCTGTGGATGTAAGAGGTGCATGCGAAAAGGCCTGTTTCTTGGCCCGGGAGCTCAATTGCCATGGGAGGCAACATTTCTGTCTGCGGTATGAAAGACCACCAGTCACCTTGCAAATCTGTTAAAGTGAGCAACACAATAAAGCACACTTTTAAAATGTGTTCACACCCATAGCGTCTAATAGCTTGATATCCTAAAACGTAAAGTATGCTTTCATGTCCTCAGGTGAATGTCCTTAAAACCATGCATAACACCATGCTGGAGATTTGTGACAAATCTCCAAACCAAAGTGAGTTTTTTTAGCCTCTTTTATTGTGCGTCTTAAAGCGCTGAAAATAAAGTGAGTACATAGATAATTTGTCTTTTGCATCTTATAGTTTACCATTCAGGATGTGGAAAATAAAAGGCACACCTATATTATTGTGGCCCAACATGCTGCTCTAAGTATTTAGATGTTGTCATGATGCTTTACTATGCAATTTGTGGATTTTGCAAGTAAACTCTATAAGACAGTATTATTGTAGGTCTTGACACCCAAAACTTAAATATTTTTTCCAAGTAAAGCATGGAAGAAGATGGCCGTGCCCAAATTGTAGAGTGGGTTAAAATCCCTGCTTCGCTTTTTAGTGTGTGTGTGATCCTGGGCAAATAATGTTAACTCACAATGGGCCTTATTACAAATCCGATAGTAACCCTGCCGGTGCTACCGGCGGGTTGCCGCCGGACTTGCAATATTTAGTGGCACCTGGCTTGCCGGAAACACCGGGGGATTACAACCCCAGTGTTCCGGGAAGTTAGGTGCCGGCAAATGGCAAACCCCCATTCCCATTTGAGTCCCATAGGACTCAATGGGGATGACGGAAGCACCGGCACCGTTAATAACCGTGCCGGTGCTTCCGTGAAAGTCTGTGGGCGGGCGCCAGGTCTGACCCCTAGCGGTCTGGACAGCACCAGCCCTCAGACTCGTAGTGTGTCGGTCCGTTGTTACTGGACTGGCACACTCATAATGAGGCTCACTGACTTCAACTGCAAAAATTGGAGTTCTCATAAGTGATTACGTTTACACCCTTACAATAGGACAGTTTTAATAAATGTAGGGAAACATTATTGTACCCTGGTGCTCCTCTGCTAGGGGCTCCAATATGCTCACATAGAATTGTATTATTGCTGCACTGGCCCTCCGCCAGTCACGTATAACTTGATTTGACAGGCAGACAGTCTCACCATCCAGTCAGTGCACCAGAGATTCTAGTATAGGGGGCTTGGTGTGGTAGAACCAACATTACATTTTCTCCCCTGTTTCTCCCAGCCAAGTTGTTTGGGCCGTCCGGAGTACTGCCCCGCACTCTGTCTTGTAATGCTATGATATTGAGCCTCTAAGAGTTGGACGAGACATTGGGAGCAAAGGTGCCAGGAGTAGCCCTTCAAAAAGACCAGTGCGCAGGAACTAGACATTACTTCCACACGTAATACCTTTTACTCAAACTCTGCAAGCTAGTCTTAGAGGAAAGATGGGGGCACCAAGCAAGCTCTACAAAAACACAATCTACTGCCAAACGTCCACATCCAGGTCAATGGAAGAGTTATATTTAGCTCGGTTTGTACATGTGTATTTATAAACCAGTTATGAACTTATCGTTTTATGTTAACATGACTGTACGGCTGTATAGCCCTGGTGCTTAGCTGCTAGGTTCTTCCCAGCCATGTTTGCTGTAGATTTTGCCAGTAAGCAACAAAGACAGCACATTAGCTGAGAATCGGGGACAGTGGCAGGGCCTTTTAACCTTTTCAAATGAAAGGGGCCTCGAGCCTCAGGGGACCCCCACCAACAGCCCCCATATTGCCACTCGGCAGTGTAATAACGTAGCAATATATTCCTTTATATATTGCTCACTTTCTGGGTCTTGCAGTGTGTGCTTTGCAGTGTTCACCTTACAAGCTGCTGCTGGTGCCCCATTGAGGAAAACAGAAATATTATCACCTACTTTCAACACTGTTTCCTCCACGTCACCTACTTTCTTATGAAGAAGGATCATTCACAACTATTCAGCTGTCATTCAGTGTTTCAGCTCCCTGTTGGCTCGTGATAATTGGCGGCTATTAACCTTCTTTATCTCCATTATAATGTATGCCCTCCACCCCCACAGGAGCCCCAGACTCCTTTCTGCTCTAAGCAAGAGGAGCCCCCAACCATCATGTTGAAATAGTCCCCCACACATCTTCACCCGGGCCTGCAGAGAATATTCCATTATGTTTCGAGAGGACATTTTATCAGACCTTTGTGCCCCACTACATCGAAAGAATTTTGCCCTTTCAAATCATGGCCCATACCGCACATCAAAGTGTTGAATCCTATGCACATGTACCAGAGGTGCAGCATTCATACACTTACAAGAACAGTACAAACCATTTTGATAGTGGAGGTGCAAGATATCATGGCCTGAACGCACCTATGATAATTGGTATCCCCTGTCTCCAGGGGGTAAACTCACAATGACACAAGTGGTCATCCTGTTTTATGTTTAATCTGGTCCCAACCAATGTAGAGGCACTATCTAACTCCTCCCTGGACACCCCGATACATTTTGATTGTGCGGGTACAAGATAGCATGGCCTGATCGCACCTATGGTCATTTGCAAACCCTATTTCTCTTGGGGTAATTCACACTAAAACAAGTGGTCATCGTGTTTTATATTTACTCAGGTCCCAACCAGTCTTATTGGCACCATCTATCTCCTCCCTGGACACCCCCATACCTTTTCATTGTGGGGTGCATGATTTCATGGCCAGAGCACACCTATGGTAATTCACATACCCTGTTTTTCTAGGGTTAACTCACACAGACACAAGTGGTGATCCTGTTGTACGTTTACTCTGGCCCCAAATGATGTAAGGGCACCATCTAGCCCCTCCCCAGATACCTCCATACCTTTTGATTGTGGGGATGCAAGATATCATGGCCTGTACACAGCTACGGTAACTCGCATCCCCTATCTCCCTGGGGTTAACCCACAATGACACAAGTGGTCATCCTGTTTTTTATGTTTAATCTGGTCCCAACCAATGTGGAGGCTCCATCTAGCCCCTCGTGGGACACCCCCATACCATTTGATTGTGGGTCTGCAAGACATCATGGCCTGATTACACCTATGGTAATTTGCATCCCCTGCCTCACTGAGGTTAACACACACTAATACATGTGGTCATGCTGTTCCATATTTACTCTGGTGCCAACTAATGTATCAGCACCAATCATCTCCTCCCTGGACACCCACATGCGTTTTCATTGTGGGGTGCATAATATCATGGCCTGAACACACCTACGGTAATTCACATTCCCTGTCTCCCTGGGTTTAACTCACAATCACTCAAGTGGCCACCCTGTTTTATGTTTAATCTGGTCCCAACCAATGTAGAGGCACCATTTAACCCCTCCCTGGACACCCACATACTTTTGATTGTGGGGGGTGCAATATATCATGGGCTGAACGCACCTATGGTAATTTGCATTCCCTGCCTCCCTTGGGTTAACTCACAATGACCCAAGTGGTCTTCCTGTTTTATGTTTACTCTGGTCCCAACCGATGTAAGGGCACCATCTAGCCCCTCCCTGGACATCTCCATGCCTTTTGATTGTGGGGCAATATCTCCAAATTCGAACAAATCTGGTCCCCCTTCCTGGATTACACAGGGAAATATCCAAGCCTAACGAGACAGCCCCCCAACCTTCGCTGGATGGGGAAACAGGCTTAAAACGCACACGCTGAGGAAGGCGGAACAGGACACAACTCTGCCACCAGAAAACAGTCTCAGGCCCGGCCCAACCCCCTCCTGCGCCCAGAGACCCGGGGAAGTCTGCACCTCGTCAGAGCCCTGCACCCGTGCAAGCGGAACGCTCCGCCCCATTAACCAGTCAACCTAAGACAATTGGCTCCCCCCTACACCCTGCTATTGACATTCCCCCCACTGACCACCCCCTGGAACACCAAAGACTCGCCCATCGTTGGGTTTACTTGTTTTCCGTTCATGTTTTCCGCTCTGTTTTTCTTCTTCGTTGTAATATCTTACATGCATGCCTACTGTGAAAGGCTTCTCTGACGATGCACTGTTAAGCTTGCATGCATAAATACCAATAAAAACATTTTTGGAAAAAAAAAGTAGGTGCTTTCAGATGCTGGAGCTGTAAAAACCTCACTGTATGGGGGGACTTGGTAAGGGGAGGAGCCCTTCTCTCATTCTCAGATCTCAGGACTACATATGACTTACCGGCAACCAAATGTTATCGATATATTCTACCCACTTACGCCTTATATACTCACAGCCTGGCACTTCTTTTACTCAGTATGAAAAAATCTTTCTGTCCACTGCCATCATGATTAAGCGTAATATTGCCATGTTATGGGGTAGTGGAGAAAAACTAAACGCCTCAACATTGTGCTCAGATGTTGATACCTCACAACACACTGAGACAAGAGGGTTATTTAACGACCCAATGTAGCAATCCTTATGTAGGAAACTATCCTTTCAATCGACAAATACTCACAGCTCTAATCCTTTCAGTTGTATCAGATTGTCGTACTACCCAATCACTATGCACCAATATAAAAATTAAACAATTTATTATTTCACTATTTATTTCATATCATACAATTTCTAAATGCCAATAGCAGCATTTCTTTCTTAATATAGCAGCAAACAGATATTCAAATGGCAAAATGTTTACACACAAATACATACATTGCAATTGTAATGATCAAAAGCCGTTCTCCGCTCCTCGCCACCAATTTTATTTTAAAGTGCTGGTGCTTTCAGTATAAAGATGAAATCAATAATAGCATTTCACTCACTCCTAGAATCTGATTCGTTCATTCAAACTTCATACCACATTCACCCTACATGTTTCATGACTCTTTACACAATAAAAAAAATGATAAGGATTTTCTTCAGGGTCACGCTGGCTCCTGCTTTTCTTTAAATGAACTGTCTGTATTGGCTAGAGGCTACACACCATTACAACTTCATCCCGCCATATCTTCTAATCTGTATGGGTCTGTGCAATGGTACAGATATTCATAGTGACTCTGTTGCTCAGATGTTGATAACTGTATTTTGTTGGGAAAACGTATTTACACCTCATGGGATGTGCCTACAATTTGCAACAGTATTGGACAAATGGGAGAATAGAATGGCGTACCCCATGTTTACTGTGCAAAGGCAGGGGGAGATTTGTTATGGGATAGAATCCACATCTATGTTGTGGTACAATCTGTTATTGCAAAGTACAATTATTGTTGTTTAAATAGATAAAAACAAATTGGGTAAAAGAAAGACTTCTGCACTTTGCTTTTGAGCATTTTCTGTAAATTGGTGTAAATACCTTATGTTTTCAGCCAACCTGTTTTCGTCAGCTTATGGTGAAAGATGTTTAACTTTTACAATCATTTGTTTCTCCTCCCTAGCTGTGGAGGTTGGGTATAACTTTTGTAAGTCATCATCTAGCGAACTGTCAGGGTAGCCTGATTACTTGCCCACGAAGTGTAGCCGAAGAATTCTACCCAACAATGTAACCCTGTGTATGGATTTAAAACATCATACCAATGGATCTATTATTTGGAAGAATGGACCGAAACACGAACAGCAGACCTAGAGCCGGAAAGGAAAAGGCACGTTAACAATAGCCTTTTTCTCTTATCAGCAAGAAAACAGTGTATCCAAACTGGACTAACCTTTATTAAGCTTTTCACTAGGAAAGACTAACACAACACTAGATGGTCGACTTGGGTGGAATCAACAGGTTAGCAATGAGGTATGCAATTCTGGAGCGGGACAAGAAATAAAGATACAAAGTGAGATTTGGTATAACAGAAAAAGGAGAGGAACCAGGAAAGCAATAGGTATTAGATGGGCCCTTACTGTGTTCCTGTTGATAATCATCCCATAACGTGCAGAGTAGAAGAGTGATCACTATTTGGGTAAATCCGGAAGCAACCTCAGAGACAGAACTATTCCCGCCGAAAACGGAATGCCTAGATGCCAAAAAGTCATTTAAAGGACCCGACGGAACGCAGACGCTCCCAAAACTCCCTCCAAGTACCAGAAAGTCTCTAGTCCGTACCGGGATGAAAGGGAGTGAGAGCTAGCGGGCTACCAGGTAGTGATCACAGGTAAGGATCCAATCCAAGTGCAGGTTGATGAAAATCCGGGTCAGCAAGGATGTGCAGGTAAGAATGAGCAGTCCGTTAATCCAGGTCAACAATGTGGAGGCAAGAACAAATCCAAAATTGAGCGGAGAAAGAAATCCTTCGAGCAGTCCGGGTCGGCAACGGTGAATACAGTGGCAATCCAAAATCGAGAGGAGACAGAAGTCCTTTGAGCAGTCCAGATCGGCAATGTGGAAGACAGCAGATCAAAGCAGAAAACAAAAGGACTTCAGAAGAAAACAAGGTAAGAAGGGTAGGAGTCATAGAGAGCAGATTCAGGAAGATTCAGAAACGAAGTCCAAGGACAAAACAAGAGATCAGCCGACCAATAAACCAAACGTAGATATTCTCAAGATACGTATCGTACTTCTATCAAAATCAGTAGCACTGATTCAGAGTCAATGGGAACTTTAAATACTCATGAAGTCACATGACGGAACGTGCGTGTGATGACGTATACTTCATTGTTTATAACCTAGTTTCCATGCGGCGCACGTTTCTTTAATACAGTAAATCGTTTTGCAAACGGCCTTACTTGGGGGCGTCTGAATACTTTGGAAGCATTATTTGACCAACTCCGGGAGGAATGTGACGGAAGGGTGTGTGAGTCACTAGGTTTCCTGACACAAACCTTCTGGCGCCCAATATCTTTTCCAATATTTTACACAATTGCTTTTATTTTGTTTTTCCATGTCTCAACATCTTATATCAGCGATTGCCCATGCTGGAAATATCTGGTCAGTTCATGGTCAAAAGCCACATTTCAATTTGCCCTCATCTCCTGTGACCATATAGCTAGATGCTAGATTTTGTGTGTGTGTATGTATATATATATATATATATATATATATATATATATATATTCTCATTCACTGGCAAAAAACGTTGTTAAAGGGACGTTATGGTTACAGGTAAAACCGAAAACTTCTTACATGTTTTACAGTACCCAAAACTGTAAAACGAAAGCATTCATGATGTCACTATGTGACATGGAAACATTTTCAATCTTACACTGCAATGGGGCATGGTGCAGAGAATGGCTTTGTTTCCACATGGTTCATGTACTGCAAAGAAGTGTGTAATACAATGGTGCGTATAGCTATGCATTGCTCAATGACCTACTTCTCTCTAGGTAGTTCTTCCAATGATGTTTGAGAGTTTTTGCCACCATAACAATCCCTTGTGAAGGCTTCCCATGAAAACTAAATGCACATGTGATGTCATCAGTGAATGAGATTTGTGATGGCATCTTTGATGTCATGGGTGTTAGTCCTTGCAGTGCACACTGGTGGGGCGAGTTATGGTTGCTTAGCTTACCATAATTTGCAAATTTCGTTTTTTTTTCTTCGGTTTTACCTGTAACCATAATGTCCCTGAAACAACATTTGTCCATTGAATTGCATAGGTTTTTGGTAGTGCAACTTAACCATAACGTTCCTTGCCAGTGAATTTCATTGGTTTTTAGCAGGATATCCATAGTTTGTAAAGAAGAACTCTCCAACATAGTGAAACTCCTAGCAGAATGGTAACTCAGGCAGCAGTCGTGGACTGTGCGTCTGGTTGCGCACATTTATTTTTTATTTATATGTTGTTTTGGCTGAAATAAATTCCAACCTTTCAACATTAAATTACAAAATAAGCATACACATACTTTATACATCTGTTACTTCCTTTTGCATGACTATAAAACTATTTTTGATAAAAAGTGAAAACCAAGGCATAAAACAGAAGTAAATAATAATTCACATAACCTTGCACCTACATTATCCATTGATTTACATCATATACAATTCATTCACTAATATAAAAAAAAATAAGAAAGCGAGAAGGAAAAAAAGATAAAACTAAGTTAGTTTTGCCCACATGATTGTGATTATGGCTACTAATGTGTGTCTTCTTTAATGTCCGAAGATTAATGATTGCATATGTAACGCTTTTTCAATGTATGTGAAATAAAGCATGCCACAGTTGATAATGGGTTAGATTCACATATTCCACAAAGTGACATTTAAAGTGAATACATGTGTGTTAACAATTTCTCGCAATCTATCAGCAAATGTCTTAAAGTTTAAGTCTCTTCATGACAAAAGCGACACATTGTTTCTGCCTGGGATATAGTTTTTTGATTACATAATATAGCATTTTTACAAAAATAATTGAAAGCAGCAGCATGGCAAAGAATGGCAATAGAAAATGGAGTATGTGTAGAAAGTGTGTACGTACAAAGCAAACAGTAGAAAGTAATTGGGAGGACACCATAAGGGAAAGCATCAACAACAGAATTGACGTCTGCCTTCACCAATGGTACCACACTGCTACTGTACATGGGATCGAAGAAGTAATGGGCAGAGTAACGACTGGCAAGAGCTTACAGCAAAACGTCGGTACAATGTAGTAAGGAAGCAGAACAGTCTTTAATGATTACACAGGTGTTGCACTATGAAATACTACATATGTAGAACGTTTCCTTTTGTAACGCGGCAATGCCAAGCGCCTTACAGTTGCAGGAAAGAAGTCTCCCTCATAACAGAAAGACTTTCTACAGTAACCCTATTGGTACGCACTGTAGTGTGCATTATGTACTATATATGCCTGCATGTACAGCAAACACATTCTGTTTTCTGTAAGGCAACATGTTGGAAAGGAAAGTAAGGCAGTAGAAGCCGCAATCCTTGCACAGCACCATTTGCGCATAGCAAAGGAAAGAAACTGCAAATGGCAAAAAGGAGAGGCTGGAAGGCAAAGTGAAAACAATGGGGAACAATTGTGTGCCCCCTTACAAGTTGCTTACATACAAATGTTTTGTACAAAATTAATGGCTGTGGCACACCTGCACGTTTACTCTTTCCCCATGTCGCAGGCCGCCATCCCCTCAAAAATCGTGTTATGGGAGACGTTGCAGTGACACAGCAATCTCTTTCTTCCCTAACATTCAAGTTCTGCAAACCCGCATTTCCCCACAGTAAGTATGGAATTGTGCTACCCCTTCCCTAATGAGTTGTAGGAATGTGCAAAAGTGAGCATTAATGATGATAGTGTTATTAAGTGTTTTGGTGGTATGCTTTTTTTTTTTTCTTTCTCCTGAAATGGCATTCAGACTCAGCGGCACACAGTCCTCCTTGCTGCAATGCCTGTAATTAAGCAAAAGATAAGTGTCCTACGGAATACCCACAATTACAATGCATGCATCCGTACGACTGCAGCAGGCTTTGCATGGCTGCATGTTGTCCACCACCTAGCAATGCATGTGGGAACGGACGTTTGTGCGTACTGCAAGTGGCATGTGTATACGTACTGCAAGTGGCGTGTATACGTGCCTCTGTGTCCTGGCAACATCAGCACTCTGCAGCATATGCAAAGGAACGTTAATTTGGTCTGAAATGTGCACCCATGTCCTACAGATATGTATGCAAATAGTTTGGTGCACCCTATAAGTAGCAAGCATCTTCTTCCCAAAATGGTTGGTGCATGTGTTGCGCACTATTAGTCTGTAGAAAATTGGCAACAGTGTGCATAGTACAGCCACACACGCACATGCGTTCAACGCAGTGCGCCCAAAACGCGTCCAACGGACAGTCGACCAAAGGCATACATGCCAACATTCTGTGCCCAAAAATGTGTAGGGAGGTTAACGTTACAAAATTCGTACCTACCATATTGATGACATAACGGGAAATGATGCTGCATCAACTTCACCCAATCAAATGACAGGACATAACATCGCATGAAATTATTTCACATTAACTTTGTCCTTATGACATCACAGGAAATTACCTCAGTTGGCATATGGCCTTCAAGAGATCACAGGAGCAGAGTGCCTGGTGTGCTCCATCCCATATCCTCTGACCCATCATGATAAAGAGAAGTACCAGATGAGTGGCGTGTACATAGTGTCCCCAGTTTCTTCCTCAGCAGAACACAATTTCCTCTTGAAACATATCAATAACAATGTATTTCACTATTCACTTTGCATTTTTAGAACTGGATGAAACCTAGTGAACAATGTATGAAATCACAACACGTGTACTAATTCTGTATGAATGAACCATTTTAATATGTCTTGGGGAAACCAAACAACATGTCAGTGAGTAAAGACGACCAAGTAAAGAAAGTGATAATAGTGTACTCAGTAGGTAAATGTAGTAACATTTTCAATAGCAGAGTACCTTGACATCGAACAGATTTTGTTTTGTTGAGGCCTAACAAAGCCTACACTTAACAAAAAAACAAGTGTACTTGGTGTTAGAAACCGTAATGTTACATTGAAAAAAGTAAGCATCATAAAAATGGGTCCAAAATATGAGCAAACATACAATACAGGGTTCCAAAATCAGGGGAGCTGGGAGCAATGTAGATGCTACCTGTCGCAGAGAAGGGCCTGCCTAGTTTAACACTCACCAGTTAGCAGCAGCTACATTTGACTCCCACACCAACTACTGCCAAACGAGCATAAGTATGTCAATTTGGGACATTCTGTAATTAAACATTATGACAAATCTACATCAAAATCATTCCCGAAAAGAATCCTTAGTTATTCAAGAAAAAAGTCCTCTACAGGTGTTTCACCACAAAGTTTACATCTTCAGGGGGTGAGAAGTACTCTTATGTTGATTTATGCTATTTATGATTTGGCAGTTTGTTTTATAATTTCAACAGACAATTTATCAATGCTTTTTGTACTGGTTGAATGGAATGGGTTTCATAATCCAATGTTTGTTTGGAGAGGAAGAAGGAGATACTTCTTTCCTTGGTGGCCGTGAGCAGGAGTTTCTTTGTTAGGACAGGTTATGCTTTTAAATTTGCTTTTCTTTTGTACATTGATTGTATTCTTGTGTGTTCGCATTGGTTAAAGCATTGGATTATGTATAAGGTCTTTATAAGATCTGTCGCTGTAACCAAGAGCCAAGTATCCCTATGTAACTAAAACAAGTTCATGTAACTAAGACACTGTCATGCAACATCCCCTCGATGCCCTTGGGCTGCTAGTGCGCTTTACAAGTCCAAATCTAAAAACTAAAAAATAATAAACATAATATATCACTGTTTCCTACACAGGCAATGTGATCTCACAAGGAACAGATAAAGTATTGGGGGTTTGTGAAACGTGCATAGAGGTTCAAACACATTGACTTTCCTACACAGTCACTCAGACCTCACAATATACACATACACTGGTGGGGGTCTGTCCAAAGTGCATTAGCGACTTTCATAGGAGATCACTCAGTTTCCTACACAATCAGTCAGACCACACACGGTACACAAACACTGCAGGGGGCCTCTGAATGTTCTTGAGCAGTATGTCACAAATTCATGTGACGGGCCTGGGTAGGCTGGAGTAAAAGAGTGTCTCTTGAAACCATTTCTAGAAGAAATTGGGTGTATTTCACTTTTCGCAATGGTGGAATGGCTAAAAGTGGTGTGCTACAGTTCGTCTGCAACTACCAGCAACCATTTCACTCTGGCTGAATACGCACAGTAGTGGAGAAAATTATGAACGTCCCTTCATGTACGCAGACCCGCAGCAGCGACAGTCCCCATTGTCCCAATGTCATAGGCAGCTTGCAGAAAAAGGAGCATACGCACGTGCGTTTACCCAAGTACGGCGATGGCCTTGTCCGGATGAAGCTGAAACATTACTTCTTCCCTTTGGAGTGTCTTCGCTTCCACCAATAACATTGAACAGCTCTCCATGTCACAGTATTAGTTGTTTACAACAGCCCTCTGCGTACACACCGTAGCCCCAAACATAGTTGTGCAATGCCTGTGGCTGTACAGTCCCATTTCCATAGCCGCCATCCTCAGTCCCCGGATGTGCCTTTCGAGCTGCGCCAACGTGACCAGCCGACCACACCGACGGTGCGCGTGGCCCTCATTTCGTGGACAGGAGCCGGACTCTCCTACTGCGGCAAAGTATAGGGTTGACCAATGTACGCAGTATTTTTTGGAAAGCGCAGCTTTACAAACACATCACTATGTCCCATTGCACATGCATACATGTTTGTGAACAATGTACGGCTGCTTTCCGGGTGAAAAATGTTCACAACCATCTGCGCAAAAGGCACAATGTAGAAGTGCTGTGTAATGGGTTTGCGCCTTTTCTGAGCAGCGGAGTACACAACATAGGTTTCCCCTGCAAGTAATGGTACACCACATCTGCTCACCTACAGTGTGTCTGCAACTAGTACCAGCCATGTCACTGTGCCTAGGTACACAAACTAGTGGCGAAAATTATGAACGGGCCTTGGTGGCACCCGCAGCAGCGATAGTCCCCATTGTCGCAATGTCATTGGTAACTTCCAGAAAAAGGGAGTATACGCACGTGCGTGTACCCAAGGACGGCAGCAGCCTTGTCCAAATGAAGCACAAACATTCCTTCTTGCATTTCCAGTTTGTTCTTTGCAACACACCGTCATTGCGTACTGTTAAACAGTTCCACACGCTTCCACCATTGACATTGAACAGCTCTCCATGTAACAGAATCAGTTCAGTACATCAGTCCCCTGCGTCCACAGCCCGCCCAGAAATGTTGCAATTCCTGTGGCACCATAGTACCATTTCCATCACTGCCATCCTGAAAATCCCCGGATGTGTCTTTTGTGCTTTGTGGGGGCATAACATGCAACCAGGGTAGGGGAAGTTTGTTAGAAGGAGTGGATCTTTAAAGACCTTTTATTTTTTGTATTTTAGATGCTTCTAGAGGAACACCTTCTTTTCATTTTTTTTGTTAGTTTTTGATTTTCTGTTTTCTTGTGCGGTCATTGTTAAAGTAAACTCTTCACCCCATCTTGTAGCCGGGCAAACAAAACCGCATTACCAATGGGCGACAAAGAAATGCCATCTGTTTGGAAAGTCTGCATTTCCACAACTAATGAGGTAATTGTTGCAGAAGAACATCCCAGCAGCGGACAAAAAAGTATACATGCTTCTGTTGATGAGACACCTTCCTGCGTCTGGCTCGGAACAACATCCATGAGCAGTGAGCCACGCTCTCTGTGCTGTTATCGATGAGAAAAGCACCTTGGCAGTGGGAAAAAGCCTCTTCACTAGCTTTAGCAATCTCTTTAGTCGACACAACAAACCTAAACAAGACATGTAACCCATGTGCATGCCACCGTAGTGGATGATAACCTCGCCTCTACCGAAACCTGCCAAGTCTTTCGCAAAGTGCATCCATGTCGTCAAAACTGCAGTCGTAGACACCATTCCACAATGTGACCACTCCTTCCAAAACTCGAAATTGTCATCAAAGTTTTTTTCCAGGGCATACTTGTGCAGATCTAGTAAAGGGGTCACCTACAGGCAACACAATAGGTTTCGCCATGTCAGCCAGCCTCACTACGCAGAGAATAATGCACAGCACTTTGAACGCCCCTTCCTGTGAACTACACCCACAGTAGCTGATTGGATAATCCTGAAAGTCCGATGTTCATTGGACAACGGTTCCCAAACTACATCGAGGGCCGCACCCCAGGAAAGCAGTAGCAGCCCTTCTTCCCTTTCCACTACCTTTTTTGTTTAGCACCACCTCATTGGGTAGGGGTAAATGCGCACACACGATTCGACCAATGCCATCCAAGACGTTACCATCCAACACTGTCTGTGCTGCACAACACTTCATAGGTATACCGTTAGAAAATCATCATGCTACTGTACTGTCACTAGCCAGCACGTCCAGTACAAATTGCGGTAATAGATTGCAAAATTTGTGCCTCCACATTCATCCACTTGTGCACCTACTACCAGAAATTTAAGGTACGAGAAATGTTTCTGCATTATGCGTATTACTGTGCTATAAGTGCCTCTGTGCATGGTACCTGCCGCTGAGAGGCCATTACGGTCTTTAAAATCATAATGTTTTTTTTTCCCATCCACTACCATGAAGTGGCACATTAGTGATATGTGCTTGCAACGTTCTCATTCACCCATATCATACTGTGTAATATCGACACAGGAACTCCCTGCTTTGCCTCCGACAATGCTACAAAATGTTTTCCCCACTAATGGCATCAATTGCAGCATTGAATGTATCGCACCAAGGGAAAGCAACTTTCCAAAAGATCATTGTCTGCACAGCTGTACTTCTGGGTAGGCTGCACTATTACAGCAGGCTCTATTTTAAATCTGCCCCCTTCTACTCTCCGACCTCTGCAACACATTCCAGAAGAGGAGTAAGCGACTTGGGATGGTATCTCTACTGCTTTGAAATGTCACCAATAACTCCCAGTGGCTGCGAGGAGTAAAGTAAGAAAACTTGTGTGTGTGTACACCTATCGGTGCACTTGGCACAATTGGGCCGTATTGTTACTTATTGTCAATTGTTGTTCTTCGTATGTACTGTACCGTCCCCTCCTTCCACCCATGCACTTGGGCGATCTAAGTCATACCTGGCCTAGTACGTTCATCGTCTGTCTCCCCTCTGTTGCCTCATTGTGCTTTGCTCGACGTGTGTATGCGCATTACGCATGCCGTACCATACAATCGAACATCATATGATATCGTACACATAATGCATGCACAACAGTAGGATGCCTGCTACTTACTGTATACAGTGCAAAGTTGTTTTTTGTTTTCCGCATTACCCCGCTTACTGCACACTTTTCACAAAATATTGGGCACACTCAGCGGACCTTGCATGTTACTAACTCCAAAGAAATACATACAGTTGATGCATACACCTAGGCTGTCTGCTCCTTACAATGCTCACTTCCACCATAGCCTTCTGCACTTCTTTGTGCAAAGAAACCTTCTGGTACACTGTTTGAGTACACGCCTGACGCACCAACCTTATAAACAATGTCTTTCGCTCTAGTTTCCTTTCCATGGCTCCCATCCAAAAAATGGCTGGATGTGGCACGTGGAAGCGTGAAGTACAGCGTAAACCGCTGACTTTTTGTGGTGGGGAGGTGGGTGTGGGAAATTTAAAGCTGGATAAGGAGTTGGGTCTGTCGTAAAAGAAGAAAAGAAAGGTTTTTGTTGGTTATTTTATTTTGTCCTGTTTTTGTTATGTTGCTCACACATTTTTTGTTGTTGTTGGTTTTTTATGCCTTTTCTGTTCCATTCTCCTCTTCACACTTGTATGTACTTAACGTCAACACTTCTCGTACAGTTCTACAGGATTGTATGCAATGCTGGGTGCAGAGTGGCAAACAGAACAGCATTGGCAATGGAGGGCATAAAAATTCCATTTCCTTGGACCCACTGCAAATCTTGCTCCTTAATGCTGTCATAGTCTGTGCTAAACATCCCAGCACTGCACATAAAAGCACACATGCTTCTGGTTATAAAACACCTCCCGACCTCTAGCTGTGCGCAAATTACAGCCTAATGTGCAACACGTGCAAGTACCTACACCATGTGTTCGCAACCGCATATCACCTCACTTTGGTTGTTGCACCAAGTGTAAAATGCTTTCCGCACCCATTTTTCAAAGGTCACCATCCTTGGTCAGAAACTGAGGCAAATATACATGACTGCAGTATGGTATGCTGCCTGTCATCAAGAGGTAGGCTCTTGGGTGCATAACCAACAGCCTAAGGCCCTTGGCCATGTACCCAATACTGTAGGCCTTACGAGCACAACATGATGACCTCATGAAAGAGAACATTTCCAACATACCACAATCCAGAAACGTAACATATGATGGGTGGTGTAAAGGGCAACTCATGTGAACCACAAGTAGCGCCATGTGGTTGCCTAATGTTCAGGTGGTGGCATAATGGGTACCAGACGCATATCAGCTCACTTGTGCTGTTCAACCACGTTTACAAGGTCCTGCAGAGCAATTTTTTCAGCGCCACCACCATCGGAGACATGCATACTTAAAAATGCATGTCTGTGTTATGGTGGCGTTCTATCGAGCAGGCCTAGCCTCTTCAGTAACTGGCCTACGGGCTACAGTTATTTTACCATACATCCAACAGTATAGCCCTTGGTCACACCCAGCTCAACATAAGAAACTTATGCAGGTGAGGCAGCATTTTAAAACTTAGTTCACCCCACAGCACTTTTTTTTTCTTTTCAATTTGATTTTCATTGGCATTTCCATAATCGGAACAAAACATGGAAAAAACCACCCTAACTCCCCTGCCCCCCCTTCCTCCCTCCTCCCCAACCCAAGGTTCGAGAGCAGTCCAGTGTTGCAGTGCTTCCCGCCAACTTTCCCCCTCGTAAGCCCTTATAGGATGGACTGACCAAAATAGTTATGCACCTTATGTGTCTGCTTCGCCGGGGGCATGTATTATGCCCAGGAGCCTCATGCTCTGAGGGCACCCTCACTGCCTTGGACCATCCACCAGCTATGACACTAGGGATGCCCAGTCCGACCTGAATCTTGGATGCTCTCCTTGAATTGAGTACATGAGCCACTCAAGTGCCAACAAGTTCCATATCTTTGCCACTCATTCATGCTCCTGTGGAGGGTCCTTTGCTTTCAATCTGCGAGCAAGAACCATTGCCGCGGCCATCATCATTATTGCGTAGAGCTTGCGGACCGCCTTAGTCTTAATTGACGCCAGTGACCCCCCCCCCCCCCCCCACCCCCACCAGGCCCAGTATCGCAAGACCTTTGTTACCCCCTTGATCAAGGCCCAGGACTTGGTTGAGCGCATCCCAGATCCCGGCCCAGTAATTCTCAATTTTCAAACACTCCCACCATATATGCTCCCAAGTGCCCACTGCGCCGCATTCTGTCCAGCAAAGGGGGGAGGCCCCGGGGTACATTCTGTGAAGTTTGGAGGGGGTCAAGTGCCACTGGGTGAGCAGCTTCAGCCACATCTCCCTTATTTGAAGGGATCTTTTTAGCCTTGGTATCTGCTTCCATAGCCAACACGAGTCGTTATCCTCCATTGCAGACTCGGTAGCTAATTCCCAATTCTTCATGAAGGACCGCAGTGGAGGATCCTCTCCTGCCTTCATATGCCTATATAGGGCTGTGATCAGATGTTTGTCCCCCGAGTCCCTACTGAGATACCTTTCAAAGGGGGTTGTATAAATTGGCAGTAACAAAACCTTTCCCTTTCACCCAGCGTGAAGTCTGACTTACACTGCTCAAACTGCTTTACTTGCCCCCCTCCCCTGCCGAACATATCCTGTAACATCCTACATCCCCACCCTGATGCCAAGCTTGAAATGCAGTCAATCCAGGGGTGAACAGCGGGTTAGTGAATAGGGGGGTGTAGGGCGATGGGTGCGTCGTTAAGTGGGCCTGCTGCACCACCTCGTCCCAGGTACGGGCCACCAGGGCTAGGATTGCACTACTGTACCTCCGAATCGGCCTGTCCTGTTTCAGCTTCCACAGGACCCCTTCGAGATCCTCCCCCAGCACCGCCCTGTCCATGGGCCTCCATACTTTCCCCCGGTCGTCTCTTTGCCAATCCCGGAGCACCTTCAGCTGAGCCGCCCTTTAGTGCGCCCTGAAGTCGGGTAGCCCCATACCCCCCCTCCCCCCGATCTGTGTGGGCTCTCATCACCTTGGCCGCTATCCTAGGGGGCTTATTGGCCCACATGAACCTGCTAGTGTTCAGAGATCTGAAAAAGGCTGGGGGAACGTGCACTGGCAGGGCAGCAAAGCAGTACAAGAGCTTTGGGAGTACGGTCATTTTTAGGGTATTGATTTGTCCTAGCCAGGAAACTGCTAGGGGCCCCAGTCTATCATCTTCAAGGAGTGCACTACTGGCGTCAGGACTGTGAGGTTGAGAATTTCAGTTTTAGAGGCGTTTATTTTCAGGCCCGCCACCCTACCAAAGTGGGCTAGTTCAGCTTCTACTGCAGGTATGGCCGTACTCAGGAGGGTCCAGGAGAGCATCCTATCATCCGCGAAAGCTGCGATTTTATGCGATTCCCCTGCGAAGGGGAGTCCTGTTATGAGCTGTTTGGATCATACTGATTCGAGCAACGGTTCCAAGTGGGAGGGCGTACAATATCAGGGAGAGTGGGCACCCCGGTTTAGTGCCCCTCGCGACATACCCGGGTCCGACAGTTAACCAATCACAGCTAACCTGAGTGTTGGATTTCTATAATTGGCTCTAATCCTGTGCATAAATTTGGGGCCAAATCCCATCCTAAGCATGGCTGCGAAGAGGAATTCCCACTCCACCTGATCAAATGCCTTCTCTGCGTCAATTCCCAGCAGGAGAGCGAGAATTCCTCTCTTGTGAGCCTTCTCTATCAAGTGGGCCAGCCTCCTGCCGTCGCTGGTCTGCCTGCCTCTGACAAATCCTGATTGGTATGGGTGGACCAGAGTAGGGACAAGATGGTCTAATCTCTTTGCTAGGATCTTGGCGTGTATTTTAGAGTCTACATTGATTAAAGCTATGGGGCGGTAGGAGGTGCACTCGGTTGGGTCCTTGCCCTTTTTGTGAATGAGTACAACTTTCGTCTCCTTCATAGCTCTCGTAATTTCCCTGTCCCGTTCTATTTGGTTAAAGAGCGTGGTTAGGATAGGGTTAAGTGTTTCCTTATGCGGTTTATAGAATTCTGCCACATAGCCGTCCGGTCCCAGCGATTTAAGATTAGGCAGAGCTCTGATTGCGTCCCTAACCTCATCCTCTGATATTCCTTTCCAGTGTTTCCATCTCTTGCGTTATGCGGGGTAAGTTAACCCTATCTAAATAATTTAGTTGGGAAGCCTGAACTGGAGTATCAGACACGTACAGGGCAGAATAGAATCGGGTGAATTCCCTTGAGATATCCTCACTTTTGGTGCTGGTGGTCCCCCCCCACCTTAATTTTTAATATTGTCATCTCTTTCTGCTCCTTTCTGAGCATTCTCGAGAGCAGCTGGTCTGCCTTATTAGCTTTAATATAACATTTATGCCTGAGATATAATAAACTCTGTTCAGCAGCTCAAGTCTGGATCAGGTCTAGCTAGCCCCACACTGCCCTATACTCCCTTTTTGGTAGCCTGGGTCTGATTTATCCCCATTTTAGCAAATATCCCCCTAAGTGCTTCCTCTAGTCGCGCCTCCTCTATTCTCAGTTCCCTGTCCCTTCTCGCTTTAACCGCTATTATTGCCCCTCTCAGGGTAGCCTTAAAGGCGTCCCACCTAACCTGGAGTGATGTGTCCCCTGCGGAGTTCTCTGCGAAGAAGCATTCTATTTCCTCCTCATTCTCTCGGGCCAATACTTGATCTTTAAATAGGGAGATCGGGTAGCGCCATTTCTACAGCACCGGGGGTCTACCCTTCGCTTTCAGGGATATAGTCAAGGGGGAGTGGTCAGACAGTGTTGTGGTGCCCATGGAGATATCTAGAGCCCTCTCCAGAAGATTGGCTGATAGCCAGATGTAGTCTATTCTCGAATGGGACCGGTGAGCATGTGAATAAAAGGTATACCCCCCACTGCGTTTCCCCGTATCTCTCGACACGCATCTACTAGTGCTTGGTTGCTGATTTTTCTCCTTCAGGTCGTGTGATGGTCTTGATGGTCTCCCCTGTGGGCCTGCCCCTCCCGCCATTCTGTCTTTTGCAGGGTCCCATGCGATATTGAAATCGCCAGTAAGAATGATAGGGGACTTGGCGAACTTCTGAAGCTTTCCCAACGTGCTTTGGAGAAAGATATCTTGTGCTGTATTTGGGGCATATATTGTTGCCACCGTGAGAGGCTGTTCATTGCCCTCCAGAGATACAGCCAAAAAACCTCCCTTGGTAGTCTTTCACCTTCCCAGTGATACGTAGCTCCAGCCCAGGGCATGTCGGACCCCGGCTTTCTTTTCAGATTGAGTCGCATGTAATGACCTGGAGTAGCCCCAAATCTTGAACCTTCCCCAGTCAGATGATCGAATATGGGTTTCTTGGAGCGTGATGATGTTCGCACCTAATGAAGCGCTCTACTTTCTTACGTTTAATCGGTGAATTTAGGCCATTTACATTGAGGGAGAAGATACTCAATCCTCGTTGGCTAGGCATAGTGATTAAAGTGGAAATAACATGGCTCCCGAGGCACCCTGCTTAGTGTCCAACCCTCCTCCCTTGGGCTCCCCCATTCTGGTTGCGCTGCAGAATCCTTTGCTTCTGGTCCACTGGCTCTCCCAAACCCCCCTCAACCTTTCCCATACCCCCCTCCCTCTGGCAGTGTGGGACGACTGGCCTCAGCCCCACTCGAATCAGAACCTAGAGAGTCATCCCATCGAATGCCCCCAAATGTTCCAACGCAGGACCTCCCAATCCCATTCCAAGAAGGGAGTCCCCATCCCCCCCTCCCAAGACCCATGCAGGCGTTGCTGAGAGACTTGACCTTGCCAATCCATTTTTCTGCTTGTATGCCCTCCCCAGGCATCCTTTTCCTGCTCCGTCAGCCAACCCCTGTGCGGAACCTCGCTCCCTGTGAAGGTCTATTCATTACTGCGATTTCTGTCTATTCCTTGGTGACGGACCTTTCGGGAGCGGCTGGTTGTCGTTTTTCCTCGACTTCTTAGACCGGGCTGTGGACCGTTCCCACGCTCTACGGGCGGCCTGTTGGGATGGAGGATGTTAGGCAGAAACCTGTGCAGTTCCCTTAGGGACCCTGCAAAAGATTTGGGACTACAGGTGGTTGGCAGTAAACCCAATTGGTAGCAGTCTGTACCACCCAGATTTACCTGGTAGCTGTGGCTGAGCAGTCAGACTTCTCTCAAGATGAGCTGGGCAGTATATAGTGTATACACAATAGGTACAGAGATACAGTAGCACAAGCAAACACTGACCAGAGCTTTGGTGTAAAAGTATATAATTATTTAAAGACACACTTGTAAATTACACTAGCACAAACAGAGGTAAATAAATTCAACACACAGTCACTATATATATATATATATATATATATATACACAACCCTAATTACATATTAGACAAGTCTTAATGAGAAACATCACTTATTTGCAGACAGAGGTGAGCGCTTAACATAAGATCGCACTCTAATAAGTTATTAAAAAGGCAGAGTTACGAAAGCACACAAATGTCAATACTTTTCAAAGAACCACAGTGAGGCAGGATAGGCAAGTCTACTGGGGAGCAAGGAAGTTCAAATGCCAGACCCACTCTTCGAGAGAGCAAGCGAAATGTGTCCAGGATCACACAATGGGGTTATGCCCAAAGAGTCTTTGTAGAAAGTTTGCAAAAGATTGAGATCAAGTCAGGAAAAGTTAGTTAACAGGTCCCAGGCTAGCCCAGGTTAGAAAGTCGAGGATTTACTGCTACCCCGAACGATCTGTCGCAAGGGAAGCCAGGCAGGACACAGTACCTGAAAGTGGGAAGAACGCTCCAGCGGGGGCAGTTGTTCCTGGCAGTGGGTGCAAGTCAGTGTTTCGTCTAGAGCAAGAGGAGGTCTCGACGTGGAGGAAAGCTGAAGGTCGTTGCACTGCCAGGGAAGAAACCAGCCGCGGAGTTTCCCGGTTACAAGGTACCACCCTTTTCTTCGCGGTAGTGGTGATTCGTGGTATTACGGTTGCCGGGGTGCTTGGCACGGGCAAGGCGGCCACGAGATGGTCCAGGAAGGCGAAAAGACAGGCAAACTGGTTATCCCCACCAGTCAAAGGAAGAAGACTCTCCGGGCTGGAGATCACCTCTGTCGTCGGGAAAAGTAGTGAGACGGTTCCGCAGGGCTCCACCGGTGGTGGTGTCGTCGCTGCAGCTCGGCTCGGCTTCTCCCTCCTCGGATTCTTTAGGTCCTGTAGCGACTTCTGAAGTTCCAGTCCCCAAAGCCCTGCTTTTATGCAGTCCCCATTCATTCAGCCTAGCTGTCAATCAAACATGCTAAGTGGTGAGCCGGGCGGCTCACCACTTGGGCCAATCACACAAGAATGCGACTTGAGTTGGCGAGGCAACTCAGTCCAGGGTGCCTAAACCCCCTCCCACACCCCCTGTGGTACCCAGACAGAGTGGCACCACTTTTGGAGGCTTCTGTGGAGAAGCCCGCCAAAAAGTGGAACAAAGGGCTTGACTTGGGTTGGAGTCACAGAAGCGAACACAAACGCCATTTTTGGAACCAAGTTTCGGCAAAAATGACCAACCGGTGAATTAATATTAATTTAATAAACCGGCGGTATGTTCGAGGCTATATTAAAAAGTGGTAGCCTCGAACAATGAGAAAATCCCATAGGAATATATCCGCGGTCGAATATAAAAAGTAGTATCCAATGCCACCAGCCAAAACTCGGTCGGGGGGGGGACTGGACAGTGCCCCCTCGAACAACAAACCCCGGGGCAATCAAATTGCCCCGACCAGTACGTCCACAATAGGATGGTTTGTGCTGGTTCTGTTCACAATTTGAGACTAGTAAAGCCAATGGTGACTTTACATGCCCTGGGAGACAGTAGTCAGTCCCAGGGTATGGAGTCTATGTTTGGAGGTTGCTACGACACCCCTGGGTTACGGCACAGAGGGTGCTGTGTAACCCACATACCAAAAACACATGAAGCCCTATGGGGTAAAGGACCCCATAGCCCATAAAACACATACAAAGTCAAAGGAACACCTCAAATCATGTCTAAGAGTGGAAGGAAAAGAGTCTCACTCTTAGCAGGAGAAAAAAATAAACCCCAAAAATCCAGCAAAGCTGCTGGGGGACTCACTTGGTTTGGAAAATTAGCCTTTACAGAGAATTCTCCCTAACAGAGGCGAAGTAGATGGTGGCGGAGCGTCCTCTTCTACCCCCAACAAGGCGAGACCCTGTTCACATGTAGTATCTTCTGAGGTTTCCCCTCGCCATTCAAGGGCCAGGCCAAAGGGATGTATCTAACTATAGGGAATGCCTTGGTCTCTTTAAGTGGGAGAGTACCGGTCCCATTCTTCGTCGTTTGTTTAAAGTTGCTTGCGCCAGGTCTTGATATAGCGCTATCTGTGCCCCATTATACAGCCAGTCTTCCGTGCTGCTGAGAGGATATGCTCCTTCACTGTGTAGCTGTGCGTTGCCACAAGGACATCTCTGGGTCTAGCGCCTGGCTCTGCTCATTTGGGACCCACTCTGTGTATCCTATCGAAGACTATGTCCTCCATCCCTGGCGCTTCCAGGAGGTCCACAAAAATGCCCTTCAGAGTTTGGGGGAGGTCTTGGTCCTGGGTGTCTTCCGGAAGGGCCTTAATACGAATGCGAGCACCTAGACCTGTTTTCTAAGTCTTCCACCTGGAGTTCCAAGTTATGCGCGGCTATCGTCTTCCTTGTGTCCTCGGCTAAGTCCTGAATCGCCCTCCCACTTGTGTCCACCCTTTCCTCTATCTTGCTGATGTCCCTCTTAATCTCCTGGAGGCCCTCCGCCAGGTGCTCCCTGAGGGCATCCATTTGCTTTTGACCAGCTGTGGTAATCTTTTCAACTATTTCGGCCAGAAGGAGCTTCAGTGCTGCTTGAGTGACAGGTTGTTCTGGGGCCTACAGGTCCGCTGGGGATCCCCTGTACGCCACCCATTAGGGCATGTTGCCTGGGTGTCCTCCGTGTCGGTGGCCCATATCTTGGTCAGCGCATTCTCCTGCAGTCTCCCCTGGGGTCTTTGGAGGGATTGAGTGTCCCTGGCTTTGTCCTTGGACATTGTGACAGCGTCTCAGGGTGTTGTGCTCAGTGTTTGGGCTTCCAGGTTCCCCTAGCAGTGGGGCTCCCCCAGGGGGAGAGGCCGCAGGCTCGCTCGGGCCTCTGCCAAAGGAGGCACCCCCTCTACAGTCGGCAGAACTGGGTGAGTATGGATGGGCAACCGATAGGGGGGTCCCCTCGTGGGTGGTGATGGTTGGGATAGTCTTCTGATCGCCGCTGCGCTCCCCTGTCACAGTCTGAAATCTCTGCTGTAGGTGGGACCTCCCTGAGTGCCCAGGAGAGGGTGAAACCGGCCGCTGGAGTGGTGGTGATCTGCTCTGGGCGCCGTAGGGCCGGGTGGTGTGAGTCGCCGTGAAATGCCCAAAAAGGGGGGGGGGGGGAATGTATGCCTTCCACTTTAGATGTATGACCATAGAAGCTCCTGTGCAGGGCAAGGGCACTCACAGAAGAGGCGGGGGGGTCCTCAGAGGGGGGGTCACTGTATTCCCCCCCGCACCTCCCCCTTCCCCTTCTATAGTCCTCCCGAGGGTTCACTTCGCCAGCCGCCTGAGGGCTCCAGCCCCAGGAGAGGGTAAATCATTGGGGGGTGCACAATGTCGGATGTGGGGCACTTCTGGGGGGTGAGTCCCGTGGGTGATGGTGGGGCTAAGCCAAGGGAGCGGGGCTTCTGCTCTCTCCCCCTTCGCCCCCACCGGGCGCGCAGCTTGTACCTTAGAGATGGTCCCTGGAGGTGCGGTGTGGTGTCCTCTGCTCCTCCACTGGGCTTTGTGCCACATTTCTGCACCTGGCTCACACGGCCTCCCACGGCCAGACTCTGTGCTGTCCTCAGTGGACGTCTCTCCAGAGGGGTAAGATGCCGTGGGCCGAGCCACTCTTCAGGGGGCCGAGGTTCCCACGGGGCGCCCTCTCCAGTGCCGGCTGATCCGCTTTCCCCCCAGCTGGTGTGGGTGGCGCTGTCGGCGGGCCGGCACCAGCCCCAGTCCCCTGCCGAACAAGTCGGGTCACGCCCACAGGCCCTTCAGCCAGGCAAGGGCTGAGAGCCGTAGAGGTGGAGGGGGAAGCTGTGGGGGACCCGCCTCCTGCCGCTCCGCAGATCATTGAGGCTGCGGTCCGAAGGTTTCTTCCAGGGGCGCAGTCCCCGCCTCCTCGGTCATTGCTTGGGTGCAGGCAGCTGGATGCGCTCCGGCGCCTCGCGACCAAGACAGGCACTGCTCGTGGGACCACAGGTCCGCCACCTCCGGCCCTCACAGGACCGAAGATGACCAACTCCTGCTACCTTGTCACTGAGGGGCCGCCCGCCTTCGGTTACTGTCGCCTGGGGAGGGCTTCAACGGTCAGCATGTAGGTTTGCAGGGCCTCTGGGTCGGGAGCTCGGTGGCCGCGGTGTTCACAGCACCGTGGCCATCTTGGAATCGCTACCCCACAGCACTTTTTTGACATTACAAGGTGGTCACCCATTCATTGAAGGGTCTACAGGTTTAGCACACGCAATACACCGTACTGTAGTGTACTTTGCAAGTTTCATGTGTTCGCCATTGTTCTCCCCTTCTGCCATTGCTCTACCATCACTGACCACAGAGCCTCACCACACACAGCACACCCTAGTGCAACCTATGTTTTACTTCTCATGTCATGTGTAATGCAGGCTCCATCTGCAAATGCGCCTGCCAATTTTCACCCAGGCCACATCTGTACATACATCGCTCAATTACATTCCGTTGTCTGTGCATACCATTATGTGAGTGGCTGTGTACAGCGTGCATATTGCAACTTTCTGATGCTGGTGACTTCCTTTCATGGCGCAATGTGGTAAAACACTTCCTCAAGCAAGGGTCTTAGAAGGGCCTACACATAGCAAACTTAGATGGTGACATGTGGCTCCCTATTGTGCAACAGGGGCAATGATGTACACCATATGGTAATGTACGCATAGCAGCTCACTTCTGCTGTTCACCAAGTGCACAATGTCCTCTGCAACCAATGTGTGCTACTCACCAACTCCAAATGCATGCACAGTAACAACCACATTGCTGCATTATATTGTGGAGGCTGTAATAAAGGCCTAGGCTGCTGGATGCATGGCCTTTGGCCATGCACCTAGGCCTACGCCACACTCGCCACAACCTAACGGAGCCATGCAGGTAACCAGGTATGCATGTGATGGAATCACAAAGGTAACATACGCACCAGCACTTCCACCCAACCGCCACACCATAAACCACGGACGCATGTTCCACTTCCCGTAAAACACAAACATACCACTGTGTTTGGCAGCGCTACCCACTTCCAATCAGAATTATAAGCATGCCAACCAAACAAGACCATCTTCGCAACATTCAGCCTGCTCCCACCACTCTAGTACGTGCATAGAACCAATGGTGCATACTGCATAGCAACACTTGATAATCTGCGCAATGGACACTACGCAAGCACATACAAGAAACATTTGCACCGGAACCTCTTCCATATGTACACTATTCCGTTAATACTCCCAGTGGACACACAGCACAAAGAGTCACTTCACCATCTCCACCCATACACCGACTACTGTTGGTTGTTCTACCAATCACCACACACATGCAAGCAGCAATGTGCACACTGCAGCCAAAACGCACACATTAAGAACAAATGTGGCAGGTACTTACAACCAGTGGACATAATTTTCTGTGCTATGGCTGCAGCCATACATGCAAGGGGCTACCGACTTACCTTACATAGCACGCCATAGTACACGCTATGTTTACATCCTCATGTGTCGTGGAATGCACTCCCCATCCGCTTATGTGCCTGCCACCACTCGTGAAAGAAAGACATTGTCGCTCGCATGCCATAAGTAAGGCTGCCTACAATGACGACACAAGAAAGATGCCTATTGAGGTGTCCGCACATTGGCGGAGCATGCACGGATAGCGCTGTCAGACCACCGTCTTCTTGCATAATAATATATATGACGTGATGCTCTTCTCACTCCCGCACCCTTTCCATCCCTTCTTACGACCACCAGATGCCGTACACTATATTTTTCAGATCCTTTTGCCGCAGTATTGTCCTCCGATACAACATACTGCTGGCAGGGAACACTTTTCACACATCCCGTCACCGCAGACTGCAGTGCAATCAAATTTTTGACCGCGCTGCGAACAGGAAAATAGGACGGCAGAGTGGATCCAGATATGACTTGTGCGTACTAAAATTAAAGGCCCAGGGATACACACAGTAGCGTAGACCCTTGCCACACACACCGCAACACTGTCCTCCGATGCACCATGGCAGCGTTTCCCAAAACCTTTCATGCACAGCTAGCTTCCCTCCAGCCAACCACCGGCCGCGTCCACTGTTCGCCGACAGCACAGCGTACCGCAGGCCAATGAGACTTCGGTCAGCGCAGTGAACAAGGAAATGGGTCTGCAAAGCGGACCCAGATATCACTAATGTTTTGGGACGTACATTTCAGTGTTTTGCAAAAGAATTACTAGTCCAATTTCAACCTAACCCACAAAAGCACAATTTCCGGCCCAAGCCCTCGCTCCTGCCACAAATTTGGTAAAAATCCGTCCAGCCGTTCAGGCTGTAGCCATGCACACATTTTTTTCCCCATTCAGTCTATTGGCGAAAAAAAAATGTTTGGGCACATTTTGTCACTCAAGGCATGGGTACTGGAACATCAGCAGTGTCATCTACTCAATGTGCCTAGAACAAACCCCCCAATTATGTAGAACTATGTTAAAATGTATCATTCATTTCTCTTGCCGGAAATGCCAGGTCTAACTTTCCCTGGTATACAGTCTCACACAACAATTCTGGGCAAGAAACAGGCTGTTTGGGATCAAAACCTGAATTCATTCAAATAAAACCAAGTCAAAGATGGTCCCTTTTACTTGTGCTGGGGTAGTCTGCACAAAACATACATTACATGGGCTTTTTGATCCAATTAAACTGGGCCTGCCTGTGACAGTAATACAAGCATGGAGTCACGAAACAGACGTATTAATGATTCTAAACCTTCTAATTCTAAATAATACAAGGCCACCACTGAACAGCACTTCATTGCCGCTTATATGCCAGTAGGTTAAAGCCCTTTACAATTCACATTTAGGCAAAACAACTTCAGTCCATCATTAGGAAATCCCCCAAAATCTATTTTCTCCAGTATCGAAAACAGGTATTGGTACCAGACAAAAGTCACATAGTAACATTTAGGCACACATTTGCTTCTATTTGCTCGCTTTAGTGTAAGCGTGGGCAGCTTGTGTATGTAATTTTAATGTAGGCTATTAAGCAAGGCATGTGAGTTTTGCAGGTTTGGGGTGGGGAAGCAGTGATATCAATTTAGAATGCACAGACTACTGAGTCATCCAGCTAACATAGAACGGTTTTGTGACTTTATAATACGAGTACCCAACCTTCCTCCTTCTCCCCCTTCACAACAATGTTGCTATGTGCAATGTCAAGAGTGATGAGAGGCTTTTCATATTGCGATTTTCATTTGTGAATGGCTTTAGGATGGCTAACTCCCTTTTACCTATCAAAGCACTTTTTAAAAAGAAATATCTTTTATCTATCCTTTTTGGTTGCATCCGAGAGTATGATATATTTGTAGGTAGTAGTGATAAGAACAAGACATCACAAAGTGAAATACATGTGCAGGATACCAGAGACAAAGCCCTCTAGCCCCCGCTCCCTCATCATAGAAAAGCTGCTGCTTGCCCTACAATGACAAAATGACCCCCTCCCCTCCACCTGGTCAGATGGTAAGAGTGACTGCTACACTACCCAGATACCCCCAAAGGGCTCATGTTGGGGGAATAGAAGTTAGATTGGAACGCTAAGGATGGATCGTTGTGGCTAAATTCTATGAATGGGTAACTGATTGCTCAGATGTGTGGTAACATTTTGGGCCTCCAAAATGTCCCAGATCTTAGCCCACCAAAGCGCGATCCTGTCAGCTAGTAGTAAATGCGTAATGAGTTCACAGTGGGACAGGAGTGAGGACGCGCATTTAATTTAAACACCGCCCAGGACAACCATGAGTGTGTCCATGGGCAAGTTAGTTTTGCTAATGTCTTAAGATTGACAGAATGTCTCTCCAGAACCCCTGTACAATGGGGCACTCCCACCACATATGAAAGTAGCTACCCCTGAGGCCACATTGTTAACAGCAGTTCAAGTCTAGCAGCTGATTGAATGTATTTAAAATAGTGGGGGTGCGGGGGTGGTACCATCTATATCAGAGTTTATGCATGCATTCTCTATTACACATCTGGAGGAGTGTGATGCTGGAAATGCTTTTGGAGGGACATGGCCTCCTCGTCCTACCACCTCTATGGATATGTTCTCGGTGTGTTTTCTGCATAGAAGGCCAGTTTGGACCCCTGGCAGTGCAGCTCTTAATTGTTACCTTATGGTGAACTGTACCGATGGGATACCCTTAGGGCACCCATGGGTGGGGGGTTGTGAAGGCACCATGAAGAAGGATACAGACCTCAGATTTCAAATTAAAAAAACATCAATGTTATTAACTTAAAGGTCAGGATGGAAAAAGGCCTAACTTGCCCTATGCTAAGATGGGATTTCCCTAAATAAATAAAACTAAGGAAAGTCTGACTCAGAGTTCAACTTAGGAATCTGCCTGTGTCCAAACCCTATACGTGCCCTCACAACTATATTTGTTCAATGTGTAGGGATGTCGGCAACCAAAAAGTGTCCAACATAAAGCTCTGAGCTTCTTCAGCTCCCTTCCCCAAGTATAAAATTGTTCTACACAGAAAAAGTATCAGGTCTTGGTGTTTCAGGACTTGAGATTCCCTTCCCCAAGTTCCATTTCAAATAACCTTGAAATGAAATGTTTCTGGTCGGGACTCTGGGTTCGCTTTCCTAAGTTCCAAATGACACAGTTTACAACATGAAAACAAAATATCCTTTTCTCCACAGTTCAGTCAATGTTTTTTCAAATATTTTCAGATATTGTTGCTTTCAGACAAGTTGAAAATGGCACGGTAAATCAGTCTTCAGTATCTTTTTGTTTGCCTGTTCTTTTAAAGTCATATTAGATTTCACCGTCCTGTGGTCTGTTGAGAATTATATTCGCTTTAGCACTTCAATATATGATGGTTTGCCTGGATTTAAACTTCCTTTACTCTTTTTGTATTCCAACTTTTTAATTTAGTTTAGTCACAAGGTTTTAGTTCAGTTCGGTATTCAATAATTACATCTATCGCTAATGGTTCATTTTCTCTTTTATCTGTAGTTCAAGAGTTGTTCGTTTCACTTTAATTGAATAGTTCAACATTCGGAGACCTTCGAAAATGTCTCTTGCTACATGCGAGCACTCCGAAACAAAGTATTTCCTCTTTGTTTGGTAACTGACAAATTAACTGATCATAGACTTAAGAAAATGTGCTATCAGCAGCATGCGACCACTCCTATACAAAGTATTCAGGAAATGTTCAAGTTCACACACGTGCGCACCTGGTTTCTCAATTCTCAGAAACTCACTGGTCGCTTTAGGAGTTGGTGCAGCACGGCGGATAAAACAGCCTTCTTCCTCTCGTGTTGGGGCTCCAGTCCCTGCCCCTCAGACACTCCTGGGGTGGTCCTCCACTACAGAGGAACAAGCACGTTGAGTAGAAAGGAAAGTGGCAGCCTTCCTGCACGGCTCCTTTCGTGTTTTCCAGTCTGCTCCAGGGAGTCCCAGCTCCCACACCGCACTGTTGGATTCTCTGCTGCACGCATGGGCCTCCTTGTCCTTCCCCTGTCGCTTCCCCTCTGCCATTGGGCAGGGCTCCATTTATACACCTGCAGCCCCTTGACAGGCTGCAGGTGAGGATGATTGCTCAATCTTGCCCGACCACAATTAAAGGGACATGCCTGTCCTTGACTGCTCTTAGCAGGCATTTTCCTCGTCCCAGTACTGTCAGATGTCAATTGTGCAGAAATGATGTATGCTGGCTTACAAAAGCCCATTAAGGTTGGGGAAGGGTTGGCTTGGTTGTCACTAGGGAAAGGGGGATACCCTGTCTTGCCCAAGGGCACCCCACACCTCGTCCCATGGACCACCACCCAGGTGATTGATCCTCACTTCTCCACCCCCTCCCACCCCCGGGTGTCAATAGCAATTGCCTTTCCCTGGCCACCTACGTAGGGGATCCAAGGGGTCTAGGAGTGAGAATACCCTCTGGTTTCTGGCAGGGTACACCCGTATATCCTGAGAGTATGTTTTTGGGCACGTGTGCATTGCCCACAGAGCAGGGTATGGGCTTGACAGTGGCTCTGGGTATCCTCCATTTTTGGGATACCCAGGCCCTGGCATAGGAATCATTGGATTCTGACACAAAGGCTAGATGTCCACTGCAGCCTCTTGGTTTCTTTTGCCTTTACCCCTTGTTTCTCAAAGTCTCTGTTCCCTGCCCCTGAATGGCTGTTTGGTGGAAGGACCATATATAGCTCTGGTGACGGCCAAGGCCAGACTGGCTGGAGCCTTACCAGGGACTGCTTGTTGTGGGTGCGTCCTTTGGGTGAAGCCTGAAGGAATGGAGAGGAGTCAATTTGCATTCTTTGTTGTGGATGTTTTGGTTGTATGACACAATGCCTGAGCCAGCCATGACTGAAACTGGAATTCATGTGGTGTGTGCCCTGAAAAACTGAAGTTGCCTCCAATCCACATCCTGTATTGTGTTTGATTTTGGTGAATGGCCTGAATACCTGTGAGCCTGATTGGGTGCTGGCTGCTTGAATGCACTTGTGTGTGTATGATTGGCTGACTCTGCCTCGCTCAGCTGAGTGAATGGGTAGACTTTTGTGTAACAAGTGACCCCTCGCTCACCTTGTCAGAAGATGAAAGTCAAAATGAAGCATGAAGTCTCAAGAAGCTTTTATCCTGGAATCCATTTGGAGAAGGAAGTTCTGCTGCTCCAACTCTTCAAGGAATCCAAAGGCTACTCTGCTGATTTACGGACTGATCCAGAGAGGACCTGGATAGGCAACCTCTTCCCGTAGCTGAGGGGACATTGTGCAACTGCTGCTCTTCTCCAGAAGTGTCCTGGAAACCAGTCTTGTGTGCCTGACATCCAGAGAAGGGATCTTCATGGGTCCAGAAGAGTGGTGCCTGGATATCTTGCAGCCAAGAAGTCAGTCTGTGTCGCCCAGGGACCGGAGGACTGTTCGTGACTGCTAGAACCCAAGTTGCTGTGTATCGAACGGAGGAGGGTGTACCCTGGTGTAGTGCTACCCCATACCCGTAGCTGCCAAAGTTCCAACTAACGCAAGAAACCTTCAAGTGGCACTGCAGCCTCAGCATTTGTCCACTTTGCCGCACCATAGAAGATCCAGGGTGCCACCTGCAGAGGAGTGCCACTGCCAGTCGGTGGGTTTCCTGCCACCAATCCATGAAGAAAGTGTCCCGAGGGTCCAGACTTAGTAAGGGTCCGCAGTCCAGTCAGTGCTTAAGTCCAAGATGCCAGAAGCCACCTTGTAGTCCGTGTTGCAGATGTAGCACCGAAGGACAGCCAACTGCGAAATACCGAAACCAGACACCTACTACTACCACTGTACCTGTCGCCAACCGAAGTCAGCGACAACCACCAAAGGACTTATTTTCTTCATCCAAGGCTTACCGAGGTCCACAGAAAGTTTAATCTTTGTAGTACATCCACTTCTGGCATAGCAACCCCCAACAACTGAGACCACCACGACAGACCTGAATTGCAGCGATTCCTTCCAAGGGGGTCCGTACTCTAGGGGCATTGTCGATTGAAATAGAGAAACTCTGCCACTTCCCCTTCCAAGGTACTGCGACGAGGAAGAGCCTCTTCACCCTCAGAATTCATCCATGGGTACCAGATTCGTCTTGGATCCCTTTCTCCGGTGGCTTCCCAGGTACTTTGGGGTAGTGGGACCTGTAGAAACAGAAGCAGACTGCTAATGAAGATATTTGAGCTGGACTGTGATGTAATATACAACATAAAGTACACCTTAACCTTTCCTTACCTTAACCTTTCCTTACAGGTTGCCCAGCAGGGGGGAACCTCACGCAGTATTGCCTTTTTACACTAAAGAAAGCATTGTAAGTATTACCTGCCTTTCTGCTTTAATCTTCATGAGGTTAACCCTTGCCTAACTACTTAAATGCTTTGTAATAACTGTCAGCAGTTGGTGCATTATTACTAAAGTTAAAGGTAATAGTGGTACCACATAGAACTGTATATTTATATTACGTTGTTACCCGATTAGATTTCTGGTACAAAGTGAGTCTTATTTATTTGTATATACCTGCCTGACTTTTTATCCTTTCAATAAAATAACTGTTTTATCACCTAAAATAGTGTGTGAACATTCCATTGTGACCAGAGGGAGAAGGTGTCATGATCTCTGCTTCCAAAAGGTCAGGGTTTTCCCAACTCCCTTGGAAGCAGATCCATAACCCAGGTTCCGAGTGCCAACCAGTCCCAATTGGGACCTTTTGGACCCAGTCCTGGCGCCAGTGGCACCAGGCTCATAAATATGCCCAGTCCCAGCGCTGGAAGCGCCGGGCTCATAATGCTTGGGTGGACTTACCTGCAGCAGACCATGCTGCTTGCTTGCCTGCCAGTTGAGCCTCTGATCCTCTTCTGTTTGGAACTACTTTTCCTGTTGGGTGGGGCAGGAGCCACTCCCTAGATTCAGAACACTGGAACTCTTCTGGAAAGCAGGAACTCTTTTCTTACCTAGGCGTGGCTGTGGAAGGAGACACCTAAGCACTACAGGAGGCTATTTAAACCACACCCGATGAATGAATCTTGCTTTGCGTTATTCTGCATCCTCTGCAGCAGAACGCTCATCGTGTCTTCTGCATCTGATCCTGGGCCTAAGGAAAAAGGCTTACCATCCTGAATCCAGTCTTCAGCAACACCTATAAAGACAAGAAAGAACAGGTTAGCATTACGGTCTTCAGTGACAGCTCTTCACTTACCTGGTCCATCGGCTGTCACCAACGCCTCGAGCTGCATTCCGGCATCTGAAAGACAAAGGCTTACCTACTCTTCGTGCGCTCCGGAGGTCTTCACACTGCATTCCGGCATCTGAAAGACAAAAGCTTACCAACTCTTCGCACGCTCCGGAGGCCTTCGGCGCTGCATCCCGCATCTGAAAGACAAAACAAGGTGCGTTTAAAGACATTGGGGAACTTTAATACTCACGTGCCATTACTCCTTTCCACATCTAACCCAGTGGGTATTCCGGCACCCTGCAGCCGCTCCGAACTTGTACCTGCAAAATAAAAAGACAGTTAGAGCGCATCGTGAAGCAGGCAACAAGCGCTTACTTACGTGCTTCCAGGCGCTTCTATTCATCACACGGGCTCCATCTTCAACTCACTTCAGCCCGTCATCCGCCATCGCCGGAACCCTGCAAAACAAGAAACATCATTACTAAAGACTTTAAAGACATTAGAATTACTCGAAACTTACCGTTCGTGCAGTAAACGACGGACAGCAGTCCTCTGAAGTCAAGAGGCCTGCTCCCCTTATCCAGTGAAGAAACTGGTTACAGCACCCTGCCCCGAGGCAGATGGAGAGCACGGCGTTCCCTTACCTAAGGTGAGAGCGTTAACCTTTGGGGTTCTACAGGAGAAGAGAAAGGGAAGAAGAGAGAGACATTCAATAACCCAGTTCCTTAATCCCATATTTTCTATCTGCAGACATCTTACCCTTCAAGTCAGACATACAGTGCACAGAGGTCCAGCCCAAAGAGCCAGCCGTGTGTTACACATCACCTTTGCAGATACGGTATACGCCCAGTCAAGACCGGCGCCTCTACGGGAATCAGGTGAGCGTTACAGAAGGCTTCTTTTGAGAGGCCGGGGCTGAACTGTCAAAGACTAGGGACCCAGATCCAGTGAAACCTCTCGTTTTATTAAAAATAAAGGTATTGTTTTTCATCAAATTAAAGAAGTAAAACAAAACCACATGCAGCAGGTGAATCAAATAACCATCGCTAGACATGATGAAAATGATGACCACAGTTCTTGCTAACATGATGATCCCTGAATGTTCTACAGTACCCCCCTGCCCACCTTCCCGCCCCAACTTATACTCCCTCTCCCCCCTCCTCCCATTTCCCCCAAACTTTTGAAAACTTAACTGGGCAACCTCTCACATTATACACCCTTCTCTCCAGGGTCATGCATCTGTCCATCTGCACAAGCCAATGGGTCATCCGTGGATGATCTGGTGAACCCCACAAGGAGGCAACCACTTTTTTGACTAGTACCCAGGCCAATGCTAAAAATGTCCTTTCATGTTTAGTAAACTTCCCGTCCCCATATCCCAAGCAAAACACTTTTTGGGTCCCTGGGAACTTCAGCTGACTTTAAGCTAGACAGTTTGTCTATACACTCCCCCCCCCCCCCCAACCTCCTGTACTTGAGGACATAACCATAAGGTGCGATAGAACATACCCCATGGCTCTCCACACCATAGATTGCTGTCACGGTCTACCCACCCCCACCTCCACCCCCTCAACTTGTTGCGGGAATATTAGACCCTGTGGAGAATCTTGTACTGTATGAGGAAGAGCCTAGCCGATATCCCCACCTCACGCAGGAACATCAGCGCCTCTACCCGCTCTTCAGATTACTTGTGGCATATATCCCTCCCCCACCTGTCCTTCAGGCCAGCCAACTCCTTGTATCCGAAGGCGGATACCACTTGATACAGCGGAGAGTTCTGCAGGATATCTGTCATGTCAGGAAATTGCAACGGCAGTGCATGCAAAAGTTGTGCATATCGAAAGCATTCCCCGTCACTGAGGGCGAACATCTGCAGCGATTTGAACGAGAGGGGACTAGAACCCGAGACCGCCCCCCCGGAGGCGCCGAACACGCTGCCTTTCCCTGTTCCTAAAATGGCCCCTCTTGAGGAGTTCCAGGAGGTGCAAGTTGCCCCAAATAGGTTGACATAGCGTTTGCTTCCCTCACCACCCAATATGTTTATGTGCCTCCATACCTGCTGCACATGCCTCATAAGCGGTAGCCCCACCCGTCCCATTTTCCTGCCATAGAGCACCTGCGTCCGGACACTTTCCCCTCCCCCCGCCCCCAAGCACACTCCTCCCCCCCCCCCCCCCCACCCCCACACCCCACCCCCATTCAGCCCAGCTCAGACGCAACATGAGGCAACCGGGGATACCCACACCTTCGCTGGCCAGTAATACAGTTGAAGACCGGGAAGGCCGATTTTTTTCTTTTTCTTTTCCTTTCCCCAGACCCCCGCCACCCAAGACCAACCTCAGTAGAGTGTTTTTGGAGCGATACGCACCTGCCTACCTCCCCAGATAAGCTCCCTTGGGGACCCCTCATTGTCCCAGAATGCCGTCCTTGGGATCGGGAACGGGGCATTTTGTAATACATAAAGGAATTTGGGAAGGGATTTCATTTTGAAGAGTGCTGCTTTTCCTAACAAGTTAGTGGAAGGGTCTGCCAGTGCATAACGTCCGATTTTAAAATTTCGTTTTTATCAGCCGCAAATTCAGTTCAATGAATTTCAAGAGCTGTGCGCTTAACTGAATGCGAAAGCCTTTGAGGGACACCCTGTAGGGACACTCCAGCGTAATTGTTGCATCCTCGCCCTGCGCCGGGAAAAGAAACAACTTCTGCCAGTTAACCTTAAAGCCGCTGACCGTCTGGAAGTGACTCAGTACCTTTGTTAATGCACGGCAGGACGTCTGTGGATCGCCTGCATAAATTAACAGATCGTCCGCATAAAGCAATATTCTGTCTTCCCCACCTCAGGGCCACTGGAAACCCGCCCAGTCCCAACTCATGCGGAGTCGCATGGCCAGTTACTCGATCGCTAAAGTGAAAAGCATTGGGAAAGGGGACAAGCATGTCTCGTTACCTGTTCTGAGGAAAAAGTCCTGGAGAGAAAACCCATTAACACGCACCTCGGCCACTGGCGATTGGTACAGCAGACGCACCCATCCCAGGAAGTTGCCCCTGAATCCCATCCTTTCCATTGTTCCCCCATAATGCCTCCCAGTACACAGTCGAACACCTTTTCAAAATCTACTGACAACAGTACTAGTGGAACTGCAATTGTGGCAGCCTTCCCCAATGCCAACTGTACCCTGCGTAAATTCATGCAGGTAGATTTGGATGGCATAAACCCTCACTGGTCCAGGGGAATGAGACCCCCCCCCCCCCACACCCCTGCCCCAAGCAGACAATTTGCCAGGACCCTAGCAAGGATTCTCAACTCCCCGTTCATGAGCGAGATGGGTCTGTATGATGCACAGCATTCCGGTAGCTTCCCAGGTTTTGGGGAGAACCAAGATCACAGCCCACCTGAGATCATCAGGCACCCCCTGACCACCCCCCAGCTTCTTCCAAACCTCCACTGGGAAACAATTTGGAACAGTTGACTTTACAGATTGCAGCTGGGATATGGCAACTGTAACCTCTTCCTCCGATAGATCTGCATCCAACCCCACCAGCTGTTCAACAGTCAGTTGTGGTCGAGCCGCCTGCCCAGGACCTCCGCTCCCCGCAGTCGCGGCAGAGCACTATATAGAGCTTTTATAATACCCCACAAATTCCTGCGCTATATCCTTCCCCCTCATTTAGGACCCCACCCGTGCCACCCTGTACAGCCAGCCAGCCACGCTAGCATCTTCCCGGACTTGTCCCGGTTTCATGAACCCTGCTGCTACATTTGAGCCAGTGGCCATCCCTTGCATTGTCCAAGGCCACATTGCAGTGCGCTTCTGCTGTGCTTAAGGGGACCCCTTAGCCACCAGCTCTGCCTCTTCAGAGGCCGCCTCTGTGTCCTATACTGCCAGCATGTGTTGCTTCTGCTGTGCTGCGACCTGTGAGATTGCCTTCCCCCTCAGAACTGTTGTATACCCCTCCCACAGTGTGATGGCACTGTCCATCAAGCCCTCATTAATCACAAAGTATTCTTGTGTAGTGTTGGCCAGCGCATCGACAAACTCTGGAAAGCCCAGGTAATGCGAGTTCAGCCTCCATGAAGGGACAGGCATCTCCCGCCCACTCTTAAGTGCGATGAGCAGCGGAGAGTGGTTCGAGACTGACCTTGCTAGGAATGTTGCTGATAAAAGCCTGTGGCCCTCCCCCGCGGAATGAACAGATAATCCAACCTGGAGGAGGAGGAATGTGCTCTTGGAAAAAAATATCCCACCTCCCCAAAGTGTAAACTCCTCAATGTTTCCAACAGGCCCATAGCCCCCGCAAAGGAGCCCAGTCTGGTGAGAGCCTCCGGTTTCCTACTACTGCCATGAGACCTACCAAGCCAGTATCCATAACTTCAATCTAGTCGCCAGAGACTACCCATCTGCCGGCCTCACCCAGCACCATAATCTTCTGAAGATCATTGAGTAAGTTATGCGTGAGAGGCGGGGGCGTATCCCGCCATTATCCCACAGGTTGCACCCCAGAGCTCACCACGGATCCCCACAAATCTAACACTCTGTAAAGAAGGGAATAGGCATCGCAAAATCCACCCGACAACTAGCACGGTAGAGAACTATTTAGGGGGTTGAGTACCATTTTCAAAATACTTGACCTTGTGATCGAGCACCCCTTCTGAAATATTTGCAAGCACAATTTGCACTTATTATGGCTACTTTCTAGGTGGCAAAAGTGTGCAAGATAATTCCCAAGTACCTCAAAGTTATTCTCTGGCAGTCTGCCTTTTGAGCCTGCTGGTGAACGCAGCTTTGAGGTAGATGTGCCACTGTGAACCAAGGGGTCTGAAGGCCTGGAGTCGACCTGCTTGGAGTCAGTATCTCTAAGAAAAGATAGCAGAGGAACACACACTGAGACCTGTAAGTAATTGGCACAAAAAAGTATCCATGTGGACTAAAATTGGACTAGAACTGGTATGGTAAAGTAAAGATCTTACATACTACCGGTCAGTATGTTGAAATACTCCACTTCATACCCCTGGACTCCCAATGTTCACACTGCAACTTTCTGAATTACGTTTTTGCTCCCTGGTCTACACAGAAACCGGGTCCATTATATTTTGTTTAATGTGGTTTGTTATAGCATTTACAATGAGTGTTGAGATTTTTCCACACAGGGATGTAGAACCATCTAACCTAAAGGCAAAACGGAGCTCAAACAAAAAGGTAGACCAGACCTCTAAAGCCGTCAGAGTTCTCGGTATGGAGGGAGGGAAGGAGGAAGGAAGGAATTAATTCCCAGTAGTCATTCGCAAATCACACACTACACTGAAAAATATACACATTGTTCTAAAATCACACACAGAATATTATTATGGTAGAATAAGTTTTTTGGGTTTAACACAACTTAGTAAAACACAGCATGCATAGAAACTAATGATCAGTGAAGATCTTACCCACTCATAATACTAAATGTGCCTGCCACCAGGTTGTGGCCATACAATATATGCAAGGCTAAGCAGTGGGAACGGAAGGGAACTGTAATTGTAACTGTAGACAATAATCGGCTGATTATCAGCTCGGGTGCAACACATCCAGTTATTTGAAACTATATAATTATGATGGATAAGCAAACAAGAATATACTTCTAATATCAGAAACATCTGGAAGAAGGTTGACACAAAATTACACATTTTGCATCATCGCATGCAATACTTAAAGGAGTTGCCACTTCTGTCAAATGACCCAGAATTACCACAAAGTAATTTACTTCAATGAAACCACATGGATCCTAAAACTAATCTCAGAACAGCACTGTTATTTAATTGGGAGAATTGATGCTATCAGTGCATCTACTGCACCCCTCCATTCAAAGTTGAAGAAAACAAAAACGCCTAAAGGGCCATGATTATAGTGCTACAATGCTGCTAAATATTTTTGACTGATTGTATTGTCGTAAATCTGGAGACTGCTTATCTCCTTGGAACTGTGATTTGGGGCATTGCTTCCATGTTGACAGAATGGCTGCATTTATATGACTTGTAAAATTATGCAATCTGTTTAAATGAGTTTCTTTCCGGATTTCCTTTTGTTTGTGTATTGCTAACCGCTGATCCTAGTGGGCACTGATGCCAGTGGGCAAACGAGAAAGTATTGCCTTTTTGTTTTGGTTATTAGGTTGACGTTAAGTGCCACCTAAAAGCCAAAACTATTTTTAAACTTTTTGTTTTGATTGTTTATGGTTTACAAAGAAACCTTTACAACAGAACACATCAATTTAGACGTATAAAATCACTTAATAAAAAACTCTGCATAATAAATTACAAAAATCAATATCACATTTACTACATATTACAAGCTCTTTAATCTGACATTAGGAGACATAAAAAAAATAAAAATAAAAGGGAAATGTTTATAATACCAAGAAACCTTTTAACTTTACACATCAATTTGGAAATATTAAATTAATTTAATATAGTACTCCACATTATAAATTACAGCGATCAATTTCACCTTTTACAACATATCCCAAGCACAGTAATCTGGCATTAAAAAGGATAAGAAAAAGAAAAAAGGAAAGGAAATTTTGACTATAGTCATATTAAAAGCATAGCAGTATACAAAACATTGTGATCAATATCAGGCCTATAACGTACGATTCAGTAAGGTTAATGAAGCAAAATCGTCCAATACTCCAAATATTGTTGCAAAATTGAATCTATCAGAGATTCATTTGCAGACTTCGATGTTAATTTAACGGTATACTCAAGTTTACTTGTAGTTTGGGAGCCTCATGGTTTCCCCCCATCACCAGAGATCTTCAGAGCGGAATGAACTTCATAGAGAGACAAAAGTCCTATTTATTATTGCTATTCCTAGGCGATTGAGAGGTTTACAGATTTGATAAAGTATGCTACAGCCACACCTTCTGATATATTCTGAATTGTAATACATCTACTCCATATATATCTAACACTCCCCCGCCCCCTAGTCCCGCTCTCAATAAACGTATCCAGATAAATTAATCTCCTTGCCTAATGCTCTGGGCAGTGTAATAGCAGGTGCTCCATTGATTCTCTTCCCCCTGATTTCTTACAAGAAAGGCACCATAGTTTCACCACGTCTGCCATCTTCCTCCTATAAAGAACCTCTCTCGTCGGCAGTATATTCCAATGTAATCTGAGCAATAAATTACAATAGTATCGGTTCGGAAATTGAGTCATCAAAAAAGAGGCAGACCCACAATGTTTATGGTCCCACTCTAGGTGACTGAGAGACGGATAGGTATGGAGTTTCTCTGTTATAATCCAGTCCCTTTCATAAAGTAAAAATGTAACCTTATCAGGATTCGATATCAAAGTACATCTATCCGTACCCAGGTCCAACAGACGCCTATCACAGGTATCCCGGAGTGTAATCAAATATTTGCATGTGGAGGGTTGCATCGTATCAGTGGAGATGAGCCTCTCCAGGTCTTCGTATAGTGTGTTCTTCAAAGGCGCAATGAGGTGTCTAAACAGTGTCCGCATTCGACCTGAACCTGCAACGAGGCCAAACTAAGTTCGAATCTGATGGCGGCCATGGGGGTATTCTGAGGTACCCCATGGTCTTCCTCCATAGCCTGCCCTCCAGGAGTTCCCAACATTTTAACAGTTCATTATAATGGAGCTCCATGCCATATGTTATTTTGGGAACTATCTTCCCCTCATAGAAGTTAATTGCAGGTTTAATTGAAAAGCGACTAAATTTAGGATCTAATTTCATCAATTGATTAGCCAACGGATCTGCTTTTTGTTTAAAAAAGCATTTAGTCCACCAGTGGATGGTTGCGCCATTAATGGGAAGCCCAGGTACATCACTTTAGTAATAATTTCTATGGGTACTCCACCCATATTCCATCCCATTTTATTCTTTCTCTTACCTTCTGAGAATATAAGAACAAGTGTCTTTCTAGGATTTACAATAAATCAGTTCCTGGCCGCATATTCCGCACATTTATTTATCAATCTCTGCAACCCTACCTTGGTCCGATCTAAAAGGAGGAAATCATCGGCATAAGCCAGCCAATAAATATACATAGATTCCCTAGTTTAGGCATAACCAACCCTGCCTCCTACAGAAACTCTCAAGCATCTGATACATACAGATTAAAAAGACAGGGGGCTAAAGAATATCCCTTCCTTAGGCCTATATAGGTCCTAATCCGCCTAGACAAATTGCCCTCAAGATTTAGGCGGACACAGATACTATAATGTTCATAGAAGGCCATAAGTTTCAGCAGGCCGCCTGGCATGCCCAGAGTCGGCCTCAGATCACCCGGCCAAAAGCTGTTGACAAATCAATTGATGCAACGTATATCTCTCCTCCCGGGGCATGCCAGGCGGAATCCTGCATTGCCCTCATCGGCCCATTCAAATTCGTTGAATGACCCGCTCTATATCGTGTCTGTTAAGGCAATGAGAGCTAGCCATCCATTCATTGACATGTGCTAACAAAATAAACGCAAACATCTTGCAGTCTGCGTCTGTTAAGGATATTGGGCGGTAGATTCTGGCTTGGTCTCCTTCTCCTTGTTTGAAAATGGGAACTACACAGGCTGTTTGCCAGCTGCCTGGTATGGCTCATCTCTCTCTATACTCTTTTATAGAGGGCCATAAGAATCTCCACCCAGGCAACCGGGTTTCCTTTAAAGGTATTGTTAGGCCGTTCGGGCCAGCTGCCCTTAAATTTTTTGCATTTTTAATGAGCTTTAAGACCTCCTCATATTCGACATTCAATTCCCAAACTACCATCTCTTTAACACTCATTGCTTCAAATTTCTCAGATTCTGATAACTGAGCCCTGTATAGATCTGAGAAAAAACTAACCCATTGGGCTTCCGAGACTGCGTTCAACTATAGCTGGCAGATCCTGATAGTTTATTAGTTCCCAGCCCTAAGATCTCTTTTCACCAGGGTATGCAACATCAGTTCCTCGTCTTTTTGCATCATATTCACCCTTCGGGCTCTACAAAAATTCTTAAATCTTTGTTTTGATTTTTTTGTCCTAACCTTTTTCTCTAGTTGATCAAATCCCAAGGGGTGTATTGATCTTAATTTGATACAAATGGGTCTTCTCTTTTGCGAGACTTTCATCAAAAATGTGTCTGTTTTAGTTTTTGAAACACCAAACCTCAGGTAAGGCGAGGCTCCATTCAGGAGGTCACCCAGAAAGTTATTAAATTCCTTCTCGGTAAAAACATGTAGTTTCCAGTCCATGGTAGTTTCGTTTATAGTTTTATCAATTTCCCCATTAAGGGCCTCTGTTTCTTGCGGACCATCTAATCCCCTTTCTTTGTCCAATAGTTCTCAAGTTAGACAACTCTCCCTTTGTGGTTTTATTAATAATCAACTAAAATTCAACTAAGAATACTGTGATCACTCCAAGAATTGGGGGCTATCATAACCCCCATATTAAGCTTCAAAAGCCAAGGATCTACATAGATATAATCTATTGTCGATGAGCTTGCACCTTGTTGCCAAGTTGGTTTAGAGGGTTGTACCTCATCAAGTTCTCCATTTAAGCAGCTGAGTCCAATAGACTCTAGTGCTAAATTCAATTTTGTTTGGCCCATTTTATTTTATCACCTCATCTAGAGTCACATCATATTTCCTCCCCTAGATCATAATAGGGGTCATCACATGCAATTCTACAATCCGAATTAAAGTCCCCTGACGGTATCATTCTACCATTAGGGGAAGTAATATACTATTCATGTGCTAAATTTGTTATACTTTCAACAAACAAGGAACATATTCAGCTCGGCCATTCCAATATGCCAATACACGTTGATTAGGAGAACATCCACTTTACCGTCTAAGGAACAGGCCCTTAACTCAGGAATTCCCAAAGAAAGATTTGGAATCACTTTCACCCCGCAGGCCGAGGGTGCTTTTAATCACAATCCTTGAGCCCACCGATGGTCTACCACCCTTAATCAGTTTTGCTAATTGAGAATAGACCTCATAGACATCCAAAGAAAGACAGGCTGAATGTTTCTTGGAGAAAAATAACACTATATTTTCTTTCAGCATCTTGATGGTAGCCGGATTCGTGAGCAAGTGTCGGTGCCCTCTTGTATTCCAAGACATAATCTTCGAAATAACTGCTTCTGTGTTTGCTTGATCTCTATGACTTAGAAGTATTGTAGTTGACGGATCATTTTCACAGAGCAGAGGTAATTTGGGCCCAATCTTGGGTTCTTTATTATTTCTTCTGAAATGCTGCCTCCCCTGCCATGGGCTACGTCCATCTAGGTGATAGAAACCTAAATCTTGTCCCATCATAATTTAATTGTTTTTTAAAGTTTTTAGGTTCGTCGCATTTTCTGAGCTCCTCTTCTACTAGTTTAATATTGAACCACAGCTCACGAAGTGCATCCGCCTCACTCATCACTAGGTTTTTTACCAGCTGTGACTTTAGATATACATTACATATCTCCCATCACTTTTTGTCAGGGAATTGAATCATATCTAGATCACATGTAGACAGGAGCCCCAAGTTTGGCACTCCTCGATTTAGACAGATTGGACATTCTTCCCCCCCAGAGACTTCATTTGTATGACCTTGGGGTTTTCGGAATCAATTCTATCGTTTTCTGGTGTCCCCTTCGATATCCCACCTACACTATAGTTTCTGTCCTTTCTGGATTCAGACTGTGCTTCAGATCCTTTTTCACCCCTAAGGATACTCTGTTTCCAATTTTCGAGGACCCATTGGTCTTCGATCTTGTGGTATAGAGGGGTTATTATGATATCTATCGGCAGCCGGCTTTTGCCCATGTTTGGAGAAATAAATTTCCCCAAGAAATGTTGTCTGGGTATCCGGATCACAGGGGGTCTCTATCAGTTTGTTTAATTGCACGTCTGTACTTGGTAGAGTGTGCTGTAGAGTTTCAAACAATGTCCTTACTAATTCAATATCTATTAATGCCAGGTTCTTATCCAAAGATGATGTTTGGCTAATGAGCATAGCTTTCTCAATAGTGACTGTAGGAGAGTCCTCTAAGTCAGCTACGTTTATGGATCTTTGCTTCCCACTTACTGTTATTCTCACCTCTACTGGTTTATCATGTTCAGCTACTGTATCATCCGGCCATGATACGTTTAAGAATCTGTTTCCCGCTTATTATGGGTCGCATGCTGCTCGTATGTTTCTTGTCGTCCTCTAGGCTTATTTCGTCCAGGAAGCACACTTTATCATTCTTATTGAGATTCCAGCAAAGTTCTCTACCTTGATATTGACTGGTTTTTTATTATCCTCTAAGCTTATTTCATCCTGGATGCCCACTTTACCGATCTTACTAACTACATCTGGAGTTCCGGCAAAGGTCTCTACCTGATCAGTCTGGATTCCCATATTCACCCTAGCAGTAGCTAAAGTGTTCTCAGTACCTAGTTTTCTCCCAATTGGGAGTCCACCGACCTCCTCTGACGGCTCATCCTCTAGCATGTCCCTTTTCTCCTTGTGTATATTGTCTTCCTGCTTTCTAGTGTTATCTGATCCTTCTTCCTGCTCCAGAGTAGTTTGGCTCTCAACACCATTCATCGTGGAGCTTTTTTTCAACTTAGTTACGGCCTCCAAGTGGCCCCAGGAAACGGGCATTAAATAGTGTTGGTTGTTGGTCATTTTGGGTATCCAATTTCAGAGTAACAAGTTCTTTGTTCCCTTTAGGGGATTCATTGGTATTCGCTCTTACGCTGTGAATTAACTGTCTCTGTATAGGCGAATCCACCTTCACATGTAGTATCGGTAGAGACCGATTAATAGCATCTTTTTTTAAATCCCATTCCGTCTGATTAGAGACCCCTTCCCCCCAAATTAAATTCCAAGGCTGCTACCAGTCTCTCTTCCTGTAAATCTATTGGAGTACCACATATTCCCCCAGAGATATCTCGATAGGTAGCTGGGCCTCCCCTGTCATGGGCAGCCCCTTTCTCTGACTCGTTTGGCGTCCCTCCTAAATGGATTCCATATCCTTCCTCCTTAATAATTGATTCCACCTGCTCCTTAGTGGCATTGACCAAATCTGATATAACTATATGTTATGTTATTTTGCATTTATATAGCGCCTTATGTACCATTGGTATGGTCTGAAGGTGCTGGTAGGTTGAACGCCCTTGGGAACCGAAGTTCAAGTCAGTAGAGAGAGTTAAAGGTGCGTGTGCGCACCGGATATGTGTGCAGCTGGTGTGGCGTTCGTGTAATGGCTGCTTCTTAGTGGTAGGTGTGGTGGTTGAGAGGTCAGGAGTATGTGTTCGTTCTGGCAGGATTTATCCAGACCGATTGTGGCTGCGTTAGGCCTGAGGAGAACGCCTGGCTGGGGGGGTGTGTAACCAGCAGTGTTTAGTTAGAGTGATGGGGAGTATGAGGCAGATGTTGGTATGAGAACGGCTATACCGAATGGTGTCATAGTATTGCTGTGTTCTATTTGAGTGGTAATGTGAAGTAGAGAGTAAGCGTGCCGAATATCACCAATTTCGGCATCCTCTTCCTTATGTATTTAGGCTATATCAAATCTGTTTAGAAGCATGGTCCTTAATTGGTACCTTATGGAGTGTGTATTCTATTGGTTGGGGGCCAATCTCGAGCAAGAGAGCCATAATATTCAGAGCCTCATCCCCCCCCCCCCAACCCTCCCCTTGGTCTTAACTTGTATTGACATATTAGTAGCAAAAATGCTTTTAGCAGATTCCGAAAGGCCTTCCCCGGGTCATCAGTATTTATCTGGCTTCTAAGACCTTTTCGTACCATATTTTATCTAGGTATAGATAAGAAAGAAGCCCAAGAAAGAAGGGGAGAAGAAGGGAGACAGGTAACAAATAGGAAGGGTTCTGTTTTTACCAATCACCAAAACTATTAGAATTTTTTTTTTTTTTTAAATCTCATAAAATAACTATATTGGGAGAATAAGAAAAGCACTGTAATAAAAGAACATGTAGTCCAACTATAGGCAACAAAGAATTAAAAGTCCAGATTACTGAGATATCTAGATCACATGCATCATAATTTTTTTAAAAGATCCTAACATTTCATGTTTCCAATTTTCCCAAATCATCAGTTTCCCAAACAAAGTACTTTAGTGCATTATCTACAGGCAGATGGCTACAATATTCAGGGAGATCAGAGTCACAATCCCAGGATTATCCAAATGTAAACACTTAGTCATCCTTTCTATTTAAGGTGCAAAGGGTACAGTACTCCAATGGTAGCTTTACCAAAATAAAGTGCTACCGTGCAATATGAGCACTTACTCAGCCTTTCTAATTAATGTGCAAAAGCTACAGTACTCGAGTGGTAGATTTACCAGAATAAAGTGCTAGCGTGTAATATAAACACTAACTCAACCTTTATAATTAAGGTGTAAAAAGCTACAATACTCATACGCAACGTAAACCCTTACTCAGACTTTCTGTTTGAGGTTCAAAGGCAACCGTACTCCACAAACATTTCCGAAAATAAAAATACTAACGTACAGTGTCCAGGTTATCCCAGCATTCATATTTGCTTGCAATATTTTATATAAAATACATACACATAAGGAGGTAACAATACTAAAATTGTAAATGATAAAAAATTGCCCAGGTAAAGTGCAAAGGTGCAAGATCCTAAGGCGTCACAAGAAGGTTGCTTATTTTTTTACGAAGGCAAACACAAAGGCAACAGTACTAAGAATCTGAAGGTTAAAGTGCTAGAGTGCCGGGTCCTATGGCGTCACAGGAGGGCTCAAAGGCTCACAGTTACTCCCCCACTCCCGTATTCTCCAGGCAGATCCAACATAAGGCACTTCAGTTAAATTCCAGGGCAATGTCAGCTTTTACCACTGGCATATATATTATTAAACCTGTCCCGCTGAGATCGAAAATGAGGCTCAAAGGCACAACAATGCCAACAGTCACCTCCACTAATAGGCTAAAAGGCGAAGCTCACCCACAGTCACCTATTGTATTTGAGAGAGTGTTGCAATTACATACACTGATTCGATTGCAGCAGCGGAACAACATAAGGGAGGCTCAAAGACGCCACAGTCTCCTCTGGAAATAGGCTCAAAGGCAGAGCTCGCCCACAGTCACCTATTTGCATGTATTTAAAGTGTTGTCAATTGCAAACACTGATTTGTTCACAACAGCCGAACAACGTGGGGAATCAAAAGGTAATCAAACGCACAGAGAAGATTCCCACGTTAGTGTTCCGTCACACTGGAGCACAGGGCCAAAAGATACACCCAAACAACACTTCTTCCAGTCCTGGTTATATTGGAACACGGAGCAGCTTGTAGATTACAAATGTTCACCCTGCGTGTTCCATTCACTAGCCTATGTGCTGTAAAACTATATCAATGACCTTACAGTAAGAACGTCGTATATAGTTTTACGCACCGCAAGGAGCTTACTTTAGTGTAAGATAACATCCTCAAGATGTTCCAACGGTCACTCCTGTCTTGCTGTCAAACACATTGCCAAACACTTGCTCAACACTTCCACTACGCTTAGCGTAGCCCCAGGGGTCTTATGGGTTTAGCAGGTTTGTAGATTTTGAAATCCTTAAAGCGGTAGCACCGCTTTCCACCGGGAAATAGAAAATGGCTTCCCAACATTCCAACAGCGTTCGTATGAGCTCAACACTTCTTCCAAAACTATTGCATTGGAGTACAGATAGGAGTGAGATGTTACGTGAGGGAGGGCACACCGCTTGTGGGTGTTGCTTTTTTATGTACCTACCCATTGACTGCCCGCGGCCATGCAAAACTCCTATGGCCATTTCCATACAATTCTTGCCCAAAACACATCCTCCTGGTATCTCTTTGAGGTTGCTGTAGCAAATGTATGCCTGCCTATCTAAGCAGCCTTCAGAGAGTTAATGTTTTAATTGCAGGTGTAAATCATCTACTGGTATAAAAATGTTTTAACCAAGGGTGACTCTTTGATTTATATCTGTTTCGTGCACTGAAGTCTTGTTAAAAACAAGCATTAACAAAGCTATGGCTTGTGAATTGGCGTTAGATTAGTGTGACAGTCACAGTGCCAACATCACATACAGCCCTTGGTCCGTCTAAGAGTATGACTGACAGGCCAGCCTTGAGCTATTCCTGAACCTAAACAGAGAGTGACTAGTTGGGAACTACCAGGTATCAAACATGGTATTTGGGACATCATCTCCCAAGATGCATCAGGCTTGGAAATCCAAACCCCAGAGTGGATTCTGGAAATGCCTTCAGGGATTCAGAAAAATGTTATGGCAAAACACTACCACATCCAGAGAAACGCCTTGGTCAAAAGGTGTGGAACCTTGAAGAACAAAACGTAATTTACCCCAAAATCCCACCCCCCCCTCCCAGAATCGATACTTGTGAAGCAGAATGCTTTTCTCCCTCTCATGCAGCTGCAGCAATTAAGTGAGAAATCCTTCCTTTCCCCTCACCGAAGGATACGTGATTTTTCACAGGTGATAACTTACTAGAGGTATTTGGTCCCTTACAATGGCCTTTCAACACCAGACATCCACATGAGGAGGAGGTAAGGCAGGAGCAGAGCAGCTGGCAAACCCCTGATCCTGCACTGGAAACAAACGCAAAGAAGTCCAAAATGGCAGCAAGCTTTTTAAAGACTTCCCTCGCATGGCGTGAAAAAGGAAGCCAATTAACCAATTCATTTGAGTTTGCCAGTGGGAGGACGGCGGGGGCTTTAAACCAGGCTAATATCCACCGACAGTGTCTCTGAGCTGGGATCTGAGGAGAGGAGTTTGTTGAGAGAGCTGGCAAGAACCAGAGAAGGGGAACCCATGGAGTCCAGAAAGGGGAGTGGGAGGGGGAGGGGGGCTCCAGTGAAGGTAGGGCACCCCTTGATCCCCAGAAGAGGTGTACTCCTGTAAGGACGTGACATGGTGAGCCCCTTGGGCCCTAGAAGAGGGGTGTGCTCCTGTAAGAATTGAAGCAGGAGACCCCTGGCCCAAGAGAATGGGGTGAGAAGTAGTAAGAACTACTTTGATCCCAAGAAGAGGTATGTGTAACACAAAAGAACAGCACCTTGAACTCCAGAGGTGGATGTGCTCCATTGATGGGAAGGAGAGCCCTGTAAGCTGTGAGAAACATGAAGGTGCCTTGCTGACTAGTCCCCGGGGATCTGGCATCCAGGTGGCTAGGACACAGCCATTGCTATTGGATCCAGTTCTCGGGGGTGGACCAGTGAGGGAGGATCAACTGGATGGGTGTCCTCAGGGAGTGGAAGAGGGACACCGACGGGTGATATGCAGTAGCCCCCTTCTCTTAATGCCTTTTCCCCATACTGCTAAATAGGAAGCTCAAACTCTACCCCCCCTGCCCCTTTCCAACACCAACACTTTTGCACACTACGAAAGATGGACAAAAGCCGTTTACCTGGCATGTCCCCACACAAGGGTGAGGCAAAGTCAGGCAATTGACCAGGATCACACACACCTGACGGCCCTTTCCCTTCCCCACAGGGATAAAAGGTGGAGCACTAGACCACAATACGAGCAAGGCAGACCGCACAACGAGACAGTTATCCAGGCACAGCAGTTCAAGAGGAAGAGAAAGGCGGCGAGAGGCTGCCAAGGAGCGAAGTGACCTTGCCCTTTCCGACCCAGACCCGCGAGACCTCCGTTGAAGGAATTGTAAGACCGCGAACAATAGCCCAATTGTGTTGTAGCAGATGTATACGGAGCATGCCTACGCTGATGAGCAGGACCCAGGGAGACGCCTGCTACCGTGGTACCGGCCTTGACTCCAGATATTCTTAAAAGCCAAGCGGCTCATCACAGCCGGTGAGTCGAAGGCGAACCGATAAAGAAACCGAACTGTGTTGAATGAAAAGTCGCAAAGTGGTACATTGAGGAAAGTTCAAAGAACTGTAAATTGTTAGGGAAAGACCAGCTGCAGAGGGGTCCAGCACCACGTGGGTGCACACTTGGGAGACAATGGTTGATCCCATGTTTAATGAAACTACTGATTCCAGAAGGCCATACAGGAGCCGCAAGGAAAAGGTCAAAGTGGTCATACAGGGGTCTAGTAAAAGTTGAAAGTCTTTGACCGATGAACCATTGAGAGTGCAAGGGAAGTGAATCCTGCATCCAGATAAAAGTAAAAGGAATTGTGAAGTGGCAAGAGTGAACTGTTTAAAAAGACATTGAGATTTGTGAGTGCCAAAAGAGAAATTGATTTGTGAAAGGCTGTAGTGAACCCGACGGAGGAAGGTGAACACTTAAGAAAGGGTCTGAGCCCGGAAGAGGGGGATCCAGGGGTGAGAAGCCATCACCCCAACAACACGTGAATGCAAGCGAGAAAACATCTCTGAATACAAGGGAGACTGGTATTCGAGGGGGGTCTGAGCCTGGAAGAGGAGGACCCAGGGGTGAAAAATCATCACCAAGTGCAATCGAAAAGGAACCCTTTGTTTTGAATCTATCAGACCATCCGTAGTAAGAAAGCTAACCTTTGAAGATCCTGATATCGCCAAGCACTGTTTGGGGATCTGAGCCCGGAAGAGGGGGATCCAAGGGGTGAAAAGTCATCAACCAACTTAGATAAGGACAGGAACTTTTTGTTTGTTATATATGGAGCCTATCAGATCCTCAGACGCAAGAGACTTTTTGTAGAAAAGAGACTTGACCACCAATGGCCCTGATATCTGAGAGCGGAACTGTCACCTCGTGCTGGGAAAGCTCGAGCGTTTGCTGTGCTCAAGAGTCCCACCTTGTCCCGTGCTCAAAACGTGGGTAAGGGAGACCCCCGGCTACCACATCCTAACTTATCAGTTGTGAACACTTCTTTCTTGTGAACCTTATCCCACACATTTTTTATATTTAGCGTAAGGATTGGCAATTTTTTTTTTTTTTAAATATATGCCCTTTTTATTTTGACATGACCCCACTAGTAATGCCTTATTTTGATTTGATGATCGTAGCTTGCGCTCATCTTAGATTTAGGTTTAGATTAGGTGTTTTTCCAACCTGCACATACAGTTGAATAAACACCCTTGAACTGTGATCACTTGTCTTTTTATTGTTGATAACATGCCTTCCTTACAAAGCCCAGAAGAGGGGTGCGATACAGTGAAGAGAAAGGGTGGAGAGACTTTGATGCCCAGGAGAGGGGCTGTGTAATAGAGGGGATAGCCTCTTGTCCCTGGATAAGGGGTGTAATTAACAGAGAGAAGGGCCCCATATCGGTGGTGAACGTTTTCGCATTTGGCTAAGGGAGAAAGGCCTAGAATCCCAAAAGTAGCGCAGAGTCTCCAGAAGAAGGGATAAGAACTGAGAGACAGAAAGTACTAGGAGACTTTCTTCTCTATAACTTTCTGTATGCCTTTCTGTCCTATATTTATAAATCTGTTTTCACGGAATGTGTTTCTCAAAAACCTCTGAAGAGTGAATTGTGAGGTAGAGCTAAAACAGGACGCCAGGTAGAGGATTCAAAACCGCTACCCTCCTTGAGCGATGCGGTAGCGGACAAGGCAGTTGCCCTCAGTCTATGCTGGGAGACCCGGGAGCCAAGCTGAGCAGACCCGACTTTTGAATGAACTCCTACACTTGAACGAATTCCATGAACTCCTGACACAGCTGTTACGGTTGATATAGCTGGCTTCTTGCACACGGTAGACGTGGGAGCTAAAAAAACAGCATTGAAAACAACAAACTGATATTTTGTATCATGGGAGCCCGGGAGATGAGCTGACTCGAGCTGACTTCCGGGAAGCAGCATTGTGCTGACTGCTCTCAGACAAGCTACTGATACCTTGTATCGTGGGGAGACAGGAGGAGCCGAGCCAAGCTAAGATCGTGGAAAATGCAGTGTTGCTGGCTCTCGGTAGGAGTGTTCAGAAGCTCCAACTGATGTCCCTGTTTGGAAAAGTCTGGCGCTCGTTGCATTGGGGGAGTCTGAAGTGGCTATCAGCCAGTGCAGCTTGACCCCTCTCAGTGCTGTATTGTCGTGTCAAAGAGAAAGGTGTGCCTGATATGTACGCATGATTGCACACCCTACTGACAATACCGAGGCAGAGATTTTGACACAGAACACGTCGGTTAACATTATCATAAACACTCAAGTGCATGATGCAGCATCAATAAATCTGTCAAAAGATATGCGGGAAACAAACTGGGCAGACAATACAATTTTCCCAGGTAGGATCATGACCAGGGGCAACCAGGGGCAACATCCTCTGCAGAACGAGCGGGCTAATGATTCAGCCTTTCATCAGCAGCAGGTGATCTTAACGGACCCCATAGCGAGTGAAAATAACCACATGATGAACACTGTTCAAGGTGAATGAGGTGAGGTCAAGTGAATGATGTAACTGACTCCATCCCTGATACAACCAGTCACATCGAGTCAGCCTCAAATGACAATCCCTAATAAATGAAAAACCTGGGGGAAGTCGCAGAATAAACTGCATGCTTCGAGAGAGCTTCCATTAAAAAACCAGGGGAAACACCTAAAAAATGTAGGGGAGACCAGGCGCTGAAATATGGAAGGAAGAAGCAGAGGGGAACCTGAACAATTTGTTTGAAGTCTACAGCCCCAACCTCCCTACAAATTGATCAGGGACCACCTGCAAAAAAAAAAGAAAAAAAACACTTCCGGATTGAGAGCTGGCCTATGCTCACCACAAACCAGCATCCCTGAACAAACAAAGAAAAAATGGTTATCAACATCTCAAGCAAACTCCCTTGAATTAATATTGGTAACTGACATCCAGCGCATAGAGAAAATGCTACAAGAAGCGGATTCATGCAGGTTTAAAGCGAGCGATGACCATGGAACCCAAATTTGGGTTGGAAAAATCTGTGAATCTGTTGGGTGACCTGGAAAAAACATTACTAGACGCAAGATCTGCAGAACCAATGTATCAGGTTGATAACCGGGACCACGATGTTCAAAATAATCAACTGGAATCTTCTCTGTCACTGTCCTCTAACTTCTCTAGATCAGAAGAACACTCTCAGAGAACAAGAACACCCACGGAGAGAGACCGACGGACCAGTTAATCGTAGACAACTTTGACATCATGTCTACCTTGACAATATCACTTGCACCATTTTTAAAAGTGTATGAATATATAAACGACTCGGTGAAAGACCAGGCCACATTATTTTTAGAAGGCTACATCACAGCCAGGAAACCCAGAAATGAAGCAGACATTACGCGGTCACTTGAAGGGAACATCATTCACGAAAGGCCTTCAAACAAACCAGTTTACACACCGAAAAGGCACGATGGAACTGTAGAGCACCTGCTTGAGACAGTAGGCACTCGAGGACAATTCAGAGTGAGACAGAGTAGATTGAATGTGACTCCTAATATGAGATCACTGAACATAGCGTATTAGAGACTGAAAATGAACTACATCCAAAGTCACGGACACCCAAATGCCCTGGGACTATGACCGAAATCGCAATTGAAGAGTTGTCGGGCATACTGGTTTTATCTAAGAGACTAGTGACAAACAGGCGGGGAGATGCAATTGTCGTAGAGGCTGACCAGGGGGCTGGGGGTGCGGCGACGTGACCAAAGACCAGAAGAACATTTCCACATCTTTCAAACAAGAAAAAGGCAAGGGAGGAAACAAGTGGGAAGGGAACCAAAAAAACAAAAGCAGGACAAAAAAAAATCAAATGACTTGTGTAGATTTCTGAGAAATGTAGTGGTGCCACCTTCACAAACCAACTCGCCGAAACCAGGGCAGAGGAAGTCCATTAAGAATGCTAAACCAGCCATAGAAGAAATACTGGCGTCTCAGATAAACGTGAGCTCAGGGAAAGGTGAGACACCCGAGATGATTGTAGACAAGCTTCTGAACATATCAGTTTACACCATGGACCTTGAGGAAGACTCCCAAAAAGTAATTGATATTACACCCCCTAAATCACAGGTGTTTGTGACCCTGGCACAGAAAAGACGAAGAGACGATCAATGTAAACTGGCTAATAACGCAACTAACTTAATATACAACAAGAGCATACATGATGAAAGTGACAACTTGCAGGCAGATGCAGACAGTCTGGAACCCAGGAAGCACACCATCCAGCAGTCCAAGTAAGATCTCTGAACTCCCGTCACACCCATTCCCTCCCCTCCCCAAACCATAGATTTTGTGACTTTGGCCCAGAAACGATTGAAGGACAATGGAAATCCTCCACTATCTGACAAATCAGACAGAGAAGAACATATACAGTGAAAGACCAGATTCGACTACAAATACCAGGCAATTTTGAAAATCAGGAGGTCCAACAGTTGGTACCAAATTCAAGAGCAATGGAACTAGAAACTGATACTTCAACCAAAAACAAGGATGATAGAAAGAATAAAATTGAATCCCCAAAAGGGAGAGTTGGATAACTGTATGCTGCTGGAAGCACTGGTTCAGTCTGACAATATAATTCTGAATAGAGGAAACTTCTTGAAGCTGTTCTATTGTATCACAAAACTGAGAGCGATCTGTTTGTCGGACATAAAAGTGGTGGAGATTGTAAACGAGAAAGCCTTGGATAGGGTATATCTGCATCTGACCTTGGGCATGGTGCAGCAGATGCTGTTGCAGGCTGCGCCATGCCTTTTACCATTTGGCTTTGAATTAACAGCTGTACATATAAAAACCCTGCCCTCAATTTTGCTGCATTACAGAACAAAACCAAAAAGCATATGACCAAAGGATTACTAACATCACTGACAAGTTGGCCACAAACAATTGCTAAATAACATCCCACGAAGGAGGTGCCGTGGGCGGATAACCAAAAAAACACCATGGAAATACCCCCAAAAATTACCCTTGGCACTAGAAGAGAAAAAATCGGTCCAAGTGGTCCACCAGAAAAGAAAAATGCCATTGGCAGAAAACTCATGGTCTTTGGTGGCGAAACCCTAACAATAAACTCTGATCATTAGCAAAAGTCTCTGACCTTGCCAGGAAACATAAACCTGGCTCCTTGGAACACAAGGGGAAACACCCATCTATTTAAAAAATGAGGTTTGGCTTTTGAGAACTACGACCTATTTTGTTTCCAAGAGACTTGGCTGTGTTGTTCAAACTCGGCTTTGGATGGCTTAGTAACAATATTAAACCCTGCAATAAAGGGCTCCATAGGAAGGCCTATCCTACACGCAGGCTCTAGAATTAAAATGGGAATCTGAAGAACTACGAGTACTGAGGACCACTCTACTGGTTAACGTATATTTGAATCCGGTAGGATCATCGAAGAATATTCTCACAGGAGTGAGGGACCTAATAGACTCAGCACACACACAACCAGAGATCTGTACCGTTATTCTGTGTGGAGACCTAAACCTAATATGCAACCCACCAAGGTGCGACCCGAAGACTGAACTACAGCAGTTGCACTACTCGGCGGAAGACGGAGGACAGCAGTGGCTACAACTAATGGAAGAAAAGGAATGGCACATGCTAAACTGTTGTATGCTGTGTGACATACCCAGTAATTCGACCTGGCATAGAGGCTCTCGACTGGCAACCCTGGACAATGTTTGTTACCCGCAACATCCTCCCGTTTATATAAACATTTGAAGTACTTGAAATGACTGATAGCGATCACAACCTACTGAGAACACATTTGAAGATCGGAAACCGGGTTGAAAAGCTGGTATACTGTAACAAAGTCAAAATAAAACTAGGGAATAACTGGCTTTGTATGTCTGAAGGCAAAATAGCAAGCTTGATCTCCCAATATAAAGATCAGATTGCAACACAGGAGATCAAATAACACTTGAGGCCCTCCACTATGTACCCATTCTACAGAGTATTGCTGAAACAGAGGAGGGGGTAAACTGTTGCATGAATATCGACACACATATGACACTACCATAGTTTTAGAGTGGAAACTAGACAGGACATAAGACACATGGCAAAAAGCCTGACCACGGAAGAATTCACCACCACAAAGAAAAGGAGAAAACAGTACAAAAATGGGTTAATTGCATACAAAGTGACTATATTGCATCGAGTGCTGAATCCATGTTGAAGCTGATCTGTAGGTCTCGCACCAAAGAGATATGGGGGTGAGGAGGCCGGCTCATCAACAGCATGGAAGTAATACAAGCATCAACTTAATCATCGACGGTGGAGGAAAAAGCATGGATCACTCATTCCTTCACATTATTATCGGCTAAGGGAGAATCGCTGAACATAGAACAATGCCCTAGGGTCGAAAGACATTGGATTATACCAATGGGAAGAGAAGATCTAGTGATTAAAATTGGTGGGGCCAGTTCATCCAGAGCCCCAGGGCCTGACGGACTTACAAAGGCTGCAATGAAAGAAAAATGAAACTGATATGTGGCAGACTTTGTTTCTTTTGTTCAGCCATGTCCTGAGGGCAAGGATGGTGCTGCCGTCTTGGAGATGGTCAATAATAATTTCAATATTCAAGAAGGGCAATGGGTCAGATCCATTGAACTATCAACCTATTCACCTTCTTGATGTGGTTGGAAAGATTTTTGCTTCCATGGTCCTGCAGAGTCTCAACGGTTGGTCATCGTCCACTGGGAAAACAGATATGTTTCAGACAGCGTTGACAAAGGGAGACAGGAGCGAATGTAAACCTCTTCCTTCTCAACATCCTTAAGGGCAGGGTACTGCTGAAAGACAAAAATTCACCTGTGTTTTATAGACCTATCAGAGGCTTTTGACAGCATTATCCGGGATCTGTTATGGGCTAAACCGAAGAGCTGGGAGTACCCCCTTGACAGTCTGGACGGCATAAAGGCCTTCTATTCTGATACCTCATTAGGAGTGAGACTGAGCAGCTCAGGGCTTCTTTCGGACAAGATTCCTTGTTTCAGACCGTTTGAAATTGGATGCCCCCAGGCACCTGCACTGTTCAATCTTTTCATCTCCCTCTTGGGGGACACATTAGCAAGAGCCAGATCCCTCCCTCCCCAAGCCCCTAAATAGGCTTTTATATGCAGATGACTTGGTTCTCTTGGGCCAAACGGCCATTGGGTTTGAGCGACAATTGAACACAATGGTGGAGTATGTCTACATCAATAGCTTGTAGATTAACGTCCCCAAATCCAAACTACTGACCCAGGATCCGGCACAAGAAAGGAAGGGAAATCCCCCATATATGGCACCTGGAATGGGAGCCCTTTGAACCTGCTACCTGGGGATACTGATCAACAGTAGTTGGGTTGACGTGCAAAACGAAAAGGCACTAAAACGGAAGATACAAAATCTGGCTTCCCAGGAGAAAAAAAAACTATAAAAAATGTGTTCACTTTTTTTCAATGGCCCAGTTGAGACAATTTTATAAATTAAAGGTGGTGGCAGCCTTAATGTACAGCACAGAGACTGCCTTGTTTTTACCTGGAACAGTCTGGCCGATCATTGAGGGTGCCTTCTGGAAAACAGTTTTAGGTTTACCAAGATCCACTCCCATACAAGTGATCCGTCAAGAACTGTGCCTTATTTATGTACATGGCATGGTCCGTTGTAAAGGTTTATCGTAAGTACACGGAAGACATCCAAGGACCATTACGCTACATGATAAAAACAGCACAGAATTCAAGCAGAGATGCTATTTTAGTGGGGTTGAGTGAGCATGTAATTGTTTATTGGTAGAGTTGGACACCACGATAGATGACCTTAAAAGAGACCCAGACAAAGTGAAGGCCAAAGTCTGGAGAGCAGACTGGATTCACACACTGAGTGAAGGGAAGAGGTATAAACTGTTTTACCACTGCAAACATGAGATAAAGGCATATGGAACAGTAACAACATATTTGCTAACATTTCCCAATAGTTCCTATCTGGACCAATTCCTTAGGGTGAGACTTTATACCCACCAAGGGAGATACTTGTATCACGTGTCAGACCTAGGAAATGGATCACTACTGTCGATATTGTAAAGGGACAAACGAACAGTAGACATTAAAACACCTCCCATTATCCTGCAAGTGTTTAACAGACTCGAGGACTGTATACATGGGGAACCTTTACTCGGATAACGGAACTTTATCATTCGAATAATGTTGGGCTTTCTTAATAGGAGCGATAACGTGCATTATGCCTTAGCTACTATGTTTTTTTAAACAGGATATTTTAAGAAAGGTAATGTTTTTGAAACATTAATTTTAAAATGATTAAATGTTTGATTGTGGATTTTAGGTGAATTTGTGTTTTGCCATAGATAAAAGGTTTGTGAAAACACCAATGCTAAATAAAAGAAATACAAAATAAAATATAAACTTTGTTACAGGGGGGCGTGGCTAACCGCCATGTGAAGAGGATGTTCGCTCCGCGCGATGCGACCATCATAAGCTGCCTTTAACTACATTTTTCGGGGGTCCCGAACCCCACAAATCGCCTCACCGAGGGCTAACATCCTTCTGCACCTGCGGGTCGATTCCCGTGGCTCTGGGCGACCGGCTTCGCCTTATAGACCGTGCGACACGATCCAGCGGACCAGGGCCAAGATGGCGGCTCCCTCGCCTAGCACGATGCGGCGGCCCGCACTCTAAGGCTGCTCCGCGCCACAACGCTCAGCTGCCAAAGGGGGGAAGACCCCTCCGTCACACACTAGCGCCTGGCCAGACCGACGAGGGGGACTTGCGAAGCGCCCATGAGGCCGGGTACGCGAATAAGAGGAGGCGCAACCAGGACGCAGAGCCCAGCCTGAGACGCCTCGGATAAGGGCGCTACCCACCGCGGAACCGTGAGCCGGGGCTTCGGAGACCCTTCGAGGTGAGCGGGGGGGACTAACCCAACTGATATACACAGGCTGTTATCGCGGGCCCTCGGGGCGGCCCCCCCCTCTCTCCTCCACCCTACATAGGCAAGCAGACGTAGCGGTATCTCGCCAGCCGCGCCCTGTTTTTGGAAACTCAAGAGGTGGCCCCGGCGCACACCGAAGACCACTGCTGGCCTGGCCCCTCCGCACTAGATGTCCCTCCGAGCCTCCGGAGCTGCCCATAACATACTGCTGCCCTCCTCCGCCGCCCGCCCGCACAACGACTCAACCACGGGTGAGGGCACTGGGCACTTACTGCCCCTCCATCTCATCACACCTTGGCCACCCCTATAACAGCGAAGCCCTTTGGCCCAGTTGATATGTCTACCAAAGGAGCAAGGGCCAAGCAACGCCAGACCACCATTGATACCTTCACGGCGGCGGGGCCCACAGCGCCTGAGATCATGAACGGGACACTCGCTGCAGACCTACTCGACCCCTCGGGGCCAACTTCGGAACCAAGCAACACACAGATCCTCTAAGCCATCAAACAATCTCAAGCAGCCGTGGAACATAAAATAGACGCTGTTGCCATAGACCTGAACCTCCTACGCCAAGACGTCCGTTCCTTGGCAGGCAGGACAGACATGCTGGAGGCCCAGGTCCGCGAAAACATTGAAGCCAAGACTGTGCTCCTCAAAGATGTCAATGTACTCCGACAAAAAGTGAAAAACCTGGAAGACATGCCGAGGAGGCAGAAGGGCGCGCACGCCGTAACAACATTCGCCTCCTGGGGCTCCCTGAGGGCATTGAGGGATCAGACCCCACGAACTTCGTCGAGAACCTCCTATTACAGGAGATTGGTGCAGAGAAACTCTCCCAGGGTTTCACAATCGAAAGGGCTCACCGGTCCCTCACATCGAAACCCCCACCTGGCAACCCACCCAGACCAGTGATCGCTAAAGTACTTAATTACAGAGACCGGGAAACCATCCTCACCTTCTCGCGAGCAGGCGGCCAGATCTGCAGGGGCTCAGCCAAGATATCCATCTACCCAGACTATACCTTTCAGGTTCAAATGAAGAGGGCATTGTTTATACATACCAAAGCTAGACTGAAGTCTGCCGGTCTACGCTACATGCTCCTTTACCCCTCCAGATTGAAGGTGATACGCAACAACAAAACTCACCTCTTCGATACCCCTGCCGAGGCTCGGGACTGGATGGACAAGGAGCAGATCCCAGATATCGAAGTCAGGAAGCGACAACCCCGCTGAGCCCCGTCTCCCAATGGCTACACCTTGCCCCAATGTCTTTCGGAGGCCCCACCAAGGAACGGCTACACACGCCGCAGCTGACTGGATTGCTCGACACGAGACGCCCGGACGAACACTCTCCTACCCCCGGAAGCTCTTTCTTGTTAAGGGTACTCGATACCCGCCCATAGGGCACCATGCGACCGATGTTCGGTCTAAAGGAGCGGAAACGGGTCTGTCATAGTGAGGGACACCTCGCTCGATCTGGTTTATGTTTGGGAAGTTCAAAGTTACTGGGGGGTGGGACAGGGGAAGTTGGCACAGCTGTTAAGTGCCCGAATCGGGGAAAACCAAGACCACCAACAACCACCTCAGACAGCACGGACGAAGCATCTACCCTACGCTGGATGGGCTTACAGTCACCGGAGCAGAGGTTAAAGGACGCAAGTACCCCAGCTGGGACCCACATGCACGAACCACCGGGAACCCATACGATCCCCACTCACCTCCCGCCACATGCAGTGCATCCGGGGGGGCCTGATATAGTCACTAGAACCCCTGATTCCCATGGCTGACTCGATAAAAATCCTGACGTGGAACGTCAGAGGCATGAATAGCTTCGTGAAGCAACGGCGTATACTCGCCTACATCAAAAGAAGTAAATCCAAAATAGCCCTACTCCAAGAAACGCACCTAACGTCGGACAAAATGAAGGCACTGGCCAAAGCTTGGCGTGGTACTCTGGTAGGATCTTCCTACTCCTCCTATGCCAGGGGAGTCCTGATCTGGGTGGACCCCTCTATCCCCTTCCGATTAGTTAGCTCCAAAGTAGACAATGAGGGCAGGATGGCACTAGCATGCGGCACTATCGAAGGGAGAGAGACATGCCTAGTCAGCACCTATGCACCCAACCACGACGCAACGACCTTCTTTCACTCCCTATATTCACGTCTCAGCCCTTACAGGGACCAAACCATGATATGGGGGGGCGACCACAACTGCACCCTAGACCCCCAGAAAGACAGGTCTGACGATAAGCATACGGCCCTTCCCCGCCGGCCAAAATACTGTCCAGGCTGGTACAGCAGTTACAACTCCGAGACTTATGGAGAGAACAACACCCAGACCTGCGTGAGTTTTCCTTTTACTCCCCTCCACACGCAGTCCACACTAGACTTGACTACCTTTTCGTAAGCCTAGAACAACAGGCAATGTTTGGCGGGGCTCAGTACCAGCCCAGAGTGCTGTCCGATCATTCCCCATTATCGGCCACCTGGGAGGTCTACCCGCCTAGACCCCCTGTCCCCACCTGGAGACTCAGGGCTGAAGCCCTTCTAGACACAGCCCTCTGCGAACACATTGCGAACTGGACAGAAGACTATTGGGAAAGGAACCTCAACAGTGTCAAACACATAGGCACCGCCTGGGATGTATACAAAGTGGTCCTGAGGGGGGAGATGATCGCAGCCGCGGGCGGGGCACTAAGGTCGGTTACTTCCTCCCTAGAACACGCAGAGAGGGAGCTGGGAGAACTGGAAGGCAGACTAGACCCATCCCCAGAACACTTACAGAAAGTAATTGACCTAAAACAAACCTGCCTTACGCACTGGGAGTCCCTGGGTAGGCTGAGCTATGCCAAACACGTTGAACGAACCCATGCCCTAGGTGACAAACCCGGTAAACTCCTAGCTTGGCTATACAAGAGGGAGACCCCCCGGAACACCCATTTGCCAGGTACTCAAACCAGACGGCTCCCTAGTGCACACCCAGATTGAAATTAATTCGGTGTTCTGTGACTTTTGTACAGCAAATTATACGCCAAACCCCCACCCGTGGCCGACTCCGACATTGAGGATGTCCTGGATGACATAGACCTTCCAAGGCTTGATCCTCAAATGACGGACATCCTGGACGAACCCATCACCCCAGATGAGGTCAAAGTAATCATCAGATCACCCCCGGCCGGTAAATCCCCAGGCACCGATGGCCTCCCCGGAGAATTTTATAAATTGTACGAAGAGACCTTGGCCCCACTGCTGGCACAGGTGTTTAACGAAGCCTACGAGCGTGGAGCCCTCCCTGACTCCATGAGGGAAGCGGTGATAATCCCCCTCCTGAAACCCGGGAAAGACGGATCGCACTGCGGCTCCTATAGGCCCCTCTCCATGTTAAATGTCGATTGCAAGATCCTAACCTCCCTGCTAGCTAGTAGGCTGCGAAGGGTAATCCCCCACCTGATCCATCGGGACCAAACGGGTTATGTGCTCGGTCGCTCCATAACAGAGAACCTGCGTAGGTTGCATCACATCATATACAGCACGGAACAGAGGCCTCAGAAATACGCGGTTGCGTCACTTGACGCCACCAAGGCCTTCGACTCAATGCGTTGGGAATGGCTGTACGCCACTATGGCTAGAATGGGAATTGGACCCGCCTTCCTGAAATGGACCCAGCTAGTCTACACCAACCCCACCGCTAGGGTGCGCACAAATAAGACCTTCGCAGACAAATGGGCCCTACACAGGGGCACCCGTCAGGGCTGCCCGCTCTCCCCAATGCTATACATCATTGCCACCGAACCCGTAGCCGCATACCTTAGACAGGAATACGGAGATGGGGGCATCGTAATAGACGGAGTGACCCACCTCGTCTCTATGTACGCGGACGACACACTATTGTACCTACATAACCCCGAACACCTCCTGCCCTACATTCTAGAAACACTGGACGGATTTAGCAGATACACGGGTATCCGAATTAACAGACACAGGGTGGCGCTGGACACACTCCAAAGACCCTACGAGAGGGGAGGAATCAAAGTCCCCAATTTCGAATTGTACTACCTGGCAAGCAAACTAAGGCATGTGATGCGATGGATGGCTGGCGAGACCTCCTCGGACACTAGGCTCCTCCAACCTGCATTGCCCAATCTCCTCCTGAGGGACCTACTATGGGTCCGGAACAGACTCACACAGCCCTTCCCATACCTAATCAAACTTGGAATAAAGCTCTGGAACAGAGCGTGCAGAACTGTGGGGTCAGCTGATCCCTTCTCACCACAAATCCCCATCTCAGCAATTATGGCTTACCAGCCATGGGGCTCTCGAATCACGCACCCAGTGGGAACCCTACGGAGTGGCCACCTTAGGAGACCTAACACGAGACCAAGAGATCATACCCTTCCCTGACCTTGCTGAGACTACGGGATTACCCGCTGGCCAATTTTTGCTCCATAGGGCAGTGACACAAGCCATAATGGTTAGATGGCCAGAGGCTACCACCCCAAAGACGGAAAACGTGGTCATAGAAACACTATTAAACACAGCCAAAGGCGGCCATGAAACCTCACGATTGTACGAAACCCTGCTCCAGGGCACGACAAACAGCGAGCTCAAAAGCAAAGCAAAATGGGAAATCGAACTTGGCCAAGACTTTGCAGATGTCGAATGGGAGAAAATAACTGACTACCACAAAAAAGTTTCTAGGAATGCCCGCTTGCAGCTCATTCAATTATACATCACCAACAGAGCCTACCTAACACCAGAGGCCATATCCAATTTCAAAGGAGCTGAAGCCCAGGTATGCCCCAAATGTAAGGAGCCAAGAGCGGGTTTGACGCATATGTTCTGGGGCTGCCCGGAGATACGCCACTTCTGGACACAGGTTCAGGAGAGGGTGGCGGACGCAGATATTGAGCTAGAAGTGAACAACCCCGCAGCCTGCATCCTGGGCAGAGGCAAACGCAACCACAAAATAAGCCTGTAAACAAACTCAAAGATCTGATTTACATAACTGCGAAGAGACGCATAGCCATGGGATGGAAGAGCCCAAGGGCCCCGTATGAGGCACTGTGGTGGGGGGACCTGACGAAATGGATAGCGGCGGAGACCGGCGCGTGGGAAACGGCAATACTTGAACAGAGGCTGGACTCCAGTGGAGAACTGCATCGCTGGGTGGCTTTAACAGAGCCACTACTGCATCCTAATAACTCTGACGATACCTCGGACGGTTCGGACTGTCCTAGCCATCAATCTGGCCCATCATAATTGGAAGATAATGTTGACTGTGGTCTTGAGTTGGGGGTGGGGGGGATACGTAATTCTTTGATTAACGTCTGATATTACAAGTGATGCATACTTTGTTTGTTAAACTGTTAAAACCAATAAATAAAGTTTAAAAAAAAAAAAGAAAAAAAACTTTGTTACAGCCATCCTGAAATAATTTCCATGCAATAGTCTTATGTTTTACTTTTGCTTAATAACACCCTTTTAACAGCATTTCGGTGTCAGTAGTTGCATGTTCCCTCGGCCATGTGACAATCAACATTTGCTCACTCACCCAGAGGTAATGGTAGAGGCATGCATAGGTTGCGCACGTAGTTGATATACTGGTAGTGATATTTGAAGTTGCAATTGTATAAATTTGTTACTTTTTAGGTCCTTTATGCTGTGAGCGTGAATGTCCAAAAACATGGTTTTCTACCAAAGAGACACTTAAGTTTGAACGGTTTACTGTGCTAGAAACATCCCCCTTTCTACCCCAGCCACTCTGTGTCTCTGCAGAAAGACATGAACTGTTAAAGTTTATGGTTTGCTGGAATGTCAAGGTGTTCTCAATTCACCTTGTTATAAAATAATATGGAACTTAAAGGAGATTCACAAATCAGTGCTGTCCTTTGAGATTATAGACAAAGGTGTCATTATCAGGGAGTGCATTCAGAAAATTATTCTGCCCTACTGTCCGCTATCGGAGGAGCACTTCAACAGCTGTCTTAGAAGCTTATTCCATGTGCTGCCCATGTATGGAGATTTCAAGGTACTGCTAGGGGCATGTGATGTCTGCAATATAAACTCTCCAAAATTCTTCATGTTTAGAAGACAATGGGTGGTGTGGTGAAGCTTGGTAATGACGCAACTGACACGTATTCTGTGAGTTTGACAATGTTTATTGATCTAGTGGTTTTAAAGTATGGTTGTGTCAGTGGCCATAGGTTTATAACCCAAAAAGCTAACTCCCGCAAATAGATTGTGCTCAGGGCAACTCAACACAATTATGATATCTTCTGTGATGCCTAGCACCTTGGTAACTCTGTCTTCAAATTGCAAGCACAAAAAAATTACAAGCACAAAATGCCTATTCTTAACTTGTCTCCCCTCCAGATGACCTATTCTAAACCAAGTTTCAATAGAAAAGGTAACTTTCCTTCAATTAACAAGTCCTTGAGCTACCAGGCTACACTATGATGATAACTAAATGTTCCCAAGAATTGGCCAAATCGGCAGTTCTCTGCTCTTGGGGCACTAATCTCCTGTTGGGTTCTCATAACTGGAGGATGGCACCGAAATCGTCTTCTCTTTTCCTGAACTCTCCCCTGACCTTTCTATAAAAATGTCTAACTGTCTCTGCCATTAAATATTGGATGGCTTCGTACTCTCCGATGTTAAACTAACAGAGCTGCTCTTCTTCCCAGCCAAAAGCTCTCTCTCGTCTCTTCCTCTGCCTATCCAGTTCATGACACTCTCCCTCACTCTTCTTCAGCTAGAAACCTCAGCATCATCTACGACCCTTCTCACACCTTCTCTATTTTTCTCTCCAAAATCGAACACCAGATCGCCTCAACCTCCTAAATATTGGGCACATCCGGCACCTCCTTCCTTTCAACACTGCCAAGCATCTGTTAACCACTCTTGTCTTCTCTAAACTGGACTACTGTGGCAGCATCCTCTTTGGTCTCCCAAACTATGCTTTCTGTTCTCTCGACAAGATCATTAACTTTGCTACCCGGACTGCACTGTAGCACTTTACCCATCATGGTCGCACAGCTGGTCCTACTGCTACCTGCACTTAATAATTTCCAATCTTGGTTGTCCTTAGTCTATGTATTGTCCCTGATGACTGTTCCATTTACTCCCCTCCAAAAACCTGGTCAGAATGTCCCTCAAACTCGCCACATTGTAAGACGCTCACTACTTCCTGTCAAATCTGATTTCTTATCCATTGTATGTTTTTTTGTGATCAAAAGAGCATTGTTCCTCCTGTATATAAAAAATAAAGTTAAATAAATCCAGTCCTATTCCATTACAACAGACGTATTTCAGCGAAGATTCTTGTAACAGCTACTCAGTTTAGTCTTGTCTTTAGGTCTCTCTGTTTTCATGAGCTTCTGTAAGCTTTCCCTTCTGGGCTTCAGGTTTCGCAATTCCTTCTTGGGTCAGGGTTTGTCAGCCGTATGACAACTTCTGCATCTGGGCTTTTCCCATCCACTTGGATATTCAAAGACTTGTTTCACAAGACCGGTCCTTCTTTAAACCTTGCGCTGTCTGGTTACATGACGGGTCCCTTCTGGACCATGACTCCTTCGTAGGATTCACAAAAGGCCACATCTTGACTTCAACTCTCCCTCAGCATTAAAAAAGGTTTCTCCTTGCACTTGTTTTTCTTCTTAAACCTCTACCAGGTCCCAGTGCTTCAGATGATTATTTTAAAGTGGGAGTGTTTTACTCCCCATTTCTGAAAGTTTGGAGTAAAATGATTTTTTAGGGAGTAGACGAATGAGTCCTGTTCCCAATGGGAGTATTTTATAAACGAGTTAACATGCGTTCAACTGTAAAACAGAAATATTTTTGTGAGAAATAAGTTTTGGCACCACGGTATTCATGCATATTAAAATATACTTTTGGCCTCTTCCATAATAATTTCTTCCTGCGGTACTACATGAACTACTGGTTTAAACACATCTATGCAACCGTTGGGAGGTTAGCAGGGACACAAGCTCATATGTGTCAACTCCATTTCCCATTTTTACTCCCTATTTTTATTTTTGGTGAAGATTTGCCTATTTTTAGGGAGTGAACATGGCTGATACACTCCTCATCTGTAGGGCTGCCAGGTCCCCTTTGGACCTTGGCTTTTCACAGGGTCACACTGGACCCTCCTGGGCTTTGATTTTAATTATTCAGACAGGTACCCCACTGGACCTTCGGCTTTGTTCGGACTTCAGACATGTCCCTCTTCGACCTTTGCTTAATAGAGTTTACAAAGCAATGAGTAATTAATCTTCTTAATTGGTTTCTTATGAGGGAGCCAATATTGTTTCACCCTCCTGCAATGGGTTCAGGGTGGCCCTCTGCCACATCAGGGGTGCTGGTGGATGGCCTCTGGGGTTGGCGATCCAATTCCCTTTTTAGGGTGGAGCAATTTATCTTCCGCTCTGCTTAGCTTCTTTCTTCAGACTCCCAAACTTGCACTGGCTTCAGCCTGCTTAGGAGTTTCCTTATTTTCTTCCAGCACATGAGTGGCTCTGCGGTCTCCACTGCTAGACTCTCCACTTGTATCAAGTGAGTGGGTTTAGGTATGCCCGCCTCCTCCAGCATACTCTTCCGGATGCTGTTACAGGTACTCTCCCAGATCTTCCCCTCATCTGCATTCTCCCAGTTGCTTTTTTACTTCTCTGCCTGGGGCTCATTTCCTAATGTTGTCCTGGATTGGTTATTCCTCATTTGGGTTTGAATTCTAACAACCCATTGGTTATTTTCAGCATCTGCCTTTATAGTTTTTATAATTCATTAATTATGAGTGTATTTACATTGGTTAATGACCTTTGGGCCTGCAACGGTATAAACAAGTCAACATTTCTATCAACCTGTAGCCATTAGCTAGTGGTAATTGACACTTGGCAAGTAAGAAATGATGTACAATGTCTATTTGGTGAACTGAGGGGCAACTGAATTCTTATGCCTTGGTAGTAGCTTGCAATTTAAAATGTTTACCCTTGGTTTAACAGTGTCAGTAGCTCATGCACCCTCTTGGAATGCTGAGCGCACAGAGGAGCTCCTGACAGTAACCGCATTGGATGTCGAAGTGCGAGTATGACTAAATGACTACTGCTATGCAGGAATACATGGATGAGTAGTGTCTAAACAGCCTATTCAGCCCCACAATACTAAGCCTGCAGTGATCCAAGTCATAAAGATAAAATGGGATAGTCTGACACCTCTTTCAACTTGTGTGGTAGCATAAGCCTAGGCTAGGCAATATCTTCAGGAGGGGTGAAGGCTGATAACAGTAGCAACCCAAACAGTCATTTTACAAAATCTCCAGTAAAAGAATGTCCAATCATGGTTCTATAAAAATAGAGACTTTTAATTGAACAACAAAATGTTATAAGATTAACTGGCAAGCACTAGAAAAATCCACCCCTGTTACCGAAAACCAAGAGAATGCACACTTTTGTGAAAAGGCACTCTGGGTAGATGAACGTGCATGTTCAGACACAAGATTGGCAAAGTGTCACTGTTCAAATGATATGTTTCCAACAGCAAGGTAGAGAAACAGGGTCACTATGGTCCTAAATGTGGACCATGGAGACCGTTCATAGTACTTTTATGTACTTGTTTTTGGGGCTTAACCGTGTTGATCTTGGCTTTATGGTGTTGAACCCTGTGTCTCGGTGCATTGCGTGGCAGTCAATTCAGGGAGCAGCAGCGCCAGGTCCAACGATGCAGTGCTGTTTAGCAGCAACAACAGCTTGTGGGTAGAAATGCTCTTGAGACAACAGGCGATGTCCGTTCAGCGGTGCGTGAGAGGACTGGGCAACCCGGGGTGCGGAGAATGAGGGACAGTCATTTGGCGGCAAGCGGTCTCTGCTGACTCAACTCTGCCTCTTGGTACAACAGAAGTATCTGCTTGGAGCTTGAAGAAGCTGGTGATCAGTCAGTGGTGATGAGTTGAGGCTGCTGGAAAACTAAGCGATGCAGTACTTCAGCGTCAAGTCAAACTCAGATGCGCAGGTGGTTGAGTGTCAATGTCGGAGAGGACTCGGCAGTTTCTTTGCAACAGCTTGGTCTGTGGTGAAGGTGCCCAAAGGGGTTCAGAGGTGCAGGGAGAGCCAGGGGTCACTTTCCTGGTCTGTGGTTTCTGGGAGTCTCCATTCAGGGGGAGCCCTTATGTTCTACTCCACTCGGAGAGCTTGGTTTGCACCTACTGGAGATTGCAGTTTCAGTTCAGCCAGCAATGAGGCGTTGGTCCAAAAGGAGTCACCACCACTGTTTCCTGGAGATGATTGGGGGACAGAGTTCTCCTCTGCTTTGGATGCCTTCTGTCTTCACCTCCCTGGCAGAGGACTTTGGGTAGACTGGACTCCCAACAGAGGTGCAAAGTAATTTGTCTTGTCATTGTGCAAGTCCAGAGATAAATCAATGAATGGGGAAGGGGAATGGGGAGGAAGTGCCCCTCTTGTTTTAAAAGCAAAGTACCACAGGAGTTGGACCCCTTACTTCAAGCTTGCTTTGGACCAATCACTGTTTTGTAACAAGTGCCCTTTGCCATATTACATCACACACAGAGTACCATGTACTGCAGGAAATTGAGGGGACAGGTAAAAGAAAGAGACCAAACAGAATCATGATAGTGGAACCCTTCTCCGGGTCTCCATTCTGTGATGTTGAGCAAGAGGAGACGGACACAGGAGTGGTAAGTTTGTTGGTCTAAACCATTATTCAAATGAAAATAAGGGATAAACTACCTAGCCCTATTACTAAGGCCTCTAACCAAATACCAAGGACTCTTGTCAGGATGTCCGTAAAAAGTATTTATTTCACCCTCCTGTGCCCAAGACCTTATTTCCATCCCTTACGTTTTCAACTCAACTAGAAACGTTGTGGGTCTTCTTGATCCAGAAGAGTCAATTAGTGTTCCAATCAGGGTTCCGATTTGGGGATAAACAAAGTTCCAACATGTATGAAAGTTCCATCATGTATGAAAACTAAGTTTCAAACGATGCAAAACAAGGTTCCACAGTAGCAGAGTTCTCTGGCACAAAAGGAAAGCGAAGTTCCAACTCAATGGTAATGCCAAGAGAATGGTTCCCTTCTCTTGGTCTGTCTTAGACTTCTCACTGTGGTTACAAATGACAGTGGAAATGTCACCCTTTACCTGGCTTTCTTTGGGCTCCTTATAATGTCAAGAGTGCCTTCCTTCTCTTAATTTCTCTCATGCCGTTCCCACAACTCCAGGGAGGGGTTTTCCCTCCCCTTGGCCTCTTCACAACAGCAGGGAAGACACTTCCCTTCCACTAGTCACTTTTTCTCTTGCCATGTTTCCCCTTCCATTCAAACCTTTGGGATACAGGTCCCAAACCAGTCGTGACCACGTGGCAGACCTGGTTCACAAGCCTGCCAAGTACTGTGACGAGGAAGATGACTGGTGGTAATCTTCATTGGGGGGTTGGTCCCAGGCCTGCCTTCCTTGCTTTCTTTCTTGGGGGCTCGGTAATGGTACGTTGGTTTCCCGGGCTTCCCTTCTTCCCCTGTTTGGCTGGGTCAGGGTATCCCACTGTTGCCTTGTGCCCCTGCCAGCCTTCCCGGTTACCCCTGTACCTTTTGTGGTCTCTCCCGATAGTCTTTGGTCAGTATTGGGGTCTTTCTGTTTTGGGCTTCTACAGTCTCCACCCTCCCACCCCCTTTTCTGGTGCGCTGCGGCAGCTCCACAGCATGTGGTACCCCTGGTTCCTTCAGGGAGGGTTAGGCTGTCTGTCAGGTCCTTAAACAATGGGTTCTCCTGGGCTCCCCAGTCTTCAGTGCTTTGCCTGTGGGCAAAGGTTCCTCCTATTTCTGATAGAGCCTCTGGTCCAATGCTGCTTCTGCTTCACACTTCCTGAGTCGGTCTTCCCTTTTACACTGGCTCTGCCCAATAGGACTTGGGAAAACACCAGACTGCTGATTGTGGTTCTTGCAGATAATCCTCATTCCTCCACACTTCTCCTTTTCACAGTACTGATCTTTTCACTCCCTTTTCAGCCATTGGGAATTTTCTTTGTCACAGTGCTGGGAAAGGGATCTTCACTTGGGTAGCTCCTATTCTTTCTCGTCCCAGTACTTTTAGTAGAGATCGATTTTTTTATGAAAAGGGACTCCCCTAGTGAACAGGGGACAACATCCACGGATTCATCACAATCCCCTCTTCGGCAATATGCCTGTTGATTTAAAAAGGACTCCAGTGATCAGCATCTTGGTGTGTGTGAGCCTGGTGTGAGGGGTCAGAAATGTGAGGCAGACAACTTGGTAAAGGTTTTTCACAAGTAGCCATTTTATTAAATCATAAGGGCTTGACAAACGCCTCACTATCCCTAACCTAAAGAGGATTTCCCTGCCTATCAAGATGAAATAAAGAAAAGGAAGGAATCTGTCCTTCACACTTAGGCATACATCAAACTCATGAAGTTAATATATGGCAATTCAAATGTAACAGAAATACAGTTTTTCAAGCTCTGGTGACTCCTCCCTCCAATCCTCCTCACCTGGGTCTTTAGTGGAACTGTCCTGGGTGTCTGTCTTCTTCTTTCTTCTAGATTTCCTTGTCTCTTCTCCCTTACGGTACTTCTTTGTCTTGTGGAGATGAGGGCAAGCTCCTCCGGAAGCCACGTTGCCGGGTTGGCACACACCAAGCAACGGGGATTCCCGGGGAGCCGACAAGCCTTGCGGCAAAAAACCCTGTAACTGATCCTCTTTAGTGGTGTTTGAGGAGTAGTACTCGGGACCGGAATGCAGCACATTGTCACAAGCTGGTACCGAAAGCTCACTGGACAGACTGGAGTATACTGAAAGGTGGTTGTACGCAAATTCTGCCATCGGGAGGTAATCTGTCCAATTGTCTTGCTCCTGATTGCAGAAACACTGCAGATATTGCTCCAGTGTTGAATTTAGCCGTTCGGTCTGGCCATTACTTTGTGGGTGGTATCCAGAGGACAAGGTCCGTTGGACACCCATCTGTCTGCATAGGGAGGCCCAGAAAATGGAAGTAACCGAGAGCCACAATCAGAAATAATGGTCCCAGGAAGACCATGTAGGTGGACTATTTCCCTCAAAAACACAGAAGCGGTTTCGGGAGCAGAAGGAACACTGCGTAATGGGGAAAAGTGAGCCAGTTTTCTGAAACAATCAACAGTCACCATGATGGCTGTGTGCCCCTTTGAAGGGGGGAGATCCACCATGAAGACCGTAGATATGTGTACCCAGGGTTGACATGGAGGTCCTTCTTGCTGTAGCAGACTGATCGGTCTGTTGGTGAGATATTTGTTCGAGGCACAGACGGGACACGTGGATACATGTGTCTTCAGGTCACTGTATAGTAGAGGCCACCACGTGTCTTGTGAGGAGATCCTTTGTTGCCTTTTGACACTTGTGTCCCGCTGTAGGGAGATCGTGACACCACAAGAGGGCTGTCTCTGCAGGGTTTTGGTTAGGAGGTACAAGGCATGGTCTTTGAAGAAGACTAAGCCCTCCTTTTCATTTAGCCGACATCTGGGAATACTGGGGAGGGTTTCCTGAGATGTAGTAGAGATCACATCCTGCTGAAAGGTGTTCATCACAGCTAGGAACTTCTTCCCTGCCAATAGAAGTTAGTTTCCTTGATATTGGGCAATATCTTCCCATTGGCTACGGGACAAGGCATCGGCAAAGGTGTTTTCTTTCCTGGGAATATGAGAGATCAAAATCGAACTAGGAAAGAAATAAGCCAGGCGGGCGCGACAAGCGTTCCGGCATTCCATTTGCTGGAGTATCTGTAAGTTGCTGTGATCTGTACGGACCAAGAAGCAATGAGCAGCTCCTTGGAGCAAATTACTTCATTCCCCACATGCTTGGCGTATGGCAAGTAGTTCCTTCTCAATAACGGAATAGTTCCATTCACTTTGAGTGTGAGTCCAGGAGTAGTACTCCACCGGATGCTCAAGCCCGTCCATGTCCTTTTGTAAGAGAGCAGCTCCTATAGCTCCCCCTGAAGCGTCCGCTTCTAACACGAACGGCAAGGACTGATCATGCTGTACAAGAATTGGGGCTGTGGTGAAGGCCTGCTTGAGTGCATGAAAGGATTTATCCGCTTCTTGTGTCCATTGGAACTGCATGCCCTTTTTTTAGGAGTGAAGTGATGGGGAGAACCAGACCCGAGAAACCAGGTATGAGGCGCCTGTAAAAATTGGCTAGTCCAAGGAAGCGCTGTACGTCATTGATGTTCCTGGGAGCATGCCATAGTAGGATTGCCTGGATCTTCCCTGGATCCATCTGGATTCCATCTTCAGAAAGGATGTACCCCAGATAGGACACTGATGGTACGTCAAAAAAGCATTTTTCTGGCTTGGCGAAGAGATGATTTTCCCGCAATTTGAGTAAAACCTCATGTACGTACTTCCTATGTTCTGTCAAATTAGCCGAAAAGACCAGGATGTCATCCAAGTACACTAACACGCTGGAAGACAAAAGATCAGCAAAGACCTTGTCCATGAACCGCTGAAAGATAGCAGGGACGTTCATTAACCCGAACGGCATCACTTGATACTCACAGTGCCCCAGAGGTGTCCGAAAGGCCGTTTTCCATGCGTCGTCGAATCTAATACAGAGCAAATTGTAGGCCCCTTCGAGGTCCAACTTGGTGAAGACCGTAGCTCCCTGAACTGCCTCCAGGACTTCCTTTATCAGGGGCATTGGTTATCTGTCCTTGATGGTGAGTTGGTTTAGACCATGGTAGTCGATACACGGCCTGAGCTCGAGGGTCCCTTTATTCGGAATGAATAATGGAGATGCTCCGGCAGATGACTGGGACTCTCTGATAAGGCTGTGCTGGAGATTTATGTCAAGTATTCCTTGAGAGCTTCACGCTCGTGCAGCGAGAGTGGGTACATCCTTCCGAATGGTATGAAAGCGTCTGGGAGTACATCGATAGTACAATCTTCATTCCGGTGAGGGGGTAGGGCGTGTGGTTTTCTGTACTCGAAGACCTCTGTAAACTCTTGGTAATGTGTGGGTAAGGAGTGAATGACTGATGCAGATAAGGTGACTTCCATGCTTTCCAATGGCGTAGAGTCCTTGTGTAGCAATCAGTTCTGTCTGCAATATGAGGAATGGAACTGAATGGTGTTGGCTGACCAGTCTATAGTGGGGTTGTGACGGCGCAACCAGGGTATTCCCAGGATATTCCCAGGATAACCGGGAAATGAGCCGCCCGGATCATGTCAAAAATAACCACCACCTCCTGATGTTGAAACATGGTGACTTAAGGGGCTGAGTCTCCTGTACGAGGGGACCAGAGGTCAAAGTTGACCCGTCCACGCCTTCGACTGGTATGGATTGCTGCTTGGCAGACAAAGGCAAGCCGTTTTCACTGGCCAAAGTGACATCAATGAAATTGCCTGCGGCCCCACAATCGAGCATGGCTAGAACCTCCAGAGGAGGTGAGAGATCCTGGGATAGTGTCATCTGGAAAACCACAAGTCGGCTGTCGTCTGTGAAGGTAGGTCTCAGCGTGTTGTTGCAGGGATTGGGAAGAACACCCCCGGACCTCTCCCTGGTCAGGTTCTGGGTGTAGCGTTTCCCGGTTGACGAGGAGGGACTTCGGGACAGTTCCTCAGGAGGTGCTTGTGGGAGCTGCAGTACATGCATAGACCGAGGTCACGTCTTCTCTTGTGCTCATCAACAGTCCATGGACCCCGGGCTGCATCGATCTGCATGGGTTCTTTGCCCTGTAACCCGACTGTCTTCTCTGCTGGTAAGAGTGAATTAGTCATGGGCTGTGGGTAAAGCCGGGTTCTTCTTCTTTCCTGACTGCGTTCCGTGAGACGGAATGCTATCTGCAAAGAGAGTCAACGGCTCTGGAAAGGTTGAAGGCCTTGCAGTGCGAGCCGTCTCATCTTTGTCGTCATGGAGGCCTCTTCGGAAGAGCATTTGTTGGTCTGAATCAGGCAATCCACCTTTAGCAGCCAGTTTTTGAATCGCTGTAACATAGGTCTGCACGTCATGGGTTCCTTTTTGAAGGTCAAGCATGGCCTCGTAGGAGGAGTATTGCACCTCTGGTCATAGACCTGAACAGGTGCGTAAACTGTGTGTAGCCATTCATTGACTGGAGGGGCCTGGCTACAGAGCCATGGAGTTAGACGTGTGTCTGAGGGGCTCCTGCTGATCCTACATGATCCGACGTAAAGAGGTGCTTAACATAGATCACAACATTCATCTTTGAAGCTGCAGCCCACTGAACGTGAGGAGCATAAAGTGTGCGCAATTTCATTGTGAAATGGGCAGCTGTGCCTGAGTCCGGAGCTGGAGCGTCACAACAGAATCCCATCGTAGTGAAAGACAAGATGGCCGCAACACCGGAACAAAGGATTAAGCCCACAGACCCTGAAGCGGAATGAAGAGCGACCGCAACAGGGCTGGAACTCCCCGTCTGACGAACCGTGCTGCGAGATCGGATAACTAGGGGAAGCCAACTAACGACTCCACGCAGCGCAGCAGGCAGTGAACAGACATCCCACATAATGCTGCCTCAGAGAAGGAACACCTGTGAGGAATAGGACGCGTATGCTGCTAACTGAGTGTAGCTCAATCCGGAGCCTCCAAAATCGGGGCTGTGTAGAGAAATCATGGAGGGCCCTGTTCAGAGCGCGGCTGACTCCGCGGACTGCCTGAACAATGGGAAAGTAGGCACGATCCAACGTGAGACGGTGGGCGCATTGGTACACTTCGTGGGTCTTCGCGACTATGTTGCCATATTGAGACCGCCAATGCCCATTGCGACCAGTGCAAGCCCATACAGTGTATCTGGCCGTGCGGCTGAAGAGTACGTGAACGAACAGAGGATCCACTCTGGTCTCTGCAGAAGGATCCTGTATCTCGCGCACGGCTGATGTGCCCCGGGCTGCCAGAAAGCAGTGAAATTGACGCACGAGAAGCAGAGAGTGCGGAATAAAAACAACACTGGCAGATATCTGAGTATTACAAGTACATGTGGCAGGGGTAGTGCACACGCGTGCACAAGGAGACACGGGAAGCCGCCTAGCACACCGAGCGGACCGTCTACAAGGAAAACACTAAGGGCGCCCTCTCACTTCCTCGAAGTACCGGACAACGACCGGAGATGCAACATACTGCCGACAGCACACTGCAATGCATCAGTCACCTTAGCTGCAATGCTACAACAGGGTATAAGGAAATGCAGTGAACACACTTGATTTTTGGATACAAGTACCCCAAACCACCACAACCACCCAGCGGGCACGAAGCGGAGAGTGCGGGCATAAAGAGTGGGGCACACAAGGGCCACACTAGGGGAGCCGGAAGACCTGTTTGGGCCCGCAACCAGCATGGACACACAGTGACTAGTCCAGTTGGCCCACAGGACGGGTGGGTGCTGGATCAGAGTGAAGTCTTACATGTGTACGTGGGGGGGGACACAACCCACTCCTGTAGCTAATGAGTGGTTCCAAGACACCTCTTGTGTAGCCTGTCCGTGTCTGGGTGCCAAGGGTGGTCTAACCCCGCTGGGGCTGACTGGGGGGGAGAGGCTCGCCCATAGGCCTTTGCCTCAACGCCATGTCCAGTAAACCTCTGAGAACGAAAAGCAAGCAACCCACGCTGGACGAATACGCCAGAAGACCACTGGGCCTGGAGGGAGCCAACACAAAGACAAAACCCCCGCTGGGAGCGCAGCCACCATGGGCACTAACCTGGAGATACTTGCCACGATTGCGGACCTGAAAGTGGCCTGGGAGACCAAATTGGGACTGGCTATGACGGAATTGAAAGCCGCACTGGAGCTCAAAGTCGGTGCAGTGCAGGAGGAAGTGAACCTTCTCCGGCAAGATGTCAGATCGCTGGCGGAACGCACAGAGAATCTGGAAAAAGAGGTGGGCCCGAACACGGCGGACTGTACAACACATAAAGCGGACCTTCGTGCCTTAGTGCAACGCGTGTGCAACTTAGAAAGCAGGGCGGAGGGACGTGCCCGAAGGAACAACATCCGCATTGTTGGTTTGCCGGAGGGGGCTGAGTGACCCAACCCTACAGAGTTCATTGAATCCATGTTACTGCAGGAGATAACTGGAGGAGTGTGTTGTCCCAGGGGTTCGCGGTGGAAAGGGCGCATAGGGCCCTAATGAGGATGGTCGAATTTTTATTTTTAGCCCTTTTTTTTTTTTTGGGGGGGGTCCCCCCACCCCCTTTATTTTCTTTTTTTTTTCTACACGAAAACCCACAAAACACATATATAAATTAAAAAAAAAAATTCGACCATTTGGTTTTCGACCAAATGACGTCGACCAAATTGCAGTCGACCAGTTTGTAGTCGACCAAATGACTGGACACCCTGAATGAGTTTGGGTTTGAATATGTGTGGAGGACATGACACCCATGAGAGGCAATATTCGCATTATTCTGCACCGCAACATTACATACAAGGCTGGACTATGCCTTTGTCACACCAGACGTACTGACGGAGGTCACACAAGCAGAATATAAAGCAAGGGTCCTCTCGGACCATTCGCCCCTGATCCTCGGATGGCAATATCAACCCCCAAGAGCGAGGATTCCGACATGGTTCCTCAGAGCAGAGGTGCTGAGAGACACGTTTTTTTAGGGAGGATATGAGGGAGGAGATTGTTAACTACTTTGAGTCGAATACTGGCAGTATGGACTCAGCGAGCACGTTGTGGGAAGCCTTTAAAGTTGTGATGAGAGGGATAGCTATAGAACCCCACCCCCCACTGTTAGAAATGTTGAATGAGGCATATGAGCTGGGCAAACTGCCAGAGTCACTTAGAGAAGAAATTATAATACTGCTTCCCAAATCTAACAAGCCGGGGCATAGCTGCGGTTCATACAGACCCCTATCAATGTTAAATCAAGACAGCAAAATACTAACGGCCGTTTTGGCAAACAGACTGAGGAGGGTTATTGGCAAATTAATACACCCTGACCAGACGGGCTATGTCCCGAATAGGAACATATCCAATAATCTCAGACGACTTCATTGAGTGATTAATATGGAAACGAGAACGAAGGCGAATTGGCAATTGTGTCACTGGACGCAATAAAGGCCTTCGACTCGGTCAAATGGCCATGGCTGTGGGCGGCCTTGGCTGGCAATGGGATGGGGTTTGGATATTTACAGTTGGCGAAAATGTTACAGATACTTTGGGAGGTTAGCACGTTTCGCTATTTGGGGATAGATATATACCACACGGTGGAAGAGGAGCATAAGTGCAACACAGAGGTAGCTATTAAGAAAATCGAAAATTGCATGAGATTCTGGGTGAAGCTACCCTTAGCAATGATGGGACGTGGGGCAATGGTGGTCCTACCTAGGCTCCTGCACTATTTTGGGAATATACCGCACTCGATACCAAAGAAGTTTTTCACTAGATTGGATGGTATGTGCAGGGATTTCTTGTGGCATGGCACGCGGAACAGAGTGGCCCTCTGGAAGCTACAGAATTTCTATGAGAAAGTGGGTATAAAACTGCCTAATTATGAAGTCTATTATATAGCAAGCCAATTGCAATATGTTGCTAAATGGCTCTCAGAGGAGGTGACCTCTGAATCCAGGTTGTTCGGACAAGATTGTGCCCCATTTTATTCAAGAGCAATTATGTGGCTGCGCAAGGCAGAAATGGTGGGGCGTCCAAAGATGATGGTACTTGGATGGAAGATGTGGCGCAGGGCATGCCAGATGATAGAGAACCCATTCCCGTGTTCCCCGCAAATACCGCTAGTTGCACTGACTGGCGAAGAAAAGCAATTAAGGATGATAATCTGAAACCACTGGGAACCGGTTGGGATAGCAACAATGGGTGATATTTGGCAAGAGGGGGCTATAATGGATTACGAGTTGTTGGGGGAGGAAACCGGGTTGCATGCAGGTCAGTATATTGCGTACCACAGAATGATGCGGAAAATTAAGAGAACATGGCCTGAAATGGTACTGGAGGAAGAACCAGATACTGCCATAGATATTATATATGACATAGCAGAGGGGGGACATGAGATATCTAGAATATATGAGATGATGATGATGTCTAAAGTAGGTAAGGAGGTAATACAATTAAGACAAGACTGGGAGGCGGATGTGGGAGCCCCGATGGATGATGGGATGTGGGAACGAGCCCAAGGATATCATAAGAAGGTGTTGAGGAATGCATGACTACAGCAGATGCAACTGTATATTATGCATAGGGCATATATGACACCCCAGGGGATATGTAGGTTTAAAAATGCAGGACAACAAGCATGTCCTAAATGTGATGAAGAGAATGCGGGTATGGTGCACATGTTTTGGTCATGCCCGATTATTGAGTGTTTCTGGAGCGAAGTGGCACACAAACTAGCAGAAAGAGAGGTTAAGATTGTGGTTGATACAGTGTGGGCCTGCTTGTTAGGGGTGGGGGGGGTTCCCTAGACCACGGAAACTCAAGCATGTGAGCAAACTAAAGGACCTGGCATATGCGCTTGCAAAGAGGAGAATCGCTATGGGGTGAAAGACATGTCACAAACCACGACTAGAGGTATGGTGGAAGGATTTGCAGAAATGGGCGGAGGCAGAAACCATGGTGTGGCAAGAAGCGGGCAGTGCTGGGAGGGAGGAGGAGACAGAAATCCTGATGGCCTTTAAGTTATTAGTAGCAGAGTTTGGGTCAATGCGAGACCCAACAGAACCAAGGAATAGAAAGTGAGAAGTAATAGGCTCGAAATGGGGGGTGGGATAAGGGAAACAGTGAACATAATTAAGCAATGTATAATTGAAATGTTACTGTATGGACTGCAATTTTGGTTTGTATTGTTTGTTTGAATAAACTAATAATGTTTTTATTTTTTTATTTTTAAAAACCATTAATTGACTGGTCAGCCTGGGTGATCAAGGGTGTTGCCCAAGCCAATGCGTTCCCAACTAATTGGATACAAGAAAGCCCACACAAGCGCTATCTGTCTCATAGGCTCTGGTACGAAAGGTAAAATACATCAGACATGCATCAAGGAACTCTGAGGTTTTTTGGATTTGCATCGTATTTCCTGAAAGGCAAGGGCAAAGGGGGCAGGTCTCCCCGATGATCCTCTCAGACAATGATCTGTTGCCGTAGAGCAACGTTTTTGGAACACAGGGACTGCACCTCTGCATTTAAACCCTGCATAGCTGCTACCAGTTCCTGGTATTGCTCCAGGGATGCCATGGGGGGCTCCTTTTGGCGTTGCAAGCTTTCAAGCTCTGGTGACTCCTCCCTCAAATCCTCCTCACCTGGGTATTCAGTGGAACTGTCCTGGGTGTCTGTCTTCTTCTAGTTTTCCTTGTCTCTTCTCCCTTGCGGTCATTCTTTATCTTGTGGAGATTAGGGCAAGCTCCTCCGGAGGCCACCTTGCCGGGCCGGTACACGCCAAGCAACTGGGATGCCCGGGGGACCTGACCCCACTCAGGGATAAAAGCCTTGCAGCAAAAAAGAAAAACCCTGTAGCTGATCCTCTTTAGTGGTGTTTCCAGAGTAGAACTCTGGACTGGAATATATAATATATATATATATATATATATGAATATGAGATCGATCTGTATTTCTCCACTTATAGAAAAGGGTTGAACACAACTTATTCTTAATAAAACGAAAGTACTTTGACTATTCTGTATCAACACAATGTTTTGTCAGGATGACTCCACCACAATTTATGAAATGCTCTAGTGGTCTTGCCACTTCTTCACCACAACCTTCAACCACAATGCAGTAACTCAATAATTTCTTCCTGGTCCGCTGACCTGCCAGGGCTACCACTAAAAGGTCCCTTTCCTGGTATACTCGCCTGCCAGGACACAAGTTCCTAACACCACTACATGTACTCTGTGGTTAGGTTTACTTCAAACCTTTTTGGAAAGTCTTACTTTCAGCAACAACACATTTCACAACCCATTCTGGGAAGTCATTATACACATTGGTGCTGTTTGTTCCACTGTTGTATTTGCCACATGTAATGTAGGCTATGCTCCTCTCCTTGATATTTTCTGCCAGGAGGGCTTCTCTCCTGTCACTTTTGTTTTCCCACGTTCACATCAAATAACTACTAACCTTGTTTCTTTATTATACTTGCTCCTCTTCTGCTTAGGCAAGGCTTGTTAAAGTCTTGCTTACATTTTGCCTCGTCCTCTCTCTGGGAATAATGGTTACAATCTTTCTGCAATAATGTTCTTTTGTTATTTTGTCACTCTGAATTTAATGCTTTTTGAGGTATTGCCCCCTCTTTACTTAGGCAATGGTGGTTTTGGTAGCAATGATTATAAACTTTCTTATTACACCAGCATGACTTCATTATTTTTGTTAAAATTGTTATCAATAGCCAGCTGTCGATTACAGAGCGTACTTGTATTACCGGACAATGGTAAACTTGCTGGTTTCTGCACACACAACTGCTCGATCCGCTGCCACTGCTAATTCTGCCTCTTCTGCCACTTCCTGCAAGGCAGACTGCTTCGGTTTTCCCACGTCCCTTGCCGATCGGGAAAGGTGCTTTTCTCGCTCCTAGTGCACACCGGTGCTTTCCAGCCACCGGCACACAGCATGCAATACAGAGAACCTCTCTCTCTGGAGGAAAGCCAGCTACAACACCACTTCCGGCTGCGCAACCTCTGCAGTTAAGGTCATCAATCTTGGAGACCATCTTAGGACCGAAATCTGCTTCAAAGATAGCAGCGTCCTTTCTTCTTCTGCTGCAACTGCAACTGGTGGTCTCTGCAACACCACCTTCAGGTTCTAATAGCCTGCACCTTATGGGGCCTTAAATATTCTAAAGTCCTGCTCAGGTGAGGGTCATTAGAACCACTGCACTGCATACTGCAGTTTAGTGCCTCCGAGTCACTCTTCCTTGCTCCCCAGTACTCTGGGTATTGTGGGATTTGAAGTCCCCAATGTTCTAATTACGTTTTTCTTCATGAATATAAACTTTAACTTTATTGGATTTACATTATTTTAGAGGGTTTAATGGTTGATTCAGATGAAGGGAAGAATTATATTCATCACAATCAAGAGTTTAAGGTTCTGATTCCCACATATATTTCCCTGTTGATCACAGGAGGTTTCACTACCCTAAATGTGGGTAGCTTTGTGAAGGGAATCCTTACTCTGACAACAATCCATTAAATATTCTGGTACCATAGACATTTCCCTCTCTGAAGAAGATAAATACTGCGTCTCCCCTGTTCCTTTGGGGGCCTTCTCCCAGGTGATCCACCCAGCTAATACCACCCCCAGGGTTGGGATCAGGTATCGGCTACCTTTCCCATGTCACCTTAGAGGAGACTTTAGGCAGGTATTCTGTGGGGATTCTGCAGGATTCATCACACTGGCTTTGTTAGCGCTGCCCCTGAAATGCTGTTCCCATGAGACCACCTGGGTAAGTTTCTATGCCCTGGCTGAAGCCGTTAATCGTTCTGCAGGAGGATCAATAGGGCAGAAATAAATCCTGCATATTAATCCACATAGTAGCTGCAGAGACATTCAGTGCAGACCACAATATGCATCGGTCATAGCTGGCCTTGCTCAAAGAGCTGACATTTGTGTGACATAAAATTGCTGCAACTATATAATGTATGTCCTTAGCAGTCCTCATGCCACAACTAGGCACGACTTATATTTAAAGATGCAAACACTTGAAATTGTCACCTCTAAATGATTGCGCAGCCCTGAGCAAATGGTAAATGTCCTATTCAAATTGAGTGTGTAACTGGACAACAGATACGGTGAAACAAAGAGTCCAAAGCAAGTAGATTCTTCAGTCAAAATACGCTGTTGAAACAGATTTTATGAAATGATGCAAAAACAAGACTGCCGACACGTGTTTCGACCCAGAACAACGGGTCCTTTTCAAGGCAAGACTGTGGTGTTAGTATGATTCATATGCATTCAAATACAGCAATATATTATGTAATCATGCCATAAAGATAAGAACATTTGAAATTTAAACCAAAATTAACCAGCAGAGGAAGAAGAGGAGGCCAGGGTTAAAGAAGAGAAATGCAAACAAGAAAGAAAAAAGCCCATATGTACATTACATCATGTCAAAGAGCAAAGCAACCATTTCAATGTGAAACATATTCCAAGTAAATAAGAAGTAAATAAAAAACATTTGATTTATTACCATATATTGTCGAAGCAAAAATCGCGGTCAAAGTGCCAATATGTGAATGTCCATATGATGAAAACAAAATAATATGTAAAAAAGAGAGAGAAAAAAAAAAAACACCATAAGCCTGAATCCTAAATGAATAAACTGGTACATTTTTACAATTAGTTAATCCCATGTACACGCATAGTGCAAAGGTAACAGACTATTGTGCCAAGGATCAAAATGCTCATCCCTCATGCGCCTCATGGTGGTAAAATGTATTGTTACATTGTCACCCGTGTGTGATATAAATGTTAGAATGAATAAATGTTTTACCGTATGTTATTCAAACTGCGTTGGAAAACCCAAAGCCCTCCAGGGGGGGCAGATATATGGGCCAATTCTAAAGTAGTTGATTCTCCTCAAGAAAATAAGCGGCAAATAACTGAAAAATACATAAACAGAGAAGCCCAAGGCATGAGTTGCCTTGACAAGAGATCGACTTATGACTTGAATGGGTTGTCAAAAAAATCCAAATGCGTAAAAATAATGGACAGCAATACCTGAAGCAGTCTCTGTTACTGATACAGTGTGGTACATTCCCAGAACATGGGAGTTTGTTCAAACGTTGCAACTGCCAAGGAAAGACAATGCATCAAAACCCAATTCCACAGATGGGTCAAATAACATGAATATTTGTGAAAATCGTTCTAACAGTGAGATACTCTGAAAGTACTGTCAAGCCCATACCTGTGAGTTCAGGGGCTGGTTCCCCACTGTGGCCAAAGTCCAAACGCTTCACGAAATCAGTGTTGTGCAGTTCATTCCTTCCATGTGTTTAGAGAAAAGAACCTAAAAATGTGTCACATGACTCAGTCATGTGGTTAAATTTAGTGCATGGAATTGTGGTAATGGTAGTCCTTGTATTAAATAAGGCAAGCGCTTGCATTTTATATGTGCCCTAGAGAATGTCTACATCCGTTAGCACAACTAATAAATATTAAATAAAAGTCTAATGCATAATAAGCTGTTATGGCAGTGTGCATGCAAATAGAAATAATACAAATATTTTAATTGGAATAAAAAAAAAAATTAAAAAAAATTTGAAAAAATCACAAATCTCTCGAATATTCAATGCCAGCAGTGGACGGATGAGCAATTAGGAACTGGCAGCGATTCCTGACGATCTGGGTTGTTTAAATTTGACTAAAAGTGAATACATAAAAACAAACGGGGAATAATGAAAATGCAGTTACTGCAAGTATAGGAAATGTGCACCAGCATTTATGTAAAGCATTACAAAAATACATTTAGTTCCGTGTCCGTGTTGAGACCAAGACTGGTACAACGAAGTTTGGCGATGGTGCGTGCCTCAAGCTGGCGTAAAAGTAATTGACGGTCCCCGCCTCTTGGGTGGGAATGCACTTGAATGAGCCCAATGAACTTAAGATCTTTTACTGAATCCATTTGATGATTCTGTTGCCAATGAAGTGCAAGAGGCACATCCCACTAGACTGACGAAGGCATACAATTTTCTGAATTTGGGTCAGAGGTGCAGACGGTTAAAATGCCACCTCTGCCTGCAGGTACTTGTTTCAGAGCTGCTGTCGGGGCGACGCGTGTGACCTTTGAACTTGCTCTGTGCCACTGGCGATGTAGATGTCTGTTTACACCAAGGCACATGTGCCCACTATAATTTTGGCTTGGAGCATTTATGAAAGTCTGGTTAGCAGCGCACCCTTTCAGAAACTGAATTACCCACATCATTTTATTTTAATAGTAATAGTAATGAAAAGGCCAGGGCTTTTATACATTCTCAGCTAGCAATCCACCAGAGTGAGTTTGTGGGACTGTGGCTTCTATCTTACTATGAACTGTTCCTCCGATCCATGGTCTGTCTATCGCAATGTCCAGCAGTGTTTCAATCTCTGTAGCCGGGTAACCTGTGTGGGCATACCAAGTTTCGCTGGAATGACAGCGAGCCAGCAGGATCTCTCCTCTTCCCTCTTGGGAGGCACATGGGGTAACGGCTGGACCACCACAGTGCCTGGAGCTCACTTTCCCAACCACAGTGTATTACACAGGATATCATTTTTCTGCAAGCTTGAGGCAACATGCTCTGTTTAGATGACATTGTAATGGGAGGTAAGCAGCATTTTCTTGGTTAGCAGACATGCTCAACTTAAAGAAAAAAAAGCAGTATTGTCAAAATAAGCACTGGAAGGAATAAACATCACCCACAGCCATATTTTTAGTATTGTGATGGTGCGGAATAGTTTTCAGAAAAACCATTCATTTAAAATGTTCAATTTAAGGAGACCTCGTATGAAAATAATAATAAAGAGCTGTGTGAATATTAAAACTAGGCCAACAAAAAGATCAGGGATTCCCCTGGTCCAACCTAATGCTCACAGTTAGTATGTAATTAAACGTTCATGTTATTTGATCTCTATTGGTGTATTCCTTGATGCCTCAACAATATTTTATGCATAGTACAATCAGTAAACTCAGTCCATATTTATTTCATCATTTAGAATGCAGTATAGAAGCCAATGCATTTCGGAGCAATGTCCGTTTCCAGGGCTAGAAACTGATATAAAGCCAGTATAAAAATGATATATCCAGATTCCAAAATGGCCGATGGAGCGTGAGGATGTGTCTCAGTGTCCTCCGTCAGGGCCTTCTGAAGCGGAAATAAGCCAGTGATCAGAAGCACCTCCTGCCTGGCCCTAAAGGACTGCCCTGCTGCTGTTCCCGCTCCCCGCATCTTGGGACTCCTTGGATACATGGCATATCAGCAGGAAGCGAAAGCTGATGCGGGTAGTGGACCAGGGATACCCGCATCGCCAAAGCGGGGAGTCCCACGAGAGAAAAAGGCAAGAGAGCGGAGCGGAACACTGAGAGCCTGGTTCCTGAGGGGGAAGGGGAGCCTTCTGCAGCAGCAGACTTGGACTGGTGGTGGCGCACCGAGACTGAGGTGCAGGAGACCAGGAGAGACAGTAGAGGAGATCCCCATCCTTGAGAGAACCGAGCCGGAGCGAACCCAGGAGGGACCCCCCCACCCCTCCTCTCCCCACCCCGGGGGAAGCGGAGAACTGCCTATACAGCGCAGATGAGATGAGGTCTGACCAGGGAGGAGACTGAAACCGGAAACCTGCAGAGCACTGCTGCATGAGGCCGTTTGACTACCGCGGCCCCAAGGGAAAGAAGAACTGGGCACCCGCCACTGAAGCGGAGAGCCTAAACGGAGGAAAGGAGGACCCCGATGGAGACTCCGGAGACAAACAAGTAAGTGAGGGGGCAGCTCATGGTGGAAGGTGCGGGCCCCCCTCACCCACGCACCTAACTAGCAGGAGCATGCAAGGGGAACGGGGGCATCCCCAGAGGAGATAAGGGCCGATTACCGGCGCAGGACTGGCACGACACCATCAGCGGAGCTGGCGCTCCCTCCCTCCGGGCTAGATCTGGGGGCTCTAGTGTACTAAAGAAGACCGCTGCAAGACTGGTACACATGCCAGAGAACTCTAAAACCTGGCAATGGAAGGTGCACCCCCCTATATGCCTATACTAAGCAGGAGCTTAAGGGACCATACACACCGTGAGGTGAAGTGCATGAAGAGGCGGGCATGGAGCAGTTTGAAGGATATAGTAACTCACCCGGCCCAGTAACCAGCAGGACGGCTACAGAGGCAGCTTCCCAGAGACCCCCCCCCACCCTCCTTGTGGTGAACAAACCCAGAGACATAAGGGCAGGGGAAGATCTCCAAGCTCTAAGGGAACAATCCTGACTAAGTGAAGAGAAGTCGCCTCCGCTAGGAGTCACTTCGATAAGTAGGAGGAGAGCTGGGAGACCCTTCAGATGCCAGGAGCTAAGGCGAAAGCGGCCCCCACCAAATCAAAGGGGGCAACAGACACACAGGAGGGCCAGCTGGAACGCTACTAGAAGCAGCAACAGGGAGAGGGGTAAAACATACCCCCTGGGAAGCAACAGGGAAGCATAGCCACGGGAGAGACCACAGACGCCATGGCCCTGAACAAGGACGACCTTCTGAAATGCCTCAGAGGCTTGGAGGATAAACTGGTGAGTTCTTTCCAAGACAGAATGGATAAAATGAAAGCGGAAATAGAGTTCGATGCAAGAAGCCGTAAGAGAACTTACGGACCTCAGGACCAGAGAGGCCACAGAGAGAGGGCTGTCGGAAGTGGCGGAAGACGGCAAAAAAATAGCATCCTCCTGGAACAGGTGTCGCAGGCCACCAAGAACTTGGAAATACAAGCTGAGGCCTTGGGTGAAGGGCCTGAGCGAGGAGATTATGGACACAGACTTGAAAGGCACCATGCAGCAGTGCTTTGGGAGCCTACTAACGGAGACTCACCCAGGAGAGGTTACGATCGACCGAGTACACAGGGTGGGACCCAGGAGAAGAGAGCCCGGCACGAGACGTCCTGGTGGCTCTCGTGTCCTACACGATGAAGGAAAATGTGCTCCGAGCAGCTAGGGCTCAACAGGGGATAACGATCAATGGATCCCAGATTCACCTCTTCCAAGACCTAGCATTAGCTACGCTATAGAAAAGTAAAGCTATGCACCCACTAACAAAAATCCTCATAACAAAGAACATAGCTTACAAGTGGATGTTTCCGTTTGGCCTACTCTTCATGTGGGAAGGGAGAAATCTGAGAGTCACAACATGCGAGGCAACCCTGGCACTCTGGAGAAGGAAGCGACACAACTAACGCAACAGCTCCAGTCTAAACAACCAGACGAAACTAACCGACCCTGGGTATTATCGGGACGCAGAAGCAGGAGAGGGGAAAGAGAAGTAGTCTTGAAGGGTCCGCAGACCAAATAAAGGCATTTGATGAAGACCAATTCACTAAGACAGGGAGTCGGGCAGAGGGGACTTTGCCTGCCGCTCGACATAAGGACGGAGTGGCCACAGTTGAGGGATTAATCACATGGGGGAGAGCAATGGGGGGGTGGGGGTGGGGAGACGGTAAAAGGTTCTGACGAAGGGTAGACTAGGAGTTGACCAGGGAACAACGGAAGTGGCGTAGTTAACCCCTGCAGGTGAAGTTCCCGGGGTTGCACCAGTGCCGTGGCCTCAGGATAGTATCTGGGGTAGTTCTTGGGAACTCTGGTCCTGACCGGGAAGGGGGGAGGGAGGAGGGAGGAGGGAGGGGCGGGAGTTGGATATGGTGGGGAGGTAAGGGATGTTGTTGGGTGGGGGGGTAGAGGAGGAAGAGTGGGAGCATAGAGAAGGTATCAGACCAGCAGTATAACTCTACTGGACATGTACAAAGGGAGAGCGGGGTGAGAGGGCAAACGGAAAGGGGGAAGCAGACCAGCAGTGTAACTCCACTGGACCGGTACAAATTGGAGATGCCACAAAGAAAGGGGAATGCCCGACATGGGAGGAATGACACTTAGAATTACATCATGTAGTGTGCAGGTGTTAAAATCGCCCACCCACCGTAAGGAAGTAGAGGGGATGATCAGACATTGTCAGGCGGACATCATTACACTCCAGGAGACCCACATAAAGAAAGTTGACAAGTCACTCTTCAGATTTCATCACTTCGCCCACATACACCAGGCAAACGCGCAGGGGAGAACAGCAGGGGTGCTTATAGAGTTTAAAAGGTTTCTGCAGGTGCAGGTAATAGCTGGCCTAGAAAATAAGATGGGGTGATACCTATTTCTATGAGTTTGGATATAACAAAAGGTGATGACACTGGGGACTGTGTACGCACCCAACACTAACCAAGCCAACTTCCTTCAGGCAGTTATGCTGAAACTAGGGAGATTCGCGGAGGAGATTATCATTACAGGGGACTTTAATCTGACATGGGACCTGTCCAAGGACAGAAACGCAAGAAGCGGCCAGAAGAGTAGCCCCCCGCCCAAGCACTTGAGAGGTTTTCGATGAGCTTTCTATTAAGGATATGTGGTGGAGGATGAAAGGGGAGGAGAATGGCTTTACGTGCTTCTGCCATGTATACCAGTACCTGTCCAGGATTGACTATCTGGGTCTCTGCAGCATTCTTGGGGGAGGTGGAAGAAGTGCACTTAGGGGCGATTACACTGTCTGACCACGCTCCTTTAATGCTTGCAATGCACAGATGGGAACTGCGGAAAGGGTTGTGCGCCTCGTCACTCCCACAAGGGATTCTGACAGATGAAACATTAGTGGGCAAACTAACTGATCGGATCAACAAATTCTCATCTGCAGAAGGGATTAAGGAAGCGTTCAAGGTGGTGCTCCGGGGCGAGATCATTGCTTTAATCCCAGAAATGGAAAATGTGGGAGCCCTTGGATCGGGACTTGGAATCTCAGATAGCGACAGCCCCACACACATTATCAAACAGCAGCACGGGCAATTACAATAAGCTGAGGGACCTAAGAACTCGGCTCGAATTATTAGGGTGCGGAGGGCAGAGAGGGCACTCCTGAGAGCCAAACAACACAGGGCACACCGCCTCCTAGCCAAACAATTAAGGAAGGTTGAGGCAGACCGCACCATCACGACAATAAAATAACCAGATGGGGAGTATACAACCGTGATCAAGAAAATAATGAGGACTTTCGAAGCATATTATAGGTCCCGGAACAAGTCGGATAACCCAACCCAAAATGAGGTAAGGCAGTACTACAAGCAGATCGTAACCCGTAAATTGTCTAGTAAAGACAAGGAGGGTCTGGAGGAAGAGATTATGAGCGAGGAAGTAGAGACAGTGATAAAAAGCCTGCCGGGCAATAAAGCTCTGGGACCTGACGGCTTCCCGGCGAACTTCTATCAAATTCCGTTCGAAACTAAGCTCGAAATTAACAAGCCTTTTTAACTCTCAACACCGCGGAAGGGTGACCCCCTCGATGACAGGCCAAGGTGGTGGTCCTCCCTAAACCCAAGAAAGACCCCAGGCTCTGTGGGTCATTCCATCCCATAGCGCTCCTAAACCTCAACGAAAAAATCGATACAGGGGTTCTAGCAGCTAGACTATCTCTCCTACTACCGGGACTGATAGACACAGACCAATCGGGGTTCATTAGGGGTAGGCACACGTGGAACAATGCAAGAAGAGTGTCCCACCTAATGGAGAAATCTGAAAGATGTGGAAGCCCGGCACTCCTCATCGCTCTCGACGTGGAAAAAGCATTTGACCGCGTTGAATGGCTTTTCCTTTTTGAGGCTCTAAAACGAATGGGAGTGGGCCCTAACTTCATTAGAATGGTAAAGGCAGTGTATTGCAACCCCAAAATGAGACTATCAACTCACGCTTGTCAGACCTAGTACCAATCTCACGCGGCACTAGACAGGGATGCTCGCTGTCACCGCTCCTATATGCCCTATATTTAGAGCCACTGCTACATTCTATTAGGCATAACCCGGCAATTCAAGTGATAAGATTTGGGGGGAATTTGGGGAGGAAGAGCACAAAATCATAGCCTTTGCTGATGATATGCTGATGACTCTGACACAACCGGAAATCCTCAATACCAGCCCTACTGTAGGAGCTCTCAAAAATTAGCATGGCAAAATCGGAGCTATTGAACCTGGGGCTACCACAGAACCACCTGCAGTTATTGCAGAAGTCCTCCCCGGTCAAAGTGGCAATCAACACGATATTGTACCTCGGGGTGAACTTAACTGACTCAATCACGTCTATATGTGGGGCGAACTATCGGGGGATACTTGCAAAAATCAACACTGACCTGAATAGATGGACCCCTGCTTCGAATATCGCGGCTAGGAAGGATAGCCTGCATAAAAATAGAAGTGCTCCCCAGGGTGCTTTATCTCGTTCAGTCTCTCCCAGTTAGTGTCCCGACAGCATTTTTTAATGCCCTAAAAAGAATAGTGACCCAATTTATTTGGCAAAATAAACGCCTCAGGATTGCACTGGAGAATTTGATGGCGCCAAGGTTGAAGGGGGGTTTTGACCTCCCAAACTTCGGAAGATACTACAGGGCAGCCCAGCTAAGGGTTCTCAGAGAATGGTTTTCGAACGATATGTCCAAGCCACGGACCATGCGGTGGCGGGATACCCTCTAGGGGGTGTCTTGTGAACGAATAATTAAGATAGGCCCATAACACCAAAAAACAATCAGAGGGGTGCGTGGCCTGAGCCCCATGGAATGAGGGAGTGCCTGAGCTGAGCTCCCGTCAAGATCCTCTTCATGGTCCTGAAACAACTTTTCGAATGAATAGTGGTTAGCTGAACACACACCCGAGTGTGGGGGAAGTGTTTCCCGAGCCCCCGGAATGAAATTCCGCTGAAAAACGGAACTTCATGAACTAAGAACGATGGCTGTGAACATAGACCTCTGCGCCGGCAAGATGGCGGACGAGGCCGCGGCCGATTGTTGAGGGAGGAGGAGCCGAGACCAGGGGCATAAGCCTGACCGCAGCAGAGGGAGTTCAGGTCTCTGGCCTGAGAGGCGCTCTGCCTCAGCAGCAGCGCGCATTGCGGGAAGTGCGAAGACGGACGACTGGATGGGAATGCACCTTTCAACAGTTAAGTGGTGAGGAGCGTTGCTGAGTGGGCCAACACCTAGCCGAGCACACCACGCCGGGAGAGGCGCGCTAATGCTGCAGGCAAAACTCCAGAGCAGCCCCTCTGCTGCAACCCTGGCCGCCGTGGAACGAAGGTGACGAGAGCCACTGCAGCACCCTGCACACAACCGAAGGAGTGCGAGACGCCAAGGTGACCCCGTATGGTACGAACCCCCCCAGAGCGTGGTGAAATACCAGCCGCAGGGCCTCAACCGAGACACGGCGTGGGAGTAGTACGCGTGGTCATACGGGCCCGCTAATATTGGCACACGCAAGGAAACTGCCGTGCTTGCAAGCTGAGGGCAAACTGTGACGGGCACCTCTTACAACGCAATCACCCCGATCAGGCTGCTGGTTGCATGCAAGGAACTCTTGGAGTTGCCGGTCGCGGGTTGCAAGAGACAGTGGACCGTGACCAAACATACCGGCGGATCGCAGACCGAGTAGCCGGGTGCTGCCTGATGAAGAGACGGGCGAAGAGACACATTGAGGTGGGTGATACGGCCATTTGAGGACGCATGCTGCTTTTAGTATATCTGAGGAAACCTGCAAGGCGAATGTAGTGCCCCCAGTGGACATTATCCCCCTCAACAAATGCAACAGTAACGGGTGCTTCTGGTGCATAGTCTGGCTAGGGGATGAGCAGCTATGCTGAAATTGAAATACGGTGCAAACCGAACAGAAACACCCGAGGGGGAGTAGCTGGAGACACCTTAGTGGCGCCATATGCCACCACCACGTGGTCCTACAATGGAGGGGGAGCAGAGACCTGCGAAACGCTGGGATAAAACCCCCCACACAACGCTGCAAACGAAGCGAAGCCACTGAAAAGCTCAATACTGTGGCTGAGCGAACAGAAACATAGCTGCTGCGTCGGGGAGGGGCAAAGACAGGAGAGAGGGACTGGCCCCTGTGGAATGCCCGTGCGGGCGTCATTGACACGGGCAAAGGGCACTGTTGCAGGGTGCATCATGGACGTGAGTGTACCGGCATAAGGGGACCCTACACACAGCGAGGAGCAAGCCCCCCAGTACCAAAAAGGGGCGGGCAACCAATAGACACCAAAATAATCACCCCACAAGATTTCTAGGCTGCCTACAACGCTAAACGCACCGGAAACCATTGGAGGGACGCATACAGGACAAGTGAGCTGGGACACACGTGCATCACAAGGGGGCCGTGGGTGTAATTGGGCCTGCGGGATGAGCTGAGAGGCAGATAACTCACGAACAGAGCATCTGGGGGGCCTAGTGCATGGTACTTGAGTTCTGCCCAACATCACAGCAGCTCTGAGGCTGTTAAGATCAAAACGGGCAACCTACAACCAACTTCTGAGCCCACGCCCACTGTGCAGGGGGCGAGGGACTACCCCCATATTACTAACTTCAACAGCCACAGCACAGCCCTGTTACTGTGACACTGTATAGGTGGCAAAGCGAGGTGATTCAACGGCAAACACTTGAGCATGTCCCCATCTAAAGGGAAGAGAAAAGCCACAATTATGGACTCTTTCAACAACGCCACCAGATCTCGCGAGTTGGCACGGGGGGAGGGGGGTGCCACGGCGCCTGACGCAACGAAAATGCTGCTTGCGGGTAGCAAAGATGACCAGGTGCTGGGGGCAATTGCAGCACTGCGGTCATCATTTATTGATACAAAAATCGAAGAGGTGAAGGCGGCTATGCAGTTGATGAGGCAGGATGTGAGGAACCTGGCAGAGAGAGTGACAACAATCGAGTCGGATCTGAAAGAAACCGTCGACACAAAGGACCTGGCGAAGAGGTTGAAGGAGGAGAAATGCCCAACTGGAATCACGTGCAGAAGATGCAGAAGGGCTCGCCCGATGCAATAACGTGCGACTTCTAGGAATCCCAGAGGGACTTGAAAGCCCGAACCCCACTGAATTCGTGGAGACCCTGCTAAAACAGGAAATCGGAGCTGGCAAACTCACACAGGGCTCTGCAGTGGAACGGGCCCATATATCCTTGCGGAAACTACCACCACCGGGGTCCCACCCTAACCCGATGATTGCGAGGATACTTAACTTTCAGGACAGGGAAGTCATATTGAGACATTCGAAGGAAAGGGGTGCGATACGATGCAACAACTCCACAATAACCATCTACCCTGATTACACGCCTGCCGTTCAAAGAGCCAGAAACTCTTTTGTACCAATTAAAGTCATAATCGGACAATTAAACATGAAGTATATGCTAATGTACCCGTCCATGTTAAAAGTAATATATAAAGTCTGCCCTATTTTTCTGGAGGCTCCAGCTGCGGCCACCATGTGGTTGGAGCACAACAACCTGGACGGTGGAGAAGACACTGGCAAATGAACGGTAGCTGGAACCCAGGGGTTTGGGGGAAACATGGAAGTGACATGATTTGGAGGCAAAGCCTGCTACGAAGCGCTAAACAATAGGGGCAATAAACCCAAAAGGTTGACATATGGTTAATTCTGACAGGGGTGACGATCAGCCACCTGCCTTGGGCTCATAGGTCTAACCCACGCTACGGTTTGCATCGGCCAGTTGCTGATGCCATTTGACCCACACAAGAAGGCCCGGATAGGTCAAGACGGTGCGGGAGGATAGCAGCGGCTGGGAGCAAATATTTAGTTTTGGTTACTGTTTGGTTTCTTGTTAGTTCTTCGCTTAGAAAGTCACAGGCTATAAGGGCGCAACACCAGTAAGCAGTGGTAACTTAGCTCTATTAGTTGGTCGGTATGATTTAAGACCTGCATGGGCTGGGAGTGTGAGGGGATGCATGAGGGAGGACAAAAGGAAGCGAGGGTGGATAGTAACACAGTCATGGCCAATAACATAAAGGTATTGACATGGAACATAAGGGGGATGGGTACTTACCTCCGCAGGAACCAAATTAAATCCTTCTTGAACAGGAAGAGAGTGTCAATTGCATTGTTACAAGAAACCCATCTCACAGAGGAATCTATGCCCAAGGTGAGGGAACACAGGGATACGGCGTGGCATAGTCAAAGTACACACGTGTTGTCTTTACGTGGATAAACGCAGATGTACCTTTCAGATTGTTGGGGATGGAAGCAGATGCAGGCGGAAGGTACCTAATATTGAGAGGCTATATTGAGCAAACTGAAATATGTATAGTCCACTCCTATTTCCCTAACCATGGGATCCCTGCCCACCGTAACGCACTAGGCACCAAGATAGCCCCATACAGAGAATGCGTCTTCATTTGGGGGGGAGATTTCAATTGCATGAGGGATCTGGACCTGGACAGATCTAGCCCACCGATAACCCTGACAACGGCAGCTCCTGAGGCCCTAAATGCAATGATGGGGAACCTAGATCTGGTAGATGTGTGGAGGGAGCTACACCCGACAGCTAGAGAGTACTCCTATTAGTCCTCACCACATGGTCTATACACCAGAATCGACAACCTGCTTATAGGTAGGACTCGCCTGTTGGATGCAATCAGCGCAATATCTGGGTAGATTGTTTTCAGACCACTCGCCACTACTCCTAGAGTGGAAGATGCGGGGCCCTCGGGTCCCCCCATACCGCTGTGGTGCATGCCGATAGATGCACTAACAGACCGAGCCTTCAAAGAGGACCTCCAACAAAAATTAGAGGAACACATCGAAAGAAATGTGGGCAGTGTGGAACACTGGAGCACGGTCTGGGAGGCATTGAAGGTAGTGGTCATGGGAGAGGTCATTGCTAACATGGGGGGTGGAGGGATCAGGAAAACGTTGAGGAAGGCCCTGAAGAAATAGGAAGAAGATATTGGGCAAATGGAGGCTAGCACACAGGGAACAAGCGGGGAGGAGTTAAAATTGGCAGAAGCCAGGAGCAGTTTGCCAAGATGCCTGGGGGAGACTGGCTAAGTTTGATTATGTTGCGAAAACCACTAGACCGCATGCAGAAGGAGACAAACCGGGCAGGCTATTTTCGTGGCTGTGCAAGAGGGAACACCCGAGACATTTAATAACCGAACTTAAGGATGCAACGGGTTTGCTGCATAAGAAACAGTCAATAACGACACCTTCATGGAATTTTACTCCCGAATGTGTGGCCACGCAACCCGGTCCCCCAAGATGACATACAGGGTACACTCGAGGAAATGGGTTTGCCCAGGTTAAGCAAAATGCAATCAGCAGATGATGTGCGGGAGGAAATTAAGTCATTGACTCCAGGTAAGACCCCTGGGAGCGATGGGCTTCCCCCAGAGTTCTATAAGACCTACAAATCGGCCTTGACACCAATACTGCAGAAGGTGTTCGAGTAGGCTTACGAAAAGGGGTACTGCTGGAGAGCGTGCAGGAAACCTTAGTGATCCCTATACCCAAGCCGGGGAAGGCCACTGACTAATGCGACTCATACCGCCCACTGGCAATGCTGAATTATGATGTTAAGATACTGACAACCATATTGGCTAAGCGATTATCTAAGGTGGTTGGAGAACTAATGCATAAAAATCAAAATGGTTTCATACCAGATCGCTACACAGCATGATCCCCCGCAGACTGCAGCATATCATGGCACACACGGCGAGTTCACCAGAGGATTACGCAATAATCTCACTGGATGTCATAAAAGCGTTTGACTCAATATACTCGGAATGGCTGCTAGCGGTGATGAGGGAGTTTGGGTTTGGCAAACTATTTATTAGATGGGTTAAAATACTATACACTACGCCAGTGGCAAGGGTTAAGTCTGGGAGGGTGGTGTCCTCGGTCTGGAATATTCAGAGAGGCACAAGGCAGGGATGCCCACTCTCGCCCATATTATACGTACTTGGGCTGGAACCCATAGCGATTTACCTTAGGAAGCAATTCTTTGATGCAGGGATCTGGGTGGGAGGAGTGAGCCATTTGATATCACTGTACGCGAATGATGTACTATTGTATCTGCGAGACGCACACCTCAATGTGCCAGTAATACTGGATGTACTAGAAAATCACTCGAGGGTGTCGGGGATCTGTTTCAGAAAAGAAAAGTCCTGTATATTCCCACTTGCGGCCCTGAAGGGAAAGCGTGTTAAAAAACTACCAAAAGTGGGGCTCAAGTGGAAGCTGCAATGATTCAAGTTCCTAGGGGTAAACATTCGGCACACGCCGGAGCTGATGCACCAGAGCAATACCACAGCTGTAGTAAAAGGCTTGAGGAAATCCATTAAGTTCTGGTCCAGGCTACCAATATCAATGATGGGCAGTACGGGCATCACTAAAATGATTATAATGCGAGATTTTTATATTCTTTTCATAACGTACACTGTTGCATCAAGGCCTCCTTCTTCCGCTTACTAGAAGCACTGCTGCGAGAGTTCCTATGGGGGCACTGCCGGACACAAACTATCCCTAGTCACTTTGAGCCTGCCTTTCAGGGAAGAAGGGATACAACTTCCAGATTTGGACAAGTACTACCTGGCAGCGCAACTTACCTACGTGGCACAATGGCTCTCAGATGATTCTACGCCGGAAACTGCATTATTGCAGCGGTTGGTAGCTCTGGCGCGCCTACAAGAAGTACTATGGGCACCATTGGGCTGTTTGAAAAATTCCCCCATGATTGTACTGCTGGGGAGACAAGTGTGGAACAGTGTCAAAACACGACTACAACTCCAGTACCCTTATTCGCCTGAGACCCCGATTGTTGCCGATGCTTGTAAAGTGGGGACAGATCTTGCAGTGGTGAGGAATTGGGAAAGAGAGGGCATTTACACCTGGGGCGATGTATATGCAGAAGGCGTATTCGTAGAGTTCGACTCCCTACAGGAGAAGGAAGGGCTACCTAAAGACAGTTCCTATGGTACCAGAGAATCTGGCCGGTAGCAAAAGAGAAATGGCCAGAGGAGCTGGCGACCGATCCTCTGACACTAACGCACAATCTAGGCGAGGGCTGGAAACCGGTCTCCAGGCTGTATGGCAGATTGACGGACAGACCCAACCCCAAAACCACAATACTAAAAGCAAGGTGGGAAGCAGATCTGGGTGTTGACATAGCAGAAAAGGAGTGGGAGAGGATAATAATGTACCCCAGGGAGGTATCTAGAAATGCCTGATTCCAACTGAACGTCTTGTACCGCACCTACAGGACACCACACAGGATAGCCACATTTAGCAATAACGCACACCTTGGAGTGGCACGGAGAGAAGCTGGGATGATGCACATGTTCTGGGGATGTGTAAGGGTGCAACAGGTCTGGGCCTGAATAGAACAGGCCTGCAGGAAGGCAGGGGGGGTAGTGTGATACGATTGGACTCCGAAAGAGTGCCTGCTGTGTGCATACCCCAGAGTTGGCAAATTCAGACATGTGATCAAATTTATGGACATGGTGTGCATTATAGCAAAGAGAACTATTGCAATGGCATGGAAATTATTGGCGGGTCCACTATGTACGCTGGCACAAGAAATTTGAACACTGGCCAGAATCTGAGACCAGGGTGTGGGGCGAAGGGGTAACCAGATCAGCGGAGAGTGAGTGATACACATGAGGCCTGGAAAGTGTTAGTATGAGACATGTTCCGTCCATCTAGCAATAGGCCCCCTTGAACACACGCAAGACTCTCCATGGAGGGCTGGCGTAACGTAATTGCAACGGCTAAGAGAGTGATGTTGCCTTGGTGAGTTACTCCCCCAGTTGAAAGCAGAGTTTGCTGTCAATCGAACTTACACACAGTTGTGAACGAAGGTGTTATGAGAGATGACCTGCTGTGCTATCTGAGCAAGCAGATTGCTGCTCGGAATTGTGTTGCTTTATGGTTTATCATCAAGAACTATGTATAGCAACGGTTATTAGTGGCTGTGCACAATTTATTAGATTGAGCATACTCTTAAAATGCTAATGGAGGCACACTGCAAAAGGAGGATACTGGACACCCAAATGGTTGTGTGAAGAATTGAGGCGCAGAGCCCCCACAAGTGACTAAACGAGCGAAGAAGTTTGTTTAATGTTTAACTTGTCATGGAAAATTCACAGATTGCTTACATGGGAACTTGGCAACAAGAATGCAATTGTGGTGCACGTGTATAACATGCCAATAATTTTTTTTTTTAAATAAAAACGCCCCAAAACAATCTTTACTTAATGGAAGCCGTAAAGAAAAGAAACCCCCTGCACTTGTGTATGTATCAAAATGCTCCACACAAAGCGGGCAGGTCAAATCTGCTATTAACAGAAATTGGAGAACTCTAACTTGCGATACCAAAATAGAGCATCTTTTTCATTAGTTTTTGCCTATAAAAGGGGAACTCCTTTTTGACACTACCTACATTAACATTAGACCAGGTCGGAGAAGTCCACGCATTAGTACACAAAAATTGGTACCTTCCCGTGCTTGCATTGTACCAACTGCGTGTTTGTTACAAAAAGAACACAGTTAACCACCCAGGATCAGGAGAACAGATTAAGATCAAAAGTTATGCCACGTGCGATACAAACAATGTTATTTATACCATGTGGGACAATCGAAACGACCATGCAAGTTAAGATGGAATGAGCATTGCTCGTGCATAAGAACCCAAAACATCAACTCAGCAGTATCCAGACACTGTATAGAAAAACATGGCCTGTCACAAATCAGATTTCAAGTGGTGGATGTTCTCATCAGAAGGGAATCCCATGAAAATCTGGCGAAACGACTTGACCAAATGTAAACATTTTGGATTGAGAGATTGGCCTCACTAGCCGCTAATGGGATTCCTTAAGAAGCACATTTTATGTGCTTTGTTTAGCAACATGGGTTGCATGCTTATACTTTCCAAGCGTTTTGTGTATTAATTGGCCTCATGGCTATAGCACTTGCTATGGAGAGACTTCCATGATGTATCACTGTGTTGACAGTAGTGTAATACTAAATTGATTGCCAGGATTTGTACCAAATGTGTATGTATCTACCCTCAGTCACTCTATTAGTATTGCACACCATTATGTGTGCATTATAGTAAATTATTTTTTCTGCACTTGACCGTCTTCTATTCGTGTCCATGTTGAAGTCCCTTTTAAATATGCAACTTTTTCTTTTATATAGTATGCACTTCGTTGCAACGTCAAACCAGGTGACATACTATTACACATTGGAGCAGTATTCACTCTGCAGCCCTTCAGGGTCTTCCTTTACATCTGCGCACAGTGGGCGTGTCGACAACGGCGTGACATCACGCCGCGAACGCTGCAAGGCGGAGATTAGGTAAATAATGACCGATGCTGTGGCATGGCCTTCTTAGAAAGATACTGACTACAGATTAAATTCGGAGGGTCCCAAAGCTACGGGTGAGGAGCTAATGGCTATTGCTTAGAAGATCAAACATGGGGTCATATGTTTTTCTCATTTTCGGATTTCCTTTTCTTTGTCATCTTTTTGTATGTTTACATATCCAATGTTTTGTTACAACCACCAGCAGGTCACAAGAGAATACTCGGGTAACCTTTTCAGCTTCACACTTTTTAATGTAATTAATTCATATTGGGATTTGGGGTAAAATATATTCGTACATGTGCTGATGGAATTCCTGTTTGGGTTGTATTATTTCTTCACTATTTTCTAGTTCTACGCGAGGGTATGCATTGAATGCAGGTAAAAAATATGATACATATATATTGCTGTACATCGTATATCAGATTGACACTAATGAGATTTCTTTAATCTCTTTTTTCCTCTTGACTGGTATGTATGTTCATTCTAGTTAATTTTGTGTGGTATGTATTATGTCTATTAAAACATACACTTTGGTTGAATATATCCTTTTCATACTGGCTTTATTATCAGTTTCTATCCCTGAATACGGATATTGCTCCAAAATGCATGGCTTCTGTACTGCATTCTAAATGATGAAATGAATATGGACTGACTTTATTGATTGTACTATGCAGAGAATATTGTTGAGACATCAAGGAATGCACTAATAGAGATCAAATAAGATGAAAGTTTAATTACATACTAACTGTGAGCATTAGGTTGGACCAGGGGAATCCCTGCCTTTTGTTGGTATAGTTTCAGTCCTTGTGCTAAGGATTTTCTTACCCGTTTGCCTCAGAGACTCAGATTTACTGTTTGGTTATCTCAGTAAGTAGAATATAATACAATTTAATTTTTACAGTGGTGCCCACCTTCATCCTTTATTCAATATTTAAAAGTAGCTCATAAAGAAAACCTAGACGTACAAGGACAAGACGTGAACATCTGAATGTGTAAAAGCATTTACAGATGTATTTGTGTTTATTGATGGTTGCAAGTTCTGTTTTAATAATATTTTGATATTTCTAATGGAGTCTTTAATCCCACGGATTCCTCATCTATGATATCCCTATAACAACTGATCTTCGGAAATATTTCCACCGTCAGGGGGTTCAGCGCAATTCTGCGTCTGCCTGAAGCCTCTACGCGCCATGCACTGGATATGAAGTCGGGGACAGTAAAATATAGCGTTGCTGCACCACATGACCTCTTTTTTCCCACACACTGTTGTCGAACTATCATTTTTCTCTGCACCATGCCTACCCTGTAGAAGGCTTCAGGTTTCAAGCTTTGTGCGGACTGCGGACGACAGATGTTGGTCTAGGATCCTCAACAGATTGTCTATTGCTTGAGCAAGTACCACGACACCCAGGATTGTGGGTCGTGCCAGTCAACGCACCCGAAGTCCCTCTGGGAAAGGCAGAAAAACTCTTCACGTTCGTCCACAAGGCGAATGGTGAGACTCTGCAATTATAGTTAGATTTCGCACAGCGCAGACCAATGCTCAGAAGAAACGGTGGCTCTGTGCAAGGAAAAGTATAATGACAAGCAGCATAGGAAGAGGTCCCGCTCCCTGAGCGAGTCCTCGCCCCGACATTCCTTTTCCTTTTTGAGATAGCAAAGCCACCACTCCAGCTACTCTCATGAACGGGTAGCGCAGGTACGCTTTCTCACACAATTCACCACCACGGAGGAATGGGAGAACTTCTGCCTGAAGATGTTGGACATCTTCGTGAAGGCACAAATGGCGCAGGCAACGGCGCAGTCAGCTGCAGCTGCAGCGCCGACTAGTCACACCTTGTTTGTTGTTACCACTAGGGTAACCACTGGGGACAACTCCTGCACACCTACTGGCTCGGGCCTGGACCAGAAGACGGCTGAGGTCCATCAGCACAGATGGGCCCTGCCTTCAGGCACATGCTCCAACTTGTCATCGACACCGATCAGCGTCGTTCACACTGTGGTTCTGTGGGAATATGCCCACTCCCTATGAACCACTTCATGTCTAAGATGTATGACATCTATGACGAAGAGGGCGACCAGGTTCTCTTTGGACTAGAACCTCTGGGTTCTTGAGAGGTGAGTGATTTCCAGAAGGGGTTTAACGGGGAAGGTGAGGATATGCTAGGGCTGGCCGAGGACCTGCAGGTCGCCAGTGGCCTCAGTACCTCCCTTTCATTTTACCAGCTCCCACCGAAGGAAAGCCTCAAGCTTCCTTCGAGCGATTAATGGCTAAGGTGGCCAGTACTCTGGAGCTATAAACCCCATACAAGTCAACGGTTCAGTACGAACTATGCAACATCCTTGATGATGCTCCCAAGAAGCAGATGCCCCTGACATTCTATGTGGCAGTAGAGGCTCCTGTACTGGAGGTGTGGGAGAAACCTGCCTCTGTTCTGGCAGTGGACCGAGAACTGTCAAAGAAACACTGATCCGCCCAGTCCGACCCAGCTTTTCTTTCCTCCCATGGTTAAGAGTTTGGTGGATCAAGCCGCGATGGCTAGCCCGAAGACGTCTACCTTCCCGTCCCTACCACCAGACAGGGAAAGTAAGAGGTTTGATGCATCATATAAAATGTTTTTGCATTGGTCATTCTTGCACTGCGTGCCGTGAATGTCTCTTGCACTATGGCAACGTTCTCCTTCAGCCTTTGGACAGCTGTGGCCATGCAACTGAATACGTCCTGGAAGGAGAAATAAGGGATGGTGTCCTGCCCTTGGTCATTGATGGCAAGGAGGCAGCATGCCAAATGTTGCAGTCAGGAGTGGACTGTGTGGGCAGATCCATGACCGTGAGCGCTGTGATCAGATGCCACTCTTGGCTCAGGATGTCTGGGTTTGCGCCTGATGTGTTGTCCAAGCTGTTTGACATGCCCATCCATGGCCACAACCTCTTCGGTGCTAAGGCTGACGACGCCCTCCAGAAGGTCAAGTCGTCCAAGGCAATGGCTAAGTCTTTGGGGCTTGTGTGCAACAGACCCCTGCACAGTCTTCGTCTTGGAGCAGGGGGTTTTGTCCCTCCACTTCCTATCCCCAAGAAGCTGTGGTAAGTCTGCCCCAGGAAGAATACAGGGCAGACGCTTCCTGTGAGGTTGAGGTAATGGTGCCCAGAAAGGTGGAGCAGCTGATGTCCCTACCACACCCAAGGACACAAAACCTCAGTGACTGGCTTTGCCATTCTATGCTGGGGGGTGGAGGGGTCTTTCCCTGTTCAGCCCGGAATGGTTAAGGTCCATGTCCTACGCTTGGGCCTTACAGGGCATCTAATAGGGGTATTGCCTCCCCTGTAACACAGCCCCCAGGCTACCTCCTTGTCTCCGAATCTCATCCTCTTGGTGGACGTTAGTCTGCTTCTGTTGAAAAATATGGTTGAAATGGTACCACGGTCGGAACGAGGCAGGGGGTGGTACTCCACCTATTTTCTGGTGCCGAAGGAGGACAGGGGCTTGCGACCCATTCTCGATCTGTGGCTGCTGAACTTGTTCCTGCGCAAGGACAAGTTCAAGATGGTTACACTGACTCAGTTCCAGCAAGCCCTCGATCTGCAGGACTGGTTGGTATCACTGGACTTTCAGGATGCCTACTTCCAGTGCTTTCGATGAATTGGCAAGTGGAAGTACCCGCGGTTCATTGTGGGCCAACATCACTGCCAGTTCACTTTCTTCGGCACCCAGGTTTTCACCAAGCTGCTAGCGGTGATAGTGGCTCGCTCAGGAGAGAGAACATTCATGTTTTTCCCTACCTGGATGATTGGCTTGTCCAAGCTCGCTCCCTACTCCTAGTGTCGGCACACCTACTCATCACATCCACACTATTGCACAGCCTGGGCTTTTCCCTGGACTTCAAAGAGTCTCCAGTTTCGCTGAACCAGTCCCTCTGTTTTATCAAAGCTGTCTTGGATGCTCACCTGGGCAGGGCTTTACCGCCTGAGGATTGAGTGGCACACATCTTTAGGGATGTCTGTGTCTTCCAATCCCAGGAACAAGTCCCGACCTTGGCTTTCCTTTGTCTTCTGGGCCTTATGGCCTCCTGCAGCCTAGTGTTGCCAGAGGCGAGGCAGCGCAATAGATCACTTCAGTGGTTTCTCCATTCCCAATGGTCAGTTTCCAGGCCACATGTCACTTTTTACAGGTCTTTGACCAAGTAGCTCAGGATCTTGCATGGTTGGCCATACTGGACAATTTACTGAGAGGCGACTTGTTTCGCCAATTTAGCTGACTGTGGTCGCGAATGGATCTGACTGGTTGGGGTTCTTACTTGTCAGATCTGTGAACGGACAGTGGTCCCCCGTGGAGTCTCTGGAAGACATCAACTTGCTGAAGCTGATCAGACTGACCCTGGTTGCTTTCCTTCCTTCTATGAAACGCAAGCCTGTGCTGATCCTGACGACAACACAGCGGCCATGCACTACCTCAGTTTCCGAGGGGGTGTGGGGTCCTTGCCTCTGTGCAGAGAAGCAATGTGACTGTGGTTCTTGGCTCTGTAGAGCAGTGTCTCTCTGACAACGGCCCATCTGGCTGGAAGAGAGAATGTCACAGCGGATGCCTTGGGCCAGCCCTCCCGATAAGGCTACTTTTACTCCCTAAAAATAGGCTAATGCTCCCAAAAAATAAAAAATGGGCAGTAAAAATACTCCCAACAAAAAATGGGAAATAGACATGTAGAACCCTGTCCCCCTGCTTTCACTTGCCCATCTATATGGTTATGTTTGGACCAGTAGTGCACATAGTACCACAGGAAGAAACTAATATAACTGCCTGATTGGAAGAAGTAAACCTGGATTTTCTTTTTTAAACTTATTTTTATTGGTTTCAATACTTCGTACAATACAAAGAAAAATCAAAACATCAACTCCCCCTCCCCCCCGCACATCGCTCGCCCTAAATGAAGACTTTCTATGAACTCTCCTAAGTTCCATTGGGTTTATAATATGTCCAGTATCCTAATTTTGTGAGGGCACCATTGTAACATAAAGTCACTTTGTAGATAAGTCAGTATCAGCCCCTATACTTGTTTGAAGATGTCCTGATCTCCGTGGATCTTATGTTACCCACTCATATGAAACAAGACTCCATACTTTCTGTAGCCAGTCGTGGGTGCTGATTCCACTGTTGCGCTTTCACCAACCATGCCACTATCAGCAGGGTCATTAAATCCCAGTTTCTGTGTTTTTGTGTACATTTTTGACCCTGAATGCCACATCCCACACATCCAGACATTTTCCCCAAATACCCCCGTTCTCTGAAACATCTCCTGCATCTGCTTCTTCACCCCACCCCAGAATGGTTGTACACTGGGCAGTTCCAGATGTGCCTCCAGTCCCCCACCACGTTACATCTCCTCCAGCATTGATCTGATGGCAAGGGAAACATTATGTGAATTCTTTCGGGCATGTAATACCATTGTAGAAGCACTTTAAACCACATGTCCCTCACCTGAATAGAGTGGGTTAATTTCTGGATAACTCGCCACAAATACTTCCACTGTCTTCTTGGAATGGTCTCTCCCAGAGTTCTTTCCCATTTGTTCATGTATTTCCATTGAACTAACTCTTCGTGGTCGTTCAAGTTCCTATAGCGGTTTGATACCAGAATTCCTGAGCCCATATTAGTCGTTATATTTCTTTCAAATGGAGTCAGCTGCCTCCTTGATAGTTGGGGTAGTTAACCAATGTTTCAGTTGGTTATATTTGAACCGATCACTCTCCGTTAGCCCATTTCCCCGAGTACATTTCTGTAGGGTCCTTAGGGCCTGCCCCATACACATATCCCGTATCTTCTGGCATCCTGCCCCCATCCATGCTTTAAATGCCCCTTTTTCCATCCCCGGCTGGAATTCCAATTCCCAAACATTGGGTAAAAGGGGGATGGGTTTACTGTTGGGTCCCCTCTCTGAACTTCTGAGTCCCATACTCCCACCCCCACACCAATGATCTCACTGATCTTAGTATTAGGGTGGCTATGCTCTTTATTCAGCCACGTGAGCCCCGTGTGTGAAGATCCTGCTACTGCCCTGCCCTGTCCTGTCAAGCCCATACTCTTTGTTGGCTTTCTGCTGACCATTCTCTCATAATCCGTAGTTGGGCTGCCTCATAGTACCTATGAAAATGGGGGGGGAAAGCTAACTCCCTCTATTCCTTGGGGCCGTTAATGTGGACATCGATACCCGTGGCGGTTTCTTTTTCCAAATGTATGACCTTGTAGCTCTATTGAGGGATCTGAAAAGGATCCTTGGTATCCTGCTAGGCAGTGCTTGAAAATAATATAAAAGTTTCTGGTATTATCACCATCTTTATTGCTGTCATTTTCCTCCACCATGTTATTGTCAGGGGTTTCCATTTCATGAGATCTGTTTTGATTTTTTCCAATAGTTGCGGGTCATTTGCCTAAATGTCTAAATATGCAATTCCTTTTCCTGCAATTTTAAGATGCGCTCTGGACCCCAGCACATCCATTACTTCTGGGTTTACAGATAGGTTCAAAATTTCCGATTTCTGTCTGTTTCTTAAGCCCTTATACTGCTGTAATGCTTCCAATTCCTTCATAAACTTTGGTAGGGAGTGTTCCGGATTTGACAGTGCCACCAACATGTAATCTGCAAACTCTATTGCCTTATGTGCTTCTCCCACCATTATTTCCTTTACCTGGACCTCCTCCTGTATCTTAACCAATACAGGTTTTAGGTAAATAGCATTCTGATTTGCATTGCTTCTTAAAACCCTTTCCTAACATTTGAACCGAATTGGAAAGTCACATTTTTTCGTTTTTGCTTCTTTTTTTCCCCACTTTGCTTTTTATTGAAAACATTTTTTAACATACCAGAGGTTACATCACCATTGTAAACCCCCATTAACTCCTACCCTCAACCTCCACCCTCCTCCATTTCCCTCCCCCGACAAAATAGCCACCAAGCCCAACTGTCCGTTGAAGTATGTCAACAAAGAAATGAGTCCAAACAAATGAATAACAACTGGCAAAAGGGGTTCTGCGCACTTCGCTGCTTCATATTGTGAGTTCCCTTGGACCCCACCAGTCATGTGGAGCAGTTCTACTTAGGGGAGGAATCCCATTTAAAGTTTAAGGGCTTCACAGCCCTCGTGAATCAGCACTGCATGCCTATCAAACAAGAAAGAGGCCATTTTATCATTGACGATTGCTGACAGCTTTTCATACGTGAAGATGCCCCACAGTTTAATAAGCCATTCTTTTCTGGTGGGGGGAGAGGTATGCTTCCATATCTGGGCTAAGGCTATCCCCCGGCTATTAGCATGGCCTCAACCACTCTCGGAAAGCTACCTGATTCAGAATCTGGGGAGGGAATCCTGAGGAGTAGTTCAATAGGGTGCAATTCCGGGGTGATACCCACCATATCCTTAATCCAGCTCAGGCGTTCAGCCCAATAGATTTGAATGGAGGGGCATTCACACCACATATGGAACCACGTGCCCCGTTGGCCACAGTCCCTCAAGCAAAGAGGAGAGATGCCCACAAACATCTTAGCAAGTCTTGTTGGGGGTAAACGCCAGGCATGAAGAATTTTAAATTTATGTTCCATTGCTGAAGTATAGAGGGATCCTGCAAGCATAACCCTACAAACGGAGCACCAGGTTTGGTCCTCTAGCACCGTCTCCGGCCTTTCCTCCCAGAGCCTCCTATAGGTCTGTCTCCCCTCCAGGTCTGCTGTGACCAATACCCTATAGATCTTTGACAAAGTTCCCTTCCTCGTAGGGGATTCTACAATTATTTTCTCGAAGGGTGTGAGGAGACGGGAGAGCTCTTTAAACCATTTGGGGTCTGTGAGGAGTACCTTGAGGCGCAGGTATTCAAATATTGACAGAGGATCTGTACCCATGGCCTCTGCCAACATTTCATATATTCGATGAAGCTGTTTTGTCTGAACTGGGCAGCCCTCTCTAGGCCCATATCGCACCACTGCTGTGTGTTACGGAGGCCCCTATTACCAAGGTCGATGGGGGCACCCCATAATGAGCTTGGGGGATAGGGGAGGATTAGCCCTGTTGCGTTCCCAAGAGTCCCAGAAGACTGCCAATGTGGGGTGAGATCTGAGGTGGGGGGGGGGGGGGGACTCCTGGGAGGTGACAATAGGAAGTCTCTCACTTTCCTAGGGTGGGTATGGGTGTCCTATATGTATGTCCAGTAGGTGCCCATATCAGCCCTAAAGTGTTCCAGCATTACTCAGAGGTCAGGGTCTCAAACAAGGTCCTTCTCTGGTTTCAGAGGCTTTCAGGACCGCCGTGCGCGCCGTGCAGAGGCTCCAGCTGGTGGTCCCTGCCGTAAATGGCAACGGCAAGGTGTCCGGTTTTTCTCTTGGCCAACAGCTTCCTCTTCAGCAATGGGTGGTCTTTCCGCCGCTAAAACATCTAAATTATATTTTCCATTGGTCGCACAAGATTCCGGTGAGAGGATGAATTTCGGCTCTTCTGGAGGTGTGGCAGAACATCACAGAAGACGGATGGGTTTTGTCCGTTGCCCGGGCGGGGTTCCGCTTGCCCCCTCCACCTTACCCTGCCCTCTCGCCCTCCTCTCCAGCAGACTGGGACGCCCTCCCTCAGAGCCGAGGTACAGAAACTTTTAGACCTCAGAACAGTGGAACCTGTTCCCTTACGAGCGCAAGGGGAGGACTATTACTTCTGTCTGTTTACAGTGCCCAAACCCAACCAGGCTGGCCTGCGCACTATCCTCGACCTCTCCAAGTTCAATCTCTTTCCACCACAAGGGAAATTCAAGATGATTACGCCCTGCCAGATAAAGTCCTCTCTCCTGAAGGGCGATTGGCTCAGCGTGGTAGACCTTCAGGATGCATACATGCATATTCTGATCTGGAGCCTGCATCAAAAATATCTGTGGTTCTCTGTCGGAACGGAACACTTCCAGTGTCGTGTGCTTCTGTTTGGTCTCAGCTCGGCACTGCGTGTCTTTACGAAGATGTTGGTCATCGCAGCATTCCTCAGACTGTAGGGGGCTTCATGTATATCCATACTTGGACGATTGGCTCCACAGGCTGCTACGGCCAATCTTCAGTCCCTCCTTCAGCTCCTGTTCCATTTTGGGCTGTCGGTGAACTGGCAAAATCGTTGATGACGGTGGCTCAAGACCTGATCTTTTTGGGTTCCCCTTGGGATACTGTCCGTACCAGAGTGTTCCTGACGGAGGGCAGGATTGCGGACTTTTTCACCACGTGCCAGCTCTTCCTGCAGTCCCCCCACATGTCGGCCTGGTGGTTCCAGAGACTCCTGGGCCTTATGGCCTCTTGCGTGTTAGCCCTACCTCTTGCACGCCTGAAAATGAGATGCACTCCGCTTGCTCTTCGGAGCTGCAGGTCCCAGGCTATGGAACCGGATTCCAAGATGATTACAGTCCCATCCTGCATGACGGCAGATCTTCAATGGTGGTCATCCGCCAGCAACCTTTCAGTGGGTCATCCTTTCAGGAGCCCTGCCCACAAGCAACAGTTAGTACAGACTACTCCCTTCCGGGGTGGGGTGCGACACTGCGTCACCTCGAGGTGTACGATTTGTGGACGACTCAGGACAGGCAGTTCCATATCAATTAGCTGGAGCTCCTGGTAATTTTTCTTTTGGTGCTCAAGGCTTTTCAACCCTTGATCACCAACATTGTGGTTAGAATTCGCACAGACAATTCCGTAGCGATGTTCTACATCAACAAACATGGGAGCACCAAGTCTCCGCTCCTTGTGAACCTTGCTATCCACATTTGGAATTGAGCTATCCAGCACAATGTCTGGCTTTAAGCTGTGCACATTACGGGTTAGGCCAATGTACCTGCAGACTCCCTCTGCTGCCAGTCTACGGCGAGTTGCAAGTGGGAGATGAACACTGATGTTCTCACCAAGATCTTCCAGCATGGGGTACTCCAGACTTCTTTGGCGACATCATCGAACACGAAACTTCCTCTTTATGCTTCCAGGGACGGGCTCGAAGTGTCTTCTTTGGGGGGGACGCCCTCGAGATCCTGTGAGACAACATGAAAGCTTACGCTTTCCCTCCTTTGCCACTGTTCCATCGGTCACTCTGGAAACTCAGGAGTGCATCGAAATGCACTCTCCTCTTCATAGCTCCTTGGTGGCCAGCCAGGCTCTGGTTTTCGGAACTGCAGCACCTGTCGGTGTCCTCTCAGATTGCTGCAGATTCCTGACCACCTTCACCAGAGCAGTCCCCAGTTGTGGCACTCCTCCCCACAATTGTTCAGCTTAGCGGCCTGGTGCCTGAGTTACGATCATTACCACAGTTGAACCTCTCAGAGGACAACATGCATATAATTCAAGTGGCACAAAAGCCCTCTCGGAGAGCTCAATGCAGGAGCAAGTGGCTCCGTTTTTGCCATTGGCTTCTAGCCAAAGAGCTTGATCCAATGCATGCTTCTATTGACACTGTCTTGTCTTTTGTATCTGACCTTGCAGCCTCTGGCATCCATGTCTTATCAGGTAGGACATATTTGTCTGCCAATGCGGCTTACCTGTCTACAGACAGGTGCTCTTTTCACTGGCTAATCCAGTCATCAAAAGACACTTTGCAGGTCTTCTCCATCTTTTTCTGCTGGTTCGGCCCCTCATCCCAAATTGGATCTGAATGTGGTCATCACCGCTTTGTCATAAGCCTTTTGAACCTATGACCCCTACCAAACTCGAGTATCTTTCTTGGAAGGTGGCCTTTTTGATTGCGGTAACTTCTGCAAGACGAATAAGTGAGCTTTAAGCTCTTTCTGTGGAACATCTGTTCCTAACTTTCCACAAGGATGAGGTTGCACTTCGCACTCACCCTTCCTTCCTAAAGTGGTTTCTGAATTCCATTTAAACCAGTCAATATCTTTACAGAACTTCTTCCCGAATCCGGCCTCCGATGCCGAGAGGGTTTTGCACAACCTAGTCTTCAGACTTGCTCTGAAGTTTTACCTCGACAGAACGAGCGAACTTAGAATTTCTTCACAACTCAGTAACGTTTGGTGACCCAAAAGGGAAACCAGCCTCGAAAGTGTCCATCTCCTGTTATCTTGGTTCATGTATTTCAGAGGCCTACAAGATTCAAGGCCTTCAACCACCAAAGGGCATTCATGCACATCTGGTCCGTCAGCAAAGCGGCTGCTGTTGCCTTCCAAAAATACATCCCTTGGGAGTCCATTCCCAAGGCGGCTACATGGGCCTCCCCATCTGCCTTTTGCAGACATTACTTTCTTGACCTGAACTCACGGGCTGATGCCCAATTTGGCCAGGCAGTTCTTAAGAATTTGTTCCAATAAGGGACATTTCCATCCACTCGTAATATATGGTCAGTGCTTGGGAATCTCCCACAAGTATGGAGGCTAGGGGACGGGACGTAGGAGTATGACAAAGTTACTCACCGTAGTGACTACCTTACTCCTAGTCCATAGTCCACTTTCCTCCATACGCCCGGCCGCCGTCCCCTTTAATAAGTATCCTCTATTGTTGCTAAATAGTTTTGGACCTGGCGATAGAAAAGGACTGAAGGGCGATGCAGAGGTCGGGTAGGCTGGGCTGCGGTCACATGAGGTGGCCCCCTGTAAAAATAAAAGGACAAAGTAAATTTTTTGGTGCTTTAAAGTGCTCCGGTCCCGTCCCGAGGGCCAAAATGTCCCACAAGTATGGAGGAAAGGGACTATGGACTAGGAGTAAGGTAGTCACTACGGTGAGTAACTTTGTCAATAGTAGATATACTCGAATTAGACTGGACCGCACCACCAGTTTTCAAGTCTTTTAAGCCTTTATCAAACATCAAATTGTTCAAGTTGGTCAGAGAATTGACCTCGGATTCCACTAGTAGCGAGGTCGGTTCAGAGTTCTGCAATCCAAAATTACTGGGTTCTGCCAATGAAGACCGCCGCATACTCGCAATGGACTTCGTTTTCCATTTCATGGGGGCCATTTTAAAATAAATTGTTTGCGAAACAGAAAAATACACTATTAGTACCCCGGTCTAACAGGCTGGGGAACTAATGCAAAAAGCACCTCGAAGGAGGGGGGGGGGGTAATGCCCCAGGGCCTTCGCTAATGGGCCCCGGGGTATAACCGGATGTGGTAATGCCCCCAGAGGCTTAATGTCTCAAGGCTTATTGCTTAATTAGACACTTGTTCCAATTCACAACTTAGAAGAACCATTTAATATTATATATTACTATAGCGGCATTTCTTTCCTGGCCTAAATTGAAACACGTTTGTTTTGGTTACATTTATAATCGAATTATTATTAGTGTATTTCTCCAAACCCGTAAGCTGCTGTTGCAATCCGATAGGTGTGAACTCCATCAAAAACATATCGTCTGCAAATAAAAGATAGTTTGCCTTTTTGTCAGACACACGGGGAGAAATGTCCAAAATAAATAAAGTAAAAAGAAGTGGTGCTAAGACGCAGCACTGATTTGAGGCTGTGCCTACTTTGAATCACATCCGAAAGAACTCCTTGTCTATTCAATCTCACCTGTATATAAGTGTTGGAGTGCAATAATCATACTTATCAGATAAGGTCGGACAACCGCTTTCTCCACATCTTTATATCCCATTTTCTTGTCGTTAATATTACTTTGTCGTGTTTAAATCACATTAGGAAATACTTCCTGTAGAGTTCTTTTTAAAAGTTCTGCACTGTCCCTTTAAATTACTTTTACGCAGCATCATCTGTAGTGCCTTGAAATGTTACTCTAGCAAAGGCCCAGGACTTTTCTATTTATCGAAAGGGGACCAACGCACCAAGTCTCTTGTAAATACCCTCTCGCACACACGTCGATACATTTGGTACTTGGACAGCTTCATGCCCCCTATGCAAATAGGACGAGCATACTCGTCCTTGGCACTGTAAAGTCCTAGGTTTTCACTCGGCACAAAATGAAGCATTTTGGGAGTTCGTTTCTTGCTTCATTCGTTTTGGTGGGACTCGAGGATCAGCCGGCTGGCCGAAGCGGTCGTGGTCTGCTGATAGGGCGCTCTGTGCTTGCAAAAAAGATTGAGCATGTGAAAAGGATGCACCCCCTTTGGGGACCGCTTAGATGTGAATTTACTTTGGTTCCAGTGGACTTTTCTGTGTGAATGGTGCATGGGAAGCGGTTGTACGGGACAGGGCAGTTGTCGAGAGCAGAGATGTAGTAGGTGGGAGTTTTGGCGCATTTAGGTCGAACAAATCCCACCAATTGTCCGAAACAAATGCTACGAAGAAACCAGACAGTGTTGGAAACAGAATTTCGGATTGGCATGACAACTGGTAACACCTGCAGCATGAATATTCTGTCTCATTGATCGTTAATTAATATGTATTTCTTGTTTTTTTCCACCATATTCCACTATTCAGGGCATGTGTAACAATATTTGAGCAAATGAGATGTTCCTTTGAATGAAAATTCGTATCTGGGCTTTCACGTCCCAGGTGACTCAGTGATTGCGTCTTCCTGATAATCTTGTGCTGCATGGCCTGAGGCAACCCAATGCAAGAGGACAAGGCACACGCTTGGCAACATGGATCGACACACAAAAAACTGCTTGCAATCTTTCGGAAACACAGCCTTTAATCATTAAGCAATTCACTTTTATCGACTCTAAGAAGCCCTATGAAGCATTTAGGGGAATCGGTGGGCCTCCTTTGATAAAATGTAATGGCCGAAGCTTCATATCAACATCCCAAGCTAGCATATATACTATATGGTTTGCATACATCTTATTATTGAGGGTTATGACAAATTAATTTAGCAGAAAGCCCAATGTGCGTTGCAATCTCAGTTTCATGCTTGAATCACTGTCGCAGACATATTTCAAATATACAATTCTGTGGTGATTCTTAGGTTTCCAAAATGATGTTTGATTTTTCTCTTGGTGAATGAAGGTGATCAATTTACACAGAGTTGAATTGTTTATATTCCGAGTATACTAGCAGTCTCTTAGATGTACATTTCTCCCTACAGATCACTGTACATGTTCTCGTTGAGTACAGAGAGGAAGCTATCGAAAACAGGCAGCTCGAAGACCACTATGCCAGTAGCTCCTCATTTAGCATGATTTAATCAAAGATTTATTGTTTCCCTGGTGTGAGTTAATGTGATTTCTTATGAAATCTGTTGGCCATCAGTAGAACTGCAGACTTTCTGCTATAATCCGAGAATAACATGCAGAAGAAATGGTGTAATACCACTTACCGTATGCAGATGTCCTCACAGGAAATAACTTAGCAATCAACACTCCACTCCAATACAGGAAAACAACATATTTGCTCATGTAGCATAGCCATAAAATGAGTAGAGCTCCTTCCACATTGCAAGCAAAGTTGTTTCTCAGTTAGCCTGTCTCCTTCAGCAACATAGATTAGCCATATGGGCCTACATTGTGGCCACCTGAATGTTCTGCATTGTTTTTAGGAGCGTTTATAAGTTGTATAAATAGTAATGTGCATGTGCACTCTTTCAAGCTTAGATCCGGCACTCTGCCGTTGGCTACACATACCCACAAACGGGGCTTGACGCCAACAGGCTCTTGTCCTTCTTGCATGGACATCCTGGAGACTCAGTCCTGTTTTATTGCTCTTCTCCATGTACAAAAGATTGTGAACGGAATATTGAAAGCCAAGATTTAATGCAGCCAGAATTCACACCACCACTATGGCTATATATGCGTGTTAAAGAACGGACAATGTTGCATTTGTTTATGCTGTTGCTAGTTCTAGCTTTCGTGCATGGATTTTAAGGAAACAAGGTAATTGAGCAAGTTAACCATGACTAAACATTTTCCTAGAAAACATATACATTTTTCTGTCTCCCATAAACACCTAGCTGTTCTATAACATGTTCCATTGTTCTTTTGCCTTTGATTGTGAAGAACGTCTTGGCTTTACATATTCGGATGGGATGGGATTACCTCTAATGTATTTCTAGTTATATAATGTTTTTATCACCTTATTTTATTGTCTTATTTTGACATTTACTGTAATATTATAGAAGACTTGAATTGAGTGTGCACTTTATGGCTTCTTCCGAACAAAGTATGAATTGATTGTTTTTAATGTATCTGCTTTTAATGAATATTACCCACTTTATATTCGTGGCTCCACTTCTAACCAGTTTCTACCATTTGTGTGGCTTGTTTTTGGCCTTTTTGATCTGAAGCAGATTATTTTGAACTTCGTTCGTAAAGTGTGTTGGCCCTTTTTCCCTGCAGGCAGTAGGCAGGTCCCTGCCATCCTAGCTCGCCCTCAAAATCGCCATGCTTACCTTAAAATGTCCCAACATACTGTTTGCTTACAAGTAACATAGTAATGTTCGTAGTAAAACATCTAATGTGTGATGCAGTAAAGAGAAGACTTTCTGCTATGTATATTCCTAATGTTATTAGTAGAGCCCAATTATTTACTACATTCTTATCTCTAAATGTACAATGGAATAAACAATGAACCCCAAAACCATTGGCTTTGCCCGTGCTTGTTTTCCTAGAGGTGTGCAGTGCATACACTGGATCAGTTGTAGTTGTACAAGTATGGCGATCCCAATAGCACCGTGGCAAGATTTCATCAGGAGGCACATAATGTGCATGTATGCATGTGGGTGAGCCATGGAGTTGACTACAGAAATCTTGCTGACTGTGTGCTTTGCTGCGCATACTGATCAGGGATTATTACCTCGAGGAAAGGGTCTATACTTTCCTACTTAAATATTATCAGGACAAACCAACAAGCTCCAAAGAAAACACACCCACTTCCTCACCAGGGAGCTCCGATGTTGACAGCGATTATGATATTACATCAGATCCAGGAACCTCAGTCACCACACATACAACAGTTAAAGATCGCACATCACCACACCGCAAAAACAATTATTTTAGATCAGATCACAAGATACCAAAGGGGCAACAGGAAAAATACTACCAAACATGTACAATTTCAGGAGGATATAAGAAATGATACCTTAACAAATTCAAGAAGAGGAAAGAGAGGAGGAAAAAAGGGAAAGACCAGAACAAATAGATTGAATCGGAACAAGAGCATGAGCAGACTTTTTCCAGTGGAGGTTGGAATTAAACCTCATAGTGAATTATCAGATAAGAAAGTAACAAGTACAGAAGTGCAACTTTTCAACATAGGTTGATCATTTGCACCCAGCACTAAAAATAACTATACAGATGTATACTTTTAAGTTTATTAAAAAACTGAAATTGAAGACCTTCTTTAAGAATAAGGAACCTTTTTGTAAATGACATTCCCAAGTTAACTATAAGTGAACTTAGGATATAGGATGTTAAAAACACACATCTTCTAACATCTTTAGAAGAACATGATTTTCAGATTGATACTGAATCTTGAAGATCTTAATATTGACTCTGGTACCCTACTACTTCCCGGGATGAGAAAATCAAAATGTATTCCCATATTACCAAAAGAAAACATCATTGACACCTTTAATGAGGCAGTCATCAGAGACTTGCTTAAACAGATTGGAACCAAGAAAGGTACACATTATAGATCTAACCTCAGTTCTAAGGAAAGGCAAACCCTGCATCTCTTATGCAAGATGACAGTATTATTAAAGAAGCGACAAGGACTGTAATCTGGTAATTTTGAATCAAGTAGACTATATCTCACAGGCACTTTTCACATCTCAATCTGCCTGGTTGTCATCGGAGATTGAACTCCAATCCCACCACTATAATACTCGCTGAAAGTAGATCATATATCTCAAAATGGCATAAACATGGCATCCTGGAACACCTCTACGTCCAACCCTCTCTCCCTAAATACCTCCCTGCTAGAGCCCTTCGGTCGTCTAGCTCGAACTCCCTTCAGACCAGATGCTTTTTCCAGCAGAGAGTGAGGGGTAGATCGCTCTCCTCCGCAGGTGCCTCCCTCTGGAATGGCTTCCCTGCCCCTCTCAGACTTAAGCCGGATCTCCTTAAGTTCCGGAAGCTTCTCAAGACCTTCTTTTTCTTCTGCCTGCTCTCTTCCCGTCCCCTGTTAATGTCTCCATCTGCCTGTTGACTGGCTAACTGGTTCCCTCAGTCTTACAGGCAACCAGTCCCTCCACCCCCCAATTCTAGTCTTCCCCTGCACTTCGTCTCCCCTGCCCTCCCACCCCCAACCTGCACTGCACTTGCCCTTCTGGGTCCCTTCGCCTGCACTAACCTGAATGGCCTGCACCCTTGTAGCCCTTTTAAACCCCTACCTCGCACTTAGCTTGTGGACCTTCCTTCCCTGCTCTTTCCACTCTGCCGCCCCTTGCACTCATTTTCTCATGGGCCCTTCGCCCTGACCAGCAACCCCCTCTCCCCTGCATTTCTCCCTATTGCACTTAGACGTTCTGAATGCCACATGGCCTAGTAGGATCGTTTTTGTCTTTGTCATCCCTTGTTCCCCACCTCTTGTCTTGGTTCGCCTTGAAACGCGCATTATAAATATCCAATAAATAAAATAAATAAAATCTTGGCTGATGAGGAGAGGACTTTCTTATGATGTGACCATCTCACTATTCCAACACTAGATTTTCTTCCTAAAATTCATAAATACTATATTGGATTGCCTGAAATTAGACCTATTGTCAGTGCAATTGGATGGGTCACTGAGAACATCTCTAGAAATATTGACCAAATGATCAGACCAAAAGTCATACGGTTAGACTCTTATGTGAGGGACTCAATGCATATATTACAATTCATATATAGTTTTAAATGGGAGAGCAATGAAATACTTGTCACAAAAGATGCAAAGGCACTCTATACCTCAATAGAACATAACTTACCCTTAAATACTTTGGACTTTTACTTTAGGGATGTATCCACATCCTATTTCTTACAATATCAGATGCTGAAGGAATTACTGGCCTTTTCATTTAAGAACATTTTTATTTTCAATGAAGAATTTTACAAGCAAACTAAAGGCATAGCCATGGGTGCATGTTTTACACCGTCCATAGCAAATCTTTTTATGGGGTTCTTTGAGACTACACACCTAACTGAGAAACATGAATTATGCTGTCATTTAAAATGTTGGTACAGATACATTGACAATGTTTTTGCTATCTGGAATGGATCAAGAGTATCTTGAAAAATGTGTAACACATATGAGCCAGAATACATTTGGCACAGAACAAACTTGTAACTCTGGTTCCCAAGAGATTAACTTCATTGATTTGAACATCTTTGTAGAGCAGAGCCAACTTCAAACAAGAACCTCCAGGAAACCGAAGTCCATTTGACATTACAAGCGACAAGTTTCCACAGATGCAACATAATCAATAATATTCCAGTGGGGTAATACAAAAGAGCTAGAAGAAATTGCAGCACTGACATTACATTTCAGAAGAATGTGAATTGATTAAGGCTAGATTTGCACAACTATGCAGCTGATACTATTGCTCAGGCACACAATAAAGCAAATACAATTAACAGATTAGAAGCTCTGGCAACTAAACCTAAAATACAAACTACTAATGATGATCACAATATAAGATTTATAGTGGCTTATACCAGTGAGTGTCATATTCTCTCAACATTATTATGCAAACACTGGCACATACTGAGGTTGGAGGAAGATCTTAGAGAATGTATTAATGACAATAAAACTATCACATATACTAGAGCACCAACTCTCAGGAACACGTTCTGCCCAAGTTTTATGCCTACAACCCATACAGACAAGATCTGGCTTGAAGTACAAGTTTTTTTTAATGTTGAACCTTCTCTGTGTGTAGATATGCTGCTAATAACACTAAAGAATGGTATGATATGCAAAGGACAGACTTCCGAGATTCATGATTTGATCAATGGTAGGACAAAGTTTGTTGTATACCCCATTGTTTGCATTTGTAACAAGACCACCATGAGGGAGCTACGGTTATGCATAAGAGAACATATGGGAATGATTGGCAGTTAGGATCACAAGATGTCCCTTGCTGCTCGTTGGACCAAAGAGCATCAAGATGTACTTAAAGGAAACCTCAAATGTGTAGGCCTGATCCATATTAAGAATGAGCCAAGAGGAGGAGATTGAGAAATTCAACTAAGACAAGAAGAAGACCATATGATTTGTGAATCTAGTACCATATTCATTTGATTTAACACAGCACAGACCAGGAACATTCAGTCTTTCTATAACAATTTTTATTTTTCAGATCATATGGACTTTAATCTGAGTGTAGTGCTCATTGATATTGATTATATGATATCCTTTAATGCTACTGTTTCTATTTTGGCCCTATATACCACAATTAGTAAGATAAATCCATGCCTGAAGCTTTACAAAATGTATTGAAAGATTGATTACCTCATTGATAAGTGTGTCTTCAGCAATTCTATCAATGAACATAGGGACGTCACCACAATCATTCTATCTACCATAAAATATACCCTTTGCTCCTCCGAACACTTCCTTTCAACTTTTAGATGTAGATTTATTATGTTGTACTCCATATTTATGTACAGCACATTATCCCCCACTACATTGGTTTCAGTGCATACACGTCGTCACATGATGACATCACATGTATACATGATGATGTCACGACTTAAGTATAAATAAACAAAATTGTGGCTGCTGAAGAGTGTCTGCCACTCTTAGAGCTGAATATCAGCGGGGTTAACAAACTCCCTCCATTTTGAGGTTAGTTTTTTCTCTTTTTCTTGTGTTGTGGGGTTATATAATTTGTATTTTTATTTTATTGTGCATTTGTAAGTCACTTATACAGGAAGACATTGTGCTTCAAAGCGCCCACAGGGCAAGGGAGGGAACATGGTAAAAAGGCAATAGAATACAACAATGAACAGGATAGAGGTGGTCCTACTAAGCCTTGTGAGCATTCCAAATGTGCAGAGAGAGAGAAGGGACAGGGTAAGTGGGCGGGGGTTAAGTGCTGGGAAATTCCCCTGAGGGGGGGAAAGTGCCAGGGAGTAAGTTGCGGGGAACCGGTAAGTGCTTGGCACAGGTCACATAGTAAAGAGTGGTAAATTCTGATAAAATAAGTGTGGTACTATGAGGGAACACAGACCAGTGGGTGCCCAAGGGCAAGTGCTGGGAGCGGGAGGGGCTGAAGGTGATTGGGGAGAAAGGCCGGACCCAGAAGGACACATAAGGGCCAAGACTACCAACCTCAGAGTGAGGGGTTTAGCATGGGAAGGGGAAGGAGGAGGTGAAGAGGAAGGTCTTGAGGCGCTTTCGGACAATCCATAATTATGGCCTTTTAATTCCGAGGCCAATTGAATCTACATTTTTACTTGGAACAAACTTAAGGTCTTTGTCTAATTTTCCAATAATAACTTTTTCCACCTCCAGTCATTTAACTTACAACCCTTACTGGATTTCTTCCTCACAATTATTTTTCTTTCGTTGTATATTTTTTCAACAGAAATTGCACTGATAAAACTGAATACAATCTGGGCATCTAAAAAAATAGCCTCCCCTATTTAAATTAAAGATATGCTAGGGTGAGTTATTTTCTAATTTTAATACTTCTTGAGCTTGGTATTTAGATATTAGACAATTTAAGAACATTTATCACCCAAATGTAATCTTTGTGGTTTCAAATGCATACTCAAATTAAACTTTTTATATCAAGATTTGGAGATTTATTCTCTCAAACCTGTGTGTAAGGAATAGTAGACTAGGACCTTGTTAGGTAAAACCTTTGCCTTTTTAGACAACTTTAATACAAATGGAACATATCCCTTGCACACTAACCATTTTTTGTTTCTCCTTTCTCCCTTGTATCTTTCTCTTTTTACCCTAATACACATGAACATATATAATTTTCCTCAATTATTTTCTGATTGACATTGAAATGATCTTTAAATGCTAATGTTTCAATTATTTTTTTCTTTTCTTATAAGTACCACTGTTTAATATTATTGCACACTTCTCATTTCCATGGACTACATTATTAATTCTCGTTACCATATGATGATGTAGAGTAGCTGCCTTGAGAAAGACCTGCTCTGGGTGGAAATGCACGTCGGCAATTAGTCACTTATTTCTTGGACACTAATACAATTGTGACTTAGAAAATTGAGACTTCTAAATTATGAGGTTCATCAAATGGAATTTGTGCAACTTTATTAATGGGATGAATGAATAATCGATTTATCGTAGTTGGCGCATGAACACACAGGGATCAAAATTAAGATTGGGTAAGCAGGAGATAAAAGCAGTGCCTGGGTATCCAGCATTAGCCATGGACCAGGAGCTACCACTGGGGAACAAGAAGCTAGGATTGTGTTTAGTCATTTTTATATAGCGCCCTTTCCCCATTTGTATGGCCTCAATACATTTTGTGGTTGGAATCCCCTCGTGACCACAGTCCATGTGTGGGAGATTCTAAGAGTTAATTTAATGATGCCTGTGGGTTTTCTGCCAGGTTAGGGCTTAAGTGGGCTGGCTAGGCTCCAGTAACAGCCTGGAGGTCAGGCACGTGGCCGGGTGCTGTTGGTGGTTTTAGGATAGAGTGCTAGTGCCGGAGATTCGATGTATGTCCAGCTAGACGGAAATGTTTCATAGGTTGTCACTGTATACTAATGGCAGAGGTATTGAGGTACGTCAGGGGTTTGCGTGGACGGTTATGCAAGCCTCTAGACCGGAATAGCATAGCCATAGCAGCATTCTATATGCATGGATGGGTGGCTGTGCATGTAGCCTGTGTCCACAGATGTGGTGTAAGGTATACATACCGTAAACTTGGATGGAGTTCATCTTCAATGTTGTTTTTCTAGGTCCAACCCGACTGGCTGGTCTCGCCAGTTATGATCCTCCTAGATTGAAGGTCTGAGTAGTGGGAGAGGGGCTCAGAGGGACAGGGGGGTGCTTTAAGATAGGCTGTCAGTGAGGGGATGGGGCATAAATGTGTTGCGGTGTCGCTGCAAACCCATGGTGTTGTCGGGTTTGGGTCAGTGTTTCTGTGTGCGTATCGATAGTATAGAGTGCAAGAAGGTTTCAAGACGGAGAAGGGAAGAGCCAGATTTTGAGGGCCTTTCTGAATGCCAGGTGATAGTCAATGTTGCAGATGTGCAGGGGCAGAGTTCCAGATGATCTGCGCTTGGACGGAGAAGGAGGATCCTCCTAGTCTAGTGGAGTTGTAATGTGGGGCAAGTAGGAGAGATGCTGTGCTGGATCGGAGTGTCCTTGATCTTGATGGGTGGTAGTGTGCGACTTTGTCTTGGAGGAATTCTGGGCTGGTGGTGTGGATTGCCCCGTGAGTGATGCAGATGGCGTTAAAGGTAGTGCATCAACCAGTAGGGAGCCAATGGAGGACTCTTAGTGTAGGGCTGATTTGTTCTCTGGGGAGGTAGGCTAATGAGCAGGCGGGCCACAGTGTTTTGGCTTCTTTGCAGTTTCCTTAGCTGAAACGCTGGTGTGCCTAGGTAAAGACAGTTTGCATAGTCTAAGCAGGAGAGGATGATGGAGATGATGGTGAGGTTTAGGAAGATGCGCCTGAGAATCCATAGCTGGAAGAAACAGGTTCTGGATACGGAGTTGTGTTGGTAGAGGGATACATCTGTGTCCAGTGTGCATCCAAGGTTTTTCACTGAGGTGGCGGGTCCCGGTGGGGGGCCTAGGGATTGAGGCCAGGGAATAGGTAGGGGAAGGAGTGCTGTTTTCCCCGCAGACTAGGATTTCCATTTTCCCAGGATTGAGGATGAGTTGGTTGGTCATCATCCAGTAGTCCATATCCGACAGGCATGATGATCGGTCTGGACGGTTGGAACCTGGCGATTTTGGGATTGTAAGGATGATCTGGGTGTCGTCTGCATAGTTGTAGCATGTGAGATTGTGAGAGCGGATGAGTGCAGGGAGTGGGTTCAGATAGATGTTGAAAAGGAGGGGAGATAGGGGTGCTCCTTGTGGGACCCCTTTTGGTACTGGTCGTGGGGTAGATGTGAAAGGGTGGAGGAGCATGATTTGTGAGCTATAATAGATGAAAGAGGAGATCCAAGAGTGGGGCAGTGTCCTTGATTCCCAAAGAGTGTAGTCTGGCTTGGAGGATGCTGTGCTCGATGGTGTTGAAGGTGGCAGAGAGGTCAAGGAGAAGGAGTACAGCGCAGCCTTCTGCATCTGCTGTTCTTTTTTGGTTGTCACAGATGGACACTAGAGAGGACACCATTCCTCTGAGCGGTCTGAACCCAGATTGGGAAGGATCCAGGAGGTTGTTGGCTTCAGTGAAGTAACTGAGCTGCTTGTATGCTTTGTAGTCCATGAGTTTGGCCAGGGAGCGGGTGTTGAATATGGGCCGGTAATTCTGGAGGAGGAGCGAGTCGAGTGTAGTTTTTTTGAGGAGGGGTTTGATGTAGGAGGTTTTTAAGGCTTCAGGGAAGGTTCCCGATGTTAGGGAGTGGTTGAGGATTGAATGTGCGATACTGCCTGCCCTGCACAAGTTAAGACTAGGATGTTTTAGAGGATGGGTGGGAATGGGTCCTCGGGGGGGGGGGGGGGGGGAGCCTGATGGGCGGCTTTGTGCTAGGAGCGAGAGGAACTCCTGGTTTGGGATTGGACAGAAAGAGGTGAAGGTTTGTAACAGTAGTAGTATTGGATGGGTGAAGGGCGGCGGCATTCTTTCTAATTTAGTAATGATGCGGAGTGTCTATCGATAGCACTTGTGGAAGTGTTCTGATAAGGCGTCGCACAGGGATAGTACATTGCCTTCTGCAAATTGAGTTAAATTTACTTATGTATGTTTGGCACCAGCTGGCCTGGGTAGCCAAAAGTATCTCCTTGTAGCTGTTGGTTACAAGCTAATCAGGCTACACGCAGGAGCTAAATGGCTTCCAGCTTCCCTCAATTTCAAAACCATAACCCACAACGTTTTTAAATTTGAAATTCTAGTTGTATTTGCAGTGTACCTCAGTGTTACCGTTGCAACCACGCTATCTAAAATTGTATCTTAGGTGGCGCCAAGAGTACTGGGCACTGCAATTCTTCTTTGTTCTTATACTGATCGGATGAGGCTGGTTTATAGACCATGAATGTTACTCACTTGCCATCACCCAGTCAACTGCACATCTACTCATTCACCCATCATCTGTCACATGCCTGTATATTTAGGCAATCCTCTAAATACATGTCCGACTTTCCACTCTCATATACACACAATCTACTGATTCCATCCATCCACCGCTCACCGAACACTCACTCATCCATGTACTAACCCATCAATTCTAGGCCATCCATCCATCCATCCATCCATCCATCCATCCACTTTCGGTCACCATCCATCCATCCACCCACTTTCGGTCACCATCCATCCAAAAACCCACTCACACAACCAATTAGAGGCCTGCAGGACTACATTACATCAAGTGAAACAGGACTAGTACCTTTCTGGATTGCAACAATACATGGACTATTTTCCACTATGTTTGTGCAAGTTTGACCAATCATTTCATCTTGGTTCTTTTTAAAAACGTGTATGACTGGGCAATGTGAGTCACGTGAGGCTTTACAAGTGCAATGTATACAGTTCCATGCGCATCCCACTTGCTCGGAAATCTTTTTAGATTTTCAGACTCAATACCCAAACCACTCCTTGCCCTCTCTGCTAAAGCCTCCAACAAATAAAATGACAGTACTATATAGGGCTGCTGATTAGAATGTCTGCATTCGCCCATTACTGAACCTCAACAAGGTTGCTGAGTTCTGCTACTAGACCCTTAAAACACACATGAACGTCTAACAGCCTTTTGAAAATAGATGGTCTGGTTCCATTAATACAGTAGTCCTGCTGATCTGTACTGCCAAGTTCTTCAACATCTCAATGAGGTGCTGATTCGATGCCCATTTTACCCATGTCCCTTTTCCGCAGAAACCACCAGCACATGCCAATGTCCTTTGCATGCAAAGAATTAACAAAACGGTACACACATCTACATAGGTGACGCACAAACACATTTCGCTAAAAACCGCTATATGGAATTGCTTTCCCAATAGCTATTTTCTCCTTTTGGGTGCGTTTTGAACAAAGCTTACCAATTAGATTTACAAAGCCAGACCCATTTGATTTTATAGTTCTTGTTCACCGATGGGAACTAGAGAACGACAATATGTAGCACAACAGAGTGTTCCCAACAGGAATTGTATAAATCACATAGTTTATTGTGGATATGAATTCTAACTTTAGTCTTTAATATCTTTGTATACTGCATGAATGCTGACAAAAACAGTCATTCAATGATAGGCTTATTCAATAATTAAGAACAAACAAAAAATGAAACATAAATGTATTGTTCCTATAATAACACAATAGGTTAATCCATAGATAATATACAATTCACCTTATACAATTGATCAGAATCTGAGCAGGTGGTAGGGAACCCCTTCATCACTTCTTATTTTATTTTCATAAAAATTGGTTTGGCAGTCTGATTTAACATCGGCAGCCGCTTGTCGTCGTAAACCGGTTTATGTAACTTGAATCTGGAGCAGCTTGTTCCAAATGTATTACATATGGAACAAATGCATTTGATTTTCATTGTAAGATTTTTTTCACATCACGGACTCGCTTCCTTCCAAGTCAGTCATCACCCTTCCGATGCACTTTTAAATTGGGTAATTACGCATATAACCGAATTTAGAGGCGTGGACTCCAACATGAAGCACTCTATACAAAGTATTATCATTTAAGGATTCCTGAATGAGCAAATAAAATGTTTAGGTACAGCTCAGTCCTTCCCGCAGGCACTACAAAAAAAGTTGCATGACGTGCAAGTACCAGATCTCTTTTAAGCGTGAATTCATTGAGAAATTGTTATACTCAACATGGCATTTTGTTGGCTGTACTTCATTAAAGTGGTCTGCATAAAATATCTGTCTCTTAGTCTCCTTGTAACATAGTCGGCAAAGCATAAGAAAATCGGAGAGTCTGTTAAATTTCTGCATCAATATTAGGGTTTGTCAAGTTGATTTTGTAGAGAATAATGCTATGACGACTACATTTGTAATGCTCGAATGTTCTTAATGGACACCCTGCTGTAAGTGGTAAGGTAACTTGTAAGGAAAACATGCAGTATGAGTTAAATCAGGAAAGACACATTGTTACGTTTAGATGTTTTGTTCTAATCAAACACATTTTGTTTGACAGCCAAACTCTTATGAAAGATGCCTCAAAACACCACCCACTGCCTGAGGATTTAGAAGAGGCTACATGTACAACCACCCGTAACCATCCTTCTGAACCAGGCTCACTGGAAATATGGTAATGACCCATCGCATTTTCTGCTTGAAGTTTTTTAAACGTACATTATTTTCTTTTCACCTCAAAGGAGGTAAAGTAGAACAATGGCTTTTGATGGGAGTGTTTTTCTTTCTGATGAATTTGCCCATGAAAATTATACACCGGTCCTCTACATTGACCTTTACTTTGAAGGCAAGTCCCTTTTGTACGCACACTCCATAATAAAAACAACCCTCTCGGGAAATAGGCTAGGAGATGGCGTTGCTTGGATAACAAAGCTTTAATTGTACAGTATACAAAATACCAGCAAAGGACTCTGCTGTTCGAGAGCGCTCTGGTTAGTCTAAAGCAAAGCAGAAGCTTAAAAGTCTTTGTGGCGGCATCATATACAGTACAAACTAATACTATTGATTGGTTAGGCATTATGGATGGGCCTGCTCCATAGGGGATGCCAGGCTACAATTGGTTAGTTCTGCTGTCGTTGATTAGGATCCAGGTGGGTCAGTTGGGCTCATCGCAGTCTTTGGTGAAGGTCACTTTTCTCGTAGAATACATTGTATCATCTGAATTCCATCACTGTGGCATGCACCTGGGCGCGCAGGAAATGGTGCCAGGTGGAAGTTAGGATAAAATACAGCCACGCTGACCCACGCATTCAGGTCTTCGTTGATACCGCAGTTCCCGCACTCAAGGTATCCACCCAGGGTTTTGATCTTTAATTTATCCCTGTGTGCACCTCGTGTTACAAGAGATTTTTTTTTTACGCTTGAAGAAATACAGCTGTGCCTACTTAGATTTTCTGCAGACACTTGATTTGTGTTGGGACAATGGGGTCGCTTTCTTATCAGGGAAAGCAAAGGTGTGGGGGTCGGGTCAGGGGTGTGGGGCTGGCTTCGGACTAGCTGCGTGGGGGGTTAGAGGCCTACTGGCAGTTTAGTGGTGATGAATAAACTCAGCGCAGAGCCTGGCGTTGTCTCACGCTCTTGCAGTGCGCATTCCTGTACAAGATACTAAATAGTCGCAACACCGGAGGGACGAGGGGGAAGTGAACTTCCGTGGGAATGAGGCTTTGCAGATTCATACTATTTTGATGAGATTGGGCCTGGTGAACTGGGTTCGCAGACAGCGCAATCATGCAAGCCTATGCTTTTTGGGCATAATACAAAATGGAGTCATGTACTATGTATTTTCTAATGCCGCGCATCTACTGTTGGTGCTATAGTGCTTCTACATGGTGGTTAATAGTGCTGTTTACTCCCCCTTATACACTACATCACATTATATGTTGTTCGCCTCACCTGAAAGCGTCTAGGGGGGGTGGAATATACTAATTTCCATCCCAACAACCCACCCAAATGTACCTTGCTTTTCGTCGTCGTGGTCAAAACATAGTAGATCGTAGTCGCTATGCCCCTTGCTCTGAAACACAATTAATCCTCACTTGCTAGCTCCAGATCATTTAGATTTTCTGTAATGTGAAACCTTTGTGCCACTTTGCTAAATGTAACAGAAGGCTTTAACCACTTAAGTGCTAAGGGAGTTTGTGTTTGTTCGGAATTTCCTTAAGGTATCATTGTAGGCGCTGCCCACTCACACAGTTAAGTTTAATAACCCGGTGGAGTCTCCAAGAAGTTTCAAGAGGGTTTTTATTGAAATGTTGTGGAACCTAAGGCCGGTCTCTGATCTCCTGTGGGATTTCCTCCCTATCCTGGGCATTCGTAACCTCTGGTTAGTGATACTAAACCGTATCTCATTGCTAGCCTCTGCCAATGATGGCTTCGTAAATGCAGGCTATCTAAACCTCTTTAGGGACTTGCTAGCTTTCCCTACTGCAACCAAAGGTTAGTGTTTTTTGATGACAGTTTAGATTGTGCCTTGCACTTGCTCTGTGGTATTCAGACTACTCCAGTCACACCTACTCACCTCTTCTCTACACTTACTACCTTTCCCCTCAGGCTTACTCCTCCCTCCAATCCTCTGTTCAGGTTTCACTCCTACCACTCACCTCAACCTTTTGATGTTCTGTCCCTGTTTTGCATTTTTGGCCATGCAGAAGGGTCTCAGACTCCCGCACCCTATTACACAGACCCCAAAAAAAGAGTTCTTGGACTCAAGGAGTCAATGAATCACACTTAGAGCAATAGTTAAAAGAAAATACATTTCTTCCTACAGGCCCTTTATTCAAACCCAATATACATACACACAACTAAAATATAACAAATAGTCAATTATACATAAACATAGAAAAAGAGCATCACAGTTAGTATGGTTGCAGAAGACACCTTCATCTTGGCCACCACAACACTGCTTAGTCCCAGAGCAGGTAGGCAGAGAGATTACTCGTGCAAACGGGGTCTGGAGCGGAGCGTCCTCCCTCTCAGCAAGACTGCATCACCCGGGGTCCAACGCTCTGTTTTCCATGAGCAATACATCTTCTCTTTATGGGGAGATCCCCGCCCCTTCATGGTTACCAGACTGCCTTCGGCCGAAGGGCAGGCAGTAAGCATTGGGAGCAAAGAGTGGAAAACCCCAGCTTCTCTCCCTGGCCTCTGTTCCCAGCACCCCTCATCACTGCACCTGCAAAAACCGACTCCCTTTTTGGCTCGTCCTTCAGCGGACAATAAAACTATCCTCCACAGTTATCTCATCTGACATAATTATGTGACCTTGCACCCGTTGCAAAGGTCACGCTTGCTTACTGAGCCCACGAAAACCGGCTTTCATTGAGGTAATGGAAGTGAATGTCCAAAATGGCTGCGCACCGGCGCCATGTTATTTAGCTCATTTCCGCACATGCACTGCAGTCCCCCATACCACTTCACTTCTCATCCCACTTCTTCCCACTACCACTCTCTTCCCACTACCGATCTGCTCCTCCCAACTACCACTATCCTCCTTTCACTACCACTCTCCCCTTACCCCTTCATGAGAAGGCCAGGTTACTGGGCTTGTCGCGTAAAATAATTGAAAGCTGTGCGCCTGAAGGATTCCCCACTCCCACAACTTGCTTTGTTATCCTTTGCCTTTTTAAATGAGCCAAGGATGTTGGTAGCCCCCTGGGAAGTGGCCGTTTTTCAGTAGTACTGCATTTAAACCTCTATGGAATTCGAAATCCTTGACTACTGAATTCTCCTCCAGACACAAATTAGGTGATTAAGCTAGCTGACCCACCTTTGGTCTTACTTGCTTTTTCCCATCCTGAGTAGTAAGAGGTGGTTTGTTGGGATCCAGTAACACATCCTGGTTCCTACTAGAAGAATATGTCCTATTTGCAGTAGTTACCATCTACTGTGCCATTGAACGACTCCATTCACTTCAGCAGCTGAATCACATACTGGTTTATAAAGGGTACCGGTACAGCAAAACGTGCACATTAAATGACCCTGGAGTAAGAGTTACTCAGTTGGGTATAAGTATCTATTTCGGATGGACACATCTTTCCCTTCACCCCTTACCTCAGAGCTACTATCCCACATTGCTTCATATGCACCTGTTACATCCATACTAAACTCTGTGAAAAACAAAATGTATTTTTCTTCATCCACAGCAACTGCAACACTACCTATTCAAGTTGCTTTTATCCTGACATAACCCTCGCCTTCAGCCAAGAACCTTGCGTCTACACTAACAGTTGACGCCCTTCTTTTATCACTTTTGCAGTGACATGGAACTACTTTCACCTTCTTAAAATCTGACTCTTGCACATTTCTGCTTAAAGCAAGCCAATTCTGATCAATTTGCTTAGTTTGAAAGAACTCTACTATTAAAATAACCTTTCTAGCTCCCCACAATGCACTGTCACGTACCCTGATAAAGTAATTAACTATATTACTCACATCATCTACAACCTGCTCTGAACTTTGAAACCTCCTTCTATGGCCCCTGTGCACATTGGCTATAGCCACAAATGCACATACTTATGTATCTTCTTACTTTTTCCTTGAAGGCAATCCAGTGCCCATCACTGCCCTACCTTCTCTGGCCAGGGTCAAGCAATGATACTACTTGACATGTCGGTTAACAACATTTTCAGGAAGAGGTTGGATAAATGCCTTATGGTATCTAGGGTAAATGTTAGATACCAATGCCAATGTATATTCAAATAATAAAGTGGGAAACCTACTCTCATAAGTCCCTTTTCTCTTCCCCAAAACATTCTATGCTTGAAAATAATATTGAATAAAGTGCTGTGGTAAGTCAGACCTGGGAGGTGGACAACTGGGCCTTTTGGTTCAAGTCTTTGTTTTATTAAACTTAAAGTAAATCCTTACTTAGCCCTATCACTATGGTGGAGGTTCCCTAGTCTACAAAATAACAAACAGTGCTTGCCAGGCTGTCATACAAACACAACTAGCCCTCTGTCCAAACCTATCCTTCTCTAACTGGCCCTACCGCTGAATAGCAGAAAGACATACTTGGCCTATAGAAGTGCTTCTTCTTCCCCTTTCTTGGCTTTTGCTGGTTGGGGAGTGACCCCCTCCCCAAATGTACCTCTCGAGAAAGTCTCTCGAACGCTCAGGTTCTTGTCTTAGGTACAGTTCAAACAAAAATAGCGTGTCCCTCAAGTTTCCCAAAAAATCAAAATGAAAGGAATGTTCTCCTTATCCTTCAGCTTTCTTGTACAGTTCCAAAAAAATGACCAGTTCATTTTATGTAACGGGAGCACAAAGGATAAATGTGGGAAACCTTTCATCTGGTTTCTTCCACAACAAGTAGCTCAAATCAGACAATTCGACTCTCACTTGACAAACTTGCTTTTGCAGTCATTCAACTTTTCTTCCCCAGTTGTTTGTCCAGGTTGCCATTGTAATTAAATGTCAGGCTAAACTTGTCCGTGGTCCTACTTGGGCCGAGTGAGTCTACTTTGTAACTGATTATTGTTCTCCAGCCAGAATAAGGAGCTGGAGCTTGACGACGCTACCATTTTTTCTTTTGCTGCTGTATTCTTTCTTTTTGTGTAGATATGGCCTACCACGAGAGGAAGCCGCAGTGACCGCTATAGAATGAGCAGGCCAGTGTCCTTGCTTCTGGGATAGCCATAAATAAGCGGAAAAAGCCTATTATGGTACAAAAAAAACCCTGGTCTTGTGAAGTGAAGCACACCAGGAAGCAATCCAAATATAAAGGTGTCTTGAAATCCGGCCAATGGAGGTTCCAGTTGGTAAGTAGGGTCCAGGAATGACTGCGGTATAGGCAGCACAGAATAACCCCTGAAGTGCAGCTGGAAAGAGTATCTTCAGAAACCTCAAGGACAGGAAGTAACTGTACCAAAGGGACAGCTTTGATATAGAAATGCTGAGAAGAGAAATCTGGGGAAAGCCAGAGAGACTGAATCAAGTGCGAGGTTTCAGGAATTAAATACTCGCAAGAAATGGGAGAGGGGTAAAGAGAGAGGGACTCGAGCAGGGAAAGCCCAGCGCGAGAAAGCAAGAGAACAAAGAGGAGCACCGCGAGCAGGGAAGCCTGTCACAGGAGAGCCGAGAGGAAATGCGGGCAAAATCTGAAAGCAGACTGAGAGAGAAAAAGGCTACAGGCCGAGAACGGACCTGCTTTGGGAAGCAATAGAATCAGTTGCCTCAAAGGGAGAAGAGGGGGTGGAGGAAGCAAGCGGGTGAACTGAACTGCCAAGGGAATACTTGCGTTTTCACCCAAAGAGGAAACCAAACACTGGGTTGCAACACGCCGGCCAGCTGGGAGAGGAATGGCTATGTATCTCCCAGCTGCGACCATGTTGCGAACAACTAAACTGTTGAAAGGAACACAGCAAATAGCGTGTTGGCTAGCTAATGGAGGCGGGTCCTCCAGGTACTCCACAGGCGCCAGCCGCCCGGGCGCATGACAGATGTGCTGTTAAAAAGCTTCAGTTCGGTTTACACTGTTTTCTGACCTTGGGCGTGTTTTACGGTTGGTTGCCTTCATGTGTAGTTGTGCAGGGCTTTGTGCGGTTTGTTTTGTTGTTGCTGTGTAGTGAAGTGTGTGCGCGTTTGTTGTGCTTTAAAGGTAAGGTTGTGTTTAGTTCAGAGTTTGAGAGATATATACGCAGAGGAGTGAGTTCTTTCTCATAGTAGGCTTTGTTAATGGCATCACTATCTAGATGGGGCACATGCTGATATCCACAAATCCATCTAGAAGTGATGCATGCTAATCTTCACAATTCTGTCTGGATGTGATTCAAGCTAATCCTCACAGTTCTCTCTGTATGTAACGCAAGCTAATATTAGCAATTCTGTTTTAGATGTGGCACAGGCTAATCTTCAAAATTCTACCCCATTCATAACTGCCCAAAATGTAAACTGTGGCAGACTAACCCAATTGGCTTGATGCAAAGTGTGGTTATCTTGCACATTGAGGTTAGAATCAGAAGGCTACCTTATACAAGTTGGGTAAACGCTGACTATGGCTGATGAGCAACAATTAGGCGGAGTGCTTGGGGAGTAGGATATTGGGTAATGGGACGGGTGGGGTAGTTAATGGAGTACAGTAATGGCTGTACACTCTAACTACACCACATTTACCTCATCATTCGCTGCTGGTTGATGGCTGCAGGCATTCTCAGGCAAACATGGGCATACACAGCCTGGAGCTGCTTCTTCAGGAGCTGCTCTTTGCCCTGGGCCCTTAGCCAAAGGGACTGCCCTGGTAAATGGACTCAGGTGTGGCATGGACCAATGAGAATCAAATGGGCAAAGAGACACCGGACTGTTTCAGCCAATTGCAAGGGGTAGGGTGGAGAGAGCTCCCGAGACTGAGCTACGCATACGGATCGTACTACTCACGGAGAGCCCCGCAACATCACTAGTTGCTCCATCGGTGAAGCACCTTAAACCAAAGGAGCTCACCACGCCCCGCGCACGCCACTGAGAGTGTCTATTTCCCGTCCATCCGAAGCCCTTTTCTCGGAGGTGAAAACACGGGGCAACGAACTAAGATCTATCTTGCAAACTATTACTTGAGATCCACAATCGGGATATTTCCTGCGATCAGGCCAGATTAAGGACCGCCTTCATTGACTCGGGAACAAGGAAAAGTAGACAACACTTAATCCTTTCCAACATCCATGACGTGACTTCGGGACCTATGGAAACAGACACCTAAAATGTATTTGGTGACGCCACTGTGCGCCTGAGAGCACAATTGATGGCCCGCCCTCTACCCCTTCTTAACTTGCGTGTCACGAGGCTTAATACTGCACTTATTCTAGATTGACGTCGAAAGTTATTTTGTATCTATTGGCACATGTTTATTGTATCTGATCAATCTTTGTACCAGTATACTCAGTGGGCACACAGTCCCTTATGAATTTCCATATAATATTTACACACATCAATCTGGAAAGAAACATGTTGGATGTATTTGATGAGAGTATGGGTATGAGTGATTCATGATTTGTATGATGAGTGGAGTGTTGGATGTGGTTGATTCTTGCTATTTGCACAGCACAAGAAACTTTTTTTCTGTACCAAAATTATAGGGCTGGTCAATAGTAGCCCATAATATATGCTACGCTGTCTGTCTTATTGTCACACTGTGTTTTAGGGCTGATTATTTTTTTAACAGCTTATTACTATTTGGTGGTGGTTTTAGAGAATTAGGTTCCGTTTCATTATCTGTATGTTCGTGCAATTTGATTGCAGTTTTTAATTTTGTTGTTGAGATTAATACAACATTTTTAATGGTATTATTCACATTGCCTTATGAGCCTTTCTTAAGGTAAGATGCTTCTCTAAATATCTCCAGTGACTGTCTCACTTGAATTGAGTGCTTTCACCCCCTAACTTCATTCTGTTTGTGGTTAAAGGTTTATGAACCTATCTGAGGGTCAGTTAGGAGAGGGCACTTTTTCCCTTGCCACCTCTTGTTGTTCTGATGGGGAGACTAAAAAAGCCAGAAACGGACCAAGAACTACACCACAGAGGCTGCATACCCTAGATGCAGACCAGTTTAGAAAATGTGGTGGGAGTCAACAAACACACAAAATAAACCCCACAGAAAACCACAAGATAGGCAGAAAAAAACAATTGCAAAAAACATTTTCATCCCTCCACAAGGCCACTTAACACAGGCCAAAAAATGATTGAAATAAATGTGAAACTACTCACTGAGCATCAGCCAGCCCCCAAGACTGCTTTTCAAGTGGTCTGCCTGCAGGATGCCTCTGCACTACAGTCAGGAAGGCATGGGGAAATGGCTGCCAGGAAACAAAGGCAAAGAGACAGCTGACTGTTTCTGTTATTAAGGATGCTTTGTTATTGGTTACTGATCTGCCGCTTCCATGCATTGTTAATGAGGATCAGAAACCCTTCAAAGTTACCCCCTGCATGCTGCACTGTCTTAGATTACTTTTCTTCAAGGCATGCAGCTCAGTGGATTATTCTATCAGCAAGGGATTGGGCCCTGTATGGAGCACTGGGATGCACCACCTGAAATCCTCCCCTTGCCCAATACTTCTCAGGTAAAGGTCTGACAGGTTTTGGGAACCCATCAGGTTTGCAGATGATGCTCCTTGTTCCGGGGTTGCTGCCTCACTCCAGTCCTTGGAGCATGGGTGCTCATAATAGTCCTCTGGGAGATGTGATCCTTTCCAGCAAGGTCTCCCAATGTGACTCTTACACCAGCAGTACCATTTCTCTGGGGGAATAGTGGGTTTGGAGGGATCGGAGGGGGCACTCCTTATCCACCCTCAATTGAGACATTTTGGGTAGCGACAGGATCAACCCGACCTCTCACAGCAGGCCAGGCACACATGTCGGATTGCGATTGTCCAGCAACTCCCCACACTGCCAACGCCACCATCAGATACTCCTTTCAACTATTTGTACTTGACATCATAGCACTTGCAGGTCGGAGGGGTTGGTACGGGAGGGGTCTGTCTCGGTGTCCCCTTCAGTACAGCAGGGCAGGGGGGCAGTCTGTCTGTGTGTGCCTACCTACCTCTCTGGTTGTGTGTGTGTGTATACCTACCTACCTCCCTCCCTCCCTCTCTGGTTTTTTGTAAGAAATCAGCGCTCCGTTTGCACACATAATATTTACTCATTATTGTGCATACATTCTTTCCAAGATGCTTCTTTATGACAAGTCCCAATTACCAATGAATCCAAAGACCAGCAACAGGGGGTTACTGTTGTCCTGGATGCCAATGCATCCAGAGATTTAAATTCTGGGAAACTGGGATTGTTGTAAAACCAATAGAAAGCTGTGTGAGAAACCTAAAGGTGTCTCACCGCTAGTCCCCGGGGATTGTCATCCATGTGGCCAGGCCACGGCCATCGCTATTGGAATCAGTTTCTGGAGGTGGGTCAGTGCGGGAGGATTACCTGGATGGGAGGTCTTTGGGGAGTGGAAGTGGGACAACGAAGGGTGAGACGCATGTCTCCCCTGCCTCATAACACCCTTTCCCCATCCTACCAGGTAGGATACATGGAAACTAAATTTTCCCACCCCCTTTTGCACTTTAGGAACACCAACGCTTTCTCACAGGCAGTTCATCATGAGCAACAACGGACTAGCACAAGAGCCGTATACCTGACATATCCCAACACAAGGGTCAGGCATAGTCAGGCAATTGCTGATAATTACACACACCTGACTTCCATCACACTTCCCCACATGGATAAAAGGCGGTAACGAAAGCACACTCTGCAAGGCCAAAAGCACGAGGAAGCAGCTATCCTGAGATGGCAGTTTATTTAAACCGAGGAGATAGGGGGTGAGATCTGAAAGGACGACAAGGAGGGAATTCACCTTGCCCTTTTCAACCCACAACCGCGATTTTGAAAAAGCCTCAAGGAAAATAAACATGAGACTGGGAATTGCAACTGACGAATGGTGTAGCATGTGTCAACGGTACAAGGGCCCCCCCGCACTGATAGTCGGTAGGGAGAAGCGATTGCCACTCTGGTACCGTCCTTCACTCTAATGTCAAAGAAAAGCCAACGAGTACAGCACAGCCGGTGAGTTGGAGAAACTGATAGCAGACCGGACTGTGTTATGCTCATGGTATAAAGTGGAAACATTGTATGAAGAGAGAGAACTGGTATGCAAGTGTCCTTTGTGAAACCAAAATAGGTACCAGATACAGAGTGGTCTGGCGCCATGTGGGTGCTCAGTCGAAGGTCTCTCGTTGGTGCCCCCCTCCTGAGCAGGGTGGAATTATTGAACTGTGAAATTAAAGTGGTCCTGCAGTAGGTTACGTTGAATCCTGTGCACATTCGAAAGTCTTCTATTGTCTGTAAAGTGAAATTGGTCTGAGCCCAGAAGAGGGGGATCCTGGGTGAAAAACACCCGAGAAGATTGTTGTGGCAAATGTGAGCCTATCTGACGAATGTTTACAAATTGAAGTTGGTCTGAACCCGCCTGAGGGAGGCTAATGGTGAGAGAAGGATCGGAGCCCAACTGAGTGGGATCCAAGGTGAAGAGTAAATCGGCCTATGTGAATATTGAGAAAGGAACTTTTCTTTGTTTATGGTACATCAGGTCTGCTCAGGCAAGAGACTTTGCACTAAAGAGACTTTGGTACAGAAGGCCCTGATGTTGGTGAAAGGACCTGTGACTTCGTGCCAGAGAGGCCCGGAAATGTGCTGTGCTCAAGTGTCCTGCCTTGTCCCGTGCTAAAAAAGGGAGACCCCGGCCTAAACATTCCGACCTATCATTTTGTGAACACTTCTTTATTTTTGTCAACATTTTCCCACACTATTTAGTAGCATAGCGGTAAGGATTGGCAATAGTTTCTTTTGTTGTATAGGCCTTTTTTTTATTTGATTAGACTCCACTAGGACTGTATTATTATTATTTGATGGTCATAGCTTGCTCCCATCATAGATTTAGGGTTAGGCGTTTTTCATACCCCTGATAAAAGTTCAATAAACACCCTTGAACTGTGATCACTTGTGTCTCTTACTTTGATACCATGCTTTCCTTACAGCTGGCACTGCCACCCCTTCCCCCTGACACTACTCACACAATTCTGTGCTTGTTTTGGTTACCTGCTCATGGCTGTTATGAAAGATTGATGCCCTTATTGGCCTCCACAGAGACTTGCCTTCCTGCTTGCATTTAGACTAATCTAAAACCTCTACCAGCAGTTCCCCCTGCCAACTTTGAAAGTACACCAAAAATACTCAGTTATGGCAGAAATGCATTTAACAGTGCAAACACCTATTCATCACATTACTGTCCTTGCTCGTAGCTTGTCACTTAATGTTTATAGCTAAAATAGTGGCATATCTCATTCAGCTGTATTCATTTTGCTTAGAGTTGCAAGAACTACAGCTGCATAGAGCTCTTTACATAGCATAGATGTCCATGTTACAGTGAAAAAGTGATTGACGTGTTAACCATGTGTGTTAAATGGCTTCACAGGGTTCATGTATTTGAACTCTACCATGCCCCTAGATCTTTGTGTCTGTTGAAACCTGATATAGCTGGATCCATTTTAGTTCCCGATAATGTCCTCCACCTCTGCCCGGAAGTACAGTGCAAATGAAACATTAACTTCCATTACACCACTACTTGCCAACCTTAACTTTAACTTTCACATATATGCTGCTTGTTAAGACGGATTTCTGAACTCTGTCCTGGAGGGGCAGAGGTTCAGAAGGCCAGCCTAGTTTCTTGGAACAGGGTAACCTCTGGACAAGCCAGACCAATCAGGGTAGCGATCGCGGCGGTCAAGACTAGGTCTCAAGAGGGGTGAGGGTGACTGAAAGCCCGCAATGAGCACACAAAGCAAGGACACTTACAAACTACTCCAAACAGGTGTTATATTAAAAATATATACACATTTATTCCAAGGCCTTTAAAACAATGACCGTAGCGAGAAATCACAATACAACTCTAGTAAACCAACACATACCATACCAATACAATATATATACAAATACAAACAAGTCTCAAGCGTTAGATGCACGAAATGTGTAGTCCACCTAAAAGGGAAGGAAAACAGGCAGTGCGAAATAATGCTTAGACCCAGTCCGCCTTCAGAGGCACCTAACTAAAAGGAAGTCCGAGCCCTACGAAGAGTGGAGCCTTGTGCTCAAAAGTACCTGCACACGCTGGTGCCAAAGGGCAAAAAGGGGAGTCTCTTCGAGGGAAATCAGGCAGTTCAGTTTAGTGCACAAATGAAGAAGAACAGAGTTCCGCGACTCAAGCGCAGCCTCCACTGTGGGCAGAAGCAGAGCACGAGTACGGAAAGGCATGCTGTTTTGACACAGCGGGGAAAAGCTATGGGCTCCTGCAGGAGGGCGACCAGTTCCTAGCTATGCTACTCACCGGTCCCCGATGCAAGCAGACCCAGGCTTCTCTGCGTCAGTTTCAGTCGCTGGCAGGTTCAGGAGAGCAGGGGACGTCTCGTCGTCGTGTTGATTCTGCAGCAGCAGAGTTGAGTAAAAGATGTCCCAAACGAAGTGAACCCGCACAGTTTGTTACCACAGCAGGGCAACGGAGCGGCCGTGTGTATCTGAGCCAAATGTACACTAGTCACTTCAGACCTGGGAACGCCAAGTGTACGAATCGTGTGAGAGTGACAAGGACTCGAAATACTACACAACCTGGTGGCGGTTACAGAGCAAGACTCCTGTGTAGGCTGGTCAGTCTGCTGGATGGCCCAGAGACACTTCCGAAGGCTTACAAGCAGGAGATGGTGAAGATGCCGAGAATAGCTGTTCCCGCTATTCCAAGGGTCGAAGTACCAGTACAGGCCTTCTGGTTCGATCAGAGGTAAAAAGGGTTTCACAAGGCGACAGCAGTGCAGAGGAGCAGTCCTTCAGCGGGTCACCAGCGATTCCTCGGTTCAGCCTCGTGGTTGCAGGATACTTGGCTCCTGTATTCCTTCGTTCGTGAGAACTCAGGAGATCGACATGGTAGTGGCGTTTCCAGCCCCCTCTAATCCACGGTTCCCTTCGCGCCAAAACGGAGGGGACCCAATGGGAGATCCGCTCATCAACACTCACACCATACGTGGACCTATCACGGACCACGGTGGTCCCAGGCATCCACACCACCCTAGACTCTCTGGCACCCAGGATGTGTATTGGGACCAGACATCCCAGCCCGCATCCTGGAGGCACACACAAGGCCTGTAGAAGCCCGCGAAAGCATCCGTGTTAAGCGGGAAAGTACATGCCCAAATAAGGAAGGACCCGGGTCGGCTCGACCTGGGGAAGGTGAAGGGAGCAAGACGGTCAGCGGACAGGACAAAGGAGCCTCGTGGTCTGGCCATTTTGGGAGCCAGGCCACCATTTTGGGCTAAGCGCGAGAAACGCGCTTAAAACGCCAAAAGGAGCTAAAAACACAAACGATCGCTGCCACCATTCCCGTCCGTGATTCACTTGCACCGATCAGTTACAATCCAAAATGAGTATCTAGGGCCTGTAGAAGGCTAGAGACCCAAGAGAGCAGTAACTTAGCTTACAGTGCCCTCTTGTGTCATGTTGCACGAAAGCCGCAACATGATAAAAGAAACTACGGAAAACAGCGTTTCCCGGTACTGACTGTCTTAAGGGCATGTCAGTTTCCCCGTAAGAATGGAGCGAAAGCCCAGAGGAGTGCGGCAGAAGGCTGCACTTCTCTGGCAAAGTCGAGAACAAGGTGAAAAACAGCAAAAAGTTTAGGGGTTGCCACATGGAAGGAAAATTACCCACAATTACGAAATCTTTCCTAACACTGCTGCTGTTGAAGTGAGTTTTGTGAAGTAATGGTGTAGTGGGAGTTTAGGTTTCATTTGTGATGTGATATAATTGTTTGCATTGGTGAACATTTGGACAGTGTTTCTACATCAATGTTAGCGTTCCTAAGCTTTGAAAATGTTACGCTTTGTTACCTTTTTTTGACCAAGTGTTTGTAACTTATTGTTGGCATTTGTAGACTTAATATAAAAATGTTTAGTCTTGACTGTTTTTAAAAGTTGATAAGGTGATGGTGCTACTGTCTACTACTCAGAACAAGCTGCTAGCCCACTGGCATGGTTCTTACATAGTCACTGAATTGATATCTCACTTGACACATAATATAACAGACGGACCAGCGAAAACATCCCAGGTATAGCACTTCAGCAAGGTCAAAGAATGGAAGGAGAACATTCACCCACTGTTGCTGGTCTTATATCAGAATTGGACACTTTCACCATAGAAGTTCATGATAACACCCAGGTCAAGCACACAATATAAAGATCTGGCCGACTTTGTAAAGGAATTTTTCCAAGTAGTTTCCACCAAGAACATCTAAAAAAAGATGTTGGAACTGGGTGCAAAAGTAATCGCGGTGTATTTCCTCTGCCATGTGACAACGGCTGACACCAGAATAACCTTAAAGGGTTTTATTAAACAAAAGTAAAACTGCAAGACTATTGAAGGTAAATTGGTTCAGGGTGACTGTAACATAAAGAATCTTGGGAAACATAGTCTTGAACTCACAACTGTAAATGAATGACAGCAAATAAAAAAGCTTCGAGAAAGTTCCAAACAGGAAGGACTCCTGTCTAAGTCGCTCTTTCATTCAGTCTATATCACTTCTTGGGGACCACAAGGCCTCTCCTGTGATTTAGCACTTATCCCTTTTGCAAAGTTTCCCAAAAGACCCCATCTTCACTGGGGCTCCCTGGCTCTCTATTGTTTCCCCTTTTCCGGGGCTATGGGGCACTGGTACTCTGGTATATGGTGCCATGCTCACCATTCCACGCCCTGCTCACTCACCCATGTAAATGGTGCTCTGCTCACTTTCCCTTCACTGCAGCACACCCTTCTTCTATATTCCAATTGTTGTCCTCTTCTGATACACATCCCCTCTTGGGGCCATAGTCCCTCCCGCCCTTACTACTGCTCTTCCCTCTTTTCTCTTGGGTTAGGGGGTCTCTGGTGGGTCTTAGTTTTAAAGGGAATCTCCTCTCCATCACTGGATCCCACCCCTCTTTTGGGGCCGCAAGGGCTCACCTCTTTCTCACAGGAGCACCCCCTCTGATTTTGGAGTTCAGGGACACACTTCTTTTCACTGGAGCATACCACTCTGCTGGCGATCAGCCCCCTCCCCCCCTCACTGGAGCAGACTGTTGTGCGGTTCAAGAGGGCTTTTCTCCCCTTCAGTTGAGCAGACCCCTCATCTGGGCTCAACGAGGCAGACTTTTTAATGGATTGGTTATTTGGCATTCCATTTTAAACCAGGGGAAGGAAGACTTTAAAAGGCTTGCCACTATCTTGTATTCCTTTCAGTTGGTTTCCAGGTGCATGAGCTAGTGCTTTTCTACTGCCCCGTTCCTCACTTGCATCCTGGCTATTCCCCTTCACAGAATTTGTTTTTGTGGGTTTCCAGTGGTTAGAAGGCCTTCCCAAGGGACAGGTAAACTTCTAATAAATTTCCACCTAAGCAAAATTGTTTTCTCTTTGGGAAAGACAGTGGAAGGAAGTATCTCTTCTAAATGCTGCAGAGAAGGGAGAAACCTGTTTTCCGTCACAAGCGCTGCTGCTCAGGGGTGGTTGGCATAATAAGTGTGGTTTTTCCTTCGAGTATCTGCACCTGTTGTCAAAGGGGTCATTCATTTTTTTTGTTTTCTTTGTTCCAACATATTCTTTTTTTATTAAGGAAACTATATATAAAGTGGGGACACAATAATGAAACATAAGCATATAATAACATCGCTGCTGAACTGCTCTTGGCGACCTTCTAGTTGTCACGGAGACAGAGCACAGCGAATGAGCATGCAACGATTAGCATAGAAGGGAGCTTTAGGCCACTTGCCAGTCCTGGGTCCCCTTCCGCCCACCAGCCCCTCAGGCCCCACCACCTCACATCTGTGGTCAGTATTTTGTACACCATCTGAGGCTCTGCGGCTTACATACCACCCCACGGGAACCACTCTGCATATTTGAAAAGGGGGGACCAGACGCTGTGGAACTTGCCCTGCTTCTCCAAGCGCAATGCTGTAATTTGTTCTGCCACCACGGTGTCCTAGAATTTCACCCAACACATAGTTATAGCGGGCCCCTCAGGGTTTTTCCGGTGACATGCTATGGTGATATTCGCTGCTGTGAGAAGGTGCGTGATTCACTCCGTCATAGGGCCGAACAGCGGAAAAGCCCAATCGCCTGTGTCACCCAGCAACACTATTCCAGGGTGCCATGGGACTGCCAACCCGGTGATCTGCTTATTTTGTGACAGGACCTCCTTCCAGAATTGTGCTGACTTCCCACAAGACCACAGAAGCTGGAGAAGTGAGCCTGTCTCCGAGCAGCAGCCCCTCCAGCACAGCGAAGAATTGCGCTTATGCAGGATTTCTGGTGTGATGTACCACCTATAACGCACCTTTACTGCCCCTTCCCTGTTTTTGATGCATCTGGAGCTCCTGACCATGCAGGCCCAGATCTGGCTCCAATCCTCCGCCCCCAGCTCCCTCCCCAAGTCCCTTTCCCACCTGTCGTGTAGCTTTCCTTCTTGAAGGGGTCAGACCTGTCCAGCAACTTAGAGGGCTGTGTGAGAAACCTGAAGGGGTCTCACCTGCTTGTCCCCGGGGAGCTGTCATCCAGGTGGCCAGGACACAGCCATCACTATTGGATCAGTTCCTGGGGGTGGACCAGTGCGAGAGTATCACCTGGATTGGGGGGGTGTCTTTGGGGAGTGGAAGTGGGACACTAACGGGTGAGACGCAGTACTCCCTTCCTTATAACACCTTTTCCCCAATCCTACTACCTATTAGGATATTCAGAGGTTCTCCCCCCTGCCCCGTTTTCCGACACCAACACAGTCTCACTCCGCGAAAGACAATGGACTAACACCAGGGCCATTTACCTGACCTGTCCCAACACAAGGGTCCGGCAGAGTCAGGCAATTGACAATTCCACACACACCTGACAGCCGTTTCCCTTCCCCACAGGGATAAAAGGTGGCGCACAAGAGCACACTTTGAGCAAGGCAAACTGCACAAGGAGGCAGCTATTCCAGGACAGCAGTTCAAGTGGAGGAGAAAGGCGGCAGGAACCGAAAGGCGGGAAGTGCCCTTGCCCTCTTCTACCCAGCCCCATGAAGCCTCCATGAAAGCAATCATAAAGCCAAGAACAACTACTAGCGTGTGGTGTAACATATGTCAATGGTGAACGGAGCCCTCCTACACTAACCAAGGCAGGGAGAGACGCTTGCTACCGTGGTACCGTCCTTGACTCCAGACACACAAAATGCCAAGCGGTTCATTGCAGCCGGTGAGTCGGAGGGAGAATCGATAGTAAACCATACTGTTGAGCAATGGTTGCAAATGGAAACATGTGAATCGGAAGAACAAAAACCTTGTTTGTTACAGAACTGTTAAAAGCCCAGGGAGAGACCAGCTGCAGAGTCGAATGAGCGCCTAACTGGTGCCATACCAAAGAATCTGGTTGGGCCCCTTTTGTTAATACTAATGATTCCAGGAGAGCCGACGTATGAGGTCAAAGTGGTCATACAAGGGTCGAGTAAAACCCCTTGTACAATTGAGTCTTTGACCCGTAACCAAGTGGAAATCTATGGGAAGTAGATACCACACTGTGATAAAGCAAAGTGAACTGTGTAACTGGCAAATGTGAACCCGGCTGAGGGATGCCTGCAAAACTGGGTGAAGCTCGATAACCCGGTGAACATTGTGTTGACAAGAGTGAAACCGGCTGAGGGATGTGCACAGTGAAAGATTGTTTAAAAACACATTGAGACTCTTGAATACAACAGGTGAAAATATTCTGAGTAAAAGGCCGTAATGAACCCGACGGAGCGAGGCTAACATTCGAGAAGGGTCTGAGCCCGAAAGAGTAATCACCCAACGTAAAGAAAACAGAAAATAACTTTTGTTATTTTGATACATAAGGCCCTCAGAGGCAAGAGACTTTGTAGAAAAGAGACTTGACCACTGAAGATCTTGATATCGCTGAAAGGGACTGTAACCTCATGCTGGAGAAGCCCAGGAGTGTGCTGTGCTCAAGAGTTCCGCCTTCTCCCATGCTAAAAGTGTGGGGAAGGGAGACCCCAGCCATAACATCCGACTTATCATTTGTGAACACTTCTTTCTTTTCTTGTAAACATTATCCCACACTGTTTTGTAATTTAGCAGTAAGGATTGGCAATATTTCTTTTATTTTTTTATTTTTTTAGTATAGACCCTTTTATTTTACATAACTTCGCAAAAACTGCCTTTTTATTATTTGATGCTTGTAGCTTGCTCCCATCTTAGATTTAGGCATTTTTCTCACCCATTTATACAGTTTACTAAACACCCTTGAACTGTGATCACATGTGTCTGTCTTTACTGTTGCCACCATGAGTTCCTTACAGCTGATACCTAGCCTCTAGGCGCTGCAGCAGTCAGTATGAGTTCTAGTGCATTAAGCTCTTTTCCGCCATTTGTTTTTGTCAGATGGTGCCACATCCAATGCCAAAGTTGGGCATGCCTGAACCTCTTTTCCTCCGTGATCTGAGAGTTAACTTGCACTCTTCGAAGGACCGGGGGACACCATTGCTGAAGAAATCTTTCAGTTGCCCCAAACTGTGGTCAGAGGCTCTAAGGAAGTGTTGACACCCCATCGCCTGACTGCCCTCCTCCAGCAACCAATAGCTTTCTTGGTAGAAGCCAGCAGGCCTACATTCGGAGCCTGCTGCGCCAGCTTAAGATGGGGCAGGGCCGAGAGAGGGACCAGGGACCAGGATTCTTCGACGTGCCGCCATTTGGGCGGATCCTCAATCTTGGCATGCTGAAGCTGAGGATAGCTGCACCGTCAGGCAGTAGGGGAGACGTCCGGGACCTATAGCCAGCCCCCCGGGATCCATCTAAGCATCACCCTCTTTGCTACCCGTGTTTTTATCCTGCCCCAAATATTTTGTAGGTTTTTAATTTCTGTGATCAAAGAAAAGAACATGTTAGTGTTTGTATTTTATGAAGACTTATTACATTATACAACAGACATTTTAGCTTTTTTTTTTTACCCTCATATTTAGTTTACAAACCAGTGTACTGTGCATTTTGCTCAGTTCTGTGTTTGTTTTTCAAATCCTTGTGTCTGGAGGCAAAAAAATCCTTGTCGGATTAAAAAAATACTTTCTTTGCTATGCTACAAACTATTTCTTTGTTTTCTTTGAGTGTTTCCTTGTTCTTTCTGATTAATGTTATGTCTGTTGCCTTGTTGCATATTTTTAAAAACAGTTAGATACCTGTAGGCGTATTCTAACTATGCATTTGTTGTTACGGATCTGTGATATTCATTTATCTGTGTGGTTGGTATACACTCTTGGGCAGTTAGATACCTGTTGGCGTATTCTAACTGTTTATAGTCTTTTACTTGAATTTTTGGTAATGTTGAAGTACACATTAGTTATTCAATTTTGGCTTTAAGAAGATTAAATACGCATTTGTAAGATTAGCTGGCAATCTCTTCTTTAGAGTAATGGTGCTATCATTACATTCGAACCATCCACATTTCTTTTTAATGTATGCAGTGTAGTGACCTGCATTGGTTGTAGCTCCTGCGTGGTAGATTATACCTATTGTTGTTACGGTTTTCTTTCCAAGTGACACTTGACCGTGTGTGAATCCAGTCAGCTTGCAGTTGGTTGTGGTACCATCTGCATTATAACGTAGAAGCATAAGTATTATGTAGTTACTATGTGTTTGTATCAGTAAGGTGGAGTGATTATCTGAATTGCACATAGTACATAATCTGCCATGGTTTGCATTCTGTACAACTTGCTGAAATGGAATGGATTCACATTTAGGTATGGATACATACACAAATCGCTCATTTGGGATTTCTTCCTGTATCACATTGTTACAAAGAGTGCATGTATGTTTCCACATGTATGCAATCTGGAAGATATCATTTATAGGTATGTTTTTGTTTTAGAAAGTACATTAAAAATTCTTGTGGCTCTTCTTGAGAGTTTATAGTGAATCTCACCATTCCAGCACAGTAGTCCAATTCTTGTATTATTCCGTGAACACTGTACGTGTTGTCAGGATTGTTTGTTGCGTTTCTATGAAGGACTAACATTTGAAAACACAGTTGGTCTGTACTGTGCATGTAAATATTGTTAACAATTAATGGCAATTGAAATAGAATATTCATTGCTACATTTGCATAGCAACTTACACCACTTTCATTTGAAAATTTGAATGGACCAGCTAGTTCTGTCTCCGAGTCCTTTTTTCAGAGTTTTTTCAGAGTTTCTGCTCCTCCTTTGAAGAAGTACCTGATTTACTTTCCCTAATAATAGGTTCTTCTTTGATTGTGGTAATTGATGAAGTTTTAGATTGTATTCTAAAATGCAAGGAATATCAGCATTCAGTTTACTTGCATCAAAGTTGATTAGAAATAGACCGTCAAGTGTACGTAAGCGCGATAGTGCTGCGTAGCTCATGCCTTCTTTAAAGACTGTTTCCAATATCTATCAATGCTTTGTCTAGGGTAAGACCTTGGGATTTATGAATGGTGACTGCATATGCAAGAGTTAGAGATAATTGTTCTCTACGCACATACATGTCTTTGAAGAGAAGGAATCGAGCAGTTGCGCGCCCTATCCTTTTCACTTCTGAAAGTTTGTCCAAGCGAATATTGACAAACTGAATGTTGTTGTCACGTGAGTATGTTTGAAAGCCAACAACTGTATCCAGTGCCCCATTAAATAGCCCTTGCTCCACGTCAAGGTTACGTTTAAGCATTACTCTACAATTTAAGGATAATTTTAATATTTTTTCCATCCCAGCTGTGCTGGAGATTACATTTTGTAAGGTATTTAGTCTTGTTGTGGCTTGCTCACACATGGGTAGTGTCATACCATGTACATCTAGTTTGTCTGTGGCGCAGATTTCCATTATTGGTTGTATTTCTTTTTTTAACAATGTTTCCCTGAATTTGAAACAGCTTGCTAGAGTTGGCATTAAGGCCATAAAATTGACATTTTTGTGCGCTAATTGTTCCCTAACATCAGTAGCACATGCTTCATCTCCATAAAGTGCATGAATGTGCCGGTTTTTCAATATTGCTTGTGCTTCTTGAGATAGTACACCAACTTTTAAAAATGCTGCCATAAGTGAGATTTGCAGATTGTCACATGTTTTCGGTTAATTCTCTGTATTGGAAATGTTGTCAAAGGTTGACATTTCCTATGCTGCCAACAGTTTTACGGCAAAGTTTGTGTCTAAGGTTTTAAAAATAGGTTCACATTTCACTGGTGTCAATTGTAGAAGATCTCTGTAAACGATAATGTGTTTCCCTGCAAAGAGTTCTTCATAGTTTGTTTTAAGTACTTCTTGCAATCTGAGGTGAATCAAAGCCAACATTAGGTTGGAGACCATACTCACTTCATCTATTAGTAGCATTTTCATTTGTTTTAATACTCTGCGTAGTTCCATTGCAGCTTCTGCAGAAAGTTTGTAAAAGTCTAATTTGTTTTGGTGTTCTACTGGAAGTAGTAGTAATCGGTGTAAAGGACACCGCCTATGTTGTAGGCAGCTAAACCTGTGGGAACAGTTACAACAGCTGACAGTTTGTTCTTTGTCAATGGTTGAAGGAACTTGCTGATGATTTTGATTATGAATGTTTTTCCTGACGCAGCTTCACCACTGAAGTACAGCAGTATAGGTTTGTAATTTTGGCAGGTACATTCTTTATTTTCGTGTTGTACACTATGTGCAATTTGTTTTGTTACTTCTTCAAAAATGGTCCGCTGATCTTTAGGTTTTGCTTGTTGTATTAAGTCTTCTATATCTTCTTGATAGTGACACATGGTTTGCACTTCTATCATCGCTAATTCTGCCTCATTTGCTATTAGTGGCTGTCCTAGTGGTTCTTGGCTTCCTGTTGCAGAAGGTTGACTGTCGGAAGTGTCCTTATCTAGTTGGGCCTGAAGTTCTTCTTCGTGTTGCTGTTCATTGTGCAACATTGTTTTGTACTGCGTAAAGTTCACATCGATGATGGCGCTTTCATTTGCTTTGAAAGCAACTTCATAGCCGTCATAGTTATCTAGTATCTCTTCCTCTTTTCTGCATGGTTTAAAAAGTTGTAGCAGAAACATGTAATATAGTTCTTTCTGTTGAGGAGTTTTTAATGACAATTTGACATGATTAATTAAGCTTCGTTTGGTAAGTTTCACTAAGCTGCCTTCACATCTGTCACTTCCCCTGTTTCTATAACTGGTCTAGGGAAACCAAAGCGCCATTTGGTGTAGTATTTCCCTTTGCTTTTGTATTTGCGACGACAATATTTGCCACATTTGTGTCTTTGAAATTGTAAAATCTGTCCATGTAGGTTACTATGTGTCTGTTGTGAAGGGATTTCACAAGTGACATATTTTTGGATGAACTGCAAAACAGTGGCATCACTGTCGTGACCAAATTTAGGTGCACCTTTTGATCCATAAAAGCATGTGAATATATGGTGCTCCTCTCGCTTGGTATTCTTTTCTCCAAAAGAAGTGTAGCACTTCTCCAAGGGGAGGAACAGTTTTATTTCAAATAAAGTGTAGCATAGCAATGAAACAATGATGGAAATATCTTGACACATTAACTGGATCTAGAGAGCAAAGTTCTCCAGGTGTTAATTTATCTGTGTTGGTTTTGTTGTTGTTTGATATGCATAGGAACTTGTGTAAATCTTCCCATGCATATTCTGCACAACTTAGTGTAACAAACCAAGTCGGTGGTCCAAGGTTTCTGATCATACAACGTACGTCTCCGTGCCGTCGGAACCAGTATTCTTTTGTACCACGCATGTTTGCAAACAAATTTGTTATACTTGTTAGTATAACCTCATCTTTTTCTTGTACTTTTTGTATTAAAGTGGGTTCCAGATTTCAAAATGTGTGCAACGGTTGCTAGTTCACTTTCAAAGAGTAGGTGGAATATGTATTCCACATTTTGTCTAAAACTGGGATCTTGCGAATACATTCGTAATGAGCGGTATTTTGATGCCATAATTTGAGTGGGTCTATCATCGTATTTTCCGCCTTTGCCAGTAGGAAATAGCAGTGGAAAAGCAAGTGCTTCTATACTTTTTTCCCATATGCTCATTGGTGACCCTTTGGTTTGTCGCATTTGGTAAGTTTCTAGTGCATCATCTATGCTTTCATTGGAATGCAATGGATGAATTGTGTAATGGTCCAAAAGAGTGGATACTGCAGCAGGATCCAGAAGTTCAAATTGACCAGTTTCTGATGACTCTTGAATTATTTCAGTTGTTTCCCTTAAGCTTTCTTCAATATTTATTTCCTTGTAGTATTAGTTATTGTCTTTTAGATATTGCAAGGCTTGTCTAACTTTATGTAAGTCCACCAGTTGTTGCCAAATTGTTTTGTCTTTTGTGGTACACCATTTACCAAGACAATTAAAGAATACTCTATTGAACGTTGCACTCCTAGAGTGTATATATTTTCTGTTAGATCTAATGGCAAATAAACTACTTTGCCATGAATGCCTTTCATCAATTCAGAGGGAGGTAATTTTGCTGTTTTTGGTTTAAGGCGTATAATTGCTTGAAATGGGTGAACTGTTTAAATTATGATGCTCTCATACAAATTGAGTTGTTGCAGGGGTTTTGGTAGTGGGAACAATTCCAAATTATTTGTGATAGCACGTGAAGGAGTTTGGTTGTTGTCCAGTTTTGTAGTGCAGTAACTGCAACATATTAGGGGTTCACTTATTTGGTATTTGTTTTCTGCTAAAGGGTAGAGAGCTAATTCAAACCATTTGGAATCTTCATTGTCTTCTATTTTGTAGGCTATGTCTATATTTTTTGTGTTCCTTATTGTAAAACGTTCTGCGGCAACACACACACACGGTTTGGTACTTCAGCCGATGCACTTTTAAATTTTAGTATTTCTTTTTTGTATGTGTGTAATAGAAGGTTGCTATGTGCAGAATTGTTGCTAGTCTGTTCTAAAACTATTGCATTTTGTAAGTGGCTTTCACTTCCAAAATATTTTCTCTGGATACGGTTGATTTCTTCTTGTAGGTATGTGGGTGAACCATGCAGAAGAGTGTTATTTAAATTGGCTAATTCTAAAGCTCGACTTTTAGCATAGTATATTTTATACACTAGATTTCTTACATTTGAATGATGTATTGATGTCCTTTTGCTATCATGGAAGGTGCTTTTGCAAATAGGTCCTGAAATGCAGGCTAATGAATGTCCTTTTAGTCCTGTGTATTTGCGCACTGGACAGATATCCATATTTTGCAGCACTTTAATTTTAATTTTGTGTTTACCTTTCACATACTGATTAAGGAACTGACGTAAAGATTTGAAAGATTTGTTAGGAATGTCGCACATTGACGTGCACGGCCATTTGTATACTGGACGGTCTGGTTCAGTTGAACCGAAAGGTAATTCTTAGTTTTCAGGGGAACTTCTCTAAGCAGTGTTTCTTGTTCCATGATGGTATTATTGATTTTTTTCATACCCTCGTCCACTGCTATGGATGGCAATTGTGTTTGTTTGATTTTGTTTGTATGCTTCTTCATTAAAATATGGTTCTGTGGTTGTTGTGTGACTCCATTCACCTCCACAAATATTTAAGAAGTTATTTTTGTTGACATTCCGTTTATTGATGAGTTTCTTTTGTAGTTGTTAGTGGTTTCATCCTAATTTAAGACTAATATGAACAACTTCCTTTTGAGAAGGATTGCACTGTCTACGAGAGCTTGTAGGATTACTTTTCTACGGTAGGTTTTAAGAGTGGAGGATGATTTCGGTCCTCTTCTTATTAGATTCTGAAGGACTCTGTGGTGAAACATTTTTGCTAAAATACTTTTTTTACTATGGGTTCTTGTTACTATATCAGGATTAATAGGAGCATTGTTAGCAGTACTGGTAGGCGATTTTTTTTGGTGAAGCGCTTTGTGTTTCCTGCCACATTTTGATAGAGGAGGTATAGTTTCGGTAGTTGAAGCTTCCTTTGTTTCGCTAAACGACTGTATTAGCTGTTTTATTCCATTGTTGTCTACAAACTCTGCTACAGAAGGATGCTTACTTTGGACACTTTTATTTTCATTTGCTCTATTTCTGCGTTCCTTTCTATGGACTTGCTTTTTGGTAGGCATTCTTTGGGGTCTGTTGAAAAAAAAAAAAGAAGGCATGGTTTGGTCTGTTGTACAATGTATGTGTGCATGTGTGCGTGAGTTTGATGGGGAAGCTCTTTGTGGTGGTGTGTGAATGTGCATTGCGCTGTTACAATGAGTTGGGAAGGCTATCTTTCTGTTTGTACACTACTACACTGTGCTTCAGATGAGAGTACAAAGTGAGCTAGTGGTGGGGAGAAGCATTAATACTAAATGTAATGGTATAAAATTGAAACGGCTATTTGTTTTCTAGTACTAACATTCTATGGCTTCTGTATGTTATTTGAGTTCCAAAAAAACAGGGATTTGCGAGCCATTCTGCCTGTTATTCTTTGTTTAATAGGGATTTGTGGGTAGAATGGTTCAGAAATCAATGTTTGCTTTGGTGCGCAAATTAAATCAATAACCCAGTCTCTTTGAGGAACAGTAAGAATATAAAGGTAGTACTGTACTTAATTTTTTTTGCGGAATGGCCAGGTTTCTTCAGATATGTCGTTTGCAATGTGGATGCTGTTGATTTTCTGGAGAGTAGTCTTCACTGCGATTGTAAAAAGAACAAGTTAGTAACTTTGTGTGTTTAAAGTAGTGATGTTACTGTACATGTTTATTTTGCATCTTTCGTCAGAGTATTCACCTTTGCTATCTCAACACAGTGCATGTGTGCGTTTCACTTCACTATGTGCTGCCTTTGTATGTTATTTGCAGTATGTTAGTTGAACGTGATTTGGAAAGGAGTACAATTTTTAGTTTATGAAAATGCCTTATTTTTTTTAAGCTGTGTTATCCATAGCAGAGAGGTTTGTAAGTGATAGGTCATTATAGTAGATGGGGGAAAAATGTCACTACTTTCATATTTTAAGTACGAATTCGAAAAATTGGGAGACCCTAAGAGGGAGATGTCACCACAGCAATCGGGAGCGTTTATTTTTCTCATACGATCCCATTGGAAGTAGCATTAATGTAGGTCGTACACAGTAAAAAATGGTGACATTTTCTAATGGAAAATCAGGTGTTGTGCTAAATAGGGAGGGTTGTTACGTATATATGTTATGCGGGAGACAGTAAGAAGTAGTGCGGTTTGTCAATGAAAAATCGGACGTCTTGCACTTAAAGGGGAGCGTTGGTATGTATTGGCTATGCAGATTTAGTGGAATTAATTTGTTTAAATGAAATCATAAAGGTTGCACATGTTCTCTGAATAAAGTATGCATACCTTGAACTTTATACTCATGCATTTGTGCATGCATGGAGCTGTATGTAGAAATCTGCGACACTTGCACAGTAGTTTTTGAAGTAGGTGCTTTGCAATGATATGCGACTTGCATTCACAGTGATCAATAGTACATTTGAAGTGCGAAATTTTGATGATTGAGTTAGATGTAGAGATGTTGAATGTGATTGGTGGATGGTTGTGTGAGTGCTTAGCTGTGTCCAATGAGGGAATGGATTTGCGAGTGTTGTAGGAAGGGTAGAAGGACTGGCAGTTACGTGCCACACGTAGACCGCGCTTGTCCGCGGGTAGGTTGTGTCACATACGGGGTTCTACAGCAAATCCATCATCGAAAGGGCTCTGTAGGCATCAGCCAATCAGATGTTCACATTGCTCTTTTGTGTCAAAAGACGGTGCGTATACTGAAGATGGCAGAGGTGGAGAGAGTCAGCGTTTTGGTGCTTGGAGATATTTTTTTCCATGGCTTAGAGCACTATTCCGAAAGTAGGCATGTGGCACAAAATTTCGATGAGCGGAGTGGAGGTGGTGTGGAGCGTTGAGACTGATTGCAATGTTGCGGCAATTCTCCAAGTTTGCAGAGACATGCGTAGGATGACCAGTCCCCATGTGATACTTTTGCACTACGATGCTTGCCATTTGGGCTGCGTGAGTTCACGTACTTTGTTGGAAGATTTGGAACCGTTGGTGGAAGCAGTCATTAACATCTTTCCAACTGCGAAAGTAATTTTTTGTGGGTTACTCCCCAGAGGAAAATGGGACAACTGTTCTGTTTTCTGTGCCGATCAAGTATTGGGAGGTGTAACATCAATCGCGGCATGCGTGCTTTCATGTTACGAGCTGGTATGTTTTTCTGCAGCCACGAGAACATTGTTCCCAGTAATGCGGCTTATTTTGAAGCAGATGGTGTTGCGTTATCTTCTTTGGGAAATGCCATGTTCTTTTGGAATGTAAGGCTAGCTTTGGAGAAGTTTCTGTAATGGTTGTAGGAGTAAAGTAAGAAGAAAAAATATTTTTAAAAAAATAAAATGACAGGGTCTGTAAGGCATCTGCCCAATAAACAAAAAAAATGGCTCTTTTCAGCGCCCACCTTAAAGGGGAAAACGGGAATAATATTTAAATGTACAGTCGTCACACTCTGATCCTCTACGTGTCCGCGGACATGGCAGTAGTTTGCAGGCAGCGCGTATTGCAAACGGGGATTCTGGGGTGGAGACGCATGCAAATGAGAACGTGCAAAGGTAGGGATTGTTCAGTAAAGTTCAGTGGTTGTGTTCTGAATGGAGAAATTTAGTGAGAAGGTCTTTTCCCTGACCGGACATCAGACCGCCATGGCTCTGTGTGCTCAAACAGATTATCTGGATTTTGGGAGACTCATGGATACATTGGGTGAAGGTGCATGCAGAAAGTTGTGGTCTATCTGCCGATATTGGATTTCCTCATGTGGAAATGCACTGGCATGGCGTGCGTGGAATGAGGTGGCTGGACTTGGTACCACTGTGCTACTTTACAGACAGTGCTTCTTCCCGATATACATATCATTCATTGCGGAGGAAACCATTTAGGCCATGTCTCTGGAATTTCTTTGCAATTTGCAATGAAGGATGGTCTTGCGAAGGTCATGGACATGTTTCCAAATTGGCAAATTTTCCCGTATTGCACAAAGACAAATATGGCTGCGTTCTTCTGCATAAAGCGAGTCGCAATGTCAATAAGGTTGTTTGTGCCTTTCTAAGAGATGTTGGCATGTCCTTGTTCCACAATGAAACTATTTTGTTTCGCAGCACTTTCATTTTTCGCAGAGATGGAGTTCATCTCACATATGCTGGCAATCAGATTTTTATTTGCAATGTACAAAATGCACTGCGACCTTTTTTGGATTCATAACACACAAAACACCACCGAAAGGCTCTTTTCAGAGCCACCACTTACTCCCAGCGAAAAGTGCATTGGTTTTGCCCCGCTTGCACCCTCCGTTTTTGTGCATCCTACGACTGCGGACTTTTTGAAAAATGCGCGGGGGCCTACAACAGTCACTTGATAGTTCTATTGTTAAACTGAGAAAGGCGGCTCTGAAAAGAGCCTTTTTTGTAATTTTTGTTGTTTTCAAGTTTGCTTTTCAGCACACAAACCACTAGGAGAGGAGGCCAAAGGAGGGTAAGGAAGGGACATCAGCCATGGGCAGGTGGAGAGAGAAAGATGTAGCGTGGGCTTTACTTAGGTAGGGGGCAGTTCTTCTGGTGCTCTGTGACCGTAGCCTCAAAAGCACTTCGAAGACTCTTCCCCCCTGCAGAGTACTGCGTCACAGTACATACACAATATTGTGACCCTCGAAAGGTAAGGGTCAACAGCATCGCAAATGGCTTGTGAGGCAGCTGGAGGGATGCGCTCCCCCACAGGAGTGTCTCTTGTGGTGAGAGGATCGGACCGGAGGATGCTGTGGAGGAACTCAATCTACTACGTTCTTCACATGGCCCCATCTTGCGAATGTCCGCACTGTGGAAGGACGTTGGGTGTCGATTCATGGTTGTCGTACCAAAGCTGTACGCACCAGGTCTCTGCAACTCAGCACCAACTGGCACTGGTTACACCTGACCAGATTCGCACATCTTTTTGGTACGTTCCCAAAAACGGTAAACAACCGCCACACCCACGACTCCCGGCGAGTGCTTGTAGTGCGGAGTTCCTCCACCTCATTCTCTTCTTCCACTTCTTCGTCGATCTCTACATCCTCACCTGTATTTCCCTCTGCAGGCCCTTTGGAAGGTGGTGGTGGTGGAGGGTTTGGGGGTGGCGCTGAGGCTAATGAAGCAACAGTAGCCATGGATGCCATAAGGAGTAGTCGGCTAATGTTCGCTACAGCAGTACAGGCAGCAAAACTCAATCTACTATAGCCAGAAGGACAATGACAATGAGCTTGGGGGTGTGCCATTCATAGGGGTGGAGGGGTGCGGCGTGTGACCACATTGATCACTCAAAAGCGTTGCAAAAATTCTAAACGATACGTTCAAAGGTAGGCCAGTTGTATGGGACATGTGAAATGGTGATTTTATACTGTAAAATCATTTCCCATGTTTGTATAAGTTCTTTTGAAATGTTGCAGAAGCAGACACACTGCGCAAATTAGTCCACACGCTCAGCGTGGGTGCAGTCACATGATGACGTGAACACATCCGCAAGGGGAAATGGGTGTCCGCTGGACAACAAATGCAGAGTTACGGATGTGCGAATGCGCGCGGGTGTTCTATGAACAGTGTTCGGCTCCTGAAACTAATTAAAAGTGCGACACAAGTGACACGGACAGTTACGGACAGGCGCAATGTTCGCAGTACTTATGGGTGTAGTGCGCATGTGCTTACATGATCTACTGATGTACGGACAGGTACAGTGTTCTTAGGACACCTCCATTTTGTTTGAGTACAGACATGCCGACCACTGCGCCTGTTCTACGGACAGTTCCCTCTTGGCTGCGGACGCAACGGACAGGTATAGTGTCCTTAGGACACTCCCATTTTGTTCATTTACAGACATCCCGGACACCTGGTGTGTTCTAGAACATGTTTTATCTTGTTTGTGAGCGGTACAGAGAGGTATAATGTCCTTAGGACGCCCCATTCTGTTCGTTTACGAACAACTTGAACATCTGGTCCGTTCTAAAATCATTTCCATCTTGGTTGCGATTGGTACGGGTAAGTGTATTGCCATTAGAACATCCATATCCTATTGCTTATGGCCAGCTCGAACAGGCGCGCTGTCCGCGGACATTTTAACTCTTTAAAAAAAAAAAAAAAAATGTTGCCTCACACCCTTGCGCTACAACTAACATAAAAAAAAGGTCAATACACACATACACATCAATCAAGAGAAATACAGGGGGAAGCAGATACTGAAATGAATATGGGGGAATTAGGGTTTAACACAGGCTGGTTGTGAGGGGATGATTTGTGAGGGGATGAAGGGGTGGATGTTTCATTAAAACGTTTTTCTTGAAGGTTTGGGGATGGTTCACTAGGAAATGGAGAAGGAGGGCAGGTACAGGTCGGACAGTGATATCGTATTTTTCCTCTGACATATTCCTCCACAAATTGCCATAAACTGTTAAAATTGTCATTTAGTATGTCCATTTTCAATTCTATCCTTTTCAGCCTGTCTTCCTCTGTGTCCTTTGTTGGCATTCCTTCTTTTTGTACCTGTTCTGTTAAAAATAAATATATATATACTGGCCATAAAATACTGACCATTAATTTGCTTATGCAGAGTACTGTGTACCATTATTATCGCCATCTTCCGACATTTCCCCATGCAGAAAATTCTCCTCCAGCCACTCCAAAGTACTGCACATTTCTGTGTCAAAACAGAAATACATTATTTTTTTCTGCCCATCATACAAAGTACACACACACATATCAGAAAAATGAAGGTCACTTACTATTTTGTTATAATTTGTCTTTGTTGTACTGTGTGCGTCTACTGTCGCTCCTGACTGCACAGTTTCTGTGAGGCAATTACGTTGGAGGCATACTTTTTGTTATGGTACAATCCATTTCATTCTAAATGGCCATTAAATGCATGGTTAATGTTTCAGACGTTCAGGAGCACTTATTTATTTATTAGTACTTATAATGTCTTTATATGTTCTTTTTCAAAGTTTTGCATTTTTTATATAACACAATAATACAATTTCAGATACCCCCTGACTGTTTGGGTAGTGTTGACTTTGTCTGCGCCCGTCCGCAGACAGGTGCTCAAGCTCAGTTCGTGCCTTTCAAATATCATTAGCGAGGGGGTTCAGTATCTTCTATTTTACATGTATATAAAGTAAGGAAATTATCGTACACAACTCCCAAAATCACATGATGAAAGTGTAAATTCGGAAGAAAAACTTTATTAACGCGATGTTATGATTAAGTTCCCCTTCGAAAAACCTGTGAAATTCAGTAAAAAAGAACTTTGTTAAAGGAACGTTATGGTTAAGTTGCCCTTTGTGATGTCATCTTTGATGTCCTGGGTGTTAGTCTTAGCAATGCGCGTAGGTGGCGCTAGTTATGGTTGCTTAGCTTACTATAACTGGCGAATGTCAAGGGTTTTTCAGTTTTACTTTGAACCAGAACGGCCTTTTAACAAAGTTTTTTTTTTTTTATTGAATATATATACATCAGTGATCAAAAACAAAGGGGCTACACATGTGATATCATCAGTGATGTCATCAATGACATTTGTGATGCCATCTTTCATGTCCTGGGTGTTAGTGTTAGCAGTGCACAGTGGTGCGGGCAGGTATGGTTGCTCAGCCTACCATAACTGGTGAATTTCAGGGGTTTTTCGGTTTTACTTTGAACCATAATGTCACGTTTGTAAAGTTTTTAGTGAATTTCACAGGTTTTTAGTAGCGCAACTTAACCATAAGGTCCCCTTAACAACGTTTTTTTTTTTTTTAGTGATATATAGTTTTCAAAAGAACTGGCTGAACGTCAGTTATGCGAGGAGCACTCTCATTCATACCATGCTTCAAAAATCAGTCCGTCACCAGCAAATCCAGCTTCTTTATTAGTTAAAATACAACATTCTAGCTTCCTGGGCGGCTTATATCTTCGCTCTCCCTGGACAAATCCTCACCAAACTTTTGCGAAAAAGTATATGACCCACTCGGAATCTTTTTGCAAAGTTTGGTGATGTTTGGTCAAGGGGGGGGCAAAGTTATAGGGAGGGCCCCAAAATTTATTTTTTCCCCTAGACTGAATGGAGAAAAAATGTCTGTCGTGCCTACAGCTCAAACCGCTGGAAGGATTTTCACCAAATTCGTGGCAGGAGCGGCGCTTGGTCCCGAAAGCGTGCCTTTGTAAATTTGGTGTAAATCGTCAAGTTGTTTTTTTTTTTTTTTTTAAACGACCAAAAAGTAGGTCTAAAAAATGAGTGATATCTATGTCGGCTCCGCGGACACACTTCCATGTTCGCTCCGCGAACAGGACACCGATTGGTTAATCGGCTTGTCATGTACGCAGACACGCGACGTGCTCCTTGATTGCCTGGGATGAGGCGTGAGGTGCGTCAAATTGTTTCGATGCACCTGCCATAATGGATGCGCGGACATGTGCTGGAAGTGAGTATAAATCCAATTTCAGGGAGTGTGTTGGTGTGTATGAGTGCATGGAGAGGGTGGGGGAGTAAGAGATGGGTCCAATGCTGTATTTGTTTAGGTGGGAGAAGGCCGTGATGTGTTCACGGTCACTGCAGTTGTACGCGGACATACTAAACACTGGGCGCACTACTGGCTATTTTAGTTTAGTATGATGTTGGTTTTGGGTCGTTAGAAGAGCATTGGGTGAAGAGGGTATGTATTGAAGAGTTTGTTCGTTGTTTGTAATTATTTTTTAGAATGTTGATTGAAGTACACAGTTTTGAGGTGGATGTATTATGTTTTTGGGTTGTGGTCGTTTGGTAGGTGTTTGTTTCTATGGGGCCTTTGACCATGCACCCAAGACTCTAGGCCCTGGCCACAACCACTGCAGCATAAATCTACAATACTAACAAACATTCTGATTGTGGTATGTGGGCTGCTTACGGGATATGTTTTCAAAAATGTGAGTACTGATTGGTAGTAGTGTAATAGTGTTTATAGGATAGTGAGATGATGTTTGTTTGTTGGATTGTGTTCAGATTGTTGGTATTGAAGACTCTAGGCATTTTGGGTTGTATTTATTGGTGAGGTGTTCTTTTGCATGGCTGTGTTATGTTGCGGTGTTTGTGAGTTTAATTATTATATTCTTGCTGTTTCCTTTGTTGAGGCTGTATGAAGAGTTTTGGCCAGGCCATGCAGTCAAGATTGTAGTGTTTGGCCACAAGCGCTGCAGCATAAGATATCCATGGAAGCAAACATTTTGGATTGTGGTTTATGGTCAGGTGTTTGCTTGAATGGGTGTGCTCTGCTGTGATGTTTGTGCATCCAATCACTATATACTTACTGTTTGACTTTTTGTGGTTGTATGCAGTTTGTCCATGACATGGGTAGTTGGAGCATACATTCTTTTCCAATCACTGTGATGAAAGAAAAAAATCACATGTTAGTGTAGGTAGTTTATAATGAGTATTGCATTGCATAGTAGACATTTTTTTGTCGAGCCTCATAGTTCGTACTTTAGAAGTACTATAGTTCAAACCAGTGTACTGTGCAATTTGCTCAGTTCCTGTGTTTGTTGATTAAATCATTGGAGGTGTGGGAAAACAATCCATTCTGGATTAAAAATAAACCTTTCTAGGTTGTGGTACTATATATTTCTTTCAATAATTTCAACAGGTGGAATTGAATAGGTGTATGGTTTTTCAGTTGGAAGTGGTGGTAGTATTGTTGCAATTAGATAGCAGTTGGTGTATTCTATTTGTTTATTTCTTTTTCCATTTTAGTGGTATTCATTGATCTGTTTCTTTGTTGCAGATTCTTGGAGCAGTTGGATACCCGTTTTCGTATTCTAACTGGTCATAGTTTTGAAGTTCTAGTTTTGTTTATGTTCCTACACAGATTAGTTATACAATTTTGGTTTTAAGAATATTAAGTAAGCGTTTACAAGATTTGCTTGTAATCTCTGCTTTAGAGTAATGGTACTATCATTGCATTCACAATTCTTTTTTATGTATGCAGTGTAGTGACCTGCATTAGTTGTGGCTCCTGCGTGCTAGATTATACCTATTGTTGTGAAGGTTTTCATACCAAGTGATTCTTGACCATATGTGAATCCAGTCAGCTTGCAGTTGTTTTTGGTACCATCTGCATTATAACGTAAAAGCATTACTATTACGTATTTACTATGTGTCTGTATTTGTAAGGTGGAACGATTATCGGAATTGCAGGTAGTACATAATCTGCCATGGTTTGCATTTTGTACACGTTGCTGAAATGGAATGGATTCACAGTTCGGTAGGAATACATACACAAAGCGTTCATTAGGAACTTCTTCTTGTACTGCATGCCTGCAAAGAGTGCATGTATGTTTGCACATGTATGAAATCTGGAAGATTTCATTTATAGGTCTGTTTTTGTTTTCTAGTACTTGTAGCAAGTACATTCTTGTGGATCTTCTTGTGAGTTTTTATAGTGAATTTGACCATTCCAGCACAGTAGTCCAACACTAAGTGTAGTCAGGATTGTGGTTGCATTTATATGAAGGACTAACATTTGCAAACACAATTGGTCTGTACTGTGTAAGTAAATGTTAATAATTGATGGCAATTGGAATATAATATTTATTGCTACATTTGCGTAGCAATTTACACCAGTTGTATTTGAAAATTCGAATGGACCTGACAGTTCTGTGTCCAAGTCATTTGTTGGGAGTGTGCGTTGCTTCTTTGAAAAGGTAGTTGAGTTACTTTGAGCAGTAGATTCTTCTTTGGTTGTGGTCCTTGATGAAGTGTTACCTTCTTTTACTTAATTTGGAGGAATTGCTGTGAGATCCTGCATGGATTGAGTCTGAAGTAGTTTTCTTTTACAACGTTTTGCTTTTTGCGGAACAGGATAGGTTTTTAGATGGGGCGGGGGTGTAGAGTGAACACAGTCTATTGTATTCTAGAATGCAAGAAATATCAGCATTTACTTTACTTGCATCAAAGTTGATTAGAAATCGTCTTTCAAGTGTACGTAAGCGTGATAGTGCTACATAGCTCATGCCTTCTTTAAAGACAGTGCTACCAATATCTATCAATGCTTTATCTAGGGTAAGACCTTGTGATTTGTGAATGGTGATTGCGTATGCTAGAGTTAGAGAAAATTGTTATCTGCGTACATACATGTCTTTCTAAAGAAGGAAGCAGGCAGTTGAGCGTCCTATCCTTTTTAACTTCAGATAGTTTGTCAAAGAGAGTATTGACACATTTTACATTGTTGTCACGTGGGTATGTTCAAAAGCCAACAACTGTACCAAGTGCTCCATTAACTAGTCCTTGGTCAACGTCAAGGTTACGTTTAAGCATTACTCTAAACTTTAAAGATAATTTTAATATATTCTCCAAACCAGCTGTGTTAGAGAGTTTTCCAAGGTGTTTAGCCTTGTTGACACATGGGTAGTGTCATACCATGTACGTCCAGTCTGTGCATTTCTTTTGTAACATTGTTTCATTAAATTTTGAACAGCTTGCAAGAGTTGGCATCAAGGACATGCAATTGACATTTTTGTGTGTTAATTGTTCCATGATATCAGTAGCACATGGGTTATGGCCATAGAGTGCATGGATGGTCTTTAATATAGTTTCTGCTTTTTGAGATAGTACACCAACTCTAATACTTTTTAAAATGTTGCCGTATGTCAGGTCGGCAGACTGCCGCATATTTTCAGTTAATTCTCTGTATCGGAAATGTTGCCAAAGGTTGACATTTCCTATGCTGCCAAGAGTTTTGCGGCACAGTTTGTGCCCTAAGGTTTCAAAAATAGGTTCAGCTTTCACTGGTGTTAATTGAAGATCTCTGAAAACAATAATGTGTTGTCCTCCAAGTAGTCTGTTTTGAGGACCTCTTGTAGTCTGAGGTGAATTAAAGCCAACATTAGGTTGGAGACCATGCTCACCTCATTTATTAGCAACATTTTCATTTGTTTGAAAACTGTGCGTAGTTCCATTGCAGCTTCTGTAGAAAGTTTGTAATAGTCTAATTTGTTTTGGTGTTCTACTGGAATGAGTAGTGATCTGTGTAAAGTCACACCGCCTATGTTGTAGGCAGCTAAACCTGTGGGGGCAGTTACAACAGCTGATAGTTTGTTGTTTGGCAATTGTTGGAGGAACTTGCTAATGACTTTGATTAAGAATGTTTTGCCTGAACCAGCTTGACCACTGACGTATAGGAGTATAGGTTTGTAATCTTGGCAGGTAGTTTTTATTTTCATGGTGCACACATGTTCTATTTGTTTTGTTATTTCTTGGAAAATGCTACGCTGCTCAGTGTTTAGTGGTGATTTCAGTACAGCAAAGTTTTCTGTACATTGCTCATACTGACACATGGTGTTTTCTACTTTCGTCATGGCTAATTCTGCCTCACTTGCTATTAGTGGCTGTCCAAGTGGTTCTTAGCTTCCTGTTACAGAAGGTTGACTACTGTCAGGAGTGTCCATATCTAGTTGGGCCTGGAGTTCTTCTTCCTGTTGCTGTTCATTGTGCAACATTGTTTGGTACTGTGTAAAGTTTACGTTTCATAGTGCTTTCATTTGCTTTGAAAGCGTCTTCATAGGAGTCATACGTATCCAGTAACTCTTCTTCTTTTCTCCATGGTTTAAAAAGTTATAGCAGGGACATGTAATACAGTTCTTTATGTTGAGGAGTTTTTAATGACAATTTGATATGATTAATTAAGGTGCGTTTGGTAAGTTTCACAATTTGCTACTCTGTATCTACCTTTCTTTTCTTCTGGTTTAATATAATTTTTGTATGTGAAGTTTTGGTCTACGTTGTAGAGACACATGGTTTCCAAAGTGGTACTCCTGTTTGGGTAGTATGTGTCTAGTAAATTGTTTTTCAAAAAATATTGGCTGTTGGGATCAGTTTTGGCTATTGTTTCTGTGTCCTCATATGATTTGAGAACTCTTTTTCTAGATTTAGCAGGACCAAGACTTAGCCATACTATATTGTCAGATTTTCCATACAAGGCAGTACCGTTTAAACGGTCTCCAGCTTCATAGCAGCCACATTCTCTGAGAGAGCATTTTTATGCCTAAGCTGTACAATTTCTGTGATAGTGTTTTGTCAGATGATAAGTCATCCCAGAGGTCCTGAACCTGTTTTCTCTGCTTTGGTTAAGTAGGCTGTGACATATCGTGCAACTGCAGTGGAATTGTCTGCAATGTACTGCACATCTATGTATGAATTCCATAGGAGGGCAAGGATTGCATTGTAATCATTGATGTATTTTGATTCTTCTGTTATTTTTATGTAATATGTGTTCTTGGGTGATTTACCTTTGACACTGTCTAACTGAAGACATGAAGTTGTTTACTTGACCTGTTGTTGAAACTGGTCTAGGGGAACCAAAGCGGCATTTGGTGTAGTATTTGCCTATGTTTTTATATTTGCGACGACTATTTCCCACATTTGTGTCTTTGAAATTGTAAATTTTGTGCATGAAGGTCACTGTGTTGTTTGTGAAGGGATTTCACAAGTGACATATATTTTTGGATGAACTGCAAAATAGTGGCATCACTATCCTGACCAAATTTAGGAGCATCTTAAATCCACAAAAGCATGTGGATGTGTGTGGTGCTTCTCTGGCTTGGTATTCTTTTCTCCAGAAGTGTTGCACTTCTCCGAGGGGAGGTACAGTTTTATTACAAATGAAGTGTAGCATAGCAATGAAGCGATGATGGAAATGTCTTGATACATTCACAGGATCTAGAGAGCAGAGTTCTCCTGGTGTTTTTATATCTGTTTGTTTTGTTTTTGTTTGCTATGCGTAGGAAATTGTGTAAATCTTCCCACGCATATTTTGCACAACTTAATGTCACAAACCAAGTGGGTGGGTCAAGGTTTCTTATGTAATGGGAATAATTCCAAGTTATTTGTGATAACGTGTGAAGTTGTTTGGTTGTTGTCATGTTTTACAATGCAGTAATTGCAAAGTATTAAGGAGTCCGTAATCTCGTATTTGTTTTCTGCTGTAAAATAGAGAGCGAATTGGAACCATTTGGAATCTTCATTATCTTCTACTTTGTACATTATATCTATAGTTTTTGTGCTATTTTTATTTAAAAAAAAGTCCTGTGGCAACACACACACATGGTTTGGTGCTTTAGCAGGTTTACTTTTAAACTTTAATATTTCTTTTTTGTATGTGTGTAAAAGAAGGTTGCCATCTGTACAGTTGTTGCTAGTCTGTTGTAAATCTATTGCATTTTGTAAGTGGCTTTCAATTCCAAAATATTTTCTCTGGATATGCTCTATTTCTTCGAGTAGTTGTTTGGCTTTACCATGTAGAAGATTGTTATTTAAATTGGCTAGTGCTAAAGCAGGACTTTCAGCATAGTACAGTTTATGGACCAGGTTTCTTATAGTTGAATGATGTGTTGATATCATTTTGATATGGTGGAAGGTGCTTTTGCAAATAGGTCCACAAATGCAGGCTAATGAATGTCCTTGTAGTCCTGTGTATTTGCGCACTGGACAGGGGTCCATATTTTGTAGTAGTTTCATTTTGAATTTTTCTTTGCTTTTCACATACTGATTGAGGAACTGGCGTATGTGAAAAGATTTGAAAGATTTTTTGGCAATGTTAAACATTGATGTGCACAGTCATTTGTAGACTGGACATATTGGTTTAGTGGAATGGACAGGTGATGCTGAGTTTTCTGGGGGATATTTTTGTGAGCAGCGTTTCTTGTTCCATAATGGTATTACTACGTTTTTCATACCCTCGTCCACTGCTATGTATGGCAATTGGGTTTGTTTACTTTTGTTTGTATGCTTCTTCATTGAAATATGTTTCTGTGTTCGTGGTGTGACTCCATTCCCCTCCAGAGATGTTTCTGAAGTTATCTTTGTTGATATTCCGTTTATTGAGAAGTCTTTTTTGTAGTTTAGTACTTAGTTTTGGTAGTGGTTTAATTCTGTTTAAAACTAAAATAATGTCCTTTTGAGAAGGATTGCACTGTCTATAAGAGCTTCTAGGATTAATTTTCTATGGTAGGTTTTAAGGGTTGTGCGTGATTTCTCTCCTGCTTTTATAAGGTTCTGAAGGACTCTGTGGTGGAACATTTTTTGTAAAAGATTTTTTTTTTGTTATGCTTACTTGCCGCTACATCAAGATTTATAGGTGCAGTGTTCGCACTAGTGGTAGCTGCCGTCTTGTTAATCACTTTGTTTCGTTTTACATTTTGAAAGAGGAGGCAAAGTTTCTATACTGGAAGCTTGTTTTAATCGCTTAATGACTGTATTAGCTGTTTTGTTTGAACTTTTTGAACAAATTCTGCTAGAGGTGGATGCTTATTTGGGAGAGTTTTAGTTTGATTTAGTTTACTTTTGCATTGCTTTCTATGGTGTTGTTTTTTTATAGGCATTCCTTGGGGTCTGTTGGAGAAAAAAAGAAAGTGTGGGTTGGGATTTTGTGCAGTGTATGTGTGCTTTGTGCATGAGTGTCTGAGTATGATGGTGAGGATGTATGTAGAGGTGTGTGATTGTGCAGTGGGCTGCTACATCAGTTTGGGAAGGCTAATCTTGTATTTGTGTGTTACTATACTCTTGTTCAGATTGCAATAGTAAGTATGGAGCTGGTGAGGGGAAGCACTAATATTGAATCTAATGTTGCAGGGTTAATACAATTGTTTGTTCTAGAATACTAGAATTCTACAGTGTTTGAGTAACAGAACATTATGGCAGGATTGCACTTACTTTTTTTGATGGAAAGAGTAGGTTTCTTCTGAGTTCTCGTTCATACTTCAGACGCTGCTGCTTTTCAGGAGAGTGGTCTTGACTGCAATTGTGAAAGAGGTTAGTGAATATGTGTTAATAGGACTGTTGTTAATGTAGACCTGGATTGCTTTGTTTTTGCAATAGTAGTGCTTTCTGATAACAGTGCATAGCAGGTACATGCACTTTTCTTTGCCTACGTGCATTCTGTATATTTTATTTAGAATCTGTTAGTTGAATGTGCTTTAGAAATTAGCACAATAGTAAGCGCACAGAGAACACTGCTTTGTAAGGCGGTGTTATTGGATGTTAGGAGATAGAAGAAATAATCGTATGCTTTGTTTGCTATTTTTACAGGGGAAATGGCAAGAACTGTGTGGTATCCTTGTATGACTGTTTGAGTGGATGCTGGGCCTCATAGAATGGTGAGATGTAGCCTGGAGTGTTGGAGGCTTGGGGATTCCTAAGAGTGTTGGTTGGGACTTGGAGTATGGCTGGGAACCAGGACAGATGCTTGTCACCTTCTCTCCTACCTTTTCATGATCTGCATCTATGTAACAAAGAACATTAAAGCATCTTTCTGTTGGTACTTACCTGAGTCAGCCTGGTTCCTGCTCCATGTCATCCCTGGCTCAGATACAACAAACTGTTTGGAAAAGTATGCAATGTATGTATTTGTGAAGGTGTGGCAAATAAATCAGAAGGATTTGATGGGGTCAGCAGCGTATTACTCAGAAGGTGATTTCTAAAGTACTGGGTGAATCTGTGATGCTTGGAGATGGGAGAGTCTGAAATAAAGTAAGGGTTGTAAGGAAGGACCTGGTGCTTGTGTTGCAGACTAAAGGGAAGGGGGGAGATGCTGTATGACTTGCTTTACAACCCTGTACATAGTTGTAGATGATGTGATAGATATGAATGCACCTCTGCATAGTTAAATGCTGTTGTTAAATCTAGAACAGAATGGGAAACCAGCTGGAATGAGCGAGCTGTGTAGATTGGAAGAAGAGTTGCATAGGCAGTGGTGTTGTTTCAGCTGGGAGCCTTTCAAATGATATTGGCTATCTGTGTGCATAAATAAAGATGCATGTAGTCATCCTGGCTGTGTGTAATTTTATAACACACTAGAAAGCCTTTTTCCATAATTATACTGTTATTTCTCCCATCTTTGAACATGAAATGGCACTTTGTTAGATAGCTGTGTGTGTTGTGTCTGATTACTAATATAGTTATTTGTAAAGGAATGGGAAATTATAGAATGTATGTGAAGTATGCAGAATGTATAGAAAGGAAATTGTATGTAATTGTATGTACATCTTATGCACTGTAATGCATTAAATGCCATCATGGTTAATATGTGGTTAAGTACGTGGTTACAGAAATGATTGAATAAATGAAGAAAATAACAGTTTGCACATTGCAGTTAATAATATGGGTAAATTAAAATTTGGAGAGCAGACAACTTTGCAAGTGACACTTGATCATAGCAGATGGGAGAAATGACAGTAAGTTTGTTTTACAGGTTACACAGGGTAAGTGGCAGTCTGTTCATATGCATTTATACAAGAGATGTACATGTACCATATATGCCGATCCTCCCGATTTCGTCGGGAGACTCCCCATTTTTCTGTCAAATATTATTTTTCACGTTCTCCTGCCGAAAATAAATGTTTGCCCAATGCATTCTTATGACATGAATGTTGTCTACTGATTTTTCGGAGAAAATGTGCCTCCCGGGTTGGTCGGAATGTTGGCATGTATGATGTACTGTGCAAAAAATATTCATACCTGTAGTTTGTGTTCATGCATGTGGATGTGCCTGAATATGCAAGTAGAAATGTTGGAGAGTTTACTAGTAGTTGCTGTAGGTGCTTTCCAGTTACAGCTCAATTGTACTCTGAGTAATCAACAGTACATATAAAGTGCTGAATTGTGATGATCGAGTTAGCTGTAGAGGTCTTGCATGTGGATGGTTGTGTGACTGCTTAACAGTAGCCAATGAGGGAATGGTGCAGAGAGTGAAGTGGAAAGGGTAGAAGGGCTGCCCCAGTGTTACTTATGTGCTCCGCGGACAGCACGGCTGTTTGCAGACAGGGCATGTGACATCCGGGGCTTCCGAGCATGAAATGGGAGTGTATTTTGAGGATTAGCCAATCAGGTGTTGAGGTTCTGCTTCGTATTGAGAAAGGCTGTGTGTAGTGAAGATGGCGGAGGTGGAGAAAGTCAGGGTGGTGGTGCTTGGAGATATGTTTGTGAATGGTTTGGAGCAGTATGCAAAATGTAGGAATGTGGGAAAGAATTTTGATGTAAAAGGAGTGGAGGTGGTGTGGCGCACTGTGCCTGGTTTGAATTTGCAGGCAATGGTAGAAGTTTGCCAATATATGACTGGGGTTAACAGTCCACATGTGGTTGTCCTGCACAGTGGTGCTTTGCATTTGGGTTATGTCAGTGCCCCTACTTTTTTTAAAAAAAGATCTAGAAAACGTAGTTCAGGCAGTAATGAAACTACCAAATGTCAAGGTATTTTTTTCTGGTTTGATACCTAGGGCAATATGGGACAATAGTTCTGTTTTTTTGTCCTCCGCAAAATATTGGTAGGTGTTTAATCAATCGAGGCATGTTTGCTTTTATGCTTGGAGCTGGCATGTTCTTTTGCAACAATGACAACATTGACTCTGGTAATGTTGATTACTTTAAAAGAAGATGGCATGTCTTTTGTGGGAAATGCCATGCTGTTTTGGAACATAAGGGTTGCTTTGGAGAAGCTAATGTGAAGATTTTTGGAGGAAAATAAGAAACAAAAAACCAAAAAAAGGCTATTTTCAGAGCCAACCTCAAAGGGGAAATGGGGCACACTATTTAAATTCCCCACACTCAGATTTTTCGATGTGTCCGCGGACACCCGTGCTGTCCCCGAACATTTCGAACACCAAGAGAGGAAAAAATTACAAAAAGTATGCAGATCGCCAGGGACGTACTGTGGGACATGTGCAAGGCTGAACTTTCCCAGGAAAATATCTTGGATTGCTGAAAAAAACACTTTTTAGGGGCCTGGACAGTGTTTGTTACGCTTGGCGTGGGTGCGGTCACATGATGACGTCAAGGACACTTTGGCGAATGGGACGGCTGTCCTTAGGACACCAAATGCGCAGGGTCGGGTCTACGCATGCGTGCGGGTGTTCTACGAACAGTGTTGCAGTCCCCGAACAAACAAATGTGCGTCACAACTTTGCGGACAGGCTATGTGTTCTATGGACATATTCACTCTGGTTACGGTCAATGCGAACAGGGGGAATGTTCTTGGGACACTTTATTTTGTATAGCTATCAACGTGCGGATGTCTTTAGAGTTCTGCGGATGCCCCCATTTTGACTACGGCCAATTCGAACAGGTATAGTGTCCTTAAGACACCCCCATTTTGGTTAATTGAGGACATCCCGGACTGCCGCGTCGTCCGCGGACACCCTAACTGCCTTTAAAAAATATATATATATATGACAGAGGAATATACTAACAACACACTTAATATTTTTTTTATTATTGTATAACCGTATAAAATTACAAAAGAGAGGGGGAAGCAGAAACTGAAACAAATACAGTAGAATTAGGCGTTTGGACATGACAGAGGGGAGGAAGGGATGGAAGTCTCATCGTAACGTTTTTTCTTGCTGGAGAGGGTTTGGGGATAGTTGGCTGTGAAATGGAGAGGGGGAACAGGTACATGTGGGACAGTGATATTTAATTTTGTCTTTTATTTGGTCCTCGACAAAGTTTTTTATGAGAATTACATTTTTCATTAACATATCTATTTTTAGCTCCATTCGCTGCAGAGGATTTTCTAATGTCCCTCTTAGTATATTATTTTTAATATATGTAAATGTCATCAATGACATTTGTGATGTCATCTTTGATGTCCTGGGTGTTAGTCTTAGCAGTGCACGGTGGTGGCGCGAGTTATGGTTGCTTAGCTGACCATAACTGACGAATTTCAGAGGTTTTTTGGTTTTACTTGGAACCATAACGTCCCTTCAACAAAGTTTTTTTTTACTGAATATATATATATATATATCTGAGGCTTGTGGAATCTGCTTAGATCACATGCTGTGCAAAGGCCGACATCTAGTGGAAGCTGCTGAGTATTGCAGTTTGTTTTTTTCGAAAATGGGCGTCGACACATGGCGTGCCAGTAATGCTATCCCTAGTGTGATGTCCACTGTACCCATGATCCCTTACGCGTGTAGGACCCTCAGATTGTTTTTTTCCGCCATACTGGTTGGAAGCATTGCACGGAGTTCCCTGGCTTTCAGCCATTTTGCAAAAAATAAATATTAATTTCCCCGTTCTTTCACTCCCACGTCGAGACATCGAAGATCGACGCCGGTTCGAAGAACAAAACAACTGTCGAGAGCTGCACGACAGACTTTGGGCCTCGGAATGCCTCTGGCCCCGGCCTGGGCCTTGGAAGGCCTCTTGCCTCGGCCCTGCAAGTAGGGAGAATGGGGGGTAGAAACATACTCTACACTCTTTTATTTCCTACACACACTAGCCCGCTGCCTTAGGTGCATATGGAGAGTACTCCATTTAAATTTTGCCCCAAGTGCAACCACAAGTACCCTTGGGTTGACAAACACGCCAGTTGTATCCTCTGCTTGCCGAGGGATCACCCCGAGGCCAACTGCAGAGCGTGTTGCCTGTTCAAGGCGAAAACACTAAAGGACCGCTCCACTAAACTTTGGGCCCACCACGCCAGGCAACTCGAGGCCATGGACGCGGTGGGGGCCTTCAGTGATGGCAGCGACGCCGTACTTTCGGACGGGGAGGGCACAAAGGTGTCGAAAGACGCCAAAGCGCAAGTCCCTGACCTCGGAGGATTGTCCGGCAGGGCAGTTATGGGGAACACACCCGGGGACACGAGCGCTACCCACACTACTACTACACCTAAACACTCGAAGTCCAACCGAGACTCGACAGGCGTGTCAAGTTCTCGGAAAGAGGCACAAAGAGAGCGGTCCACAGAATCGGTGTCCTCTGTGGTCGAGATTGCCGCACGACACAAGGCAACTGTCCAGTTGCCAAGAGTGCCTCGCTTCCCGAAGTCACGGAGGTACGTTCCTCAGAAGACTAATCCGACCTCCACCCCCAGGCCGCACACCAGAAGTCTGCTCCGGCATCGCGTTCGGCGTCTGCCTCCGATTCCCGATGTGCACACTCGAAAGAGAGAGAGAGTACCCCCGAATCTCGACGCCGAAAAGCTCAGAGAAGGTGAAAACATCAGGGAAACACTCTTCTACTCAAGGGGAAGGCGGTAAACAGCAGAAGTAGTCTTCTCACTCTGCTTCTGCACCACAGACACATAGGGAAACACAGAAGTCTTCAGATAAACAAAAATCCAAGACCCCTGTCCCTGTCCCCAAGTCCACTATCATTCCACTACTCATCACGATATGGGAATAGAAGGGGAAACTTCTCAGGAAATTGTCATTCCCAGCTCCAGAGAATGGAGCAGTGAAGACATAGACAGGGTAATGAGGAGAATATCTTCCCTGGCTGATTTCTACTCTAAAAACCCAGAACATTTCCTCAGTTATACCCCAGACAACGCTACTGCTTCAGGATTCAGGGACTCTCAGCCCCCTAGTAAGAAATCTTGGTTTGAGACTCCAACTCGGGGACTGACTTCAGGCCCATTTTACATACAAACTTACCAGCAGTATGGTGAGGATCCACAACAGTATGATGAGGATCCAGATTTAGTAACGTTGGACGACCAAATGGGGGTAGATTATTATGGGGATGACGAGGGCCAGGATGGGGAGGAGGATGACGTTGCAGAGGTCTACAGAATAGACTCTCCTGTTCGGAAAGAATCTCAGGTTACTGACTCGCCAGTAGATAACCAGCCTCTTCTAAATGAGGTCTTAGGTAGAGATGCAGAGCACTTCCGCATAGATACTCAGGGAGCGCAGAAAGAGAGGGACTTTGCAGAAGAGCTAGTTGGAGACAAGAGACCCATTGCTCAAGCCATTCCAATTGTCAAGTCCATCCAACGGAGAATTGATCCTTCCCTTCTCACCCCTAATCTCACCAGGGCTGTAAACCCCAGAATTGAGAATTTTCAGGGCCGCCCAGTCAGACCCACTTTACATAAGGGGTCAACTTAAGCCCGACTCCTTGGTCATTACAAACACCAGAAAAAGAGCGGGGACTCCTCTATCTTCATCTGAGGCTCCCCCAGACAAGGAGAGCAAAAGAATTTAGGGGTAAGGAAGGAAGGTGGCCTCCACTTCCGCTTACCAGGAAAGGATCGCCAACACCACCACTCTGCTGGCAAGCTATAATTGCCACCAGTGGGAGCAGGTATATGCGCTCATTGACTCCTTACCGGAACCACTAAAGGGTCAGTTGGCCCAGATCGCGTCGGAGGGTAGAGCCGTGTCCGGTTGCATCCTGAAGACAACCTTTGACGCCGCAGACAATGCAGGCGGGCTCATAGTAGAGAGCACTGTCATTAAAAGGCACGCTTGGCTAAGACAGTCAGGGTTTAGACCAGAGACCCAGGCAACCCTTATTGACATGCCGGTCGAACCGAATCTCTTGTTTGGTAAAGCGGTAGAGGACGCACTGAAAACTGCCAAAGACGAGTATGATAGTCTAAAGTCCCTGGGACAATTGACGAATAAGCCCCCTAATGAAAGCGGGAATAGTCATTTTCATCGCTCACGTGGCCAAAATTCGCAGAGGGGCTCCAATTATACACAGGGACAGGGTACATCATGGGGTGGCAAACAGCAGACTACCCAGAGTTACGGCAGAGGTAACAAAAGGAGCCCTGGTAGAGGTAGAGGCAGCCCCGGCAGAGGCAGTACGCCTCCCGCAAAGCAGTGACGTTCCGCTCAGGATCCCTACCCACGCATCCTCAGTAGGGGGCCGCATTGCCAACTTCACCCAAGCATGGGAAGGGATCACATCAGACGGATGGGTGCTGTCCACAGTGTCCACAGGATACTGCATTGAACTGCTAGAGCGCCCCCAAAACCACCCTCCACGACAAAAGATACATTCACTGGACCACCAGAAGATCCTTCTCGAGGAAATCGTCAATCTTCTCGCAAAGGACGCGATAGAACTTGTCCCGGACAACCAGGTAAACAAGGGTATCTATTCAACTTACTTCCTTGTGCCAAAAAAGATTTGACAATGCGCCCAGTATTAGACTTACGCCCTGCAAACAAGTATGTCAAGCCCCAAAAATTTTGCATGACTACTCTCCAAGAGGTAATACCCCTCCTAAAAAGGGGGGGATTACATGGCAACATTGGACATGAAAGATGCCTATTTTCAGATTTCCATGTTCCCAGCGCACAGAAGATTCTTGCGCTTCAAGGTGGACGGTCAACACTACCAGTTCATGGTGCTGCCCTTCGGTATAGCCTCGGCTCCAAGGGTATTCACCAAGGTACTGGTGGTGGCAGTGGCACACCTTCGCAGAGAGGCTATCCCAGTGTACCCTTAACTGGACGACTGGCTCATCACGGGGGAGACCTCCGTAATTTGCAGTGCAAACATTCAAAGAACGATCAACCTCCTCTTCGAATTGGGTTTCTCTATCAACGAGAAAAAATCCAGCCTGGTGCCAAGCACCTCCAAACAGTTCCTAGGAGCTGTCCTAAACACTCAAATGGGGTTGGCCTTTCCATCAGAGGAAAGAATTTCGAATCTACTGCTGCAAATTCCTCTATATCAGCCCGGTCGCCAGATAAGGGTGCGCAAGGCGATGGGTTTGCTAGGCATGATGGTGTCATGTATTTACCTGGTCCCCACGCATGCGACGCATGCAAGAATGGTTGGCGAAACAGTGGTCCCAGGCAAGTGGTCAGTGGGGCGATCTAGTGGTCGTTTCGCCAACACTCGTACAAAGTCTTCACTGGTGGGCAAGAGAGAACCTGTCAAAGGGGAAACCCTTTTACGATCCGGAGGTACAAGCTGTAGTTACTACAGACGCGTCCCTGTCAGGGAGGGGAGCACACCTCCTCCGCCACACAGCTCAGGGTCTCTGATCTCACTCAGTGGCCAAGAATCATATCAATCTGCTAGAGCTTCTGCCAGTCTTCAGAGCGCTTTGAGCGTTCGAACCCCACCTGTTGAACCTGTCAGTACAGATCCTAACAGACAGTACGACAGCGATGTTTTACATAAATAAACAGGGTGGGGCTCATTCGCCAAATCTGTCCAGGCTTGCCCAGAAAATTTGGACATGGGCACTCAGACGGAACATTTACCTGTCATCTCAACATGTTCCAGGGGATCTCAATTCACTAGCAGACGCTTTAAGCAGAGATCCCCCTCCCAGAAGAACACGAATGGTGTCTACACAGAGAAGTCGTAGAAGACATCTTCTCTCAGTGGGGTTTCCCACTATAGACCTATTCGCCACAAGCAAAAACAGGCAGTGCCCAGGATTCGCATCCACGTTCCCTCAGTTAGACTCCAAGGGGAACGCCCTGTGGATGAACTGGTCTGAGATGTTTGCCTGCGCTTTTCCACCGACCCCTCCCACGAGGAAGGTGGTCAACAAGATGCACAGGGAATCGATGACGCTCATCCCAGTTGCTCCCATGTGTGGGAGGCAACCGTGGTTCCCACACCTACGCAGAATAGCAGTGTGTGAACCCATCAGACTCCCGGGCTGGTACAACCTACTGTCCCAGCACCAAGGTCAAACAGTGCATCCTCAACCCAGCTCAATGAACTTGGTAGCATGGCTCCTGAAGTCATAGAGTTTGGACATCTGAACTTACCACAGAGATGTATGGACATCCTAAAAGAATCTAGGAAACCAAACACGAGGCACTGTTACTTTGATAATGGAAAAGATTGGTTATCTGGAGCCAGAATAAGCAAATCAACCCGGTTGATTGCACTCCTTCCAATATTGTCACATACATGTTCCACCTGCTGGATGCAGGTTTGGTATTTAACTCACTCAAGGTACACCTGACGGCGCTGTCAGACTATACCACCTCCCATAACAAGGTTTCGTGGTGAAAAGTACCAGTGATTAAAGCCTTCATGGAAGGGGTAAAGAGACTCCACCCTCCAATTTCAAACCCACCACCAGGCTGGGACCTGTGGTGCTTGCTAAGCTCATTGGCCCACCCTTTGAACCCATGCATAAAGCCAGTCTCAAACACCTGACCTATAAAACTGCCTTCTTATTAGCCATTACATCCATAAGAAGGGTCAGTGAAATTCAGGCTGTGTCAGTGCAGGATCCTTTCTTTACTGTTCATAAGGATAAACTGGTTCTACGAACACACTCTAGGTTCTCACCTAAGTTCATTTCTAAATTCCACATTAACCAGTCCATTGAGCTTCCAGCCTTCTTCCAAGAACCCAAAAGCTCTGCTGAGGTGAAACTACACACTGTAGATATGCGAAGAGCGGTCCTCTACTATGTAGACAAGACCAGGCCGCTAAGGAAAACCCACCAACTGTTTGGCTCTGTAGCTACACGCAGAGAAGGGGATTGCGTCTCTAAAGGTGCCATCTCGAAGTGGATAGTCAATTTTATCCAACTATGTTACTCCCTTTCTGAAAAAACTGCCTTTCACAACAAGAGCCCACTCTACTAGAGGCACTGGGGCCACTCTGGCTTTCATTGCAAATGTACCCCTTGACACCATTTGCAAAGCAGCATCATGGAGCTCTATTCACACTTTTACTCAGCACTACTGCATTGACACTCATTCCAAGACAGATACTCAAGTGGGACAAGCAGTTGGAAGACATTTATTTGCTCATGACCCTTCTCACATCCCAACTCCTTCTAACACTGCTCGCTAATCTATGCACAGCATGTGATCTAAGCAGATTCCACAAGCCTCAGAAGGGATACATTACTCACCGCAATCTTATTTCTGATGCTTGTATCTGCTTAAAGTCACATGCGCCCGCCCTTCCTCCTCTCTGCGAGAAGGCGCATGGATGCTTGTAGTCTTATCGTTCTATCTGCTTTGATAATCTGTACTCGCGCTACTCCTCATGCTACCTCATGTCAGAAAAAATACAATCTGAAAGTCCTACACGCGTGGGGGATCATGGGTACCGTGGACGTCACACTAGGGATAGTATTACTGGCACGCCCTGTGTTGACGCCCATTTTCGAGTTTCGAAAAACAAACTGTAATACTCTGCAGCTTCCACTAGATGTCGGCCTATGCAGAGTATGTGAATCTAAGGTGAGTAATGTATCCCATATTTTTTTTATATAAACTGTGTTATCACCTGACATAGTGTGTGGACATGCATTTGAGGGGTCTTGGGGACTCGCTGTACTCAAGTACCTGCCTGCATCACCTCCTGAAAGCTTAAGCCTGGCTGCTTGTCCATTAATACCAAATTGAGATCCTTGGCTTCGGTGTTCTGTGCCTTTAACCTACCATATAGAGGGCAGAAGTACAGATGCCCCCCCCCCTCCATTCTTTACAGAAGCAATGGCGACTTTGATCACCCACATGTTGAACGCAGCTGACTGAAAATTGCCCAATTTTGGAAAACTTATGGCTCAGTGGTGGGTCAAAATGTGGCTAGTTTTGGCTAAGGTAATGGCATTGACATCAGGGAGTCTGACATCCTTTAGGAAAGTATGGTTTCCCTTCTGGGTATATGTTGGAAAGGGAACAATTCTACCACAGGCCTGGTATTCTGAAAAGCTTTTCTGTAGGTCGATAGATGAGTGCGTACCCAGCTCAAACGAGAATCCTGTTGTAGAAGAGGTCTGATGGTGGGAAGGGCTGGTTATGTTGAATAGATCAATCTGATAATCCATGTCGATCTACTTGTTAAGACTGAAGTCTTGCTAGATAATTTTTATTAACGCTGGAATACGTGTTGGAATTTATTTTATTGTTCACTTGTTTGGCGCTTATACAGGAAGTAAATACTGTTTCAAAGCGCCCACAGGGCAACAACGGAGGGGACAGGGGATGATGGACAAAGTAATTGCAACAATGTTGAATATTAAAGTACAACAAAGAAGAGGAGACAATGGGGAGGGGAAGACAAACCTGTTATGCCTTGTGAGTGTTCAGAATGTGCAAGTGCAGGGGGACAGGGGTATGGGATAGGTGCTGTGGTGCTCATGGAGAGCAGCAGGAGAAGTGTCTCGGGAGGATAGCTCAGTGGCAACGTGCTCACCTTGGAAGCAAGACGACACGAAGCAACACAGGTTCGATCCCCGGGTCCTCGCTTATGAAAACTCTGGCTATTAAGCACGTTAAAAATAACCTATGATGATATGAAGTGCTATGAAGAAAGAAAGGTAAGTGCAGCCTCCAGTGGGGGAGGGTGAGCCGAAGCAAGTGCAAGGCGTAGACAGCAGCTGCGATGAAAGTTGTGGGAGGTCAGGGGCCCGCGGATGCATAAGGGCCCTGCACACAATTACTGGTCTGCGTACCAGTTGGTGCTTTCTGTAGTGCTTAACGCATGTATGGTTGGTGATAAAATCATATTTTTTTAAAAAAATAGTAGTTTAAAAAACATTGCTACTACTTCATTCTCTCATTCTCTCATTCACTTGGAATATGGAAAAACACCCCACCCGAAGAACAGTAAATGGGTGCAGCATGATTTACATAACCAGTCTCGCCTCAACAAATTCGCAGGAGAAGGTGGACTTAGAGAAATGCGTGACCATCTGAAATTGGAACTATAAAGACTGAGGAGACGATTATAGGATTAACCATATATATATATTAAGAATATCCACAGCTTGCACAATAGTAGAAGACGGGACATTTTGGAAATCTCTTGACTTAATTGCTGAGCGACTTACTCCAGTACCTCATTCACATTTGGAAATGGAAGATAAGTGTGCGTGCCGGCAACCTGAAATGTATGCTTCTTGGTGCACTCTTAACTTCCAGTGCCCCTTCTGTTTGCAATAGTGGCACCGTTTTGCTTGTTGCAGAACCCATCACATTGATTTTGAATACCTTGCAGGCGGGCACCACCACTCTGACTTTTATCGCTTCCTCAGCTGCGCCCTGAACCTCTCAACCTTACTGACCCCTCTGCCCCCCCTTCCTACCCCCAAACTCCTAACTCTCTTTTGAAATCGAGTTTGCATCCATGGGCACTAAACGGCTCCAGGCTTGCTGTAAAATCTGTAATTGGAGAGCCGTCAACTTGCAATCAGACATTTATTTATTTTGTTATTGACCGGAAACATAATTACTCGGCTTCTTTTGCCACCAGTCTTCAGCTGTTGCTGAAGTTTCGGCTCTAACCCTTGAACAAAAACAGCCGCCGTGGCTTCCAGAGCCGTATGGGCAGGCTTACTTATTCCAGATTGAGTAAATATAACCTTCAAATCATAGTCTGATGGTGACTCATTGTTTATTTACAATTATTTATTTTTTCAAAGCCCATCTTTTATGGGCATGTGCCCAACATTTTCTATACCAAATGATACCTAGTTTGTACCAACTCCACTCTAGTCCCAGTATCCTCGACAGACCAACCACCCTCTTCAATCAGACCCTGGCCCACCTACGCAGGCATTATCACCAACATAGGCTGCTTCATATCATCCAAGGAGGGGTTACAACATTATTTCCATCTTGAATTCATCAATTCACTTTTCAGGTTCTCTCCTTATGTTGAGAATGATTTTAAAGATTTTCCCAAGTCCCCAGGTTTCCATGGGACATCTACCATTGCCATATATCGGCAACCACCCCAGGTAACTGTCTCATTGGGACTGCAATTGTGCATTTGTTACTTTGTTTATTGTACCTGCACGTGTATGGGAGGGGCTTATGTGGATGTACTACCTGCCCGACGGCCACACATGCTCTGTCGGACTGTAGCTGCACCTGGGCACCGGTGGTCACCAGGTTTTCGGGCTGTGGCTTGAGCATGTTGTTGTTCCACCAGGCATTCTAACCAGCAAGAATTCATGCAGGACCAAGGCAGGGAAACACAAGACTTAAAATATGTACTACTGCTGCAGGCGTGCACAGCATTGCAGTTTAAATTTGAGGTGTCTAGTGCTTCAATAATATCCCCCCCACCCTGTTCTTCCTCCCGGTCTTTCACTTCTATTTTACTCTCTTTTGCATTATGAGGATGCAAAGTAATCTGGCTTCATGGGGCAGGTGAGTATGTCACAGCCCTTTTTCGTCTGTCTGAATCCCGAATTGTGTGGATTCCATTCCCTTTTGCTTACTGTTCATTTTCTGTTCACCCTCCCCCCCCCCCCCCCACTGCTCCCACAGTTTGTCATTGGTATCCTTCAAACTCCTCACCCTTGACTCCCCAACTCTCCTTGTAATATCCCCAAATCAGTTAGAGACTACTTCTTGTTTTTTAGGCATAATCTTGCTCTTCTTATCCTTGAACGTGCATCATGAGTATAAATGTTTAGCCGGTTCTTGGGCACGGAAGCCCTTCCTTTATTGGTGGCCTCTCAAGCATCACTGGGCATGTCTGTGCCCCGGGCAAAGACTTCTATCGTAGCTGTGCAGCTTTATTGGCTTCTTAAATGTGTGCCAAACAAGCACAATCTTGCATAACCTCCTCTGAGTCACCGCCTCCGTGGCTTATGTATATCCAGCTGCCTATGTGACAAGGTTCTCAGATCACAAGCCCAGTCCAATATGTTTTCAGTTTTTATTATATAAATATATACAAAAAGGGACAATTGGAGCTCAAGTCGAAGGGTAGTCCCTGTATCTTGTCCCTTGTCCTTTAAGGGGGCACCCACCTCCCTTGCCCAGGCTTCTTGCTCTGAGTTCGTGTGACAGTACAGATTCTTTATAACCAGCTCACCTCTGTCTAAGCTAGCCCTACAAAGGGGGCCCCCAAAGGGTGTAGCCTTATCTGTCTAACTCATTCAGGGACCCTGTGGAGTAGTCTGATTGCCCTGGCTACTTTCCACCTGATGACTGTCTCTAAACCTTTTCCCTAAGCCGGTCTTCTATAATCTCCACCCTCCTGTCTTTCTCTCTCTCCCTCTGTGTTCTCCACACCCGGTTCCTTCTTTCCTTCTTTCCTTCTTTCCTTCTTTCCTTCTTTCCTTCTTTCCTTCTTTCCTTCTTTCCTTCTTTCCTTCTCCACTCCCCCCCCCTTTTCCCCTAACCAAGGGTTCCCTAATCTCCAGTGGGATGCTAGACTAGAGATGAGTAACTCTTGCTGGCTGTAGTTGAATGCCTAAAGGCAAAACAACTCTATCCCCCTCTGGGGTTTTTCTAAGGTGGCAACTTAACCTAACTACTCCCCTAGATATGTCAAACAAGAACGTTATTATGCTGGTGGTTGATACAACGCCCTAGTCCTTCCACTCCCCCTCCTGCTCCTCCCTGTCTCCTTTCCCTTGGTCTTAATACTCAGTTCCTGCTGAACCCAAACGTCTTCTCTCCCTCTCCGCCCTCTCCCCCTCTTTCCCTCCCTTCCCCTCCTCTTCCCCCTCCTCTCCCCCCCCCTCTCTTTGCCCCTCCTATGTTCCGTACTCCCTGTATCCCATCCTTTCATGACTCGTAGGCTGGCTCACAATTCCGGGCCCATTCTGTGGCACCTGTCAGGGAGCCTGGTTCCCGACGCCCCATCAGGTGCCGGAATGTCTGAAAATAGCCCCTGCTTACCTTAATCTGCAACAGTGGGGAAGACTATGCCACATCTAGACGCCAGATGTAGGCGGGCAGCCCCGGCGCTTCAATGGAATGCAGGGAAGCCAGGCCGTGCCAGTTGGCCCAGCACAACAGTAGCCCGTAGAACACTGAAGCGGAGAGATGTGGAGGAGGAGTCGGTGTTGAAAGGACCACCATCGCGCAACACAGCAAGAACGCAGCTCCAGCAGACGGATCCTACTGGAGCCTGCACTCATGGAGCCACCACTAAGCCACCAGGGACTACTATTAATGAAAGGCCTCCATGGAGGCCTTGGTAACTACTCCACTACCCCACCAGCGAGATACAATAAAAACTGGGCCTGCAAAAGGGCAGCTGGACTACATGAAGGGGCTGTGGGTACACACACTTTTAAGCCCTCCCCATATCCTTCGCCTGTCGCACCCCTTCAGCCAGGTAAGCTATTGGATCAGGTAAGTGGATAATTCTGGGCGGGGGTGGGGTCTTGGTCTGTGTGTGGGTCAGTTGGGTGAGGACAGGAGGTGGACTTCAAAAGACCAGAGAAGGAGAGCGCAACCAGAGTGCGGAAGCTATTTGTCAGAGGGGGTCTGTGGCGTTTTTTGGTGTGAGAGTAAGAAATGTGTGAAATAGCGATATTGTAGAAGATAGTAGTAGTTGGGAGGGGTGGTAGTTGCAGGAGTGGTAGTTGGTAGTAGTGAACAGTAGTGTGAGGTGACGACAGTATTGCAAGTGACAGTAGCAGGAGAGAGAGTTAGTCAGAGTGGTGGTGGTAGTAGGAGTAGTAAGAACAGCAGAGAGGTAAATGACGTAGCATGAAAGTAGTGGTAACATTAGAGTGGGAGCAGAAGGTGGAGCAGTAGTGAGGAGGAAGAAAGCAGATGGTAGCAGAGGTATTGGTTGGAGATGGAGGAATAAGGAGAATGGTATCATCGAAGGTTGGAGGTAGAAAGGCGGAATCATGAGCTTGGAGGGACAGTAGTACTGTGGGAGGAGAACATCTTGGGACCTAGTGTAGGGAAGTGTCAGGTGAGACTGTGTGCAATAAGGAATGGGTGGTCAATAGTAGATCATAGAGGGACGACCCTAGTGCCAATTCCCCAAGAACCTGATCAGGCCTGAGAACTACCCAAGAACCCTTGGCTCAAACTGTTTGTTAAGTCCTAAATACCTTTGGACTCGCTACCAGAGTCAGCGTGGTTATTTGTGGAGTGCTACCCAATCACTAGGCTACATGAGACACCGCCTAAATTCTTTACTCTCACCCTTCCACTACTCTTACCCTTCCAAATAAACTTATGCTTGCTACTCTTTCTATTCTCACACCCCCCACTTCTCTCCTGCACCTTTCTCCTTGCACCCCTATACTACACACCTCTCTACTATCATTAGTCTGTTCCAGCCCTCACTCTAATTCTACCTGTGACCCTCACTCCCCTACTTCTGTCTCGCACTCTTCCCTCACTACTACCTTCACTCTCACAAACACCATCTCACTCACGCTTCACTCTTACAAATTGGTACAACTCTCTCTCACTAGCCATACCTCGTCTGCACTTAGCACCAACTCTGCCAGCAAATTCTTGGCACTCTGTTCCGCCATCAGTCCTCCCTTGTGGTGTCTCTCGGTCTACCTTCCCCCTTCCTGACCTCGCATTTACAATCCACACTCTGCCTTTCACTTGCTTATCTTTTATGCTGTGTGCCTTCTGCTTCTAACCTCCTCCCACTGTTTCGATAGGGTCACGTAATTGCCTCACTCTAGGGACCAATCTGACCTGTCTTTTCCTTAAGTGCTGAGTATAACAGTTGAAAAGCTTTAAAAAAAAAATGATCCACCGTTCCCCTTTCTACAGCACAGTTTTTGTAATAGTCTCTGATTGCTTTTCTGCCGTTTCCCTAGCTTGCTGTGGGCCTGAAAGTTTATTATTCTTCCTCTGCTGTGAGTTGTCTGCCTTTCTGAAGCTCTGGGTGCTGTCTATGCGTGATGGCTGTTCAAAGTCCATGTAAATTGCCACATTTTGGTGGCAACTCGCTCCTTTTGTTCCAGTCCAGATTTTCTTTATTGTTTCCAGGGGCACTCTGGGAGTTGACGTCTGACAAAAGAAGAAAGAGAACCGTTACCAGCAACTATACTGGAAGGCATTGGGTGACAGAAAAGGGTACCTGTAATCATATTCATGGCACTAATCAGGGGGGTTTGGGATAGCCACACACCCCCTCCCTGGTCTTCACATGGTCAAATCTCAGACCCTGTCGCAGAACCCAAAGATGACCTCAGCAAATGGGTGAACCCAGAGATTTCCTGGCTCGGGAGAAGCAGGAGTGTAAAAATAAATGTAATTTATGGATTGTAATTGTTTTTGCAAGGTCATTTTTTTGCATGTGTAACTTTTTGATATTTTATGGATTGTTATGTTTTGAATGTGATTTTATGGCAGAATGGCCAAAGTAAAGTTGAAATCATTTAAAAAAGTAATGCCACTAAGGTTTATTTTCATTTTGTAGCCTTCCCATCAAGATTCTGGAAAACCATGTACATGTGGTGCGTCAGAGGATTCTTTCTTTTAGCTGGGTTGGTAGATCATCCGGAGTCTCAAGGAGGATCCTCCTCAGATCCACTATGTTGGGTGGGCTGGGCATTCCTCATCTTAAAATGGACTTGTTGACGGTGCAAGTGTCCCACACCTCAAGTTGAGTACACTTAGGGGAGCCGGAGAGCTGGGTTGCTGTAGAAAAGCAGGTTGTTAATATTCCTCTCTCTGGTCTATTCTTGAACAGGCAAGTAGATTTTAGGGTGGGGCTTGACTATTTTCCATGCAAACATATCTATTCTGTTGGGACAAGGGAACACATGTTTGGGTCCCAACCTGGTTTGGGCCTGTTTTTGCCGCTCATTTATTTATTGGTTATTTGTATGGCACTTATACAACAAGACATTGTTTCAGAACGCCACAAGGAAAAAGGGAAGGGAACAAGGGAGCAAAGAAACCATGGACGTGACAATTAATAAAGAAGAAAACAGACAGTGCTCCTACTAGGATTTGTGACATTCGGAACATGCAAGTGCAGAGAAAGAATGGGGATGGGGCCGAGGTAGTAAGTGCCAGGGTGCCTGTTGGGGAGGCAACAGGTAAGTGCATGGACGGAGGCATCCCAAGCCAAGAGGGAGGTCGGACACCCATCAGATAAGTGCCGGCTGAGACAAAGCACCCAAATAGTCGGTGTATGCCCAGAGGGTAGTGGTGAGGTTACGGGGGGTGGAGATTGGGCAAATGGCCAGGACCCTATTAGACTCTTGAAGGACCAGGCCGCCAATCTCAGCAGATGAGGGGATTGTTGGCACAGGAGATGGAGAAGGAAGAGAAGAGAAATGTCTTGAGTTGTTTTGAAGTTATCTGGTTCAAAACGGAAAAGGAGACTCTTCCAGAGGAGGGAGCCAGCCGACGAGAGATCTGCCCCCTGGCTCTCTGCTCGGAGAAGCGTTTGACCACCAGAGAATTGGAGCCAGAAGATCGAAGCATCTGGAGGGAGAGAGAGTTGCAGGTAGCTTGGTTCCAGGTCCCAGATAGCCTTATGGATAATGCAAAGGGTCTTGAATTTGATCCTTGTGGCAACCGGGAGCCTGTGAAGAGATTTTAGGGCTGAGAGATAGTCCCTTGGCTCGGGGCCAAGTATAGGTCTTGCAGCCTATTCTGGATTAGTTGAAAAGGGTAGAGGGAAGAAAGAGTTAGGATGAGAAAGAGGCTGTTGCAGTAATCCAGCCTGGAGAGGAGCATTCACAACCTGACTTCTCCCTGGTCCTGATGGGGGGGATAGTTTTAGAGCTGAGCCATGGAGTGACCTTAAGAATCTGTCAGACCTTTATATATCAGGCTCTCCGGCATCCTTAAAAGAAGCAGAACTTCAATGCAATATTGGCTGAAATATTCCGATATATACGCCACTGTCGCACTAGCTTTGTTGCCCCTTGGTATGTGCAGCTGGGATGAGACGGCTTACACCTCTTAGGAGCTTTCAATTATGGAAAGCATGGCTAGAGGCTGGATCTCTACGCTCCATCCTTTCCTAGTTGGAGGTGATCTGAAAAAGAAATTGACATACATGTCTAGCTGGCAGGAGGATCTGGAAGAGGGATCAGAGTTGGTCCAAATATAGACCCATGCTCAAAAAAAGTCTTGGTGCATTACGATTAAGGAATGTGCTTACAAAATGTACCTTAGATGGCATTTATTACTACTCTGGGCTCAAAATTTGCCATAGTTATTAGCCATTGACTAATGATAATTGACTCTTGGCAGTAAGAAATGGTGGCGTGTTTGTGTATGTGTAGAATTGAGGTGGCAAGTGACTTTTTATGGCTGGCTAACAGCTTGCATCTTGACATTTTTAACCCTGCCTTTTTCATAGAATTCATTCTTCGTACTCTTCCTTGTGCTGAAGGGGTTATGAAGAGATAGGGACATAGGGGTATATCTGGTAGTCCTGCTGTAAAGCATAGGTATATTGGAAGGACATTGTATCTAAAATGTTGGAAATCTAAGGTTTGCAGCTTCTTGTGAGCCCTTTGGTGCTAACCTTCGGTGACAGTGGGGAAGAAAACATATAAACATTTCAGGGCCATATGGCTTCTGTTATCAAACACCTTCTTAATGCTGTTAGGATGTCACTTGCCCAATGTTGGAAGGACCTGGATAACACTCAAATTGCAACTTGTTTTTGTAAAGTTTGTGAAATGTGGGCGATTGAAAGAAGTTCTGCCTTGACTTCTGATTCTTTACCAAAGTTACTTAGAACAACTGACCCATTTTATGGATTACTAGCTGGGGTACCCGGTGTTAGGAAAGATTTCCATTGTATGTGTAATTTTCCCTCCAGTTGTACACCCCCAAACGTTTTTCTGCTGTTTCACACCATAGTCTGACTTTGCCAGAGAAGCACAGCCTTCAGCTGCACTCCTCTGGGCTTTCGCTCACTTTTTATGGGGAAACGGACATGCCTTAAGACAGTCAGTACTGGGAGACTTTGTTTCCCTTAGTCCTTTTCTGTGTTGCAACTTTTCTGTAACATGTAAAAAGTGCACAATGTACCTTCCAGTACAGCGCACTTGGGTCTCTTAGTCATTTCCGAAGACCCTAGATGATCTTGTAGGACTTTTTAGGAGATGTGCAATTGTGTCGTGGACAGGGCTGGTGGCAGCTTATCTATTCATGTAATTTTAACCCTTTCCTGCCTTTTAAACCGTGATTACCGTGTTTGACACAAATAGGTGGTCTGGCTCCAAAATGGCCATGCCACGAGGTTCTTTGTCCTGTCCTTTGGCCATCTTGCTCCTTTGCCTTCCCCAGGTCGACCCGGGTCAGTCCTTATTTGGTCATGCATTTTCCCACGAAACGCCATGCTTTTGCAGGCTTCTGCATGCCTTGTGTGTGTGCCTCCAGGATGTGGGCTGGGATGTCTGTTCCCAATACACATCCTGGGTGCCAGAGTCTGGAGTGCTGTGAATGCCTGGGACCACCGTGGTCCGTGATTGGTCCACGTATGGTATGCCTGAATGTGAGCAGATCTCCCATTGGGTCCTCTTCGTTTTGGCGCATAGGAGATTCTGGATGAGAGAAGCCCCCAAACAGCCATACCATGTCAATGTTTTGAGTTCACACTGAACACAGGAAAGGATCCAAGTATCCTGAAGCTAAGAAGCCGAGTCGAGGAACCGCTGGTGACTCGCTGGAAGGTTTGACACCCTGAGCCCCTTGTCGTCCCGCGGGACCCCACTGCATCTGGTCGTCCTAGAAGATCTGCGAAGATGGTTCGACCCATTAGAATAGTGGGACCAACTATTCTCGGCACCTTTACCAAAACCTGCAAGTAAGTCTTCTCGGAAGTGTCCCTGTGCCAACAGTGGGCTGACCAGCTTACGCAGGACCTTTGCTCTGTCTCTGCCGCAGTTTTGAGGAGGTCCTCGAAACTTGGTACTCTGCTAGCTCTGTGTACACGGCACCCTCACACCGAATTTCGTACACTTGGCATTCCCAGGTCTGAAGTGAGACGAGGGCGCCAGGACCGGAGCATACGCAGTTACTGTGTCGCCCAGCCGCGGTGACAATCTTTGCAGGTGCGCGACATTTGTGGCCCTCTTGCCCCTGAAGCCTGCTGCAGTGGAACTGGTCTGATCCATCCACCAGGAGTGGAGAAATCGCCACTGTCCTGTTTGGGAGTCATCGCTGTATCTTCGTCGCTGAAAGCCGCAGAGCCGCCAAATTGCTGCACTTGAACCTGCAACCGAAGTGGACTCGACTGGCGAAGTTTGGTCCAGAGTGCGCCGGGGGTCGGTGAGTAACCCTAACTGGTGGCCCCTAGCGCCTCCATCCATTTTTACGCATGAGTGGCCCCCGAGGGCCCCTCTTTCCACTGCTAGTGCGAACTAGCAAACTATTCCTGACTCTTGGAATCGACTCTGCCCTCAAGTGGAGACCCTCCTCGAATAGTGGGAACCTATTCTTCATCGCCTCACCCACCTTCCTGAGCTTCTACAGCCCCCTGAAGAGACCCCATTTTGCCGTTTGGAACTACTGCATGCGCTTGCATTGCCTGTACTTTTGAGCACTAGGCTCCTCTCTTAGGGACTGGACTGCCACTTAGTTATGAGTGGGTTTGATGCAGAATGGGCTAAAGACTACTTGCACTGCTTGTTTCCTTCCCTTCGAGATTGTGGACCCATTCATGCAGTTACCCTTTAGACCCCAATGGTCTTGTGTGTATACATGTATATATATTCTTATAGTGTTGTGTTGGCTTAATAAGTATTACTGTAATTTGATTTTTGTGTTTGAAACTCAAAGGCCTTGAAATAAATGTATATGTATTTTTAATAGATCTACACCTGACTGGGAGTGATTTGTAAGTGTCCTAGTCTTGACTGCCGCCAAGCTACCTTGATCGGTCTGGCTTGTCCAGAAGGTTACCCTGTTCCAAGAAACTAGGCTGGTCCCCTGAAACTCTGCCCACCAGGTCAGAGTTCAGAAATCTATCTAAACACCCGGCATTGGCCATGTCCTGGTAGAGTGGTGTCTCATGTGCCCTGGAAGATGTTGCTTTTGTCCTCTGGTTGGCAAGTTGTGCTGCTGTTTGTTGTGTTTCAGAAGCTCTTGATATTGATTTTAGGTTTGCATCACATAGAGCTTTTTCAAGTGATGTTCGTTTTCTTTGCGGTTTGTTTCAGTCACTCGATGGCTTCAGCACCAGGGACATCATTTAGGGGTCTCCTTGCGACCTCTAAAAAAAAAAAAAGAGATATTTTCTTTTCTTTTTTTGTTTTTTGTAATGCAAGCTCATGGGCTGTTGCCAGCGCCATGTGGCTCTTTACTTCTGGAGTGGCAGGCTTTCTTGTTCAGGCCCCTTCAAAAAAATAAGAATAGGAGTGCCACAAGTTGTAAAAGCAAGGAAATATCGAGGCTGAGTACCACAAACAGAAATACACCAAACAGGGGCTATAAAGATTCACAGATCTTTAATCTACTGTACAGTTTACAAAGAAGCAGAAATACAGATAGCTAGCTATCTGGCTCTCAATACATCACAATGAGTACCAGCCCGTCACAATGAGGTGAGAGAGTGCTGGACATCTAAACATTCGCATTTTTATAAATTTCCTACAATATTGGCCAGCCCCTCTACAGGTTAATAATCTGTGGTCTAGAGTTTGTGCCGAGTTCACATACAGCTTATACAATAATATGCACGTGGATTACACAAGTTTGTATTTCTGTCAAGTTAAAATGGCGATGTATATTCTCAGCTTCAACAGTAAGCCTTAGTACATATCCCTTCACAATGCAGTTCAACCAGTGTGGCATTTGTATAACATTGTATTCAATGTATGTTCGTGGATGAGGCTTGTTAGCGCAGACCATCTTCGGACAACAAGTCATCCTCGGTACAAGGTCTCATTACCTGGTCTAAACAGTTGGCCCTCGGACAGTCTAACCATTAACAGGATTCAAAGGTTGGGAAGGCTTGGTTGCAAGTTAGAAACATAGTCCACCATTTTAGAACCGAGGAACATATGAACAGAAATCAAAATGGCGGATGAACCTAAAATGGCGGCGAAGTCGATCTAAAATCGGAACTTTGCAATGTGGTTTTCTTCGCAGAGCAACTAGGCTTAGGCCAATATAAATCAAAAGAAGGCACGATATAATTTCCCATTTAACAAACCCTCCTTTTGGCCTAAGCCAAGCGCTAAACTACAATCAGTCACTTTACGAGTAACTCCACGTCTCAATGTCCATACAACCTGAATCGCAATCGTCCGAGATATCAATCGCCATAAGTTCTGTAACACAAATTTCCTTCAACACAAATTCGTTGGTTATTCTTTCCGGTACGCGTACCTTTTTGTCTTCATGTTCCCATAGTCTGTGCACAATATCCCCCTAACATTGAACATATGGCAGGAAGACATTGTACACAGCAACAGCAGAACAGCAAAACACCCAGAATTATCAATAAGACAGAGAAACTTCCATCCCCAAGATCGTAAGAAGTCCCAGAACCAAGCACTAAGATTCCAATTTCCCTCCGCAATATGTACTTCTGAACTCAGGACGTGCAGATTTTGTATAGCCTTAAAGATGGTTGGGGAGGAATCTGGTCCAAAAACGCAACAAGCGGACCCCACTAATTTGCATACTCCACCACGCTCAGCCAGGATGACGTCTAATGCCATCCGGTTCTGTAGTGCCACTAACCTTACTGCTTTCTGTTCTAGAGTCATGTTATAGAGTATGTCAGTGGTCCGGTTGATGGTTCACTCCAGTATTCTGGCTGAACTCCTGATATCCTCAGAATTTAGTATCTGCCCCCAAAATGGTACGAAGGATTTTGCTACGTCACCCAGAACTTGTGACGAAGTATCGCCATTCTCGTCCCGCCTTGGACGAGCCCTAGAGATTTCAGTAGTGCTAGCTATATACACACCTGGAAGGAGAATCCCTAAATAACAGGTTCCCTGCCAATCCCCAGGTAGCCATGGATAAGCTTCATTACGCAAACGAAGTAGACAGATTCGCCTACATACAAAGGTCTGTCCTCACTGGACAAGTTTGCAACATTAGTGCAGCTCTCGAAATCACCCCTTGACTGAGTACCATTCCTTTGTATGCAGAAAGAAACTGAGCTGGGGCTGTGGTTAACAGTATAGGAAGGTGGCGTGGCATCCCTATTGCCTATAGGAGCCATCTTGAAAGAAATCAAAGATTGAAAAGGTCGAGACAGTTTATCAGAAGGCCTAATAGAAGCATCGTTAAGCTTGCTCCTATTCGCAAAGAGTGAGCATCCCAGAGGCGTTACGACTCGCCTTTCAAAGTTATTCAGATTCGTCCCATCAAAGTTCCCTGAGATGCTATCGTTCGATCGGCCAAAGAATAGAGCCCTAAGAGAAGCATAACATGCAGTAGTAAGAGGTAAAGGATGAATATAACGGGCCAACCCTTTTTCCCCATGTTGCAGTAAATGCGAGCAGATCCAACAGTTAGACATGTTAAAAATGGCATGAGTCGCATTCATTATAAGCAGCAGAGTGTTATTGTGGTAGCTCTGTCTCTGTTGAGAGTTGTACTGTAAACCCAGTTAACATTATCAGAAAACAATACGTTTTAAAATACAATGTATTCAATTGTCCATTGTCTTTACTGGCCACACAGTCACTTATTGGTTCCGTAAGGGTGGAGGCGAGAACAGGCATTTTTCCTTTTGAAGCTCTTCACCGAAAACACTGTAGTTCATTTGCTGGTGATCTCCAGATCACGCGTTTTCTTAGTCTTTACCTATCCCCAGCCAACTATTTTCCTTTGAATAGAAAAGACAGGGCAAATGACAAGCCCTATGATGATTTTCCTGTTGGCACAGCCGAACCGTGCAGTAAGTCTAGCTCCGTGGACGCAGATTGTATCTTGTGACTCCTGGTACAGTGTGATCTGCGAACAGTGTGTCGTTGCTTCCTGATGGAAGTGGTGAATTTGCAGCAGAACCTAACAGCGGTGCAAAAGGCTCTACAGGAGAGTGTGGAGATGAAGCGGCTGTTTCCCCAGGCCCCACGGGCTCAGGGAGTGTCTCCGAAGCACTCTCAGTACTGCTCGATGCTGAATGATTGCTGGGAGCAGAGTAAGTAAGTTTCTCCGTATCTTCTTTGT